>NC_138796.1:5864784-6583910 GCF_965178545.1 Coloeus monedula
CTGCACTGTCAGATATCCATGTTCACAGAGTCTTAATGCAGCACTGAGATTGCAGCAGAGGACAAAGCACCTGTCTGCTGCAAAGTGGCTGCCAACCCTTCTCCCTGGGACACGAGCTCAGCTCACACCTTTGGGATGACAAAGGATGAGCATGGGAGAGAACAGGCTCCTGCTGGATTTGATCACAAGAAATAATATACTGGGCTGTATTTTCCTTCTTTTTCCCATCCCGTCCTTGTTCCTCCCTTGCACCGAGCAGTGATTTCTCCATTCCTGATCCTCATTTCAGTTGTGGCACCTTTTTCCCATTTTCTATCCCTTGCCTTTCCTCTTGCTTTTTTTCCTGCTTTTTTTTTTCTCTCTCCTTTTCCTCTTTTTTTCTACCTTTTCTAGTTTTACTTTCTCTTGCTTTACTCCAGACAGCATGGAATGGGATTCACAGCACCTGATTTAGGACATCTTCAGTGGCCACCTAAATTAGTTATCTGGTTTCTATTTATAGTCAAAAACCAAGAATCAGCACTTTTGGAGCACAGTTTATCTGTGCTATTTTAGATACTGACCTCTGAATGAAATCCATGCATCCATCCATGACTCCTTTCCCCTCTTTTTACTTCCTTTGCCCCTTCACATTCCTGATACACTCCTTGCACTCACTCTGCTCTCACTTCCCAGTAAGAAAGGTAAAGAGAATTTCAAATAACAATGTCATAAAACAGAAAGAAGGACAAGTTAGCTCCTGCAGTTCTATTTGGGGGAAAAGTGCTTCTGTTTCAGGTCAGCCTTTCATTTCCTGGCTCTAGGTAAAACCATCTCCAACGTGGAAGAGTCAGTCACCCTGGATAACGGAGGCTTCACTGCTCTGGAGCTCAACAGCAGACACCTGAACATCAAGAGCACCTTCTCAAAGAAAAATGGAACCAGGTAAAAAGCTGGGAATGCTGTGCTTTTGGAATGGCTTTTTTCGTAGCTTCAAGCAGTGTTAAATAGGCAAAAGGAAGAGACTGAAGAATCTAGGGAGGACTTTAACGCCCAAGTCTCTGCTTCAAGCTGTGATTCTGGCTTCTAAGCATGATTTCATTAATTCCAGGGAAATTACAACATCCCAAACATGCACCCTTTGCATTTCCTAGGTCTCCTCCTCGCCCAAGCCCAGGGGGGCTGCACTACTCTGATGAGGATATCTGCAACAAGTACAATGGGGCTGTGCTGACCGAGGGCTTGGGCCTCAATGAGAAGCCCCTGGAAGTGTCAGAGTCAGAGGTAAGGATTTCCCTCTGCCTCACATTCCACAGACACTGCAGATTTTCATTTCCGTGCTGAATCCTGGCAAGTCTTTGGCGTCCCAGTCCCATACCTGCATCAAGCTGTGTGGTCACTGTTTGTCTGTCTCGGGGATTTTGTTTGCATCACACCTTAAAATTAAAATATCAAAGGAAAGAATGACAAGCAGGACTCAGCCAGGGCAGATTCCAGGCCTGGCCTTGGCAGATACTCAGTTTTCCAGAGTCAGTAGAAAGATAAGTGTAACCAGTCAGACAGTGTGTGCTGACCTCTCTGGAAGGGGCTGCACACCCCCTTCTGCCTGTGGGCTGCAAACTTGGACCGCTTTTGGGAAAATACATACGTGCTGCAAAATAACCAGCTACTGTCTGGGGGAGGTTAAAGGTGAGATGTGCTTTGGATGCTGCACTGACTGGAGTGTGGGGTGTGGTTTGCAGTTTCAGAGCTACAGCAAATGCCACGATTCAGAAGAGTGGTCTGAGTGGTGACAGCCACTGCCTTGGTTACAGAGGGAGTGGGTGGGGAGTGAGTAATTTGCCAGGGAGCACATGGCCATGGCTGTGAGGGCCCAGCATTCAGCTCTGTGAACACGCCAGCCTTGCCTTTAGGCTGCTCCCCACGGAAGGTGGGTGTATGCCAGCCTGATCCATTTGGCAGGGCTCCATCTTGTGTCTCACGTTCCCTGTAAGAAGGAAGAAAGCGCTTGTTGTCTGTGAAAGTCTAGCAGTGGCCAGGGGTGAATAGACAGACTTCAAAGGAGATCCAGAAAGGTAAATCTGTCTCTAAAATCAGATGCTGTCAGCTGAGATCCTGACGAATCAGAACTGACAGTGCAAGAAGCGAGCAGTGGGCCAAACCACGCCAAACCTGACCCTTTCAGCAAGAATAAATCACAAGCAGCAAGTAGTGAAAGAAGATGACAGTTTTCATCTGTAGTTTTTCTGCACCTGCAGCTACAGCTGCTTTTCCTGGCTACCTAGCTCTCACCTCCTGCTAATTACCACCGACAGCCTGCTGCTTTGTGCTGCCCTGTGGCCGACCCGTCATGCAGGCAGCTTTCCTTGGTGCAGCTCAAGCTGCTGTCTCTGCAATGCTCCAGCATTACCCTCCAGATTAAACCCACAGTGCTTTGGTCATGTCACTGTAACAGCCCAGCATTAAACCTGTCATTAAAACAGTTTGCTGAGCATGATCGTGAATTTAGCACTGGCACCTTTTGACATTAATTTCAATGTCCTGTGTGGTATTTCCTGGTAATGTGCAAAAGTCTCCTTGCAGGGTGTCATTATTGCCTCCTATAAGCACTGTTTGTACAGCAGAGAAGGAAGTGATTTTGGAGGGCTTTTTCTCAGGCTATTGATATTGTTTATTTACTGTGTATTGCTGTCGAGCCTGAAGGTCTCAGTTGAGATTCTGGTGTTTTTGTGAATGTGGGTGTGCATGTGAATATGTGCACAAAATATGCCTCCTGTTTTTCCTTGGGGCTTGGATATGCAGCCCGTCTGTATAATGTCTTTGATGCTTGTTTTGGGTTTTTTTGTGGTGGGGAGTGCTTTCAGTCATGAAATGTTAATATGCTCCCAGTAGAGGTAGCAGCAGGAGATGCTGCCTTTTGATCAGCCTGAAAATGCTGTTTATGTTGGCAGGTACAGACAGGAGGTGAGGGTGGATTGGGGCAGAGGTGGGTATAGATGATTGACCACTCTCTTTTCAAGTGTTCCTGTAACTATTAGCTCTTCCTGTTTGTCTTTTATTTTCTTTTTGTTTCTGTTCTCAGATGAGATCTTAATAGACAGGCTGTGTTTTCTGAGAGTTCCAGATTTTCCATCTGTCTTAGCAGGCAGAAATGTTTGGCATTATATGAAGAGTTAAAGACATCTTTTAATGGAAGAGTTCTGCCCAGGTTTGGTCCTCTGCAGCAGAGGGTCCTGATGGTGTTTTCCTTTAATACATCTGTGTGTGGATCTCAAATTCCACTTAATGTGATGCACATCAGGGCAGGCAGGGCCAAAAGCTGTGCCTTTGCCTTCAATCCACTTGTCACCGTGTTAATGCTGAGTCTTACGCCTGCTGCCTGAGGTGTCAAGATTTTACATGGAAAAGAAGGAAGCTCACTGGCTTCAAGTCTCCTGGGGTTTACTGAACATGAAGAACTCTTGGGCTGACTGACTGCACTTAAAACACAGCTGCCTGGGAGCGTTCCTCCCAGCTCCCTCCTGGAGAGGGGAGCCACAGAGAAACAAAGAGGAAATCAAGTAGGACTCTTAATATTCATAAATCAAGTAGTGAACTTACTCCATGTCATGAAAGCCAAGTGCTGTTGATGAGGTTAAAGAAGTTTAATTGGCAGGTACGGAGCAGGAGACTGCTATGAGTGTAAATTCTAAATGATTAATAATAATAGTAGGCTTTTAGTTAATGAGTCAAGTGGACAAGGCTCTGGACAGATAATCTGAAAAAATTTGGTGTTCACCATGTAGAGAAATTTGATGATGTATCTGCAGTGTCATCCAGCCAAGGAAGAGCAGGGAGGAGAGGGGGGCCTGGTGCATGTTTGTGTGTTCTCTCCTTGCAGTCTCCCAAAAACTCCTTCCAGGCGAAAATACTCTCACAGGTTGCACACGTTATCAGTCAGTGCTGGATGCTCTGGTCTTCCCGCTGCTCTCTGCAGTCTGACTGGCTTTGGCTTTCTCAGCTCCGTAATTAATTTCCACTTAACACTTCACAGAGATAGGGTTCAACTTGTTTGCAGTAAAGCTCTCCAGTGATTTTGACAAGTTGGGCACTATGTGGAAACCAGCTGCAGGTGACACATAAAGTCCCCATGTCCAGGGAAATATTTTGCACACCGGGTTACTTTGTTTCTTTTATAGCACATTCATTTTGAGCCAACAAAAAAAAAAAAAAAAATCCTGCTGCCTTCAACATTTTTAGAAGTAATCTTACAAAGTTGTTTCTTTTGTAGTCACTTAAAGAAAAGATAACTGGAACTATTATCAGATATATTATCAAATTTCCCACTGACTAAGCCAGCCAGCTCTGGTGGCTGAGCTTCCTCTGAGCAGCACTTGTGCATTTTGTGCTATCAAAAATATACCTAAATAGCCTCTCATTTTCTGTTGTTTCGTAGGCATCCATGCACCTTTGGTTGACAGTCTGTAATGTCACCACACGCCCAATCACGCTCCAGCCTATGGAGGTTTCCAAGGTAACACAGCCGCAGTCGCAGGGAAAGGAGAAAACTGAAAACAAAACAAAAAACCCTGCAGCATTTCTATTTACTCAATAGTTTAAAAACCACTAAAGAGTAATCCTCTAGTATAAGCTGTCTGTATTGTCATGCTAAACAGGTTTATCTTACCTCTCCTTGATTTTCATCGGGGCTGTGGAATGCCAGTTTAGAGAATTCCTTGCTGATTAAGGGTGGTTATTGGAGTCTTGCTGAGAGCAGACCTTAGCAGATACTTCAGAAACATGGACAAAATAGTCAGTTCCTGCCTGTTCTGAAAGAAACACAGAAAAAACAAGTTGTATCAACACTAACAAGCAGGTTATCCTTTCCTGCACCAGTCCTAATGATGGTGGAAGGTTGAAGTTACTGCAGCTATATATGTTTCATGACCGTTCCTTCTGAAAGACACTAGCCTTATTTACACCAAATTAGTGTTCCCTTTCGGTTGGTATAATGGACTAATTAGAGGACAAATTATCAGCAAGTGGTATTGTTTTACCTTTCCTCTTTCAGTTCACGGCAAGTCTGAGTGTCACCGTATTTCAAACGGCAGAAGCTCATCTTAAAGTGTTCCTGGGATTTTTCCTCTTAATTATGTTGACTTCTGGCAATCTTGAAAGAACTTGGCTTAGGAACAGAAATTTTTGTGAGTGAGTGTTTTTTTGCTGGTGATGGACAGAGCTTAAGTGGCTGCATCAGTACTATTACACCTATAAAGTCATGTCACATTCTTCTGGATACAGCTTCTTTGCATTTCTCCTTAGGGCTTCCAGCCTTTCAGTTGGCTTTATGATCCTCTGTGTCTGTGGGGACATCAGGAAGACTCATAAAGAACCACTAGAAGTTTGTGGGGTTTTTTTTCCCCTCATGCTTACGCCACCTCAGCTCTGCTGTGATTCCTCTTCTGCAGGGCTCTGTTTCCTTGGGAGGTGGCTGAGTGTGTCCGAGTCAGTAAAAGTGATGGTGGATTGGGGAGGGCAGTGCCTTATGCCTTTGATGGAGAGAGCACATCCATGGTAGCTGGAGGAGTTCACACCTCTAGGTGCTGCTTCTGGTGAGTGGTCCATAACCTGGATGCTCAGGATGCAGAGACTTTTCTTCCACATCATCCCTCAGCTTCCCAGGCATTGACCTTAAAATTACACTATGGACATGCAGCATAATGTTTGGAGACTGATACAGAGTGCAATAACTTGTTTTCTGCTGAGTACAGAGGGAACCAGAGTCTGGGGATCTTTTGGTGAAGTTGGCTGTGTCTGCAGCCAAGGACCAGCCTCGTTGAGCTCCTGCTGCCGGGCCCTGCCATGCTGCCACATCTGCAGCCATCCATGGCAGTTCTGTTGGAGCCCCTTGCAAAAACAGACAGGGCAGCGCTGGCAGGATGTTCCTGGCAGCAGTGCCAAGACTCTGGAGCTGCTCTCTGCACCCACTGGCTGTGAAGTGGTCCAAATCTGGGGGTATTCCAGGAAAGCTGCAAAAACCACCTGTTCAGGAAGGTCTTTGGAGGGATTCGGGTGTTGGCTTCTCAAGCCTGGCAGCTGGTGCAAAGGAGTGTTTTTCTAGGAGATAGGCTTGCTGTGTTCCTTCTGGAATAATTATTAAATGCTGGTAGGGCTTTGTTGTATTAGTAATTACTTGTCAAGGCACCTGAAGCTTTTCATTCTTAAAAATCAAACAGTGCATAATTCCTAAAGAGCGAAAACCTGGGTAATAGTGGAAGTTTTGCAAAGCTGTAAAGAGCTGCTTTGCTCACTTTTGGAAAGCCCTGGGAAAAATTTCTCAGCTCCGTCCATCACCCTCTGTGCTGGAAAATGGGCACGGAATAGTATAGAAGCAGCTACCTAAGCAAAGAAGTGGGATGATGGATGCTGTGCCCTTTTCAAACGATGGTTCACAAGGCATTTGAGGATTGTTCTTCAGAGACCATTAAAAAGGAGCTTTAGAGGAGGAGAGACAAGTTTTGTGGCAGGCAGGATCAAGAAGGATGTGTGTTTGCTGGGTGGTGTCATAGATCAGAACCACACCAACCTTTTGAAACTAATTGCAGAAACGAACAGTGACAAGCCACACTTACCTGTCTCTCTTGTGTGTCGTAGGCAGCTCCTACTTTGATATTTAATTGCCTTTAGAATTGGCTGTGCAGATTGTTGAGGGGGGGACGGAAAGGAGTAAAAGCTTTTGCATGGTCTAACCAGAGATTTTGAGGGAAGGCATGAGATCTGGAAATGCCTGGGTAAATGCATGCTGGATGGGATGGGGCTGTTACTGGTGGGAACATTAGTGGGAACAGAAGGAAAATGTGCGCTGCGATTCCATGGCCGAGGCTTTGCTGTGGTGTCTGCGCTGGGCAGAGATGTACAAGCCCTCTGTGATGCCTCCAGCTGCATCCCAGCAGCAGCACTTCAGAGGAGGGGCGGATGCACGGAGCTTATCTGGTTACATCTCAATAGAGCTCCCACTCGATATTGATGGGAGCTTTGAAGCTATCCAGCCACCGTGCATAAATGTTTCAGAGGTAGGATCCTCTCTGAGCACAGAGCTGAGTCTGACTCATCCCAAGAAAGCAGCCCCTCCTGCCTGACAGCTCTTCTTTCCCAGATTTCACATTCTCTTTCTTCTGTCGCCGCTGGTTGTGTACCTTGTACCACCAGTAATCAGCTGGAACATGCAGATGGAGTTATTTGCCTGTAAAAAAAGTCTGATTTTACTGAACTCCCTCCCAGTTATATAACTAATTTCCAATACTTAATAGGGCTTGCAAGCCACACCCAGTGTCCTGTGCAAGTGGCCTGGGCTGGCCATCCCAAACATCAGCCTGTCTAACCAGAGTGCTTGTGTGGAAGACATTCCTGCTGTCCTTGCATCACAAGAGAGATGCTCAGTTGTAATTGCAATATTTCTGATTGTGATTGAAAGCCGTTGGTTTCGCTGTGACATCTCTACACTTCCCTGCATCTTGTGCCCAAGCAGGAGCTCCTGGCTGCCCCTGCACCGTTCTGCAGGGAACTAGAAGGGATTTCTGTCACTTATCATCAGGGGACTCTCTAGCAGCAAAGTCTGGCTAAAGCAGAGCGCAGTGCTTATCCACAGACCTGCTTGTAGCACACTTGGACTGCCATCCCTCTCACCTTAACATTACAGCTTTAGTCAGCTGGTGATGCTAAACTTGCCTCTCATTTCTTTGGAGCAGCACAGGCTAAAAAAAATCATCGATGCTAACGACCGATTATTTAATTGTATTTTTCCTGCTGCCCCAGGTCACTGACTCAGATTACGAGGACGAGTTGCCCAAGCACTCCTTTGTGAACCATTACATGAGCGACCCCACCTACTACAACTCGTGGAAGCGGCAGCAGAAAGGGGTGAAGCAGCACCCGGCGTCCTACAGATACGAGGAGTGCACGGCCAGCGAGACAGAACCCTATTTCCAGACTGTCATCACGACACAGAGCTCAGGAGGGGTGTACACCCCAACGGGACAGCCCGCGCCCGGCTCCCGGACTCCAGTGACAGGATTCTCCTCCTTTGTCTGAGGCGGGGCTGGGGACACGGCGGGACAGCCGCAGTGACCGCGTGTGCGTGGCCGGGGCGCTGAACTGTGGGGGACCTCTCGATCAGGGTAGAAACGGATGGGAACACACCTGAGGCTGGGTTGGTGTTTTGGTTTGGTTTTTTGTTTTTGTTTTTGTTTTGTTTTTTTTTTTCTTTATGAAGACAATCAACTCTATAAAAACACGGAGCTGAACTAGCTGAACTTTTGTTTAAGAAAAAAAAAAAGAAAAAAAAGGAATTCTGAACAGTGATGATTTTAACCACTTGTGAATAGTAGGGGTTTTTTAACCGCTTTTTGTAACACTGCTTCAGGAAGCAGCTCCCATGCCCCTCTCCTTCCCTCTTTCTTTCTCTCCCCTCCTCCTGTCCCACTGCTCCCAAACAAGCAGGTGAATTCCCTAGATGCAATGAGTGACTTTGTGATGTGAAGAGAAAACATAAAACCTCCCAGGCTCCTTTTTCTGCCTTTTCCTCTACTCTTTTTTTTTTTTTCTTTTTTTTTCTTTTAAATTTTTCTCTGTCATCAAGGTCAAGTAGAAAAACAGATAAAGGACACATTTTTAGGTGAAAAGCAGACACCTCCTCTCTCCTCACCACTCCACACATTAGGAGCACTGGCTGATCAACGTAGGTTCAGATGTGTCACTGTGTCTGCTCTAAGCTCACTGCTGGTGTATTTACATGGGATTACTGACCTGCTTTTCTTTCTTCTTCAAATGGGACCTGCTGCATTCTTTAAATATTCCAACTCCAGGGCCTTTGGAAGAGGAGATGGCTCAAAAGAGTGCTGTAGGCAGTGGTGGGTGAAGCAAGTGGGAAGAATTCAGATGTCAGGTCAGTTTATTTCTGGTGTGGCTCTAATGCTTCTTGTGGACTGCGTGTACTGTTTGAATCAGTCATTTTTTAAAAGTCAAAGGACACAACCCAGAAAGCCAGAGGAATTTTTCAATTAAAATTGTAGTGACAACCTAGAGAGTTTGCTAATTGATGAGGGTTTTGATCATCAGAGTTACCATGCCCTGCCAACAGAAGTTGAGCATCCTTTCTCACCCAGACTCTGCAGTTCTGCTTACTGGTCTGTAAAAAAGTACACAGTGGCAGGGTTTGTTTGATTTTATTTTTTTACTACAAAAACACACCACACAGACTGGGTGAGTTTTGGTGTCCACAGGTGCCTTTTATTGATTCTTCAGCTTCATATCTGGGAGAAGCAAAAAAGTGTCTCCAAATAAAGCTAACCAGGTTTTTCAGGCATTGGGATCGTGAATTACCTTGTGCACGTTTACAGCCTGCTTTGTGCACTTGAAACTACAGCCTTTGGAAGGAAAAGAGGAGGTTTTTAGGTTATTTTCCATCCTTTTGTACAGCTCACTTTTTGTTTTCTTCTTTTCTATCCTTTTTCTGAGTCTGTCATGTTTAGCAGCAAGTTGTTTACTCACAAGGAAGTTGTCAGGCGTTGAAAGAATCCAAGTCCAGCCCTTGGACGCAGCAACAGTCCTGGGTGACCAGGCTTTTTATCATGAGTTTAAAAGGTGATTTTGGAAGTAGGAGAGTCCTTGCCACGCCAGGATCTGGCATTTCCTTCCAGGTGGATAAGCCAGGAAAATTGGTGCTTGCTAATGTCCTGTCAAGGCTCATGTGGGCATTGTTACTATAGAAAACTGTCCCTGTCCTCTCAAGGGATGTGGGACATCTGCGGCAAGGGGAGGTGGTGTCTTCAGAGCAGGTTGTTGAAACCAGCCTGCCCAAGGGGCCTCGCTAGGAGTGTCCTGGTGGCACCTCACCTAAACAGCTGAGGTCCAAGGGCCAGCTCAGCCTTGCTGCCACCTTTCAGTGCCTCTTGGACAGGGCAGACGATCTCAGAACTGCTTTTACTCTTGGGCACTGCCTCTGAGCGCTGCTGCTCTTGGTGCATGCAGACTCTACATAGCTTTGGCACTGGATTGCTGTTCCTCTCCAAAGGTTCCAGGAAGAAAAAGTTCAAAACCAAAAACTCCAGTGGGTGTGTTTAAGGGCTTTTGAGTTTGGGATAATGATCTGCAGCTCATTAGATGGCAAGGGACACACAAAGACACGGCTGAGCCAGAATGCTGTGAGTCATCCCCCTCTCTGCACCTGGGTAGGATGTGTGTGGGATGGAGAAGGGGCTCCAAAGAGGATGACTTGGAGTGTGCTGTGAAGAGGAATGCAAAGCAAACAAAAAACCCACTGCCTTCTGTGCACTTTGACTGTTCTCTTAAGCCATATGGACTTTGCTTTAATTACTGAACTGCCAAAATTTATTTTCAGTATGAGTTTTTTGTTTCTAAGACAAAATTATCTACGTGACTTTCTGATTTGTTTTCCTTTTCCTTTGTCATTTCCTGCATCAGATTACGTATTTTAAACACATTGTTTTTATACATTTGACATAGCAATGCAATTGCTCTTGGAATTTTAATGGCACTTATCCAAGAGGTGTAAGAGGTAATGCTGCAGGAGGAGCCCTTCAAGGACCACTTAGGACTTTAGGGATGTAAATTAGTAGGAAGTAGACAGAACACTGAAAACTCTGCTCCAAAGGAAAGCATAGTGTGAGTAACTCCATATCTCCTGAATATTGCCAGATCTCGATTGGTGTAAGGTGCAGTTACTCCCTGGGGCTGATCTGATACCACACTAAGCAAAAACAACCCCAAGAAAACCATGGGGAATAAAGAAAATGGACTTTGTGGCCACTGGCTCCACTGAAGAACAACATGGGGAGCAGCACGATCTATACAAAGCAAGGAGAGACTGTTCCTTTTTTCTCAGAACCAGCTGCAACTAAAAAGCCTGAGCTTGCTGAGGACCTGCTGAGTTGGCTGTGTGGCTCTTTTCTTCTGACTGCTGCCAAAATAACAGGTTAGGTGTGATTCCTTTAGGACCTGTTGATCCCAACAAAGGTATTTCTGTTCTATTCTCGTCCACACCGTTGTCATTCTTGGTTATGTTGTGTTCAGGAGTTGGCTTTTGTGACACGTGGATTTATTTTCAATGGGCAGTTGCAGAGTGAGGAGTTACAGTGCCCTGCTCAGCCCTCAGCTGAGCACAAGATGTGTTTTCTGCTGTGCAGGATTCTGTGTAGCTCCATGTGTGATGCCTCCACCTTCTTGCTAACACACTGAACTTGTAAAATATGGTTAATATGTAGGTTTTATTTACTTCACGTATCAGGGAAATTGTTTTATCTGGAAGGAAGTACTCCATCAGTTAGGAAGAAAGCTCCATTTCATTGCTGCAATCTTTGGGAATTGCAGCCTTGAAATACAACTTTTAAACATTACTTGTCAGGTTACAGTAACTTCACCCATTGAGAAGTTCCATTTCCATCTTCCTGTTTAGAATAGTCTTGAAAAATGAAGGCTTATGTTTAAAACGCCTTCTTAGGATATTTTATTTTTATTTATTTATTTCCCTTCCCCTGTTTCTCAGGTCTCTTGATGACTGTTACTGAAAAATAAAAGCAGCATCATGAAATGACCAAGGGAGAAATTTCAGGGAATGGTTTAATAGGAGCTTGTTTTTCATGCAATAGCCATAACAATATCCAGTCTCCTGCAGGTAAAAGTGCCCAAGTCTTCACCCCCTGCCAGGGCTGAGGTGACACCAGCCACCACTGTCAGCGATGCTCCCAGCACCAAACCTCAGGTTGTCCCTGTCATAAATCACGTGAAAAAGTGTACACACAAAAGGAGCTGTGCTGTTCCAACCCACTGCAAGTGTAGCATTTTATCCCCCCAAAATCCATGTCACGTGGTGTGTCCCCACCATGGCCCACACCCTTGGGTGGAATATTTTCTATTCCCTCCTTTTAATGCTCTGATGTTTGGGCAGGGCCAGTGCTGTGCAGGTACAAATGGCAGTGGTGACAAGGGCCAGGAGGGGGCACTCCCTTGCTTTCATCAGCGACAGTCTCTTACTCCCTACCCTGGGAGTCACTCATGAGGAATGCCTTAATGGGGAGGGCAGGGAGAGGTGAGAGCACAAAGGGTTTCATCAGCATTTACTAAAGGAATCACACTTTGGCCAGCGATCCTACTTTTGGGAGCAGTTGGCATGACTGGAGAGAAGAAAGAAAAACACACATAAAAGAAACTAATCTATTACCCAAAAGGATTTTTTTTTCCCCTCTTCATTTTGAGTGTTAAAGCCAGTGATGTTTTGCAGATGGGCCAAGATCTCATTTTTCCTCCTTATACCAAGGTTTCTGCCAGAAGTTGCTGTAGCAATTGTTTAGACTAAGTATCTTGACATGGGGATGCATTTATTATCCTTGCCATTGCTTCCCTCAAGAAATCCATTGGGTCATCCAAAGATTATCAAATCTGCTTTCCAAAAGGGGAGGAGAAGAGGTATCTTTATACATACAGAGCACTGGTGTCTTCTTCCACTCACTGCTTTCAGATAAACAGGGCAACTTGTTGAAGAAAAATCCTTTTAGGAAAGGAATTTATCGGAAACTTTAAAAGAAAGCAAACCACCACATAAGAAAGATAACCTCTGGCAGAGGCATTAAAAATCTTGAAGTCTAGAAGCCTGTGATGTGTAAGACTGACCATGATGCCAAGACCTCCTGTTCTTACTGATCTCCTGTTTCTGCAGCTGCCAGAAGGGCACACGCAATGAGGGGTGATGTTTGGAGAGGAAGAACCACAGAGCTGCTGGGACATGGGCAGGTTGTACTGCAGACAGCTTTACTCAGCCTGGGGTTCCTGCTAGTTCAGTCACATTCCTTAGCTAGTTTTTATAGGTTGTTGCCAGCACGTGTGGAATCCACACATTATCAAGGTGTTCCTAGATGCTACGAGGTTACCGGAGGTGGGGAAAGGTTTGTTGGTGTGGTGTTCAGACAAAGCCACACATGTGGTGATGTGGTTGTACAAAACCCATTGAAACCTCCTTAGGGAAAGCCAGCCTTGAATTAGGAGTAGGTTCACCCCAAGACTGAACATGATGGGCCTGAAATGGTTCCACCTGAGAAGTCATAGAATCCCAGAATGGTTTGGGTTGGAAGAGAACTTAAAGATCACCTTGTTTGAACCCCCCTGCTATGGGCAGGGACACATTCCACTAGACCAGGTTGCTGCAAGCCCCACCCAACCTGGTCTTGAACACTTTCAGTCTCTTCTGTTCTTTGTATTTCTGTGCTACTTTTGTCCTCCCCCAGCCTCCCAGACAAAGGAAGCTGCCTTGCACTTTGTGCAGGTGTAGAGCTTGCTGCGACGGAAAGCAGAGAGCCACAATGGATAAGCACACACATGACACCTGGGACAGGTGAGATATGTTTGAACAAGGAGTGAAGTACCTTTAGCACTTGAGATTCAGGCTCTGACTCAGAATTTTATCTTCTCAAAGCTGCCACTTGCCCACTTTAAATGGCCTTGGGGCCTCAAGACTTGACAGGAAATTCATTATTTCAATGCTGTTTGATCACTGTGCACTTTCTTGGGGCTTGAATCACTGGATACAGAGACAGGAGTGGGGTTACAGAGCTTTATATCAAGGTGTTTTCCCATTTGTGTCCAACTCTCTAGATTTGGGAATTTCTGTTGCCACAGAATGGTGGTGTTCTGCAGGTGGGAAGTGCCACCAGGGCTCCCCCTTGGATGTCATTACGCCCCTGGGCCATGCTGGGGCCCGTCACAGTACAGTGGGAGCTCTCAGGTAGCAGAAAGGTGCAAGAACCCCATATTCTGGTGAGTTTGTGGCTGGTCACTTTGCCTCTCTTGGGCTGGAGTCTGTCCTCTGATTTGGTATCTGCTGTCAGCTTAGGGGTAGGACCACCTCGCACAGCTGTGTCTGAGTTACCCTTCGGTGTACTCTGGTTATCAGATCATTGCTTTTAATTCAGTGTCTCCTTGGAGATTTGCCCTGGATTTTTGTTCCACACCTCTTGTTAGCCTCACCTTCACCACTCCACTATTTTATACGAGAAAGTTACTTCTTCTTTTGCAAACTTGCTTCTGATTAAAAGAACCCTTTTTGAAATACCTGTGTCCTTGGTACATTTGTTCTGTGGAAGGGAAAAAGAGTATTTTTCCAGACTCTTCTGTTGCAGAAGTTTCTGGGTGCCTTGCCAGTGTGCTCACGAGTTAATAGCTCAGGACAGTGAGAATGTAACACGGACTGAAATTCCTCACTGTTTGCTCTGGACTGTAAAATCTTACAACCCCTGCTGCTTCTCAGTGAAGCTGACACTCTCAAAGAGTTTCCACACAAAATTTGATCAGTCTTAAATATTTTATTATTTTGCAGCAGTAAACTTCCTCAGATCCTTAGTACGGGGGAGTCAAAACCCACTCAGAAACAAAAACCCATGGGGACAACATTTTTATGCCTTTGTCCCTTCCCCAGTAGTGTTGTAGCAGCCATTAATCAGTTCCCACCAATGTGCAGATGTTGGGGAGGCAGAACCAGATCCCAGCTGGGGGAAATCAGGGCAGCTCTGTTACCCCAGGGCGGTTGGTTGTGCTTTTCACCCACTGAGCACCTGGTCTAGAGAAGTAAACTAAACACAGTCAGGTCAGCTACAGCTCTGGTGGGAGAAATGAGGGCAAGAAATCAATGTTTTCCAAGTGGGAGAAGGGAAGAAAAGAAAATAGTCAAACGATGAAGGAAAGAACTCATATTCTCCTGCTCCTGAAAAGGATATTATAAATAATGCAGTGTTGTATAAATACAGGCAGCCCTTTGCAGCTGGGAGCTTGTAATAACCCAGAGGTATCACTGTACCCATTTTGAAGATGAAAATCCTCCCGCCACAGCATTTTGTGAACGAGACATTATCTTGCAAAATTGCCATAAGGTGCAGAAGTGCTTTTTTGAGCCCATTTGGCTCCAAAGTGTACCATCCTCCAGCTTCCAGCCCTTACTCTTCTCAGGACATGTTTCCCCCACACATGTTTTTGTGACTAGGGTTGGAGCACGGACATAAACATGGGAGTGGATGGGAAATCTGCCACAGTATTTCTAGCCTAAACAATACCAGAGAAAACAGATTGGCTTCCCGCCCTGCCCTGAACAGCACAAGCAGTGGCTTGACTGAATCAAGTAATCTGGGCTTTCATTACTGATCCTTTTCCTGCTATTTGTCTCTTTTGTTCCCCCTTTTTCCCTCTGCATTTTTGCTCCAGGGTTATTTATTTTTCTCCTTGCTCCTTTTCTGTTTTCTTTTTGTAAGCCTGACTCTTGTTTTTATTATTTTTCCTCTCTTCTTGCCTCACTAACTATTTTCATTTCAAACCTGCATTTCCCACAAAATCAAAAGGAACTTTATGTGAACACATGTTTTTGTTGGGTTTTTGTTCACTTCCACTGTGCTCCAGGAGTTCTTTAGCTTTGCTGTCTTGTTTACTTGGAAATGCTGGGCACGTCCCTCCAAGCCAAGGCGGTGTGGCCACTGACTTCCCAGCTTGGTAGAAACCTTCATTAAGTAGGCAATTGGCATGTTCATCACCATTTGTTAACGAGCTAGGATAATCCTAAATCAGACAAGGCTGACATGTGAAGTCATTCTTCGAGGTTTTACAAGGCAAATTTGTCAGCAGCGCTGAAACCTGTGAAGTCTTGTGGAATCAGAGGATCAGCACCTGCCTGTGGAGGAACAAGGAAGCTGCAAACCACAGTTGTGTGACAAAAATGTGTTCAGAGGAAGAAGGGACCAACACCCACAGTGTCATTCAAAGGTAATTCCCTGCTTTGTGCAACTCCCAAGGGGTTCCGTGCACCCTTTATGCTGATGACACGCACCCTAGAAAAGCAGCTGGGGCAAAGCCACGGACTTGTTCTTTACCCTGAGCCTCCTTAATCTGAGTTTTTGCCCTCTGTGCACGTCACAGAAGGTGTAGATAAGGCTAAAAGGCAAGTTGGGAAAAAAAGCCTGTGTAATATAGCCTGGGACCTCATGCCAGGAGTGACAAAATGCCTGACAAACACAGGTGACCTCACCACAGCCCTGCCAAATTGGGAAGGATAAATATCCCACATTTGGTAGGAGGAAATTGAGGCACAGGCCAGCTTTGCCTGTGGGACCAAGCCGCAGTCTGTGTGGCTGCTATCAGTGTACCCAAGTGGCCTTGACTGCAATGTCCTCAGCACAGGGCAAAGAAAACACATCTTACAAAACAGCAGGATGAGTTATTTTTGGGTCTTTATAAATTGTCTGTTTTCCAGCACTATCATTCTTACCCTACCAGGGGAACATGACTGACCTCATTAGAGTCTAATTCCAACACTACAAGGCTCAACTTGTAAATACAAACTTTTTCGATCTTGAGTTATTTTTAATGTATGTACAAGCGCATCTGATCGGTATGAACACCCCAGAGGTGGGGGGCAGGGGAGGAGCAGGGCAATGGGAGTCATCAGAGAAGTTGAACTATGGGAAATTTGGTATAAATGAGGGCAAATTTTCAGACATATTTATGAGACTGACTTAATCTGCTGGGAGACTATCATCTGGGATTAAACCTCACATAACCTGATGGAAATTTGGAAATGTTTTATCCCCCCACTGTGGGGAGGACTGGCAGAGGAAGGATTCAGTATTCCAATTCTCTGTCCAGCAGAAAACATCCAGGGTGATCAATGAGGGCACTTTCATTGATCCATAGCTTTCTCCACACCACAGAAGAAATTAGAAGGTGAGAGAAAGATGCTTGTTTTCAATGAAGCCCATTTCACAATGCCAGCAAGGGTTAATGCAACCAGCCAAATGCTTGGCTTTAGCTGCAATAGAGAAATCCTGTGAGGTTGAGTGATAAGCCTCCATCCACACCTGCTTGGATTCTCAAAGACTGCCTGAATGAACGTGTTGGGGATGGCTCATATCCAGCAGCTGCTGATAGGGAGTCCACAATGCCGAATGAGTCACGAGCCAAACAGCTTCATCCCTGCCCTGAGTGCATACCCAGAACATGTCCAGAAAAAACATGCAGAACCCAGGCACTGGAGACAGAAACAATGGGCCAAACTCTGCCCCTGGGCAGCCATGTGGCTCCGAGCACTGGGTCTGGCTGAGCAGAGATCCTGGCTCCAAAACAGATTCCAGAACACTGGACTGTTTCTAATGTGTGTCCTCGTGAGATAGGGTGGGTTTGGAAGTAAGGGGATGGTGGTAGAAAGGGCTGCATGTCATGTGTTTAGAGATGATGGCTTCAGGGTCATGTCATGATTTTTGTCTTTTTCTGGCTTGACTTCTGGTTTGGAAGTAGCTCAGCAGAAATTAAGGTCATTGCAAGTGGTGCAATGACACTTTCTGGCTGCTTCATGCAGTGAGACTGAGCTACCAGCTGGGAGGTCTGAAAAGCCAGAGAATTTCTTCTCTGGTACAATGTGAGCCAGCAAAGGAGAAGTTGTCCTTGGAGGAGCTGGTGTCCGAGCGTGAGCGGGTAGTGCACACAGCACTGCCCCCTCTGTGCTTTCCAGAATTGGTTTTGTACTTTAACACTGGCTGTGGCTTATAATTTTCCATCCTTGTTCAGAAATTATAGAGGAGTGAAAGCGAGATTGGTTTCAGCTGTCGACGCTTCGGGAGTATTCAGCAGCATCGCTGGATGAAAGGAGCAACGTGGTCTTTTTGCTCTGCAGAGGTCTCAGAAATACCCAGGCATGAAGTGCTGTGTGGTTTTGGGCTTGGTGAGAGGGAAGGCAAAAGCTGGTGCCAGCCCTTGGTCCTTCCCTGGCTGCTGGAGCTCTTTGAGGATGTCATACATCTGGTGCTTTCCCATTTAGTCCTTTCAAGAGGCTCATTTGAGAGCACGGTTTGTAAGGAAGAGCCAGGAATAAACAGCTCATGATCCCGTTTATGGGATGAGAGGAAAATAAGAAGGGAATTGTTAAAGATGGGACAGTCAGTGAATAAAAGCCTGGTTATTGATGGGGCTGACATTTTGCTGTCTGTTAGAAAGACTATGTGTGTTACAACTTTTCCCATAGTATGTGGAGGAAATGAAAACCTTCGGGTCTGTAACACAGCAGCTAACAAGAGAGCCTGAGATGCAGCAGAGTGTCCAGCTCCTGGGTATGGCCTTCCACCAGTGCTCTGCATTCGTGCAGGACTTCTCTCCCCTTGGCCTCGTTCAGTCCCACCAAGCAGACAGTAGTAAAATCACCTCTCCTTCAGGGAGGACCCTCTAGTTAAAATTTTTGTATCTCTATCTTGGAGTTTTCGAAACTGAAGTTCTGCATGAGGTTTAATATCGTCCTCTGTTCCTCAGTCACCGTTCTCCCAGTTGGTCTAAGGTTCATTGTCCTATTTTTATCAGGGACTACAGCCGGACATCATGTCTCCTTCTGTTTGTATTAGCCATGGTGACCATCAGCTTTTGGATCCCCACACATGTCAGATTCTTGGCCACCTGTTCCCTCCTGTCTCAGAGGAGTGCAGGGTGTTGGCACAGCAGAAGGGCGCTGTGCTCCGGGGTGGCTGCCACAAACACAGGAAGAGCACCCAGTGCACGAAAGCCCAGCACGCTGCCCCTGCAAAGAGGAGTGGCAGATAATGTGTGAGCTAATATTGGACTGGGATTGCTGCCGAGGTGGCACAGCAAGAGCAAACATGCCAGGAGCCACCGCAGTGCCAGGGATCACGTGGTGGCCAGAGGACAAGTGTGGGAGAGCAGGGCCATGGCTTCAGTGCTGCCCAGGACCATCAAGAGACACCCTGATGTGGGGGAAGAGGGTCACACTCAGTTACTCCTCCTCTCCCCAGGGCATAAGAATAAATAGTCTTTTAATAGCACTGTGCACATCACTGGGGCTCCAGCAAGCCTTTTTAGAGCCCTTGGGATTTTTATTAATGGGGAAAGCAGTGGCACTGTGTTGGTGTCAGTAAGAAGGGTGATGTCAGAGAGGCTGAGGCCACATGTGCTGATGACCCAGAGGAGGACATTCCTTTTGGACCACTGTGGGTCCTTCATAGGTAGAGGTCTCTAACCCAGGAAACATCACGAGGGCTGTGAACCCGCTCTGCCTTCTTATAACCATGCCCATAGATCAGCATATTGAAGAGGTCACTGGCATTGATGTGGCCCCTGCCAATGGGGTTCAGCAGCTCTCTTGGAGACATCTCCTATGAATAAGTGATTACCTGAAATGGGAGGAGGGGGAGAAAGTGGCAGTTTTGTGAAAGAGGTGAATTAGACGCATTGGTGTCAACTCACAGGCTGCTGCTGCTGCTATTTTTCACTTGTTTTAGCACATCTGCTGCACAAGTGCAGTGGAGAGCACTCATCGCTCCCCTTTTCATACCCCAAGATGTTTTGCTGGATCACCAGCCTTGGACAGACAAAAGTTGCATAGCCCAAACCTGGGCAACCTTCTTCCATTCTCTTAGACAAGGTGGTGGGATGTTGCAGCAGCCCCTCGCCTGCAGCGCCGTTGTGTGATTTGCTTGCCAACAATGCTAAACCCCTTTAAACATTGCTAGAAAAATTATCTGGAGAGCCTTTCCCTCTGCTTTATCCCTCCTGGGTTCCATTTCAGTGATATTCACGTTAGAAAAATAGTCTCAGTAAGTACAGAGTCTACCCCTACATTTGGTCTAAAGGGCTGTGTAAGGATAAAAGCATCACTTTAATACACACAATTTGTATAAATTATCTTTCAGTGAGTGTTCAGGATGGCCCCACCTGCAGCTCTGAGTCATCACAGCAATTTTGACTGGGAGGTGGACATTTTATCAACTGTGATTTTCTCAAATCTGGGGAGCTGGAGAGACACAGCACTTCAAGAGACCTGCAAAAAAAGCAAACCAAAAGTCAGATGAATAAGGAGTTTGCAGGGGTTCACCAGCCATACATTGAACCATATCTCTACATTAGTAAATTGCTCCCACGCAAACTTGTTTTGGACAAATGAGCAATTTCCTTGTATACAAAAATGCTTGCACAGTTTATTTACATATTTTGGAGGCTAGCTAGCATCCTTGCTCTCCAGCTCTGAAGTCTGTCTTTGCTTCAGTTCCTGTCTGAGAGAGAAGAAAATACTGGACCACAAACCTGCTTCCCGCTGAGAAATCACAACAGCTGTTAGAAGTTATTGGAAAATCAAAGGGTTTGCGCAAGAGAAGAAATGCAGCTAATCCCAGCCAGGGAGTTACTGCTCCAGCACCTGGTTTCTCCTCCTGCCTCTCACTGCTGCTCTTTATGTCCTTCTGGTATGGGACCTGTCAAGGAGAAGAACCAGCTTCTGGATGCAAGAGAAGGGATAACTCCCTGAGTACAGTTGCTTCAAGATGTCTTAAAAGGGGCAGATCCCATAAAATGGAGAATAAAGTTCTTGTCACAGCAGGCTGCTTGAGCTCAGTTCTTCAGAGCAGCCTGGAGAAGCAGGAATCAGGGATGTGCCTCCATAAAATGGTTAATTGATTACTGTCAGCCAGTGGTTATGTGAATCATTGAGCACATCGAGGCTGTGCAATGCTGGAGATGTCCGAGACACTGACCTACCAAGACTGGCAGTGCTGCTGCTCAGCTCTTCCACATAAGTGTGGAGGTGACTGCTGGAGCCACCCGCAGCTCAGCCCATGCTGCATGTGTTTTATGAGACAAAAGAAATGTTTGGGGAGAGGCAAAATCCACTGCTGGCCTGTGGGTAGAGCCATGTGAGATCTGACTGGCAGGTAATTGCAGAAGCACTTGGGTTTCTTTAAGGCTGAGTGTGTCAAAGGCAGGCGAGTAATGTCTGATGCAGGTGAGTGTGATGTGCATGGAAGGTCCTTAGCTGGGTCCATGTGGCTCTAGTGGTGCGTTCAGGGAACACGGAGAAGGGGACAGTCCTGGACTGAACAGAGGAAGAGATTTGTGGCCCTTCCCCGTGTGATGGGAACGAAGGACACCATGTGCTGACCCATCCCCACACCTGCCCAGCAGCACGGGATGTTTGCATATGCTGGAACTAAACTGGCCAGAGGCCCCAGTGTGTCTCCATACACGTAATGCATTTCCCATTTCGCTGACAGAAAGCAGCCAGTCCCGTATCTGTGTCTGAGGGGGAAACTGAGCTGCCTAAAGCCAAATAACATCATCTTGTGCACCCTGAGTGCGGCGAGAAAGTCCGGGACAGAGGGGATGTGAGAATCCATCCCCAAGTGACACGGCTGGGGAGTGCTGGCGCTGTGCCCGCGCACCGCCCGGCCCTCAGCACCTCCTGCCCTGCCCTGGTGGCTCCCTGGGGGTGGCAGGGCACCGAAGGCACCGCTCCCAGCAGCGGGACATCAGGCAGAGCCTCCGCGGGCACAGGCGCGACTACAACTTATGCTGCCACATAGATACAGGACTGTATCTTGCAAAGGATCTGCCCGAGGGCAACGAGCCCCTTTCAGCCTGGGCAGGTGTTGGGTGCAGGTCTGCGTCCTCCTGGACCCTAAAGAGGAGCTACAGCACATGACACATGGAGGTGAGAGAGGAGGCACAGGGGAAGGTGCAGACACAGACAGCCCCCGGAGCTGGAACAGACGGGACACAGGAACAGCTCCTTGTCCCTCCACAGGCAGCGCGAGGAGCTCGGGGCGCTGCCGCCCTTTGCTCCGTTTGAGCAAACCGCCCTCTCAGCGATTTCCAGCCCCAGGGGGAGCGGGGACCGACACCCCGGTCCGGAGGGACCCGCCCGGGGCCCGGCCCTGAGGCTCCGAGCGGGCGGGGAAGCGCCGCCTCCCGCATGTGATGGCGGGCAGAGGCTGGGCCGGGCAGAGGCTGGGCCGGGCAGCGGCGGCGGCAGGAGCGGGCGGACAGCGGGCACCATGCAGCTCCTGCCTAGCCTGTCTCCCGTCACCTGGCTGCTCCTCATCGCCTTCCTGTGCCTCGTGGCCCTGTAAGTAGAGGCCGGTCCCCTGGGGGACCGGGCAGGAGGAGAGCCCGGTGCCAGCGAGGTTCGAGTGAATTAGCGCTGCCCTCAGGGCACAGCGAGGGCTGCTCAGGGGGGCTGCGCGGCCCCGCTGCCAGCGGGAAGGAGCGAGCTGGGCTGGACGGGGTGGGAAATCATAGGGAATCCTTGATATATATATATATATTTTAAAACTTTTCCCAAGGAGGAGTAACTTCCGGGTGTTTAAAGACAGCAGCGCCCGTGGCGTCCTTGGACTGTGCGAGCTGGGAGCAGCGCAGGGTGATGCCGGAGCTGCTGCCAGCAGAACCCCCCGATTAAGTAGTTCTGTTGGCAAAACTTAGGCTTATGTGGCTCAGGGGAACTGTAATGAGCTATGCAGGCAAAAACTTAATTTTGCTGTGGTAATTTATGTCCCTGCCGTGCCGCTGTAGCGCGGCCACCTGAGCATCGCAGGAGGTCTTGGCAAAGACTAACACAAGGGCAAGCCTCAGCTTCAGAACTCAGTCGCTCCGAGGCACGGCAGTCTGATCCGGGCGGCTAAATGAGGCCCTGAATAAAGCCCTCAGGTGCCCATGTACTCTGGTTTGCCTAGGCTGGGCTGCAGCTCCTTTCAGCCCTTGTCTTCCATCAAAACATACCCCAGGTGATCCTGCATTTACTGCAAAGAGTATCTTCAGCAGGGCTGCTGCTGTCCGTAATTTCAGCTTTCTCTGTGAAATGTGACAGGAACCAGTTATTTAAGCAGTTCCCGTGCTTCAGGAAGAAGTATCTTGTGTTTTCATTGCATAAGTGCTTCTCACATGCTCTTTGCTTGGCAGCTATGGGATATGGCCCTACCGGACCTTCAAGAAGCTGGGCATTCCTGGCCCAAGGCCTCTGCCGTTTGTGGGGACTTTCCTGGAGTACCAGCATGTGAGTACCAGCAGCTGCTGCTCTCTAGTGCCTTAGAGCCTTCTTGTGGCTGATGCTGTTTCCCCCATTCTTTGGGCATCTCTCTCCTCTGTCCTTGATTCAGTCAGATGAAAATTATGCTTTTAGGTGGGAAGCTCTCTGGACACACAGAGAACATAAAAGTTCAGGCTGACCTAAATGAGGTGTGCTGTGTTTTAAAACTACTTTGTAGTTTAAGTTTTTTGTTTGTCCCTGTGTTTCTACCTGCTCTTGAGCAGCTGAAGTTCTGTTAGAAACAACAACAAAAAAAATATTGGAGAGATGCCTAAGACTGTTGTTTTCTGGGAACTGCATGGTTTTTTGCCCTTTTTATCATCAACATGAAGAGGCTGAATTAGCCTCAGCAATGCCTCATCCAACCATTTGCTGTTGGGCCAGACAAATAGATTTTTAAATAAAACTCAAGTAATATCAAACTACCAAACCTTGTCACATAACGAGGCAGTAGCTGATCCCAGGTAATTGTTTGCAAATGCAGAACAAGTGTATTGGCTTCAATAAAAGAGGTGTTCTACTTGTGTTTGCTGGGTTTACATCACGCATGTTGCCTCTTACTAATGGTTTAATGAGTGTTACGTGTCCCATAAGTTTCATCCTTACACGTAACGTCATTTAAAACCCTGATGGAAACAAATAAAAATCCATGTTCACTCCAGTTCAGTAACTGCAGAGGAAGATCATATGAGGACAAGGCAGCAGCAGCTCTTAACTTGTTGAGCTGAAGGTGAAAGGACGCCCTGGGATCTAGTTTTGCCTCCTAACTCTGCTCACTAAAACTTTGTACCCTGTCATACCTTGTCTTCTTTACATTTTTAGATCAGATTTGCTGGTGGAAGTTGAAAGTGCCTTTTTTTTTTTTTTAATCTCTGCTCTCTTTTTTCTCTCCAATGCAAATGTCCCCTAAGCATCTATGTGATGCTTAAGAGGACCATGCACCTGCCAACCTCAACCTCTGCCACTTAGAATGGGGCTGTGGGATGCACTGTGCTGCCAGCTGTGACCTGCTTTGATCACTTTTCACTGGCAAACTGTTCATTTCTCCTTTCTTCTTTTCCAGGGAGTCCACAAATTTGATCAGAAATGCTTTGAAAAGTATGGAAAAATCTGGGGGTGAGTTTCTGCAGAACAAAACTACAAGTTTGGGGTGCTCTGCAGCCCCAAAATAGAATGGGAAAAGGTACACCACTGTCATGTGTTTCAGCACTGTAATTCCAGCAGTGACAGCCTGGGAGAATTGAGGTTCACCACTGGGAAAGTCTCCACCCATCTCTCCAAGGCTTCCCTCCGGCTGGGATTTCAGTGTGGTGTGGGGCTGGGATGGTGATGACCAGTTTGTGGGGTCATTTGTTTGCAGAAGCTTTGAAAATCACCTCCACTGCTTGGTGTCAAACTGAGCCTCCTGCCTTTGAAGCTGCTCTTCTGTGTGTCTGGAGCAGAAAGCAAGCTGCAGGCTGCCACGGTGTTTTTCATCTTGCTCCCTGCTTCTCCCAGAGCTGGGGCACAAGCTAACTTTCAACCTACCTCCCTGCTCCCTGCACAGTGCTTCTTTTGTGTAGGGGCCTCTTATCATGTTTCTACTGAGAGCCTCTCAAACCAAAACAAAATTGCTCTGCAAAAAAATCCTGTGAGGCTTCATGAAAACCTGGTGCATTTTTTCTAAAGATTAAATGTTCACAAGCTTCTTGAAGATGGCAGCTTCCCTCAGCTGTGGCCCAAGGCTCCCTGCCCTTTAGCCCACACCATGACTTTTAAGTTTTTCTGTCTCTGTTGATTGGAAAATGGAGGAGACAAATGAGTTTTTCGCCTCTCAATGCCTTGTAGGCCAGACAGGAAATCTGTTCCCCCCACAGATGGGTTATTTGGTGTGGATTTCTTGTCTCCAGCCATCAGTAGTGGAAACAGCTCAGACAGCTCGCGTGCAGGGCATCAACATCATGGCAAAAAGCTGCCTTTTATCTAAACCCACACAGCTTTGGCAACTCTTCAGTACCACAGACAATTGCTAGAAATGCTCATGCTGCCCATGTTTGTCACTTTCTTTCCCTTTATCCTGTTTTACTACATAATAAATAAGTTTCAGCCTCATCCTTCCAGCTGTTTTGTCAGAGTCGACTCAGGTGGCCTGAACCAGTTGTGCCATGGCTCTGGCCATGGACGGAGCAGGCTGCTTTTGTTCCAACTGATCATGAAGGATGAACTGACTGTGGGTTTCTCTTGGCTTAGGATTTATGATGGCAGGCAGCCTGTGCTGGCTGTTTTGGACCCCATCCTCATCAAAAACATCCTGGTGAAAGAGTGCTACAACATTTTTACTAATCGCCGGGTAGGTGCCTAGTCCCATGCTTTGCTGTCCAGTACAGAGTACATGCAGCAAGAAAGGAGTTTCTTCTTGGTTTCTGTTCTCCTCTGAGCCTTTCAGCAAGTACTTGCTCTCTGATGTGCCCCAGTTTATTGATGGTACCAACATCAAAACTCTGCTAGAGAGGTGTAGGGACCACTCTGGCTGGGACATTGGGCCATCAGCCTGGTTGTGCCCTAGGGCTGATGTCATTTATGACTCTTAGACTTTTGTTTCCATTTCTGTTTACTGGTTGAGGTAGAGCTGACATGACTTCAGGGGCTGAGTCAACACTCCATGGAAGGCTTGTCTTTGCATTTCTGTCATGTGGAAGGGGACTGTAAACATTCTCCTGTCTCCTGTTCTCCTGTGCAGAACTTCGGTCTGAACGGGATCCTGGAGTCGGCCCTCAATGTGGCTGCAGATGAGCAGTGGAAAAGGATTCGTATGGTGCTGTCTCCAACCTTCACCAGTGGGAAGCTGAAGGAGGTAAAGCTCAGGCCACTGGTACTTTGCATCAGTAGCTGGAGAGAGAACTGAGCTGTTTCTGAGTGCAGACCTTCCCCTCAAATGGGGAAGTTGCCCTGTTTGGCAGGACCACATCCATGAACACGTGCATTGTTGGTACCGTTCAGCAATACAGTATCTGTCTGCCATCCCAGGGAGGGAGTCAGGAGAAGGGGGTGGGGGATGAAACAGCACACAAGTATTGCAAGCTGGGGCTGTTGGCACTATGGCCTGTATGTTCATCCTGTTAAACACATCACTCAGGCCATGGTTGTCCATTTTCTATGCACCCAGGAGGCATGTTCACTCCCAGGTGGAGTGGATGCTTAGCTGGAATGGGAGCTGTGTGTGGATTTTTGGAGGAGAACCTTGCTCAGTCCTAGTCAGATGAGCTCTCTGGGCAGGTTGTTAAGATGAGAGAAAGCAATGTCCAAGGCCTGGAAATGAGTTTCCCCTTGCTTGCACTTCCCCCCACAAGCCGTACATGGCAAGTGGCAGATGGCAGTGTGGCCCAGCCTTGTTTGGTGGCAGGGAAAGAGTCAATAGTGCTTTCTGCTTTGGTTTGCATTTCAGATGTTCCCTATCATTAATCACTATGGTGAAAAACTAGTGAAAAACACTGAGAAGAAAGTGGCTAATGATGAGTTTGTGGCTGCGAAGGAGTGAGTAACTGTGTGAGGCTGACAGCAAAGGGTTTGTATTCAGTGTGGGGAGGAGCCTGTTCTGGAGAGCCTTTTCCGCACTGCAGCATGGAGCCCTCGTCAGCTATGGAAGCAAACTCCAGAGCAGTCATGGGCATGGCATGTTCCTCAGCAGTGGGCTTGATGTGCTCTGCTTTGCTCAGATGGGAGAGCTGTGCCCTCTTCCCCATTTCATTTTACTGGGGATGCATTTTGAGAAAGGAAGCATTTTCCAGAATTTTTCCAGAAGCTGCACAAGATGTGGTATTTTTGGATGTAATTTTTGCAATCTCTTTTACAGATGAAAATCAGAATATAGTCTTTGTTACCCTGGACTGCAGTTCAGTGCTTTCCAACTACAGCTTAGGTTTTTGAAGCAGAGGAAAATTGGGAGAATGAATGAAACTGGGGAAACTTCAGTAAATACAATGGTGGCTACTGCTTTAAGAGAGATTCCCTATCACAAGGATTGATCCTAGATGGGCTCTTATTTACTGCTGTGGTTGGGTTAATCTCATTCACTCTCTCTTCTTCTCTACTCAGCATTTTTGGAGCTTACAGCATGGATGTGGTGACCAGCACTTCTTTCAGTGTCAGTGTTGACTCCATGAACAACCCCAATGACCCATTTGTCACCAACATTAAGAAATTTCTCCAATTCAGTTTCCTAAGTCCTGTGTTTTTACTCATAGGTATGACAAACCACATCTCATACAGCCCTGAATCGATGTCAAAGGTGCTGCATTTTCTGGTAGCTCCCTTATGTCTTTGAGTCCTTTTTGCCATATGGGAGATGCTTAGCACTTTACAGGATTGGATTTACAGTCTCAGATCTGCAGAAATATTTCTTCAGGGAAGACACAGCCAGGATTTGTACAGCCTCTATGGGTCTTAGCAGCATCCTGCTATGAGCAGAGACCCTGTTTGCAGAGATGCTGGAGAGCTGCTCTGTCACAGAGATCTGCACTTAGTGTTGTATTGTGGTCATAAGGTAACATGGAGGAGATTCTCTAGTGCTATTGCATCCCAGCCATGGTTAGGTAAAAAAAGATGGAGGCAACAAAAAGGGTCAGGGCAACATCAAAAAGGCAACATCAGGGTCCAGATGTACTGCTCCTTTCTATGCTTTGTGCCAGTTCTGACTTTCTCAGGACCCCTTTGAGTTCAAGTATGTTGGTTTCTTCTTTCCTTCTAGTGTTGTTCCCCTTTGTTATCCCTTTGCTGGAAAAGATGAAGGTGACTCTGTTACCCTCAGACGTCATGGACTTCTTCAAGAATGTCTTCACAAAACTAAAGAAGGAACGGGAAAAGGGCAGCAGCACGGTGAGTCCAGCCTAGGTGTCCTCTTCAGGAGAAGTCCTGAGTGCAGGAGGGACCTGGTAGCATCTTCAGAAGCTGTGGTGTGTCACCTGCTCTCCAGCCCCACCAAACCTGAGAAAGGCTAGAACCACGCCCTGCTTTTGTGTCCAAGTGGAGAAAACATCCGTGTTCATAGAGGGTCTGTAGTCCAGACCTCATCATGCGCTGAAGCCATGAGCTGTGAGTGGTGAGCAGGTGTCTCAGCAAGGGACTTGTGCTGGACAAGGTTTGCTTCCTCCTCACCCACATCTTCTCTGCCTCTGTTTCTCCCCAGGACCGGGTGGATTTCCTGCAGCTCATGATTGAATCACAGAACTCACGTGATGGCTCCAAGTCTGCAGAGACCAGCTTGGACAAAAGTATGTCTTGAGATGTGTTCTCCTCTCAGCAGAAAGCAGTAGTTCCTTAGCCATTTAAGAGGGAAGCAGGGAGAGGATTTTAGTCGTTAATCCCATGAAAGATTCAAGGTCTCAGTAGTGGGGCTGTAGTGATGTTTATCACAGATCAGCCATATTTTTATTGTGTCCCATTTCCTGGGATAAACCCTGAGGTGTGTTTGTGCAACAAAGAGCAAAGAGTGAGTGTCTCCTTACCCCCGTTTCTTTTTTTGGCCTCTGAAGGCCAGCAATGTTGGCTGTATATCAAAAAGCACACAAAGCACATAATCTTTGTGTACCTTGCTCACCTGTGGGCTCATCTCTGTTCCCAATCCTAGGTAAACTAAGAAAATAATGGCTCAGCCAAGGCACAGTCCCAGTCCATCAACCTCAGTCAAGGCAGGATGCTTCTAAACTTTTGAGGTGCCAGGACAGGGTATTTGTTGGACACCCTGCACTGCATCCTGAACCCCTTTGTGGTACCAGAGGGAAAGCTGGATGTTTCCTTTACCAACTGTTAGGTAGCTAGGAGTAGCGTTACTTAGACTGATGACTGGGATCCTGAGTTCACGAGGGTTGATTACTGTAATTTTCAGCTTCTTGTATGTTCCTCTATGCCTTTTTTCAGCATTAAGTGATGAGGAGGTTCTGGCCCAGGCTCTTATCTTTGTCTTTGCTGGTTATGAGACCACCAGCTCCACCCTCAGCTACATAGCCTACAACCTGGCCATCCACCCTGACGTGCAGCAGCGACTCCAGGACGAGGTGGATGCGCACCTGCCTAACAAGGTAAAGGAGGGTGAGAAGATGCTGGGGTTGTTCCCACCTGTGCCTTGCAAACCCAGGTTGGAAACAGAGTGGCAGAGGTGCTGGCCCTGAGACTCCCCCTTCCCTGGAAGCACTGGGGAGGTGGCTGTGGGGGTGGGAGTTGCAGTGCCGTGTTCTCAGCCCCCCATTCCTCTCCCAGGCCACTCCCACGTACAACGCCATCACTCAGATGGAGTACCTGGATATGGTGGTGAATGAATCCATCCGGCTCTACCCCGCCGGGGGCCGGATTGAGAGGGTCTGCAAGAAGACTGTGGAGCTCAATGGTGTGACTATTCCAGAGGGAATGGTGGTCTTGATCCCAGCCTTCGTGCTGCACCGGGACCCGCAGTATTGGCCAGAGCCGGACGAATTCAGGCCTGAGAGGTGAGGGCCTTGTGGGGGGAATAGCTGCGTGCTCCACCTCAGCCCTGGGAGCAGGAATGGCACCAAAAGTGGGGAATGCGTGATTATAACATTTAAATTAGGCATTTATCATTGTCTGACATCTAGTCCCAGCATTACCGTGAGGGGAGTTTTATGATCTACATCCATAAACTGTGCATGGAATTTAATTAACTGCATTGAAGGGAGCAACAGTGAGAGCAGCTCCCAGCAGCTGTAACACTGAGGGGTTTATGGCCAGATATTAAAGCAAGAGCCATAGGGTGACTGGCACAATGCCCTGCAAATCAGCAGTGGAAGGGCAAAGATAGGTAGGAAATAAAACTTAATTTTTAACTCAAGTTATGAAGCAATCTTTGCTTAGCAGCTCTGTCAGACCCTGCAAAATGAGGCAATAGCCCAAGGCAGACCTGGGATACCATGAACCTGGTAGTCTTCAGGTAGCCACTAAGACATTGAGGCTTGGTCCTGAGAGAGCAGGACGAGACCTCTGCTCTTGCACCTGGAGCTGAAATACCCCTGGAAGCTAATCCTGGTGTGTGGTGACCTTTGGGACAAAATTTGGCAGTGGTATCAAGCAGGAGCACCTACGGAGCCTATGGTCACCTTGTGTTGAATTCAGAAGGAAGCACCCAAATGGGAGTGCTCTGGCAATGGGCCAAGCTACACCAGTTGCTCCAGTAGCCACATCCTTATTCCAGTTGTCAAACTGGGCATGGGTAGCTGGACAGGAACTATTTAGGGCTCACTTGCCTTGCTGGGAGTTCATCAGAGAGATGTGCTGATGTCTCAGTAGTGAGATACTTCACTTCTGACTTAGCACGGCTGAGGTTTGTACCTGGACCTCATGCTCTGGGAATGAAAAGCTTTCTGACATGAAAACTAGCTGATCACTAAGAAGTATTACTGAAAATGCTCAGTGGCAAATTTCTCTGTGAAGCTGATTGTTCTTCCCTGTTTTTCATGATGAGGAAAGGAGTGGGGCTGACATGTCTCAAAAGCAGCCCTGCCTTTAGTCACGCAGGGGGAGAACATCTTTGTGTTCACTCGGTCCTTTGATCTACAGGGAAGCTGTGGAGCTGTAGACCTCTGTGGTTTAGGGTTTGAAATCTGGGTTCCATTTTAGAGCTGAGAGAGAGTTTTGAGAAAAGAGTAGTTACAAAATCCATTAGTGTATTTCAGTATTCCCAGGTCACTCAAAGCACCTGGATTTGCACAACCAAATCCGAGCAGTAGGATAAAAGCAGAGGCATAAGGTATCTGTTGAGACAGAAATAAAGAACTTAGCTGGATTCTTCTTATATGCACAGAAACACAAAAAGCTTTTGCCTTCCCAGACCCCTCATCACTTCAGATTTGGAAGCTGACACATCCTGGAACAGTAGCTCTTGCTAACTTGGTTTTTTTGGTTGTTATCAGGTTCAGTAAAGAGAACAGAGATGGTATTGACCCCTACACCTTCCTGCCATTTGGGGCTGGCCCCAGGAACTGCATAGGGATGAGGTTTGCTCTCCTCACCGTGAAAGTGGCTGTGGTCGTCCTGTTGCAGAACTTCTCCTTCAGAACCTGCAAAGACACACCGGTGAGGATGTGGGGTGATGTGTCACGTTATCTTCCCTTGCTCCCACTGAGATGGTCCTACTGTTACATGGGAATAACTGTTTAAATCTCAGTTAATTTTAAGGGGTTCACCGCAAGTTACTGAGGCTTTTTTTAATTCTCTAGAGAAACATATTTAATTTTGGTGGGATGTTTAGGCTGAAATCCCTGAAGTCCTGTGCCTATCTTTGGGTTCACCTAAATTGTGGGGTGCTCTCTCCCCCACAGTGCACTGTCAGTCTGTTTGACCCAGCTTAGGAAGACCCTGCTCCCGAGAGCAAGAAAAGAATATCCCCCAGCTCAAGCCAAAGCTGTGCTTTGCAACACAAACATGGCTGTTCTCTGTGGGACATCCCAGACACCAAAATTCATCTCTTACAGGCCAGGGCAGTCCCTAAAGGGTAGCAATTTTCAAACAAACACAATCTGGGTTAAGTTTGAATTGGTGACCCTCTCCCTCTTTTAGACTAAGCAGGATCCCACCAGGCTTTGGTTTTGCCCAGCATTTGGTTTTTGCCCTGTGAATGCTGCATACAGTACTGATGGGATGGGCCTGGCAGGGTGGGAGTGCTTGACATGAAATAAATGCAGGAGTTGTTGGAAATGATCTGTCAGTCCAGCCCTGCTGAGAGGGCGGCAGTTCCCTGTGCCTCAGGCAGGCAGCACTACGGTGTTTTCAGCCCAACCCAGCTCCCTGCAATCACTGCTGCAAGAGGCTGGGCCATTATTACATCCTGTTGGTGAGGAGAGCTTGGGAAATCAGAGCACAGGGGGCAACAAGTCACTCAAAGGACGTTTGTTGTAAGAAACAGAAAAATCCTTATTAAATTATTACTTGGCTCGGGTGCTCAGCTGGAATCTCTGCAGATTCAGATTGCAGCTCAACTAGTAACCTGGAGGTGAAAGACTGTAATAGTCCATTAACAATGCAGTGACCTATCCACCCTCCCCCAAGTCTAATGACATTTTTCTAGTCCTCTGCAATCCATAAAATTGATTCTTTTTATAACTGCCTTTAATTAAAAGGAGACAAGTTAAATATGTATTGTATTATTGGTGCCCATAGGTTTATGGAGCTCTTTCAGCCCTTTTTTTCTACAGAAGGTGTCATGTACATCAGAGCAGAGTGGGAGGGAAAACTTCATGCTGGAACATCCCTTTGGAACATGTATATGGAAGCTGCAGCCTCTTCTCACTGCTTCACTGATGGCACATTGGGCTCCAAGCCATACTGCGTAAATTTTCTGAAACAAAGCTTACTGGGATATGGGGTCTGAATGTGGCCCGTTGGGCTGGGTGTGTCACCCTTGTCCTGAGGGGGAGAGGAGGAGCTGGGATATGAGCACCATGCATTGGTGGGGGAGACTTAAAACACTTCCCTCCCGAAAGAAGACTCCCTCCAACACCAGCTTTAAACATTGATTCTAATGAGATTCCCAGCCTACCCCATGGAAACCTTTTCACATGAGGATGCTTTTGCTTTGGAACTCGCTCTGAGCAGCGATTTTAGTTTTGCTCTTCCTAGAGAGCTTATTGCTCCTCCAGCTCCCATTATGATTTAGCTGCCCTTAGCACTAACACACTTCTGCATTAAACAAAATGGCACTGCATGCCTCCATTTAGCTGCAGCTCCCTGGGTGGGATTTGGCTGCTCTTCCCTCCATGTGTAGCCTGTTGATCAGTGCAGCGAGCTCTTCGTACCGCGCCACGTGAGAGCCCGAACTCACCAACCAGTTTATCCAAGAGCTGAGGGCTGTTAAACACCAGCTGGTAGCTGCTTTGCATGAGCAAAGTGATGCTCCTGCTGTAGGTACACCTGTGAGTTGGGAAATGCATTGAAAACAAGTGGTAGCTGGGATGTGTGTGAGCTGTAGGGTTCCTGTTGTCCTGTCTGTCCTTTCTCCCAGCTGATGTGGCTGTTTTGTTGTTTTTCCTCCGCTGAAGATCCCACTGGTCCTGGACTCGAAAGGTTTCATGCAGCCAAAGAAGCCCATTGTCCTGAAGATGGTCCCCAGAGACCAGGCTGACCTGAAGAAGTGAAGAAAGCAGGAACAGAGCAAGAGACTCTTATTTAATGGTGCCTCCTTCCTCTCTTGAGAGGAGACCAAGTTAATGTGTTCGCTGTAGGAATATCAGGGGTGGAACCCCCCCATTTCATGGGGGTTTGGCCCAGCACAATTACATGAGCATTATCCTAATGAACACGAGCCCCAGGTCCTGCTGTCCCCAATCACAATAGGCATTTTGCAAGACTATTTGCACTCGAGTTATTTGGGCATTTTTTTCTCTCTCTCTGAAGAGGCACTTTTCTAAGCAATTTGATTCCAGACATTGTCAGTCTCTTCTGGCAGTGTAATTTAAATCAAGATAGGGAGAGCAAATTGCACATAGTTAAGTAATGCTGCCATTGCTCCTGTTCCCACTGCCTGCTGGGTGACTTTGTGTGTCTTCTGGTTTTATTCTCCCGGGAATGCAGAGTTGTCCGGGGCTATTTCCTCAGCTCTGTGCTATGACCCTGACAGGTGTTAAAATGGTCATGTCCTTTAAGGACTGAATGCCTGCAGCAGATTTTCTGATGCTGATTTATTTAGATTTTGGTATGATTTTAGATGGCTTTTGTGTGATTCCAAGTGCAGATGAGTTCACTGGAGGAGCCCAGAGAGAAGCAGTTACCCCTAATGACTGGAGATTTGCAGAGTGGGAGAGAAGTGTCCCACATGTGTTGCCTGATTGTTTGCTTATTTTATCGTGGGCATGCAGCCATCTCCCATGGAAGGGATTGTCAACACAGGTACCATCCATACTGCAATCATGACACCTTTTAGTCTGATTTATATTAGGCTGCTGCAAGACCAACGTAACTAAATTAATAATTATGCAGGGTGCAGCACTGAGAGCCTTCGGATGTCCTGGACAGCCCTGTCTGGAAGAAAGGTGCCTTTGCCTATTGAGAGCTTCAAAATCTTGCCAAACTTTGTAATTTTTGTACAGTCTAGAATTTCATATTATTCCTCCAAAATCTGCTGCTGGAATGCTAACTGCAATAAAAAGTTCACTTACCTCTCCTATGACCAGCTGATGCCAGTCTCTGCTGCTCTGCTTTCTCCATACACAAGTGACTCCATCTGAAGATCCCATAAGCCTTTGGCCAGGTGACAACGTCCCATCACCTCTCCCAGCTGGATTCCTCCCTTCTTTGGTGGGCTTCTCAAAAATCAGTGCTGCGGAGTGGAGATAGAAGCTTTCTTGTTCAATTCCTTCTTCTGCTGTCACCTTGTGACACCACAAATCACTGGGCAGGTGGTCCTGCTTCTCTCAGCCAAGCATTTGTTTTGCTGTGAGAGTGAAGGGATTTGATTCTGCACAGCAGCTGACCTCATACAGGGTTCAGAGTGCTCTCTGTGCTCTCCTAAACACCTCATGCACCTGCTCTACCTCTGTTGGATTTTGGCACTGTGTGAAGTACCTGCGTGTGCTTATACATCCAACCCACTCAGTACCATGTATAATGGTGCTTGGATTCCTGGGAGATGAAAACTCCTTTTATCCTGGATGAATCCCTGTGGGTACCATAAATCCTAAGAGCTGCTCCTGGAGGTGCAGAGTTGAAGGTACAGCAGCCCAAAAGGACCGGATGAGCAGAGACATTGATGGTGTGAAGTGAGTCCTATTGCAAAAGGAACTTTATTCACTACATAGCAGTTTTTATATGTCTTTTATATTCTTTTATATAGAGGTAGATAGATTATACATGTTATTATATATTCTTTTCATACTTACTTTCTATATTTTTTAGGAATTGAGTAGAAAACCTCAGAAGAGATACAATAACCTTTCTGCAGCAAATTAAATTCCCCAGCGAAAGACACCCTTGACTGGAAGTGTAGGAGAGGAGTGAGGCTGCTTCTCTAGAGAGTCATCAATGAGCTGGGTGAGAGGGTTAGAAAATTCCCAGCAGCTCAGGCAACCATGGCTTCCCCTTCTGCCCTCGTCACCTGCAGCACTGCAACTCCCTTTGGCCACCAGCATACAAAAGTGACAATTCATCTTTGTTTTCAGCTGTTGCTGTTCCATTTTTCAAAGTCAAGGCAGAGTGTTTGTGACAGCACATGGACAAAATGCACAGGCAGTCAGACCCCTGGAGGACAAACAGCTGAAAAGTGCCTATACCATCACAGTGGTTCATAAAGAGGGGCATGGAAAATCCTCAGGTCTCTGCCTTGAGAGGTGACCGAGAAGATGAGGGTGACAAAGTCACCTGCAGTGTCACAGGTCAGGGATGAATTAATAACCTTGCTGGGGCAAAGGCCGGAGCTTGCCTGGTAGCAGTGAGAAAAGGGTTTTGCCTCTTCACCCCATGCCCATGTTGGAATTAATCACTCACAGAAATGTCAACACTATAGGAAACCATCCTTCAGGATAATCTCTCTCACAAAGCTGCTTAACATTTTGGAAATACACAGTTCACTTGGAGGTGTCAGGATTTCAGCCCTTCTCACGTCTGTTCAAAGGCATCTTCATCTGCTGCACCCCATGCCGAGGGAGTGGGGAGCAGAGCTGGGCTGGGAACGCCACTGTACCTGTAGAGAGACAGATAAGCACTACCTCATCTCCAAGCACCTGCTTGGGGTTCTGACAAGGGACAAAACTGTTGAGTTCTGTCAAATCTCATCTTTGTTTTGCTGAATTTTGTACTTAAGAGCAGGAAGCGCACACCTCTGTAGCTTCCCAAGTGTCCTAGAGGGAGGTTTGCCAGCAGATTTGGCTTTGGGGAGTAGTTTGGGACCTTGCAGTGGGGAATTGCTTGTACTCTGTGAGTTTTCCAGCAGGTTCAATACCTGGGATGCTGTTTCTTGAGTTTATTCCAGACTGAGCAGGTGTTCAGGAGATGTTTGGTGTCAACCCTTTCTGGTCTGATTTCCAGAGGTAACGAGCAAGCACCACTCCCCCACAGCCGGGGAAATGGAGCTGTGCTCTTCCACAGCCCTCTGCCTCGGTTTACCTGCGCCTATAATTTTTTTAAAATTATTTACACTTAGGCAATAGTGAAATTTGATCTGTGTCCCCCTTAAGCCATGCTTTGATTCAGATCCCAGCGTGGTCCCAGAGTGAGCAAATGGGTTTCCTTTTGGAGGGCACTAAAGCAGACCTGCTTCAGGAGGTCCCCTAATATGCTCCAGCTGCTGACACCTTGAAGCAAGTCCTCCACTCTCCCTAAAAAACATCCAGGATGATTATAGGGCTCTCAGCATGAACTCCTCTGCTCTGTATATCCCCCTGCTATAGCAAAGCACTGCTTCCCTGAGCAAACAGGCTTCAGCTCAGTGCCAGCTTCTTCTGGAAGGACAGTCCCCCTTCAAGTGGCATCACTCCAATCTGGTCCCACTCACTCCTGCTTCAATTATTTAGGCTTCTTTCAAGTGAAAGCACCCACTTGCACTTCACGGCGTGCTCCCTCTCTGGATTGCTATTGCTGCAGGCTCACTGTGTGCTCCCAGGGCCAGGCCCAGGTGGATTAATCATGCATGCCACAATTTACAAGAAACCTGGAGCTTTCCTGCCCCTGACCCTGGCTTGCATAGAGGTTGTCTGTATTACTGCTGTTGGTGCTGTACTGTACCCGCTGCTGAGGAGAGACAGGCCTCCAGACACCCATACTGAATGCTCAGTTCGGTTAAAATCAATGAGATAATCAGCCCACAGAGTCTGCCCAAAGGTCAGGAAGCAGTGATTTTTTCCTCCAGCAACTTTGGTCCTGAACTCTTGTTTCAGTGTGAAGGTTGCAAGCAGAAGCAGTTCAGCTGGTAGGTTATCAAAGGACTATGAGTGCTGGTAGTTAGCTGGCAGGCTAATGTAACAAGGGCCTAACGAGGTCCCCTAAAACAGGGAGGTAAGTTCTTGGCAGCGTGTGTTTCTCTAAAACAAGCAGGAGATGTTGCAGGGTGAGCTGGTGTCCTCTGCAAGCCAAAATGCCGTGAAGAGGAGCCCACCAAGGTGGAGAAGGAGGAGGATGTCAGGAGAAGGGGGTGCTCTGGGAAGGACCAGGTGGGAATAACCCCTTTTTCTCACCCCATCCCCCAAATTTCATACCCCATCTTGTGTCCCCTCAGTCCCACGTGTGCCCACAGCAGCTGTTGGCAGAGCCAAAGGCCACAGCAGTGGGAGGACCCGTCTTTACCCCTCTCATCACTCCAGCACACATTCTCTAGCAGCTGGACACACGACATACTGCGGGCTGAATTTGCAGAAATACTTTGATCTTTCATTTTTAAGCTCGGTGATTCAATCCCCCACAGAGCCAAGGTAAACAGCAGCGATGCCGCTTCGGTGGGCTCAAGGTTCCAAGTCAAACAGCAGTCGTTTAACCACACTTCTAAAGCTCGTATCATTTGAATGTCATATGTCAAACTGATGCTACTTCCACTGAAGGCAAATAGCTGTTTATTCCCCTCACAGCTGCCCAGCAGTCTGACATTCATTACTGAAGCCTTTCAGGTGCCAGGGATTGAAGCTACCTGTAGGAGTGCATCTATCAAAGCCTTCCACCTCTTAGGGGTTATTCCCTGTAATACCAGCTCATACATTTTAGTTCAGGCTCATTTTACAGCGGCTATAGTTCTGCAGTTGTTTTTTCCTATGTGTGAACAAGGTCAGGCATTGTTTTTTGCCCGTTCCCTCCCAAATTATGTCGTTAGCTCATTTTTCATGGCTTCTCCTGGGTTCAGGCTTGCTGTCACTGTGCACCAGCCCCTGAGGTTTATGATGTGAATGTTCCACAGCTGAGGGCAGCAGCCGGCACACAGGACTGCGGTGCTGGTGGTCCAGTCATGAGGCCAGCACTGTGAATTCTGTTTCTGGGACGTAAGTTCATGCACGAAAGACCTGATATTTTGTAGTTTATCAGGCACTAAGATATTCAATTGGCTGCAGAGGAGTTTACAGAAGGAAAAAAAAAAAAAAAAGGCAACAGAGATGATGAGATTAGTTTGCATTTAGACAGTGCCTTGAACCTCACAGAGCAATTTACACCTGTGCGAGGAATCTGTGGAGTTCTATTGAATCAGACCTGGGGCGTTTTACAGCCACTTCGCACGAGCATAAACGACAGCATAAGGTGCAAAGGAAACAGCCGGCCGGACAATTACAGAGCGTCTTCACACGCCTTATTAATCCTCATTACAGCCCTCTGTGCTGAGACTCGGCGTCTTCCCTTCCCCGACCAGGGCCAGCGAGGCTGTGGAGCCAATTTAGCCACCTGCCAAACTCGCAGGGTCTGACTGCTGCTGTTGACGTGTCCTTGGTCCTGGGGAGCTGGATGCTCCTTGCCAGAGCCTGAGATGCATCTTGCTAAATTACAGTGATGGAAATCTCGGCTGCCTCCTGCCTTACCAGGCTTCTCAGCAATGTGTGTTGTTATGCTCAACTCTATGTATGTCTTACTGTCCATTTTTTCTCTTTTAAGCTTAGCTCCATGGGTGTGTCAGGAAGGTGAGGTGGTGTTCATCCGGAAGATGAAACACAGTTTCTTGCGTGTGCTGATACACCCATGAAACAGCTCTGGATGCTGTGTGCATGCAGAGTCAGGAGCCTCAGGACACAAGGAAAGGGGGGGAAAAAAAAGGAATTATTCACATGCTGTCGGAGTAAGGAGCTGGAAGCATTGCCAGCACGTGTCTGAGCCATACCTGTGCACTCAGGTTAATGACCCAAAATACAGCTGCCAGAATCGCTCTGTCTACAGGGACATTTCACGGGTGGTGTGATTGTTTGCTGCAGCTCTCACGTTTGTGGCTGTTAGTGAAACTCCTTACAAGAGACTGTTTTCTCAGCACTCCCAGAGCACTCGCCCTGGTTCCCACTCAGAACCTCCTGCTTAAAAGCTGATAGACCTGAACTTTTCCCAATGCAGATGACAAGAAAGACCTGGAGAGTGTAGAGCCGTGCAGGCAGGAGACAGCCTGAATAGTTAGACCAGTTGTACACAGTCATGAGATTAGCTGTGTAATGTCCTTTCTGGGAATCTTATTAATGTTATCTTATTATTTCATAATAGATTTAACCCATGTGCTAGTGTTGGCAGGCTGATAATTGGGCCTTGCCAGGGAATTACTCATATTTTTCATTCTTGAAGGAATGAAGAGCATATTCGGTTATGCTAACGACCTCATTTGTGTGGATTCCATTCACTTGGTACGTCTGGCTGGTGAAGAATTGCAGCCAGAGTGATGATTTCTCACTCCAAGTAAGCGTCGAGGTGTCTCTCAGCAGATGCTCTCCCCTCCAGATGCTGAGTTGATGCCTTGCAGTGTTTGCCTCTCCTCTGGCAGCTGCAGACTTGCCCAGAGGTGGTTTTTTTCAGCACACGTTTTGCTGATGGTGATGTCTTTGCCTTTCAGTGTCTTGGGGTGCTGCAGGAGCCGTGAAGCTCTTTGAAATGGAGCAATATTATCTATTGCTGCTTTATAAATCCTTTCTGCCTGTTTAGTATCCTTTGTTTGGGCCTTGGGCCGTCGTGCCTACCCAAGTTCTCCAGTGAGGATTTTTTAACTCTGCGCAGGGTATAAATGATAGTTTCAGCTGTGGAGAGCCCTCCTCCCCATACTTACTCTCTGTGTGCGTATCAAAGCACATGCAACGTACCCGTGTCAATAAAACCCTTTCTAATTCTTTTTTATCCTCCCCAGGGGAGCCCTTAGAGCCCCATGGAACCTCGAGGAGCCCTTTTATTCCTCTCGCTTTGGTCCCCACCGCTGCTCGGGGCCTGTTGTTGGAGCAGCTGTGAAAAATGCTGCTCCCTAATGGAGCAGAGCGGGGGCTGCTGAGTGACACAAAGCTTCACCTGCCCACGGGGACCCGGCTGCCTCCGCAGCCTTCTCAGAAATGTTCCCCTGCATTTGTTTGTAAAATGTCTTTATCCAGCCAGGGGAAATGTCCCTTGAAGTCAACTAACCAAATAAATAAATAACAGTCAAAGACAATCCAGAAAGGAAAAAAAAAAAAAAAGTTTCTAGAGGGAAATAAGTGATGGATTGAAAGAGATTTGAGGCTGTTGTGTCGTACAGCTCCGTGCACGATGTGACAGGAGAGTCCTCACTGCGCTGCTTGCTGTCTTCTGCTTTAAATGAAGTCCTAAAAATGCTGATTTAAAAGGGTTGAAGAAACAAAGTGAGATAGTCTGATGTACACTTTGGATGTTTTTTAGCCCTTCTGAACTTTTTTCATGATATACCTGCTGAGGCTGTGTCAAAATAAAGCTCTTCAAGCAAGGTGCAGGAGGGATGCAGGAGCTATGAGAAGTTTTTCAGTGTTCATGCACAAATCCGGGCAAAGAGAGGAATAATTTCACTTCCCACATAAAATAATGTCCAACAAAAGGAACCCTGACCTGGAATTTTTCTTTGCTTTCCAAAGGCATCCCTGAGCGGTCTGTAGAGAAGAGAGGGAAATGTTGATTAATACCACTGTTAATGAAAATAAACACAGGCTAACATTCCAAGCAACGTGATTTCTTAAAGCATCCAAGGATAGCAACAGATGCAATAAAGCAGAAATTCACTTTGGCTGCCAAGGGATAATGTTTCCTACTTTGGACACAAGCCTGGGGGGGAACGTACCATTCTTAGCAGAGCAGCCCGTGACCTTGAAGATCTTGTAGGTTTGAAAAACCATCATCTCAGACCTGAATGATCCCAAGGGAAACTTCCCAGACCCTGTGAAGGGCCCAATATCATCTCCTGACCTGCCTGGGACCTGGATGCTCTCCTTGCTCAATGGAAATGTCCATTGGCTTTTTCCATCTGCCTATTTATCTCATTGATTTGACCGAAGGAATCATGGGATTGAAAGAAAAATAATAGTTCCCAGCCCAGCCAGCTCCTTATTTTGATTCATTCCATTCTTGTCACTTTTGAGTGAGCTAAATAATTAATTGTGTTACCAAAAACAATTAAGGCTAATATCACACCGATTGCACTGGCCAATTCTAACAATAATGTTGGTAAGAACATCTAAATAACCTGATATGTAATTATGGTCTGGCTGTTCAGTGATGTGCAGGTTTGGGGCTTTTTCTCCCTCCAAATTTTGGCCAGCCACATTGATTAAATGAGAATTTCTTATAGCTAGTGTTCAAATTATCAAATACTTGCCTAAAGCAATCCCATTGATCAAGTGTATCATTTGTAATACAAATGTTTTTATTAGGAGGCTTTGTTCAAGATAAATGAAGGATCAAATTAACTGGAGATTGGATTGAGTAGAAAGTGCTGCAGTTGGATAATTTCAAGCACTGAGGCTGAACATTTCTTTCAAATGATGAGAAGTCATCAACTAAGTCTTAATATAAAACACGCACACAACAGAGGCACTGCTGTATCGATTCCCTTCATTGCTGTGGCACTTTTTATCAAAATACATTTGGTGTTTGTAAAATAGCCCACAAACCCATCATCTCACTGCAACCAAAGCAGGCTGAGGGTTTAGTCTGGCCACAATTAGGCTATCAAAATGCCAACATGCACCACAACCCGCCTCCTTCTCCCTCATTTTTTATCCCGCTTCTGTTGCCTCTCTTACCACCCAATAAAACTCTGCTCTTAACCCACTCACCTCCTTTAATCCAGAACAGGGCAATCATTTTCCTCTTTTAGGAAGGAAAACCACTAGAAGAGAGCCAGCAGAAATATTTAACTATTCCGGCAGTCATTGTAGCATGGCAGGGTCTGGACGTGACTGAGAGTTTATCCATGGCCAGCCAGTGGAAAATGACCATGAGAGTGAAATGCTGTAAGTTCATATATATATCTACATTTTAATACAGTCTGAATTAGGAAAGCTATTTGGGATTACAGGTTTTTTTGGCTGCCATGTGGAGCAGTAGATGTTAAGTGGTTGCTTTCTGAAATAACTCTCCCTCCTCTACATCCCGCTCCCAGAGCGACGTGTAAAGTGTTTGCTGATACAGGAATTACAGATGTTGGAGGAGCTGCTATAAAGCCTCTCAAGATTTACATCTCCTCCGTGCGGTTTCTCCACAGGCTGACTTCACAGGGAGAGGTTTTACAGGCGCTCAGGATCCTTTTGAATGTGTCTCCAGAGGCGTTTGCAAGAATCGGAGGAAATCCCTTGAAGCCCATCAGATAGAACACACAGAGTTAGGAAGGGAGCAAGGAGGTCACTTAGTCCCTGTGGAAAAACTATTTTTGCCTTATTCAGGGACACAAAGCCAAGTTTTCAACTCATGCTGAGCGCTGGCTTCATGAGTACCTCCAGATGCTTGCAGCCTCATCCCAGCTCCAGTTTGTTCCGGCTTACAGCATGAAAATAAATGTAAATCTCCTAAAACTGCTGGGTTTCTTCTGAATTTGAGGTAGAGAGGAAAAATTCAGCTCTTGTACCTGGATCTGACCACTCCTAATGTCCACTTCCAGTGCTCCATTGATGTGTGAGGCTGGTGACCACACAGCTTTTAGGGAGAATTATTACTTTATTCATTACTTCAGTGAAAGAAGTAATGGGCCTGGGTCGAATTACAGGTGGTAATGAAAAACAGAGACTTGTTTTTCTCCAATGTAGTTTGTGGCCACTTAAAATTATTTATTTGTGTGTGTGTGTGTGTGTGTGTGCAAGTGCCATAAATATGTACCATGTATTTATGACAGCTGTACAAAGAATTACATCTATATATGTTAGTTGTGTTGCATCTGTGGTTTGGAGCTGCAGGCTCTGGGCTGTGAGGCCTTGTATTTTGCTTTTATGCTCTGGCAATAATAGCTTTTGGCTATTATTTTGGCTGTGGCCAATAACAGCTTATTGCCCACATCGTAAGATTTAAAGCCTGTGACCATTACGTTTGCTGAAGGAGACTTAAACTTCCCTTTGGAAAACTCCAGTGTATTGGTGCAAGGTGTATTTTCTCCAGGAGAACTACAGCTCTTGTAATAAAAGCAAGCAAACAATCATGTTTATGACTTGTATTTAAAGAGGTGGGCAGTGAGAGCAGATTAACCCCTTTGTGCTGGAGCCAAGGCTGCAGCACAAAGACATCACTGCCCTCTGCCCAGGAAAGGGAGGGAGGGAAGCAGTGACACGGATGGATAATGGGTAACCTTGTACGAGCCAAGCAATTTCATTTCTGTAGGGGACCCGGGGACTGAAAGCAGCACTAACACTGATTAATCCCCCTCCCTCTTTTCTGTCTCCTAATTTTTCGCTGCTCGAAGCTTTTCCTTCCTTTCAGCTGATTTCTACTGTGTGTGTTTGTCACGACACCTCATGCTCCATGCATGGAATACGTGATAAATCCTGCCTTTCTTAGCCTGCTTCACAGTTTATACCACTGTGCTTATCTCTGCTAATTCTCAAACAACAATTGAGAACAATTCTCAGCTACATAATTACTTTAATTACTCTTCTAGTAATTTTCCCCAAGACAATCAAGATTCTCCATCAGGCTTTTGGTGTTGTTTTAGTTTCAGGTGAGATTTTGCAGCACTGCATCCCTGTTTGGTTCCCATAGCCGGCCTCAGAAGACAGGATCTGATGGGATATGTGCTGTCTCCCACTTCTTTTCTCAGCTTGGTCCCAGGTATGAGAGACATCCCATAAACTCAAAGGGGAGATAAGTTCATGCTCCTCTTAACTCCCCTCATTTCGGGAAAGCTGTTCCAGCTTGTTTTCATTAGGAATTATTGGTTTGGCCTAGTAGGTAATTTGATTTCAGGGGAAAAAAGCATGATCTAGGCTTGGAAATTACTCATCTTTGGCCACCCAAACATTACAACAGTGCTTTGACTCTCTTCTGTGTTGGGAAATCTCAGCTGAGCTCAGTGTCCTGCCTCTGCCTCCAGCATCTCCTGGAAAAGCCATGGAAGTGAGTCATGGGTTGCTTCATCCACCAAGGCCTTTAGTGACTGCTGCTGTTGCAAGAAGAGATTTCCCCATCTGGGGCAGCAGCTGGGCTGCTGTGTGCCTGTGAAAGCAGAGATGTCTGGGAGACAGGCTGACACAACACAGTCCCAGGCAGGAATGCATCTGAGGATGGAGCTTGGCAGGAAAAGCTGAAAAGGAGGAAGTGCAGAAATTGCGGGAGCAAAATCCTGATTTTTATCGTGTTGTTTTCAAAAGGAGGGTGATATTTCTGGGGCATGTGCCAGAGGTTTCAGTACCTGGTTTTCTTTTCTGAGAGCCAGACAGGGCTGCTCAGCAGGCACAGTGGTGAGGTTTAATTGACTGGATTCAAGGAAAAGTGTTCCCAGTTGCCAAGGAGGTCAGGCTGGATATGCTGGGTAAGAGCAGGCACTACTCATCATCTGTGTTCACATGCAGTAAGAATGGCAGAAACAGGAGAGCTAACAGAGGTTCTCCTCAGGATGGAACAATAAAAAAATGTATGATTAGGAACAAAATTGTTTTGATTTCTGCCAAAAGTCATGGACAAAGAGCTCTGTCTGGGCAAAGAGACACAGTAAACCTTGGTCAACTGGTGTCAAGCAGAGGTCTGGGGAAACCCTTTAGTCAGGCAAGAGATTGTGAACTCTTGAAAGGAAGAGCAGCATCTCTGAGCACTGAGGCCCAGCCAGGTTGTGTTGGAGGCCAGTGGGTTTCAGATTTGGTCATTGCTGTCACGGGAAGCAGCATCTCAGTGCTGCTGAGGGGGATTTTACATCTGACTTCAGCTGGGATGGGTTCAAGGATTTCGTTTTTAAGCATCCACTCCTTCTGCTTTACTGAAAATGTGTGCAAAGATTAAACATGATGAGGAGTTTGTATCCAAGGGACTGATATTTTGGATGGGCTAAGAAGTGTAAACATCTCCCTCTTCCTGGAGTGTGAGGCAGGCTGGCTCTGCCTCTCGGCTCTGTCTCCTCTGTGTTGCCCAGGACCACAGGCAGAACAGAAAATGGTATCACCACCATCATGGCTTTTGGAATTTATTCCTCTGCTTTCCCTACAGACCCCTTCAACTCCAACTCCAATCCAAAACAAGTTTATCGAGCATCATCTCCAGAATATCCATCAGCATCCAGGCATTGTGTGAGAAATGACTTACCAGGCAAAACTACAGCTGGCATTCGCCTGTTCCGATCCATCTCCTGTCAGCACTCACACCCCTGCTGACAAACTGAATTTCACCTTGATTTCTTCTTCCCAATAACACAGATTAACTGGGAGCTGTGTCATTTTTTTGTTTGCTTTGAGGGCCTGAAGAAGGAGTGATGTGACAGAGGAGATACATATGTTGTCTGAGGAAATCCTGCCTGCCTGGTCAGCGACTCAGACCAGAGTTTTGCTGAAACACCAGAGGTACCAGTGGCTTCTGCAGGACTTTGGGCACAGAAAATGTAACACTTTTGCCATTGTGCTGCTTTAATGCTGTTTTCATGCCTTCCAACCAGCACCCCCTCCAGGCTCACTGTCTCCATCTTTTCGTACACCGCACATGATGGTTGGCTGAGATATTTCTTGAAGTGACTCTTAGGAGGTCTCTAAGAGAGGTCTCTGTGTCCTTGTGTGCAAAGCAAGGACAGCCAGCCCCCAGCTCAGGCAAGCAAGAGCAGAGCTGGTGGCTTCACATCCCGGAACAAAGCCATTTGTCCTGTGCCAAGCTCAGATGTATTGCTGTGTATGCATTCATCAGCGTGCAGAGATCATTCCCCCTCACTCTATCCAGAGAAAGAGATGTAGGGGATGGAGGCTCTGATGAGATAAATGGTTATTATGAGGTATAGACATTTTTAATTAGCTTCTGCAGACACTACCACACTGCTAATGAGCCCTTGCCAAGTTTCCTGTGATTCCTCTTTACTTTTTGTAACTCTGTAATAGTAACAATATAATCATTTTCTCTAATAACCATGATAAAACCCAGATAATCCCTCTATAACTCCGGCATAAGCTTCGTGTAATTAAATCAGTTGGTGAAACATTTTTGGTCTGAGGGATGGAGGAATGCAGCACAGCTCTGCTGCTCCATGAAGAGTGTTTCCCACATCCTCCTGCCCCCAAACATTGTAAATCTGTACAAGATTTATGAAGCACAAGACTGGAATAGGGTTTAAAAGGCAAATGGTTGTGTTTGGATCTCAAACTACCCCATTGTTGCCAAAGCAGAGGCCAGAATTTTACCAAAGCAGTGAATTTGGTCGTGAGGGAAGAGCCTGACCTGTGCTAGGTGGGCTGGTGAGCAGGAGATCCCAAACCAGGGAGCAGTTCCCAGATCGGTGGGGAGGTGTGAGAAGGGATGAGGGAAGGAGACCTCACAGGAGCCCTGCTTTCATCTGTGCTCTGAAAGAAGGGGGAATGTTTCTCGAGATTGCTGGGAAATGCAATTTAGACAAATATCTGGCGGCCCCTAGGAAGAGTTGATCCAGTTGCTCGTCTTCCACTGCCCTGCTCTGATTGATGTACCCCAGGTGTGCCATACCTGCTTATTCTTTCCTGCTTTTTCTTTCAGTTACGAGACAAGTTTTCCTGTAATTACTCCTCTTTTAAGCATTTCTCATGCAAAAGTACACACACAGTGCACAGGAACAGCCTCTCTGCACTCCAGCTGGGTGAATAATCACAGACCTGCTGCCCTCCCTCCAGGAGCCTGGGGATGGGGAAGCCTTTTGTGAAGCTGCCTTTAGATGAGGATCTTGCTTCTTACTTTCCTGACTCATCTTTAAGCCCATGGAGTTTATTAGCAAGTTCAAGAACCTGGGCAGAGAAAGGCAGCAGCTTCCCACAGCTCTGCCACAGGCCAATTCCTGCCAGGACTTCTGAGCAGAGTTTTGGAAAGCAAAGCCATCCCAGACAGTCCTGCCACAGTTCCTCATCCCACAGTTTCACAGTTAAAGGGGGTGGGAAGATCAACAGAGGGCAATGAGCTTCCAAAGCCCCCATCCCAAATTTCCTGGGTAGCAATTAATGCTACAGCACGGCCCAGCCAATGGGGCAAGCCCAGCTGGGGACAGTGCAGTGGAGGAAGGTGAACTTGTAAAACAAACCTGATTTCACTCACTGAAGCCTCCCTGAAGCACCAAAATGTGTCCAGAGGTGGGTCAGGGCTATTTGTGGTGACACAGAGGACAAGGGGTTCTGGCTGCTGCCTCCCCAGGGGCTAGTGACCTTCTGCTGGGTTTTCAATGAACATTTTGTACCCATTAGGAGCTGACAGTGACTGGGATGTTTTGTCTCTCCACCTTCTCCTACACCTCCACACGAGTCATTAAGCAACACTTCAACTCCTCTGCTTTGTATCTCTGTCCCCTGTCACCTGTAATGGCCTCATTCATCAGCCTCCCCTTGTTTTGGCTGTATTGTAGTGGGTTTTTTGGTCTGGGTGCATGAGATGCACCGGTCTCCTTGGCCTGCCAGCACAAGGCAGTCTTCCAGCTTTTCTTCTCTGCTGGGTGCTCCCACACCCAGACTTTCCTTTCTCTGCTGTGACCTCCTCACCTCTGAGCATCTTTTTTGTGCCTTGGCTTTAATAAGTGACCACAAGAGGAGCTTTGGATATTTTGGGAAGTTTGTTCACATTCACCCTTTTAAGGGAAGGACTAAGGAAAGGATGTTTATGTAGGAGCCAGTGAAACGTGTTGTGAAATGGATACAATGCCCTGAGAATGAAACTCCATTAAGAGACAGGAAAATTCTAACCTCACAAGAAATCTCTGACAGCGTTTGGACATGTTCTGGTTGGTAGAGCATCCAGATTTTACTGTTTGCAGATTGGGCTCTCAACTGAACCAGGCGCTGAACAAGTGCTTTCCACAGGTCACCGAGTCCAACTTTATTCTAAATAGCTCCAGCCCCAGGCCACATTCACTCCTGAACTAAATGGACTCATCTCTCCCCCAGAAAGCCACATGCCCTGGCGTGGTCCCTCTCCTGCAGCAGCCTGAGGCAGCAGGGATCTCTCAGCAGGGTGGTTCCTGTGGCAGCTTCTCCTGCGGCCACGCGCCAGCCCCGTGCGGGGTTATTGCCTTTCTGCTCCAGTTCCTGCCCCAGCTTGTGGGAGCCTGCAGGGACAGTGTGATGCTTCAGGGGACGTGAAAGGACGGAGGAAGCTGTCCTGGTTCAGCTGGGATGGAGTTAATTTTGTTCTGAGTGGCTGGTACAGTGCTTTGGGTTCAGAGTGAGAAGAGTGTTGGTGACGCCGATGGCTGAGTTGTTGCTGAGGGGAGCTTACCCCAAGTCCAGGACTTTTCAGTGTCTCATGCTCTGCCAGTGGTGAGGTGCCACGGCCAGGAGAGGTGACCCAAAGTGGCCAAAGGGATATTCTTACCTTAGGGCACCATGCTCAGTGTATGAACTGGGGGACTTGGCTGGGTGTGCTGGGAGTGCTGCTGGGGCCAGGCTGGGCATTGGTCAGTGGGTGGTGAGCAATTGCACTGTGCATCCCTTGATTCTCTTGGGATTTATTCCAAACTTGGAGATCCCCAGGCCTCAAGTAGACAGGCCCTGAACTGTCAAGCAGGGATTTCCTCCAGCTGAGGATGGATGAGGGGCTGCTGAGTGGGGATAGGCAGACCTTGACCAGCCTCACCCTGGGCTCTACACCCCACCCACGGGCCCAGAGCCCATTTAAGCTCAGCCTGGTGCTGCTATTCATCTCCTGAGCTCAGCTGGAGATGTGCAGGTCTCCTGTGAAAGCACAACCATGCCTCACCATGAGCCCCCATCACCTACCTGAGGAACGGGTAGGTGCTTTCCCCCAGCATGCTAAGAGGTTATTTTGCTTAAAGATTAACCTGGTGGGTTTGTGACTCGTGCTCTGTTAGTTTGCTGTAAGGGCTGCAGAGGGGCAGTGAGTGTCCAGGGAGGGGTGGGGACAGCCCTGTGTCCCCTGTCCAGCCCATGGCTGAGCACCACAGCTGCTGCCCTGCAGTTTAGATGAGCTTTCCTCAGCTGCACAGGCTTTGCACAGAGCTGTGACTACATCAGAAACTCCATCCCTTCAGGAGCTGATGTTCCTGGATGTGAACAACGTGGGACCTTGGTGGCCCCAGGCAGGGGCACGGGAAGCAGTGTAATTCCCTTCTTGCCCACAGAGATCCATCCTTTCCTGTTTACTGCTGAAGATTTTTCATTACAATGTTCTTATGATGCTGTAGGGCTGGAAACATCAGGAATATAAATCAGAGCCTGTCATTCAGAGGCATCATGTTTATTTTACATTAATATATGCTTTCTGTTAAAATGTCATGGATTCAGTTGTGAGCCCTGGCTATTACCAGAAGCTTATTGCAATCATTTCCCTTCCCTTTTATTTATGCACATGAAATGCTGTGTTTGATGATGAAGTGGTTTCTGACTAAAGGGATCGGGATGTTTGGGAAGTCACAGCCTGTATGGCCTCTGTGCTCTGACTTTGCAATTTTGTTGCCTTGTTCCCCTGGGTTTTATGCCTTTTCCTGTTGGTGAAGGGAGGGAGCGCAGAGAGCCCCTTCTTCACTTCACTTTAATGGCTAATATGAGACTGCAGTCTCACCCTTAGACTAAAAATCTAGGCAGAAAAAAATAATGTAAAAGGTGTCTGTAATTCTGGAAGGATTTGAGGGTTTCTCTGGGGAGGCTGAGAGTGGGGAGTCCCCTCCTGCCACCTCCAGCATCCGTCACCTGTGAAATGCACCTGAGAGAAGGCACAGAGAGGGACAGGCCTTGTTGTCCTGGGCTGACTGGTAGGAATCAGAAGGGAGGTGTGAACAAAGTGATGTTTTCAGCTGTGAGCCTTCAGCTGCATGCCATTCCCAATTATCCAGGCACATCCATATGGATGTGCGCACCCCTGCCAGGCTGAGGGTCAGCTCAGCTGGAGCCCAGCACGGCTCTGCTGCTGTCCCACCCCCAGATGAGCACGGGGAGCTCACAAAGCCTGCTGGAAAGGAGAGCACAGCTCTGTCCTTGAGCTCTCCTTACACCAAAACTTCATCCTTGAGATGGGAGAGCAAAACTTTGTCCTTGGGATCTCCGTGGGCCATCGAGCTGTGCACGACTCCGGCACTTTTGGAGCGTCGTTCAAAGGCACTGATTCCCTCCAGAGCCTTTCCTCCCCTGGTGCTTTAGCCCAGGTCCTTGGCAGTTAAATGAATTCCAAGCAGACAGGCTTGGGCATCCTGCGGGATCAGCGACGCGTTTCCTGCAGGGCGTGACCAAGGATGGCCTTGTTTCTCCAAAGGGTTATTAACAGCCAGGATTATCCTTTGGCTGCAGTAAAAGCTCTTATACCCACACAGCTTCCATCAGTCTGATCCCAGACAGACCACACAGGCTACAATCAGAGGGCACACAGGTGGGGAAGTGACCCTTCGTACTGATAAACCTTTGTTGGCAATAGGAAGGTGGCGGAGGAGGAGGCTTAAAAGATGCTTTTCTCCCAAAATTTCTGGATTAGGTGCAGGATCTGGGCTTTGTAAACTTAACAGGAAGATCTGCTGATTGGATATGAAAAATAGATTAGGTGGTTTTTTCTATAAGCTTCATTTATACTCATTAGAGTGCTGTAAGTAATAATACCAGGAAATAGATTTGCAGGCAGAAGTAGGATTTTTAAGTTAAGGATGTTCATTTAATTTCAGCTGTTGTCTCCTAGATGTGCCTCCTCCTAATGCTCTAAATAGCTCTTCTGCCTCTTTGATGTTTACACCCTTCAAATGCATAAAGACAGTTCTCTGCAATTCCTCATTTTGCCAAGCAATACATACTTAGTGCTTTTCATCTCTCTCCATAAATCAATCCCTTTCCTCCAACAGGAGCTAGAATAGGATTTTTTTTCCCTTATTAGATTTGTACTGAGAATTTCTTTTTTCAGAAACAGATAAATGATACAAGGTTTTTTCATGACAAAGCATCCTATCATATATTATTAGCAAACACTTCCACAGTAGAAGAGGAATAAAAATAGAAAGTGGGCTATAAAAAAAGAATGTGTAGCAGGATAACATTTAATCTCACAGTATGGTACTGAAAGTGGAGCATTTCCTTCACATTTCTTTGCAGATCTTCAAGGAAAGATCCAGGAGGCCTCCTCAGAAACGCTTGGCATCTTTTACTTAAGATTTTCGTTAAATTCTGTGTGATCTTTGACACAGAGTTAATGAATTTTCCCTTATTCAAAAAGCCCACCCACTGCCTGTGGTACGCTTGAAGCTTCAGATCTTTCCTCCTGGCTCAGCTGCTGCTCCCTCTTCCCAGCATCTCAGCATTGGTTGTACCCTGTCTATTCCACAAAACTTTAATTGAGGAACCACCTGAAAGATAAAAAGAAAATCTCAGATCCTGCTTATCCCCAAACCAAAATTTTTTTATTTACTGATTTTCAGTGGAAGCCATCAAACTTGAACATTTTGGGGTTCTCACCTGGCAGGCCAGGCTAACAGGTCCATGATGTGCAGTTAAGATTGCTCCCTCTGCCAGACCCTCCCCAGGGATCAGCCCTGGGACTGAGGTGGGTGGCTGTGCTGCAGTGAGATGCTTTTCTATGGAAAACAGCCCTTCTCATATTTCCTGAATTTCTGAAAGCAATTTTGGTTGAAGTCCAGCAACCCCTACAAAAAATTGATTGAAAATGAAATTACAGGTGAAAGATGAATACTCAAATGGACAATTTCAGCAGGTTTTTGACAGGGTGAGCTCTGGAGATCAGGCTGCCCTGGGATGGATGCACGTGTGGATCACACTTGGACACGTGTCCAGCAGAGAGCCACTCGCCTGATTCTTCCCTGCCTTGCTCTTTCAGCTGTGAATAGGAGCAGTGGGGAAAAGAGAGGCTGATCCATGGGTTTCTTTTCTTTCCTTGTGGCTCCAGGGGTGATTTGGAGAACAGGAACGTTCCCCTGGGGCAGAGCAGCCCAGCAGGGCCAGCTGCTGGTGCTCAAACCCCACCTGGGAGCCAGTTCAGAGATGGGCAGGAGACAAGAAGGTTTAAACCTCCAACGTTTTGGTGATTATGTAATAAATGTGGCAAATAATAAGCTATGCAGCTGTGGTGTATATTTAGGGAGGGAGCTTTTGTCTCCTTACAAAGGAGCAGGTGCTGCAAAGGAAACCAATATCTGAAACTTTTAGCAAAATTCCAAAGATCTTCTCTGGAGCTGCTGCCAGCAAGCAGAGAGAAGGCAGAAAACCCACCACAAAGCCAACATGGCTTTGTAATAAACAAACCAAAGCGGTGCCAGAAGTTGTTGTGTGCTGGGGTTTGTGACTGTGCAATTTAATTTCTCATTGTTCTCGCTGTCCTTAGAGCCGGGTCAGTGCAGCAGAGGGGCTGAGCACTTCCCTGGGGCAGCTGCTGCTTGGACATCCTGGCAGGTCGCTGTCTTTGGAATCTCGCTGTTCTCTGAAGTTGCAGAAACTTCATTGCTGCCACCTTGGGGCCTGCTGGATCCCTGGGAAGATTTATGCTCTGGCATTTTTTGAAGTTTGGCTTTTGCTAGTGTAAAACAGCTTTTGAATGTGTTTTACTCTTGGTGGTGGTTATAGAATCATGAATTGATTATTTGGAAAAGACCTCTGAGATCAAGCCCACCACTGAACTGTGTCCCCAAGTGCCTCATCTACACATTTTTTTCAGTATTTCCAGCGATGGTGATTTGACCATTTCCCTGAGCAGCCTGTTCCAAACCTTGACAACCCTTTCCATGAAGAAATTTTCCCTGATATCCAACCTAAACCTCCTCTGGAGCAACTTGATGTTGTTTTCTCTTGATCTATTACTTGTTACCCAGGAGAAGGAACATCAATAACTAAATGTGGTCCCTCTCAGCCAACCAGAACTTGCAAGGTCAACTTTTTAAACTGGAAGGCCAGTGTTTCAAAAATGCGTGGTACTCTTATGTCCCATTTTAGTTGTCTTTCTGGTATGTGCTTGAATGTTGCTGTCCCTCCACAGGGAGCCAAGAACTTCTCCGTTCTTCTGACTCCTGGAAACAGATTTCTGTAACTGCTCCTACTGTTGTTGCGTGGAAGTTCAGCACAGCAGGGAACTGGTGGTGGGAAGGTTTCTTAAGTTCAGGTTGTGGGTTAACGAAGAGCCCAAACTGACCAATTATATGTAAGTCACAAAAAACCCCTGAAGATGGCAGTGGTTTTGGTGTGTGTATGAAATGAGCACTATGGTGGTGCAGGTGGAGCAGGTAAATGCTCCATGCCATGGCCTAGGCTCTAAGCTTATCACCTCAGACACTCCCAGGTGAACCTCTCAGCTGGATTTGGAGAGTCTATCCAAAGGCTAAGATACCCTTCTGCCCTTTTGTGGTGTGTATATGTGCACAAATATGAATACACATATCTACATGTGGCTGCTACATCTATAACAGCCCCAGCTCTCTGTTTGCTGCAAATTCTGTTCCTTAGGGCAACACTTAGTCTGTGAACTCCCTGAAGATAAGGCTGCCTTGCTGAGTGTTTCCAACACTCCTAACCCTCCTGGGCTTTCATTTCCCAGCTGGCTTTTAATGTAATGTAAAGATTAGAAATGATATCTTCCATTAAAACTTTATTATGTGGCTCTTCCACTTAGGAGAGCGGTTTCACTTACTGCCAGCCAAATGAATTCCAGTCACTGAAAGCTACACATGAAAATGCAGGAGGGGGAAGGAGAAAGCCACTTAGAGTCTTGAAAAGGAAAAATAAGAGTAGTTTGTTCAGGGGCCTGTCTGAGACACCTGTAGCTCAGCACAGAGCCAGGGCTCTGCTGGGCTCAGGAATGTGAGAGCCAGCATGGGAAACACTCCCCTTCTTGGCAAGGGGCACCTGTAAATGCATTTTTCCCACTTGTACATCCTGCAGATTTCCACTGGAGTCTGTTACAATCTCTGGGAGCACCAGACATCTGCTCACTCCCGTGGATGTTGCTCAGGCTGCTGGTGGGGTGATTGATGTGTGGTTACCCCTGAGAGCAGCCTGAGTGGCAGCAGCTGACCTTCCTTGGAGCATCTGTGCTGCTCCTCACCTTCCCTCTGGCTTTTGCTGTGACCTTTGGATACTGATTGATCCCAGATTAGTGCTTGTTAACAATAAATAGCCTAAAATTAGGATACAAGTAGACAAGTCCTGAAAAGGTTAGACAAGCTCTGGGCAAGTTAGTGCAAGACTCTGCTGGCCATGCTGGTGGTTTGCCTTTGTGCTCCATGTTCCAAAAGTCTTTTCCGTTTTTATCACCTCCAATTTCAAAGCAAAACCAGCTGAACAGCCCCAGGACAGGGGATCTGTGGTGTGGCACCTGTGCCCCCTCAGCTGGGCTGCACAAAGCCCTGACACAGTCCAGGGGATGAACTGGGACTTATTTTCCTGGGCTCTCTGTGGTGTATGGATGGAATCAGTATTTTGCCAAGTGAAGATGGGTAAATGCATCCAGCTGTGCTGGACTGGCTTCAGTTCATAAGTGGCAGGAAAGGTTTTTCATTTTCCCTTGAGCAGTTATATTGTCTTCCCCACTCCATTTGCAAACTTGTGGCTGCACAAGTACCTCAGAGTGGGCTTATACATTATATATATATGTATAAATGTATGGAAGCTGCAGGCCTTGGAACAAGGTGCATTTGTATCCAGACATTGTACCCAGCCATGCAGGGAGGCCCAGAGAGAACATCCCTGAACATCTGCTGTGAAATGGTTAAATAAAAACTTTGTTCCAAGTCTTCAAAGGTATTTTGAGCATCTTTGCAACATTTTCAAGTGTTCAGGAACAAAACAAAATGAAAAAACCTTGGAGGGGGAAATTATCTGTGTCATGGGTGATACAAAGCCGCACCAGTACCTATAAAGTGCCCCAGCAATACAAGAGAATTGGAGTAATGAACAGAAATGCTCAGTTAGAGCTTTTTCCATATTTTATGTTAATCATTAGGTTAGAGCCGAAATTAGCTTTAATTGATATTAAGAGTTGAAAAAATGAATCCTCCAGAGAATGAGTCTCTTTAACCTTTAATGATGCAGTAAATAAAATATCCTGTCAACATTTGTGCAACAGTAAGGGCTTTCAAAATTCCATATCTGTGTGGTGAGCAATTCAATATGTCTAATTCTCTCCATTACAGCAGAGAAAAGTGATGTCGTTGCATAAATTCAGCTGCAGGTTTTCCATGTTTCCAATCTATCTGGTAATTCCCCACGCTGGCTTGTTGCTTCTACCAGGGAGATGGAGAGAGGAAGGAGGGACTGAGATCAATCCCAGTCCTGCTTGTGCTGCTTTTTCCACTTGTGTCCCTTGACTTGCTGGCTCCTGATGCCAGAGAAACTGTGCCTCAGTTCAGGTAAAAGGAGCAACGCTGCCTATTCTTCCTTTCAGGTGAAATATGCCTGGAAATGTTTCATTTTTTCACTTTAAAGGCACAGCAGATTTGCAAAAGACTTCAATACTTCAGGGACACTTAGTTTGCTAATAGTCAGACCATTCTTCTCTCTGTCAGGGCTCAGCCTGGTGTTGAAATACCTCATAACTGAGTTGGTGAAGCACATGAAACATTCCCTCACTGTGAGCAGGAAACCTGTTTTTCATAAAATCCACTTGGTCATTGCAATCAGCTGGAAGCATTACAGCATTTAGGCGAGTTAGGAGTGAGAGTGACTCTGCTGTAGTTAACTGGGAAACAGAAAACAAATCTCCCCACTCAAAACCACCTTTTGTCTCTCACCAGGACTGATGCAATAGCAATCCTCATCCCATGGGCTATAAATCTCCTTAGGGAAGTTCCCTTCTGTGTCAAGGGGAATATATTTCTGCATATTTACTGAAACTCTTGAGGGATGCTGGTGTTTCTCTGGGTATGAGTCTGTTACACTGCAGTGATGTGAAAATAACTTCTCTGAGACAAAGGCTGTAAAGCCTTTGAGAAAACCATGTGTGTTTTAAAATGCTGGTGAAACATCAATTTTCTTCACTCTGTTTTTTTCCTTCTTACTTGGGGTTTGGGAGGATCAAGGTAAGGAAGAGAAACAGAAGTGTCCCCCCAGTTAACTTCTACCTTACATTGTGTTTTCTTTCCTCTGATGAGACCCAGCTATTTTGGGACAGTTCAATGTCCCAGGCCTGACAAGGATGTGTTGAAACAGTGCCTAAGCACTGGAACAGGCTGCCCAGGGCAGTGGTGGAATCTCCATCTCTGGAAGTGTTCCAAAGAAGTGTTTGTGGCAGCTGGGGACATGGTTTATGTGATTTAGTGGTGAGCATGATGGTGGGTTAATGGCTGGATCTGATGATCTTAGAGGCCTTTTCCAACCATAAAGATTCTGTGATTTTATGACTCAGCAAGGAGTCCAGATAAAATAAATGTTTTATTAGCAAAAACCATTCAAGAGACGAGTTAAGCTGTGCTATGCCTGATGTAAAGTGGAAACAGACAGCCCAGTGAAACCTGATGGAGGCCCAGGACCAGCAGACTCCTGGCCAAGTCACTTCTGAGGGGTGACCAACAAAGCAGTGGGAAGTGCTGGGAATGATGGAGGCAGCCCTTATAAGCAAAGTAATTTTGTGGAGTTAAGACACGGAGGACCTAATTTTCCTCTAGAAGACTCATTACCACGATTTTGTAACATGTTATTTATGGGCTGTTATGATAGTCCTGGCAGGTCATAATTGGCTGAAGCCGGAAAATTAGTCACATTTTTCACATTTGGAAGAGTGATCTGTACAGTTGCACTTAATGACTTCATTCCCGGAGAGCCCCGTGCAGGGAGGGAACTGCCTGGCCTGGGGTGTGGCTGGATTAACCCTTTGTTCTTCTGGGCACCCTACAAAGGCACCTGGGTTTGCTCATCAGGTGGCAAAAGCACTTTTCATAACTTCAGAGAAGTTCTTTGGCATGTAAGTGATTTGCTGCTTTGGTGATAGCTTCCCCTTTCTTTCCCTTTCCTCAACTCTGAGTTAGTTTTGCCTGGCACCGGATTTCCTACAGAAAAATGCCTTTTTTAAACTGGTTTGTCCATGCATTGCACTCTCCCTGTCAGAGCCACTGCAGCATCAGAGTCAGTCAGAGAGGCCCAGCTCTTCCAGGGATGGTTTCTAACCCCTGGTAAGAGATGGGCAACAGATTAAACTGAGGCAGGGCCTTATTGGCAACACTCCTAAGAGCCTTACTGTGTACACAGCACAACCCAAACAGTCTATCATAGATGATGAATCAGAAGGGAGCACTATAATGGTTTTATTTGCCTTTTGGGACAGCACAAGCTGCTTACTCTTGAATTAGAGCCTGGTGAATGTTGCTGTATCTTCCAGAAAAATGGACAGCTTTGATTTGGGGATTTCCAGTGATGAGGAATCCACTGTGCTGTTGCCTGTCCACTCCCAAACCCCTGAATAGTCATTGGTAAAGAATGGATCTGAATTGTTGCATGAATTTGTTTTCTGTGGGATTGCAGCATTTGGGTCATGTTGCAGTTTTGTCTGCTAGACTAAAGAGAAAAGCACGTTGCCACTGGAGAAAATTACAGATCACGATCCAGCAAATAATGCCTTGGAATTAAGGGTGCCAGGAGAAAGTTAAGGGGTGACTGGATTTGATTTGCAGCTTTTGTAGAAACCTTTCCCATTTCACTAATATCTGTTTTGGTTGTTGGTAGGTGTCAAGACCAGCACAATTTACTGGAGTGTGAAATTCAGATCTGGGAGAACCTCCCACCTGCTTTGTGATATTCCCTGTTTAAATGGTCAGAGATGGTGTGAGCCCTTGTGTCAGAGCACCCTGCTGATGACAGCAGCAGCTCAAAAACCCATCGCCAGCAATGACTAAAGCCCATCCATGGCTCTGGGAGGAAAGGCTCAGCTCCAGGCTGTGTGCAGACCATTCCTCCAGGAGCACTGGCCCTCCTGCAGTGCTGTCCTCTCCTCCTGGGAGCTGCTGCTCTCTCTAATCCATCCTCTGTCACTGCAGCATGGGAAGGGGTTGGCCGGTGCTGAACTGAAGGCAACCTCTTAATCAAAGTAAGAGGTGGGAGCTGGAGTGTTTGTAAAATACCGTACAAATGGGAGGGTTTGATGGCGTTAAATGAAGGATCAGATTCATTAAATTAAGTGGAAAGCAATGTACATGGATAATTTCAAGGGTTGAGGCTGAATATGGGTTTTAAATAGGAAGTGATCAGCCGCTATACACAACACAGAGCAGCTCTCAAACATTTTTAATGACAGTATTTGTACACACTTTAGTTTAATTAACACATGGCACAGGAGAGGGTTGGTAACTAGGATGTGTAGTCTCACACCAGTCGTCTCAATTAGAACACATGAAATTTCAAGCATCGATACACCCAGAAGAACAGCACCCGTCCCTGCCTGGCGAGGTCTGGCAGTTTGAATTTCCATCACACCTTGTTTTTCTTGGATGTGGCAGTAATTCCTTCCCTCCAGATGGAGAAGTCCCCTTAGAAGTGGATGATAAGCCTCTCATTTGGATTTATTTCTTGTTTTCTGCAATCAAAATTAAGGGGACTGTGTATTGTCACTGCCCAGTGATCCACGTTACATTTCTGACAGCTATGTTTATTAGTAAATATGTAGTAATTGCTTCCAGAATTAACTGGAGCTGCTCTTCTGTGTCTGTTCATGTAGGAGAGATTTCCTGTGATGTGTGATCCCTTTGTTAGCACGGCAGTCCTTGGATGCCAGGGGACTGTGGCTGGGTTTCAGTTCTTGGCAGGCTCAGTGCTGGTCTGGGGCACCAACTTCAGAACAATTGGCTTCTTTGGCGTTAAGAGCCCCACTGAGCTCAGCTGGATCGGGATCTGCAACGAGAGGGAAAACATGGGTGGAGAAGGACAAGTTAAATATGCAGAGATGAAAGGTTCAGGCACAACTGGATCTGTGGTGCTGCAAGTGCAAAGCGTCTGGTGTTGGCACCCAGCTCCTCCTGTGCGAGCCTCAAGCCACCACATGCTCCTCACCTGAGTCTCTTTGCAGGTCTGGAAGGTGAAATGCTGCAGCAGGGAGGCGATGGCGACTTTCAGACTCAGGAGAGCAAATCTCATCCCGATGCAGTTCCTGGGACCTGCCCCAAAGGGCAGGTACGTGTACGGGTCTATGGACTCCTTGTTCTCCTTACTGAACCTGGATGATGACATGGGTGGGGAAAAGAAATGAAGGCAGCAAAACCTACATATCTTATTTATCCAGGGATCTCACACTGGTGTGCTGCAGAGCCTTGTTTGGGTTTTTCCTAAGGTGTCTCAGGGCACCCCAGAAATCAAGTGCTATGACCAACCCCTTGCCCAGGACAGGGTGGAGTCCAACTTGAGGGTTTGATTTTAATTCTGTCCATCCTAATTAGGAGAAGTTGGAAGCAAGGTGAAAATTCAGGCAACATCCTGTCCCACAGTGACAGAGATTTCCTGTCTGTGGTATTTAGTGAGAGAGGAGCCAGAAGCTGTTTTGGTTAGGAGCAGCCTATGGCTTCAGTTTCTCTGGGAATGAGAGGTAGGTATCAGTTACAAAAATAACCAGCTAGGGAAGGTTATCCTTGAAAACAAGGAGGGAAGGCAGTTCTGGAAGGATCAGGTCTGGCATATTTAGTAGAAGCTTGTATGAAGGGAACAGGTTCAGCAAGGAGGATTATAGAGGATGGCCAGCAGTTACAAAAACTCCACATTTACCCCCTCTCAGGAAGCTTAAAAACTGGGTACAAGATCCTATGAGGTATCAGTGGTATTCTCCCAATAAGATTATGTTGTTTGAAACCCTGCTTTAAGTGCAGGTTTTTTCTTCTTAAAATGACATTCCCACGAGCCTGCAATTTCTCATTCATATTGTTTGTAAAAAGATAGGAAGAACACCATTAGGAAGCTAATCAGAGATTAATGCTTAATTACTGAGGAAAAAGCAGTGTGATATTTCTTCCCTTCCATTAAGCTTTTTGTACCTTTCTGGCCTGAACTCCTCTGGGTTGGGCCAGTACTCGGGGTCACGGTGCATGACGTAGGGTGGGATTGTGACCACAACTCCTTTGGGAATGGTCACTCCATTTATCTCCACGTCTTTCTTGCAGACTCTCTCAATCCGCCCCCCAAGGGGATACATCCGGAGGGTTTCATTCACTACCATGTCAAGATATTCCAGTTTCATAATTGCTTCGTATGTGAGAGGAGCCTGCAGGACAACAGGAGGAAGGTGACCAGGTATGCTGGCATCAGAACTGGATTGTTCTAAAATGACTGGGGACACCAGAGTATCCCCAACTCCCACTGCCCCAAATTTGACTCAGACTTGCTGAAGAAGAAAATGCAAAGGTAGGAACTGAGCAATTGGTTTCATTTTTCTACCCCTGAGTTATGGAAATGCGTGGAAATCCACATCCTCTTGTGCACAGGTGCAGAGTGTGGCAAATGGGTTTGAGCAGTGGGGTGGCTGGAAGGTTTCAGCTGTCGAAAGAAAATCACTGCAGGGCTGAGTTGTCCCAGTGTGTGTCTCCCAGAGCTCTTGGAAAATCCATGGTGTTTAGGAGCTAAAGATTTCTCATTGCCCTGACTGAAGCAGGGTTCCCTTACCTTGTTGGGCAGGACTGTGTTGATCTCCTGCAGCAGCTTTTGCTGCACATCAGGGTGCAGGGCCAGCTCATAGGCCAGGAAACCTAGGGTGTTGCTCGTGGGCTCATACCCAGCAAAGATAAAGATGAATGCCTGGGCCAGGACCTCTGCGTCAGTCAGGGCTGTGGGGAGATGAGCAAAAGCAGTGTTGGCTGATGGTCTCAACAGGGACCAGGCAGCAACAGGTGGTGTTGAGGCAGGTTTGCTGCAGTTGTTTTCTGATTACGCTTCTAAAACTGCTCTGTCTGCCTGGAAAAATCCATTTTACAGAAGAGGCAGGTGATTTCCTGAGTATAAATAACTGACATGGCAGTCCTGCTCCCTGGACAGGGATCTTAGCCTGGTTCTGGCACCAGGAGATGGAATTCTGCCTGGAGCTGGTCAGTGGAGATGATGTATTACCGCAGGCCTGGTTCCTACGGTATATCACCATGTCCCGCAGCCACAGGGAGGAGGAGGAGGAGAAGATCCAGCAGGCAGGAATTGTGCAGCAAGATTGATTTATTTAATTATTTTACAAACTCTTTTATAGACTATTTTCTTCATAGTCTAATTGGACAAAGGACCAGCCACCCCTTGGGGGTGATTGGCTAAAATTCTAAAACATCCATTGTCGAAATATTTTCTACTATACCATAAACAAGACTTTCCAAGGTTGCAGGTGGCTTGGTTGTTTACATTCCCTGCTACCTCTTCTGTGAGAGAGAAAAGTCTCTCACGGACTTAGAAAAATAACAAGAAGATCCTCACTAACAGCATTTTTGTACCTACAATGATGGGGACCCGGACACCTCCCCATATTCTCCTCACTCCCACAGCCCCGTTCCCATGATGAGGATTTGGGTGTTGTTACCTTTATTTGAGGGATTTGCTTCATTGTTCCCCTCGCTGGCTGAGTGCTGGGATTCGATCATCAGCTGCAGGAAATCTACCCTGCCCTGAGAGGGAAAGCAGGAGAATCTCTTTGGTGACAGGTTCCTTGGAGGGCTCAGATAAGCAGATTTCACAGTCTAAGCACAATTTTCAGACTGAGAGCATCCCCAAAATGCACATGACTTCCTCACTGAAAAACATAGTGCTTGCTTTTTATTTTGGAAATCTGTCTTTCCTATCCATTAAGCCACTGGGTGGGAGAACAGTGTCTTGGATGAATTTGGGGAAAGGGATCCGAACTCTGAAAGGCAGAATTTTGTCAGGAAGCAGCTGCAGTTTTCGAAAAACGAGAGGGGAAGGCACAACCCTAAAGGTGATTTTGCTGCTTGTGTGCTGCTTACTCTGCACTCTCTCGTCCTCTGCCTAATCTTCTTCAGGGAGTCTCTCACTCTCTCATTACAAGTGCTGCACACTGAAGCTTAGACCAATTCTGCTGAGCCTTTATCTGGATTTGGCTTCAGATCATGGATGTACAAAGTCCCCCTGATTCTCTGCCAGGACGGGTCAGGTGGGGCTTTTCTGACAGTATTAAAATGAAGTGTTTACACTTGAGTAGGCTCAGGGTTTTGTTGAGTCATTGTACTTTGGCTTCACCTTTGATATCATCACCCTAATTATGTCTCACTTCAGTGTACTTTCTGCCACAATTGCTCTCAAATTCCCACTCACCTTGTGGGCCTCCTTTTCACGTTCCTGCTTAATTTTGGCGATGGATCTCATGAAAAAATCTACAGCATCAGTGGGGAAGAAGCTTACTCCTGCCTTGGCCAACAGAGGAGTAAGGAATGGGAAAACAACTGAAAAACAAATCGAGAATTAAATTGCACACTGTAAATAAACCCCTCCTTATATCAGATAGCTGTGGATGCCACTGGGAAATTATTTCCTTTTTTAATTTCTTTATCTGAGAAAAGCATGGACTTTGCCTTTTTTCCCTCTGTTTCATTCCCTTGGAATAGTTTTTTGTCAAACAGGCACAGCCAAGCTGGGTATAAACTTTCCTTTAAGGGAAAACCAAGGCATATTCCACCTCCTATTTCTAGGGCTCTGTTTTCTAAAGGCAGGTTACTTCTGGACACAACAGGAATGTGGCTCAGAAGAGAAATATTGAAAATTCTGAATTCTTTTTTCAGGCTGCTCTATTCACTGCCTTGCTGTGATCATGCAAACATTTTCAAGTCCCCTTCAGAGTGTTTCCTTCATCACAGAAACTTCTTCTGAAAGAAGAAGGATCTTCTTCTGTATAGTTTCATAAAATCTACAGCACCAGAACCTCCTCTATGCACAGATCCCAAGTTTCCCTGGGTTTCAGCAAGGTATCTAACCTTAATTTAAGGTCCATTGCTGCTAGGATGCTGCACTGGAGGAAATTGCATCTAATTACAGTCCCTACTCAGCACTCTCTTCCAGAAAATGCATTTCAGATAGCACCGCTCTCCTCAAGCCTCACCTGCTTTTCAATCTTTGAATAATTTCCCAGCACTTAATTGGATATTTCTGGGTGGTTCATAAGTTTCTTGCACTGTGGATGGCAAAGGTGGAGGAAGCTTTTCCCCATCTCCACCCCAGGGTTTCAGCATGAAGCTCACAACGAGGAAATGATGAGATAAGGGCCAGTTGGACTTCATTCTTGGCAAGGGAAGTTATCCAAGCAATACCTGGAGTCACTTACATGACAAGATGAAGAGTGGGTCAAAAAAGTCAAACTTGACCAGTTTCTTCATCTCTCTGACAAAGGGGTCTTTGGGGTTGTTCATGGAGTCAATGTTCACACCAAAGGAAGTGCTGGTGACCACGTCCATGCTGTAGCTCCCAAAGATGCTGAGGAAAGGTGGAAAAAAGTAGACTGTGGTTAAATATTTGTACTGAGTGTATTTTTTCCTTATGTCTATGTGACATTCAAATATATAGTCTCATAAGACCTCCTGCCTTGGGTTGGAAAAGAGTATTGGATATATGGTACTGAACAGCACTTACAGAAAAGGGGATAGATTTTTAGAGACCTTTGGTTTCCAGCCTGCACAGGTTTTGAAGTCAGACAGCTTTTCCAAGGATTTTAAAACAACATGGAATGGATTAGTGGATGGACAGCATGTGGAACTTAGCATGGTAACCTCTTGGTTAACCATGGGAGGGGTGGCACCACACCTTGCATCAAACATGCCCTGAGAGTGGTCTTGTCCCACCCAGCACAGCTCCTGTTCCAAACTGTCCAAGCCCTTCCCTTGCAGGGTTTTGGTTCAGGGGGAGTTTTGCTGGTTTGTGGTTCATGGTGTGCAGCTGCCCCTGCTGCATTTATGCTTTGAAATTGGGGGTGCAATACACAGGGTTTTGTCCAGAGCCCATATGGAGGGCACAGATGAGGCAAAAACACTCAGGGCCACTCTAGAGCCTCAGTCCCCCCAGCAAAGGGGCATGTGAGGGATGAGCATCCCACAGTGCTGTGTGGGGCAGAGAGGTCAGCAACCCCTGTGTCCTGGGGAAGGAGAAGGTGCTGCACAGGGATCCTGAGTGTATGCAGGAAAAACTGGATTTTCCTGCCCGTCTTGGAGTTATCTTGGATCTGTGGATTCACAAAGCTGTGCTGGAGCACTTTTCTTCCTATCTACTTCTAGGAAGTTTCCTAACATCCAAATTAAATTTTCCCCTCTTAAATTTCCAGTCAGGCTTTCAGCAAGCCCCATTCCTCCTTTCAGAGCCCTGGTTGACCCAGGGAAAGATCTGCATTGCTGGTAGCCAATGACCCACAGCACTTTTAACAAGGTTTGCTCTGTCTGCTGCTCTTAGCAGCTACTTACTCCTTTACAGATATTGGGCTGTCCTCTTTCGCTTGCTTTTGGACATTCTCCACCAAAATTTTCCCATAGTGCTTAATTATAGGGAACATCTGTAACACAAAACAGGCATGGTCACTCCAGTACAGTACATTTGACTCCTTTGGACAGGCTCATGAAGACTATGGGGAGTGCCATGAATATTTACAAATAAGACCTCTCTGCTCAGTTTTTATTTTAAGACTTTTCTGGTTTCAATTAGGCATAAATTAAACAGGCCATCTTAGTTGCCAGGCTCTGACTACAGAAATCAGACCCCTGGGACAATCTCAGCCTTAAAGCACTGCCTACTGACTTTGTGATTTAGTCTGTACCTGCCCCTCTGTTTTACCTCCTTTAGTTTTCCACTGGTGAAGGTTGGAGAGAGCAGAGTACGGAGCCTTTTCCAGTGTTCATCTTCGGCTAATGTGATGGCATTGGCCAGTGTCCCTGCCAGATCCACATGCTGCAGAGGAAAAAGAGAAGGTGTTAACCCCAGAAAAGAGAGCAGCCTCCTTGCCAGGGGTGGGAATGGGGCATGCAAACCCCTCCCCGGGCTCTTCCAGGGGCATTGCTGCTGGCAGTGGGCTGTGGCCTGACAAACAGCCTCTCTCAAGACACACATCCACAAATAATCCCCTTTCCTGCAGTAAACCAGCTGAGAGGTGCCATTCCCAACCCCAGAGCAAGTCCAATCAGCCCAACACCTGCCTGTCCGTGTGTACCCACCATGTCCCATCCCAGCTGGTGGCACGTGTGCATCCTTACAGATTCCTGCGTGCTCACACTCACCCAAATTCATCCACATATACAGATACATACATATACAGGTGTGAGAACAGACTCAGTCTGCTCCCTCTGCCAGCCCCGGTGTGCAGTCCAGGCTGTAAGGCAGGGGAACAGTGACATGCAGTGGCCGTGTTCAGCAATCCCTATAGTGCAGCCACTTGTTCCCAAAGGGTGCTTGGCATGCCTGTCTCCTCCTGCACTTTTCCTGGGCTCTGGTGGTAGACCACAGCACTTCTGCTCTTACCCTCCTGTTGGTGAAAGTGGTGTAACAGTCTTTGACCAGCACAGATTTGATGATCTGGGGGTCAGTGACAGCCAGAGTGGGTTGCCTTCCATCATAAATTCTGGTGGGGGGAGAAGAGGAGGCAGGTAAATAACCCCAGATAATTGAAGTATAAAGCTTGGCTGATGCCCACGAAACAAAATGTATTGAACAAATGTTCTTCCATCACCAGCCCTGCTGCTCTGTTGTCTTAGTACAAAAATGTAGAAAGTAGAGATGGAAAAGGACTCCCAGACCTTTTCCCATCTGGTTTTGTAAATGATAAAAGGGCATAAATACCTTCCAAATTCACTGGGAAATGAGCAGGGCTCAGTTGTTCAAAGGAGCAGATACTAAATGAAGCAAGTGTCTTTACTTTCTCCCCTGACTCTCTGTGTTTTTCCAGGCACTTAAACACATTACAGTATTAGAAGGAAACTTGTTCGCCCCCTTTCAGGCTCTTGAGTTGGGTGTCTGGAGACAGGCTGACAGCACTGAGACATCCTTGGAGATGAAACTCAGTCCTTTTTTTTGTCTTTCTAAGCTGCCAGTTCTGAATGCTTTCTGGAACAGATGTAGATTAAGCTGATTTGTGCACTCTCCCCACTTGTGTAAAGATACATTTTCCAGACTCTGTTTTTTAAAGCTGCTGTAGGGACCAGTGGCTGCATCATAGAGGATGTGCAAGGTTGTAGGCTAAGATATAACATCAGTGACAAAAGCCATGGGAGGAGTGTCTAGAGCAGAACAACTCCTACTGCAGCAGGTGAGGATCAGCAGCACGAGCAAGTCTTAGCTCCAAAGGGAGTCACTCACATTCCTCTGCTGTTTGTGAACCAGAGGAACACAATCTCCCAGTTCCAGATCCTGCTTAAGTAAATAGTTCTGCTGATGATTTTGTTAGGAGTGGGTGAGGGCCTTTTGTTACCAGATTTAAACTGGTTTTCATGGCACTGGTCAAAATAGTTTCTGTATGATATGGCAGTGGCACAACACCAGGCTCCAATGAAAGCCACCAGCAGCACCCTGTCACTGCTGTTCTCATCCTGTTGGGACTGTCAGGGCTGCAGGTGGAGAAAAGGGAGCTTTCCTAATTAAATCTTTCTCCCCTTCTTATGGATTCTAGTTTTACTCTAAGAAGAGATCAGTGGTTCATACTCACCCCCAGACCTTCCCATATTTCTTGAAGCATTCATTGTCAAAATCCATGAAACCCTGTGGAAAGCAATTCAACAATTGTCATGGACTAGCCTGGATTGAAAGAGACCCACAAGGACCATCCAAGTCCAACTCCTGGCCCTGCACAGGACAGCCCCAAAAATCCCACCATGTGTCAGAGTGTTGTCTGAATGCTCCTTGAGCTCTGGCAGAGTTGGTGCTGAATTATCTCAGAGAGGATGCAGTGGAAAGGATGATGTTGGAAACAGTAGGTGGGGAGGAATAGCTCTAAACTAATGTTCAGAGCTGCTTTATGAGCCTTCCTTCCCTTCAAAGCCATGATGAAGCATAAGTGTACGCTGTGCTTTGAGGGAGCTGTTTGCCAGGGCGCAGGCAAAGGGCAGGTGGAAATCAGCCACCCAGGAGTGCTCCTTTGGGGATGCCCCTTGGTCTGTGCCACTGAGCCTTATCCCACTCTGGCCTTTGCACAAGTCCCGAGTGACAGAGGAGCTGGCATTTGGAGATAAGTTATCTTCACTGTGTATCTGTTCAGCTACAGCTGTGCCCACAAAGGTGGGGTTGCTGGAGCCAGGGAGGACTTCAGTCACTCACTTTGCGATATTCCAGGCACGTCCCAAAGAAAGGCAGAGGTCTTGGCCCGGGAATGCCCAACTTCTTGAACAGTCCAAACGGCCAGGTCCCATATCTGTGGGACAGAAAAGACAGCAGTGTTACATCACTGTGGCACTGGGGCTGCGAGCTCTCCTAAACCTGGAGGCTGCAGCAACATCCCTTTGGAGATGAGGGAGAGGAGGCTGATCCAGGAGGTGGAAAAAAAGCAGTCCAAGTGAAAATTGCCCTGTAAAAAACTACTTAATGACCATGGTAAGGCTCACACAGAGCTTCGGAGTGATCCCTTTGGTGTGAAAGCAATTGTTTCCACCAGAGAACCTGTGGAGACAGCATCTGAAGTCTTTAGCAAAAGTCCTGAGAGGAGCTCATTGCTAACCAAAGGAGAGGCAGAAAAGGGAGCTGGAAGAAGGAACACCAAGCTTACATGTTTTTATTGATGAGAAATCAAAGCAGTGCCAGAAATTATGTCCCAAACAGGGCTTTTGTCAAACTGCACTTTAATTTCATTTATTGTTCGCCCTCCCTCAGTCCAGCACTAGCTCAGTGGAAGCCTTGTCTTGATGGTTTTCTCTTTAGATTTTATTGACAGCCTTGCAGATTTCTCTCCTCTGAAGCACCCTTCCTGGCAGCTCTAAAGTTATTGCTTCTACCTTGGGGCTTTCTCTTTCTCAACAAGGGCCTGGGCTGCAGCCTTTTGAAGCTCATCTTCGGCTGTGTTGAAAGAGCTCCTCAAAATATTTGTTTTCAGTTAGTAGCTGCAGCTTCCCAAGTGAGCAGTTCATTGTAGAAGGGATATAAAATGGGGAAGGTTTGGCAGGGGATGCTATCAGAGATCCTCTTCAGGCCACGAGGCAGCAGCTGCTCGGGTGGGATCTTGGGGATGCTTATCTGAAAAGCCAAAATCTAGGCTGAGACTTAAGGGAGGTCTCCCTTACAATCAGCAATGCTTTATTAATTCTGGGGACCCCAAATGGGATCAGTCTCTGCCAGCACAGCTTCTGCCAGAGCACAAAAGCAGATCCCCCCCTTATGGTCCAAACAGAGCAGGTGAAAAATGGGGAGCTGGGTGGATTCAGGTGAAGAAAGGTTTCACAGAGCTCAGTTTGTCAATGTTTAATCTTCTTTGTCAAAGGTTAATTCAGTACTAGGAATCAAATGTTTGTGGATTCTCATTTGTAATGTTTATAGGTAGCCAGGGCTGCAGGAGGACCAGGAAATGTCAGGCTGGGGTGGTTACAAAGCCCAGAAATACTGTAGGAAAACAGGCTTAAACCACTTGAAACATGGCCAGGAAAATGTAGAGTAACACTTCTCCAACTAAAATGTGTCAGGGTTTTCTGCAGACTGAAAAGGACCATTCAGTGTAAAGCCAAAGAATAATCATTACTTCTTTCTACCATGGATGTGAACAAGAAATGCCTGATATTCCCTCATGTGTGAACTGGAACAGTGTTGCCCCAGGTGGACAAGAAGCATCTAAACAACCTCTCTATGCCAATGGGCAGTGAAATTTCTATTTCAGCTCTGATATCAGAGCACAGACATCTGGGTTTAGTCCCTTTTGCCACAGCAGAATTACAAGTGCCTGCAGAATGTGGCAGTCTGGTAACCAGCAATCTTAGATGGCCACAGAGTTACTGAAATATGAGTCTGGGTCAAGACTGAAGGTGGCTTTTTTGGTTTTGTTGTTTTGGTGTGGTTTGGTTTGGGTTGGTTTTTTTTAATAGTCAGCCCCAAACAGGCTTTTGAGTGATCCAAATCACAGGAAGAGGTTTGAAAAATATGGCTAAAACTTTCTGAGCTTGCTGAGCTGCTGTGGCTGGAGCATTGCCAGGGCAGACAAATGGGCTGTGCCGGTGTGCACCACATCAATCGCTAGGGTTTATGGCTGGCAGTGCTCTGCCTCTGCCTCAGGGCTTGCAGTACTGCCCATTTTGTCCCGGCAGCCTCGCTGGCAGGGGCTGCCAGTGGAGACACTGTCCCAGCAAAGGGGTTTTTAACCAGCCCCGCTCTGCTGCGGTGAATGCCACCAGCAAAGCCAAGGAAAGCATTTCCTCACTAGCACGGTTCCCCTGAAGCACAGAGGGTGCATTTCTGCTCTGGGATTTTGTCTGGAAAGCCAGGAGCAGGTGGCTGACCTTGCTCTGGGCTCCACTCCTTCCCCCAGCACGGGTGGCTGTGAGGAGGGACATGGGATGCAAATCAAGCCTCTGCAAAGGTCCCCTCCTGGTCCAGGTGCCTGTGGGAGCATCTTACCTGGGCACCAGGGAAGGAGTCAGGAGAAATAAAAACTGATCCTATGAATATTCTTTTCCTGGTATCTTTGTGCTGCTCTCCACCTGTGCTGCAGGGTCATCTTCTGCTGGCTCACCTGCACAGCAGCCTCAGCCTGGGAGGCACAGCTGGATGTCTGCAAAAAATAACCTAATGGATCAGGACCCTGACTGAAACCAGCACCCTTCTGGTAACCACTAGCTGGCATTGTTATTATTCAATTATTCCTTTGATGCTTAGCAGAAATCTCATAACTGGATGGGAGTACTCCAAACCTAGGAGCAAGATCACACACCTGTACAGTCTTTAGACTTCTCTGCTACATCCCAGAGCCTGGTTAGATGCTGGAAAACTGGAAATCACACCTACTGTTTGCTCTTCAGCAGATTAGTTGCATGAAAGTGAACAGTGGCAAGAAGAGCAAAATGGCAGGAGCAGAGAATGAGTAAAGAATATTTTACTCACACTAGCAGGAGGGCCATGAAAATAAGCAGAAGGGCCCATGTCTCTGTAGAGAAAGAAGGTAGAAGGTTCATTTCAGTTCTTCTCTGATTGGCTCTGCGTTCTGCCTTGACGTGCTTGTTCCACGTCTGTGGGAAACAGGAGTGCTTCACACTGCGCAATCTTTTTTATACTGTCATATGATTTAGGGGCCCTCCTTCTGCCATGAAGGAGGAGGAGTGGAAGGCAAAGGTAGAAAAGTCTGCTAATCTGAAAAACACAATTCATGTGATAGACACCTGCCTCAGTGAACTGTCTAAGGTTCAAGTTATTTAATGCATATGTTGCCAAACATTTCAGCTGGTTTCCCTGTTGTAACTAATCTCTGACTTCCCATTGACTCATGCCCCTGGGCTGCTACACCAAACTAAATAAAAGCAGGTTACAATGAAAAGGTAAATCCCAAAGCAGGTGTCAGGACTGGCTCACAAAAGGAAAAGAGAAGCGAAAAGGTTATTCATATATTATATGACAAGATCTTTTCTGGCAGATGAATCAACTTTGACAGAATTTAAGATTTTGTTTGAAATATCTCTCTTTCTGTGTTGTGAAGTGCAAGCGCTGCCTGTGGTGGGTCAGAAGCAGCTTCTGACTAAGGTAGGAATTTGTCCCCTGTAAAGGCTGTAGAAGTTCAGTCTACCTTGTTTGCTGGCCTGTGGCCAGGTGTTTTCTAAGAGAAATGCTGTCACTCCACAACCATAAACAGTTAAAGTGCTGCCCTTTCCAAAGCACCACTCACGGCTCATGAATAAAACCCACACCCACCCTTCTGCAGCAGCTGGGGAAAAGGCACAAGAAAGGGGAAAAATTTTGTACAGGCTCTCCAGTAAGAATGGTGCTGACAAGAAAGAGCAGGTGTGGGTGTGCTGGGAGAAGATGTGATGTGGAGAAAACTGGGCTGTTTGGGTGGTGTTTGTTAGTGGGGATCAAGCCAGGGCATGAGGTTCTATGGTTTGTGTAGATGTGCACTATGGCAATTTTAGGGCTTCATTCAGAGCTCTAAAATGAGCAATTCCCTTTGTATTAGCAGAGCTGCTGTCTTCAGAAGGGACTTTACTGTCTGCACTAGAGGCAAGTGGGTGGGTGTTTTAATTTTTTGGCACCTCAGAAGCCTTGTGTCTGTGAGGATGTGGCTGTGATTGATGCTGCAGAGACTGAGCAGCAGATCTCAGTCCACATTCCAAGGAGCACTGTCTGCCTTATCTCAGCATTTGTATCTCATTTCACCTTTGCCCGGCCTTTGCCCGGACCTTTGGAGACAGATCAGTTGTAGATTATTTGGTAATAAACACAGTCTGCTTTGGTTTGACATGAACAGACAAGTTCATGACACAGCTCTCCAAGCCTGTGCTGGTTCCTGCCTTTCTAGATTCAGAGATGTTGCAAGAGCATGTGGTCCAAGAGGTGTTTTCCCTTCAGGAACTGGTCACAGCAGTGATTGGTGCTCCAGGGTTCCTCTTTGCCCACTTAGCCTTGAAATTTGAATTTACTGGGCACCAAATGTTCCCAACTCACTCTGTTGTGAAATAGGTTAACACAGTTTATTCAGGAAGTAGGATTGCTGTAGGACTCCCCATAATCAGTAAAATTAAGCCTCAATCTTTGTCCTCTTTGGGTCTTTTTTAGGGGTAATTATAGTCTTTGGGAAAATTTGTATGAAAAACCAGAGGTGCAAAGTCTTGGTGTGGTTTTGCATTGTGACCCGATGATCTCTGCCAAATGGACTGTGCCTATTGACATCAAACAAACAACACAGCCCCACCACCCCCTCGAGAAAGCTGATGGATAAACAGAAAAAAAAATGGGGTGATGAATCCACGCCAAAGGAAAGTCAATGACCCAGGAAAGACTGACTGATTTTCACACGTAAATCCAGCTCAGAGCCAGTTTATGCCCAAAAGTGCACTCTGTTGAAACTGTAAACCCACAAATGTGGTGTCCCCTAAGGTGCTCGGGGGTGCAACACAGTTGTCCCTTCACCCTACCAAGTCCTTTATCACGTCCCAGTCCTCACCAGCACGGGTTTTATGCTCATCCTCTGCTTCTCCTGGGCCTTTTGAAGTCCACTGCATCCCACCATGGGTGTAGGGGAGCCCTCCAGGTGTCTGGAGCAGAAGCAGAGTGCTCAGGGGCATGAGAATGTGCAACCCCAGATTGCAGCTTTGGGAACACCCTGCTGGTGACACCCCGAGTCCCATTCATGGGTGACAATGACACACATAATGCTCACCCCTTGTCATTTAGGCTGTCACTGAGTTTCCAGCATGGTCACAGGCTGAGGATTAGAGGTTAGAAAGCCAAAATTTGCAGCAAATTCAGAAGAGAACAGAGCTGCTTTCCCATTTCTAATGCCCCTAAGAAGCTCAGATTAATGGATTAATGGCTTTCAGGAAAGCAAAATAACAACACTTTATTTGCAGCATAATGAAGGAAGTGCTGCTAATCCAAGCTGTGAACAAGCTGTGATGAGCAGGAAGGATTTTTGTGGAATAATGACTGGGGGATGGGCAGAAAAATAGAGGAACGTGCATTTCTTTCACAAGCTGTGAAACCAAATGATGTAGAGTTGGAAGAACATCATGGAATAGCAATTATGACTGGGGCACAGGTGTGGAGAGGAATGAGCAGTTCAGAAGAGAAAGAACTACTGAGGGGAAGAAAAAAGCCCCCATGGGTAACATTTTGTGTTCCTGATGAAAAGGACTGCATGGGTACAGGGAAGGCCAGGCTGGATAAGTCCGAATCTTTAGGTCTAACTCATTTTCAAGTGTGATCATGAAAGAGGTTCTCCTGAGATACTTTAGGGAATTTGTTTTAGCTCCCCAGGGCTGGACCAGTAGAGACTCTGCAGTGCTACTCAGAGTATTAATATTGCTGGGAAGTTGTGTCATTATGGAGTACTTTCAACTCTCTAGATACAGATCATAAAAATTGCTGCTAATCACGAAGAGCTCAGCTAATCTGTGTATGGGAGAAGGCAGATTTCTGCTCTGGAGAAACACCAAACTGGCAAGCAGTGACATGGATTTAGCTTCAGTGTTGATAAGTAATTTAAGATATTCTGAAAGAACAGTTAAGAGTAGTATTACCTTGGGTTGAACGAACCACATTCATTTCGTTTAACCTAAGTGTAAACAAAACCCAAGTTCATAACTCAGGCTCATTTTTCAAGAGGGCAAACCAGTGGAATATCTCAGGACCTTCACTGCAGACTGTCTCTAACGTCCTTTTTGAAGTCAACAGTGCTAATATTATCAGCCAGGTATAGGTCAAGAGACTTTCCACTGCCTGAACAGCTGCATTGAAAGGATGCTCAGAATAAATCAAACAGGTAGGAAGTGAAGGAGAAAAACAACAACAACAAAGATTTTGCAGTCCAAGGTCCACTATTACGTGTTTTTATGTTCTGGCCATAAGATCTCCTTGTTTCTGTGCCTGACTCAGAGCAGCCCAGTGCTAGAACACAGTGACTAACTGGAGTCCAATTAAGGGGGTTCCAGCATATCAGTGGCACTTCTCACCCCTTTAGGGAGGTGCCCCCAAACCCCTTGGTTAGTCTGACTAAAGGATAGCTGGGCTGGAAGGAGGCTGCTGTGAGAATAAATGCCAGGTAGAAGAGCTGTTGAATCAAATTACGATGTTGGCACAGAGACAAATGGGAATAATTCAGCCACGAATAACTGCTAGGCTGGAAATGAGCACAGTCCTGGCCTGGAAAGCTCAGGAGTCTTCCCTTCACAGGGTTAAAAGAAAGAAAAAAAAAAGGTCAGATAATGTAAAATGAGGCGAGATAAGGCAGCTGCTGGTGGGAGGAGGGATAATTCATTAAATTTACAGAGCTCTTCTGCTAGAGCAGTGCACGAAGCTCACTTTCTGTACAGATAGAAGATGTGGGGAGGCAACTATTTATTTTCCCTGATACACAGTGGTTTAGTTACCCACAGAAAAATACTTCATAATGAAGGCCACATTTTTTTTTCCATGGTGAAAATATTGATACACCACTGCTGGAAAAAAAAAAAAACCAATGTATTTGGAGGGTTCTCTAATGCTACTTTAGGTAGTTTTGTGTATAGATGACTGATACCCTCCTGCACATAGATTTCCTTGGGATTTAAAAAGCTCACAAAAAAACCTCAACAAAAACATAATTAATTCCCCTGGATGTTTTGTTCCATATACTGAGCTTTGGAATTACACAGAAACTAGGACATTTTTCTGATGTTTTTTTCAGTTAAAGTAATATCCCTGATATATCCCAATCTTCCTTCGCAATCTTTGCAATATATCATTATATTTCTTTTCATTCCAAGAAATGACAGCTACAAAAGCTGTATGAAATCTGGATGGCTAATTAACTCTGAGCACTGCATTCTTTTGCCCAATCCAATACAATCTTTAGCCTTTCTTCTTCAATACGTTCTTTAGCCTTTAGAATGAGTTAAGAAATAATAAAATACCCTGCCAGCTCCACCCATGACTTCTTACCTACAATGCAATACAAGACAAGGTTACATCCTGCAAGAGAATGGCAGCAAAAATCCCAGACAAATGCAAATACAGATGAGGGACAAATGCAAATGTATGGGAGATGTATTTCTAGTACAAGGTGTAAGATCATGTTCTTTCCTGGATATTTTAGGGAGGATGCTTTGATGGGGAAACTGCATGAGAGTGGTGCTTTGTTGCGCCATCATTTTGGCAAAGTCATCCCAAGAATTGTCTGCACATGTCAGTGCCCAGCAGACTTCTGCTTTGGGATCTCAGAATTCTGCTTTGGGGTGTCAGTTCTGCACCGGGATGTCACAGCCCGCTGAAGTCAAGGCACTAGACTCATTCAGAGCAATGGATCTTTTAGGGGGTGACAAATCATCGGGTGTGTGAAAGACTTTGTTATGCAAAGCAGTGCCTGAGATTGTGCCCAAGGCAGGAATAACGTCATGTCTCCAGTCGGTGTCCCTGCCACCGCTGCAGCCTCCCACAGGGTGACCTGCTCCCATTAGCTCAGCAGGTTCAGCTCCACTGTGGTTGGAGTTACACAGTTAGTAGGGATCATGAGACTCCAGTACTTGTAATAAATGAAACCAGAATCCTTTCTCAGGGTGTTTTACAGGCCACAGATCACTTGCCTCCATCATTTGACACAAGGCCGTTACTCTTCGGTGGCTGGGATAGATGTGGCAGCTCTCCTGACAAAGATGTGCCAAAATGTTCAATGTCAGGGATGTCACACCTGGAGGTTCATGGAAAGGGCTCTGTGTCATAACAGAGATGGTTGGGGTTCAATGCTTTTCACCTAAATAGAAGTGTCTCCAAATTGCCACTCCCTCTATCAGCTACCTGATCTGCTCCCAGCAACCTGCAAAGTTTGAAAAGGATTATCTTGGCATTATTTTCATATCACACGTCAGTGCATTCTGGTATGTTCTTTTTCTCTTTAGTTTTCTAAACAGAAGTTTCTCAGGGTCTAAAGTTTCAGCCTAAAATCAGGCGCTTTTTTTGTTGTTGTTATTTTAAAAAACAGTCCCTAAAATTATCTTACATGAGCAAAATACAGGCTTGTTGTTTGAATCACTCTGTGATAAATCCTTTTGTAGTTTGTAAGATAGTCTGTTAAAAAAAAAGAAAAAAGTTTGATCGTCTTTCTTTATTTCAGATTGGAAATGATTCTGAGGGGTCAAAGGAATTTAAAGTACTCAGTGGCACCAACCTGGGTCAAAGGGTCCTTGGAACTGGCTTATCTGAACTCAGAGGCTCACATGAATAGGTCCTCTGGGATGTCACAAGTTCTGATCTCAGGTCTGGGTGTAAAAACCTTTCTCTCAGCCTGACTTGCCCATGCAGTTTGCCTGGTTGAATGCTTACCCAGTCACTAGATGATGTGGTGATGTTCACCTCACTGAGCCTGGAAATCCCTAATAGAAGTATGGGAGAGGCTTCTAAGAGTCCCACCAGAAAAATTTCCACCAGTCCCAAGAAACTGGGTATCTGGTTTCTCTGGAGCAAGAGACTTATTTGTTCCTTCTGTGCTTTTATGCCATTTTGTCCCCTTCTGGCTTCTGACTTATCCACACCAGCTCTGCATCCCTGGCAGGAGGCACCTTGCCTGTAGGCAGAAATGCTTGGCTTGGCTGATGGGGACATCTCCAGCCCCAAAGCCCCACATTTTTCAGGGACTTATTTCCACAGCAGGCTGTTCCAGCTATTCTTTTGATTAAGGGAGAAGTTTATTTTGGAGAATAGTTTGGCGTGTGCTCACCAGAGCGCTCCGGCTATGGTTCCACACTGGTTGGTACCGACACCTCAGAGATGGATTCAGGTGCAAATCTGACAAGACACAAATAAATGGCAGGGACAGAAATAGTGGCTTTAAAACACAATTATTCCCTCAGGCTGTTGCTCCTGCCCAGCAGCATGGCAGGTTCTCAAGGAAAAAGCAGCGGGAGGGAAAGCAGCTTCAAAACCTTTCTCTGAAGTTTCATGGCCTCACCCTGCAATCCTTACACACCCAAGAAACCCTTACATCTGTGACCTGAGTTAGCAGTGCTGAGTGCCAGAGTGGAGAGTGGGAATCAGATGTTAGTTAAGATATTGATTACTACAAACATTTCGACCAGTGGCCCTTGTCCATCTCCATCCTGACTTACGCATTTCAAGAAGAGCCACTGCTGAAACTCCTGCCATTTCATCCGTTCGAAGGGATGGTTCTTGGTGGCCACTGCTCTTAATTTTCCGTGTAAAGTGGGGGAAGGTTCTTTGGAGCCTTCATATTATGCTTTCCTCTCTCCTGCTCCAACACCAGCAGCAGTTCCCACTCTTCCCAATAACCTTCAGCTTCCCTGTGCCTCTATGTATAACAAAGGCAGACCTTTAAAATGTTGGACAGAGACCCAAACTGAAGGGCACCGTGATAAATTCTGGCAGTGGTTTGACATGATGGGAAATTCATTCCTCCCACATAAATTATTTTCCTGTGCTTTTCAGGCTTTAGCCTTTTCCTGTGCATTTTCAGCAATAAACAATGAAATATGACATTATTTACTCGTGAAGCACTAATAATGTGTACACATCATAAAACCTGAGGCTGCTCTGGTGAGCTCCCTGTCACAGCATAAACACAGGAAAGCAGGACATGCTGGGGACCCCGTGCAGGGACAGGCACCTGTCCCAGCTGCTTCCCTGCTTTATTCCTCCCTGAAGCATCACTTACTTCAGGCAGCCCAATTTATTCCCTGCTGACTTAGCTCCCCAAACACATGGCATGCCCTCTGCTCTAGGGTTCATCTCCCTTTATTTTATAAACATCCCTGAGCTACTCTATTGCTACCTGACCTGGCTTGTTTAGTGACACAACCCCAACACAACTCAGCAGGAGTTGGGATATGGGATAAAACCTGAGCCTTGCTAAACCCTGCTGCAGGGCTTGGGCATGGCTAACTTAGCACGGCTGGCTGCAGGGATGAAGCGTCCGAAGGGATTTTCAGCATGTGTGCATGGATAATGCCATAATGAAGTCCAGATGCTTGAAGTTTTTTGCATGATTTTTTATTTATTTCTTGAGGCCTTTCATGTTGATGTGGCTTGACTTTGTGTCACTGAGCTTTGGGTTAGCTTAGCCTGGCTTTGCAAGTTCAGAAATAGCCGTATCCACACCGTGTCCCCGGATCCACTCGGCATCCTTGGCACTTGTCCTTGGCTCTGTGGGCTGGGAGCTGGCTGGATCTGCAGCAGCAGCCTCTGCTTGGAGAAGAGGTTTGTGGGATGTGTTTATGGCATCCCACTGGTAGCATTTCTTATGGTAGGCCAAGCCAGGGAAATTTTAGATTAAATTAAAGGTGAATCCTGGGTTGTCCTGGGTGCTAGCAAGGCTCTGAGCCTGGAGGGATTCCTGCAAAAACCTTGGTGAGGACTTGGATTGACTGTGTGGGGTAGCCAGGCCTTTGTCTGTCATCCATTTGGGCTTTGGCAGCATGAGGAGCAGGGTTTGCCTTTGGACTCTTCAGAATGCCCAGGAGACGAGAGCTGGCAGCGTGGTGAGCCTGCCTGAGAGCAGCGAGGAGGAACCTGGCCTCCTCCAAATAGGAGGCAGCTTTGGCCGTATCTATTATCATTATTGGAGCTGTCAGCTGCGATTCAATACACGGCCTCAGATGGATGTATCAGGGCCAGCTTCCTCACTGCCTTAGCCCAGCACAAGGAGCCAGTTCCAGTCTCATTTGTGCTCATTTAATCCATTGATTTCACCAGATCGAAGGGTGAGGAGCGAGGCAGCAGTGGGCTCTGCAGACCAGGGCTCAGGGCCCTACCCTGGCTCCACCACTTCACCCTCCATGAGCCATTCCCAGGAGATGGTAGGGGCAGTTGGGGTCCCAGAGTCTTTTGGAACCCCAGAACAAACGCACAGGGACAATACTTCCAGAATTGGGTCTCTGGGAAGCTGGACCATAACCCTCTCATTTTCTGATCTTCATTATTTTCCCTCTGCAGTACATTCTTACAGCTTGACAGTTTTGCTCCACCGTAAGGTTGTTCTGAGAAAGGGAGACTGTTCACTATTTTAGCAGAAGTCAAGCCTGTATTTCTCTGTTTTCCAGCCCATTCCACAGAGCTGTGCAGCAGTCAGTCTCAAACAAGCAGGGCCATGACAATTTTCCCTTTTAAAAGTAATGTGCCAGAAGTTAGATCCCTGTGGGTTGCTGAATTACCTCCAGTATCTATGCATTTGCATAGGAAATGAGAATATTCAGGAGATGTAGTTGGTCTGCTCTAGGAGCAGAGCTAGAGTTTGCTGTCCAGATTAATTAAAGTGCTTGAGATACTGTGAATGTGATTACCTCTTCTTATCTTGTTCCAAAGTCCATGCAATATCTACAGTGTTTCGAAGTTATATATGTTTTTAAAAAAATCAATAGCGGTGGAATTTTCATTATCAGCAACCCACAAATAAAGTTGTATGAGAAGCAGAGGAGGGAAAACGTTGGTGTGGGAACAAGCTTCACCTTTGAGCTTGCAAGTGGATTTTCCCTGTAAGAAAAACTATTGAAAATCCCAAAAATTTCTAATTGCAAAGCAAACCAAAAACCCCACAAACCACCGTTGTCCCCTCTTGTAGGTCAGGCTTTGAGAAGTGGTTTTCTGAGTACTCAGGATTAGGTACTTGAGGTGAAACAGGTGTTAGGTTTTGGCTTGGCCACCCAATTCCAGCCTGCAAATACTCCAGTATCTTTTTCTCCACGGACAAGGAAAGTTTAAGGTCACCACAAAGGACCTGGTAGGACATCAGGGAGTCTGTTCTGTGGCCCCAAGAGCTGAGCACAGACACCTCAAACCTTCCCTTCCCCTAAGGCATGTGGATCTCAAGTAATTACTTTCAAATTAATTGAGAGTGCAGCATCTGAGCTGAGAGGGGCCTTTATACCTGTCAAGGGCATCTGCTGGTGGCTCAGCCCCAGGCTGCTGGGCTGGGCTGGGTCCCTCCAGCCACAGAGGGCTTCAGGCACTGCCTCTGCCATCCTGGCTCTTCCAAAAGCCACAGGCAGAGCCCAGCTGGCTCCAGGGCTGTCACACTCTGCCACCTGCAAGCAGCAAGGTCAGCAAAGTCCCCGGCGCCCTTTCAGCCTGGTGTGATAAACACACAGTCACAAAGGCTTTCTGAGATGGCTCCAAACAGGATCTGCCCTTCGTTATCCAAACGAGGTCAAATTTGTGCCAGCACCCCGCCATGAGTCGCGGCAGGCTTCGATTGGGATTTCTGATTCCTCAACAAGGACTGATGAGGCTCCCCTGTAGCTCCCATTAATCTTCTTCCCTGTGAGCTCTGCATGGCTGCAGCTGAGGAGGTTTTGTATTTCATTTGCACAAAAGGTGACAGTGCAATGGCTCTGACAGGCAGGACGTGAATGGGAAGGATCTCGTCTGGGTTTTGGATTTTGGGGCAGTCCTTTGCCGTACCTCAGCAGTGCCTTGCAGGAATGCAGAGAGAGGTCTCAGTCTCTGCTTGTGAGACATGAGACAGCTTCTCCAGGGATGTGATGGAGCTGCTCCTCACTGGGCATCTCATCCCTGGGGAATTCCTTAGCATGGCAGCAGGGCAAGTGACTGCCCACCACACGATACCAATGTCACTAGGCAGCAAAGCCAGTCGTGCTTTCCAGCCTGGGAGGCTTCCTGCTCCGAGTTGTGTGGTTTAGGTATTAAAGGTCTCCTTAGTATTTCAGGAAGCTTTCAGACCAATTAAATCTTTAATGATCGCTCCTAGCTCTTTGCACAGTGGCTTTACTTCTGCCTTTGTTGCAGACAAAGTGTGTCTGTGTATAAACTGCCTCACACACAGCCAGAACAAGCCAAACCTTTCTCTCCCTGCTCCCTCACTCTGCTCCCCAGACCCGGCTCTGCCAAGGAGAGCAGAAACCAGCAGCCTGTGTTCAGAGTCCCAGGAAGCTGAGGGAATCAGTTTTCTATTGAACCTTTCATTCTCCAGATATCAAAACACTTTGTGGAGACAGGGCCTGTAGGGAAGCAGAGCTGCTATTTATGTGATCAATAAAAAGTTTTACACAGAGCCTTGGATGCTCACAAAAGATGGGAAAGAATGTAGCTGAAGCGGCTCTTCACATGAAAACAAGATGTTTATTGGTATTGAAACACCCTGCTAGGCTGAAATCAGATGCCAACGATGTGAGCTCAAGCCAGGCTGGTTTCTCGTTGTGGAGGGGAAAGGAGTGGGCTGGCTTTTTGCATAGAACTTGCTAGAATTTCCCTGTCATAATGGGTAATAATAGAAGGATAAATGCACAGCATGGTGATAAGATTGAGGCTGGAGCCAAGGGGGACAGAGCCAATAACTTTTTATATATTTTCTGCTACGTGAATTTTTCACACCTTGAACTACTTTTCCTTGATTTTCTTCTTCTTCTTCTTCTTTTTCTTCTTCTGCTTCTTCTTTTCTTATTGAGGCAACAGCCAATAAAAGAAACGAATGGGTTAGAAACCACGTAAGCAATCTCCCACTGAGCTTTATTCCCCACAGGCTCGTTGCATCAAAGGGAAAGCAGCAAAATAGGGCGACCAAATGCTACGTAACAAAGAAAACAAGTTGGCTGCTGCCAGCTCTGTCCCCCACACAGGGCAGGTCACATTGCCTGAAGGGGCTGTTGGCCTTGTGGGGTCGGGGCAGCTGCCTCGGCTGGGGTGAAGAAGAAATCTGGGGGCTTTTCACAAGGCAGCAAAGCTCCTGCCTTTGCTCTGCTTTCATCTCTCCCCACTCCAAATGCAAATACATCTCTCCAGCTGCCCCACTTCCTCCTGTGCCACCTCCACACTTGGAGATGAGGTTTCTTGCTTGCTGTGATTCCTCTCTCACTGTGTTTGAGACCTGTTTTCTGGCTGGAAGGTGCAGAGACACAATTCATCCTGTGTATCTCCAGCCTGCCCTTTCATCAGGAAGGGTAATTTCATTCCACTCACAATGTCTTGCTCTCCTCACTCCACCTTACTGACCTCAGCCATGTCCAGTTAGCAAATCCAGGCCTCCCATACAGAGCAGATATTTTTTCCACCTCACTTCAAGCTTACCACACCACCAGTTTTTGTTGTGCTCTTTCCAGCACTTGGCAATTTTGCTCCATAGTAATGGGATCAGCATCTCATAATTAGTGCAAAACCAGGGTACAACGTCCTGGGGAATGAGACACGGTGGGAAAACACTGACTGTCCCCAGTGCTTCCTGGGAGATGTCAGCCCTGAGTTTTGAAAGCAATCTGGAGGGAGCAAACGCTGGCCACAGCACACAAATGTAGGCTGGAGATAGTGCAGCACTAAATCCTGCGCTCTGGGAATGAAACCTTGCAGTCAGCGCAGAGCAACAGCAGCAACACCATATGCAACTTTATCAGGGCTCAGAAAATTGGAAAAAAGACTTTATGAAGGATAAACTCAAGGTTTTCGGTCAGGGCTCATCCTTGCTCTAAATCCTGCTGGCTTCACAGCCATAGTTTGCTCAGTGGGGTGAGAAATGCAGTTCAGTGGGTCTTGCACCCACCACCCCAGCACCAATTCTCACCTTTGCCTCTCTCCAGAGATCTCCTCTCCCACCCTGTGCAGCCACAGCTGTGGAGCTGCTCCTAATTTCCTGTGTTACCCAGTCACAAGCAGTGCTGCTGCGAACATCCTCTGAAAAGAAACAGGGGAAGAGCATTAGAAGATAATCAGTCTTATTAACAGCTTGGAGAATCTGCATTTTAGAGTGAGAACCACACTTAAAAATCAGGAGAGACAAAGGGGTGCCTTGCAAAAGTGAGTGTTGCCTGGGCAACATCAGCATCTGCATCCCCCCAGCCCTGTCCTTAGCAAATATCCTCACCGTGGTCCATCCTTCCATGCAGGCTCAGATTTACACTTTGCTCCCTCTCACTCACGTCTGCATCTGCCTCTCTGAGATGAACGCACAGGGACTGGCACACAAAGTCTACACATGCTGCTGGCAAGGGATGAATCTTCCTTCAGCCTTCTGTTTTGTGTCTCCTGCTGTGCTCTGCAGAGTCCCAGGTCTGGTGCACACAGTGCAGGATTCACCCCACTCCCATGCCTTCAGACAGAGCTGGGTGCACTTCTGCCCTCCTCCCATGTATCCAGCTGTGTCTCATCTCAAAGTTACATTTATGTAGTAGTTAGGTTTGAGGACAGATGCTTTTCTTCTTTTCCTGCTTTTTTTTTTCCAACACTGTAAAAGAAAAACACACTCATCTTCCAGAGCTGGGAGTTCTCTTGACAGCAGAACAGTCTGATGGATGTGCCAGGACATCATTTCATCAGAATCTCAAACCATGACGTTGGCTACTGCCCTTCATTCTTGTCATTTGAATCCTCTCGATGTGTAAAATCACATTAAACTCCTGTAAGAGAGAAGTTCTTCACAACTCCTTGTCAGAGAGGGCTGCAGTGGTTCATCCATCCGGTCCTGGGACAGCTCAGGCGAATGGGAGCTCTTGGATAGTTCACTGAAATGGAACAACAAAGTTTTGCAGGTACCTGATCCTCCTCCAGCTTCATTTTCCAAAGGAAGACAAGGACAACTTCTGGTATTTATTGTCTGCAGTTTTCTCCACACAAATCCTTAAAATAGTCACGTTTTTCTTTCATTTTGCCAATGGCAAAAGGAATTTGTCTTTCTTACACCTTTTACTCTTCTCTGATTGCTGGAGGCTTTTTTAACATCTGGAGCAGCAGGCTGGTGGCCAGATTTTTGAAGGTGGTTAAGCATCGACAGATGCACCTGGGTACCTGGAGGGATTTTCCAAAAGCATTTTGCTGTAATTGCTTATTATATTCTTCACTTCCCATCCTGATCTCTTCCGTAGCATCCCTATTCCTGCCAGCACTGCATCTCCTACTGCAGACTTGAGCTGCATTTTGCTTCTTTTCTTACTTTTAGTCCCAGAACTCCAGGGAACTCTACAAAGAGAGAAGAAAAATTTGCTGCACATGGTTAGATTTGGGTAGATTTCAGTGTCCTTATAAATACTGATGGGACGATGAGAGGATTCAGGCTTTCATTTACAGCAGCAGAACTTCAGTACAGGCAGAGTCTTATCATAGATGTGATGTACAGAGAAATCAACTGCCTGCCTCCTTTGAAATGCAAAATATTCCTGTGTTGCAACATGATGGCTAAATTTGACCGTGGATTTTGAGCATTTGTGTGGTTTTTTAATTTACAGAGAGCTTCCTTGTCATGTTGGCCCTCTGTTCTGGCGGTCATGTTTGTGTTGATATTAATAACCAGGTAAAAAACTGAGTAAAATTTGCAGGCAGAGCTGCAGAAATTAGCGATCTGAGCTGGTTTCCTCCCCCGGGACAAACTGCAAGGAGCCACCGCAGCCCAGTTGTTATTCCAGAGCAAAGAGGCTGCAATTTCCATCCTGCAGTGCCATCTATAGCGCAGCGCAGAGCACAGCAAGCCACGCTCCAAAATCACACCGCAACCCAAAAAAAAAACCCCCCGAAGGAGGCAGCAGGCCGTGGGAGACCTCCGTGCAGTGAATTAAATTGGCAATTTAGTGGCCATGGCCCATGTTGTGTTGGGCTGGCTGGGAGTGGAGGTGTGAGTATCACCTGCCCTCCTGTCTGGCTGACTGCAATTTTTTGTGGAGTTTGCAACACAATTTCGTCCCCTTCAAATCAATGCAGAAATGGCCACCTTTCTCCAGGGGACAGCTCAAGATACACCAAATCAGAGGTGTGAAAGCAAAACCCATTTTGCCTCTGATGAGCAAAGGGAATTTCTCTTTATTTTTGATTTTTGAACCAGATGTTGTTTTCATGCTCTGAAACCTCTGAAACAGCTGAATGGATTTTCTTCAAACTCCTCACATGAACAAAAATTCACCTTTGGGCTGTGAACAAGCTTAAGAAATTGGACTGTGATGGAGATTATTTTTTTCTTCCCCTCCCCTCTTCCTTTTTTTTTTTTTTATTTTGAAAGTTAAAAGGATCCTAAAATAGAAGCTGAGAATTGGATTAAACATCTCTCTGTTAACTCTTAGCACTGCTCCAAGTCTGCAATTATCATTTCTTAAGGTGCCTGGCTCCCATCCTTCTTAGACTTCCAGCTGCCACCTTTGTTATTAAAATAACTGCTAGAATAATGTTGAGGACGAGCTCATCTCTGGCTCACTGTGAAGAGGGAGCTTTGCTGAGAAAACTGAGAGAAAGCCCAGGTTTGGCCCAAATTCATGTGCCTCCAAAACTGACCTGTGAGACTGGGGAAGGAGAAGGAGATCGCAGGAGCCCTAGATGAGGAGAAATCCCACTGTGCTCCTCGTGACTCACTAGCATCCTTTGGCTGGAGGGGCAGTGTGTGGCAGTGCCAAGTGCTCTGGCCTGGGCCATTTGGTATTGAAATATGTCAATCATGAGACCCGCAATGTTAACAGAGCAGAAAAATCACCCAGTTCACTGCCAGGAATGAACAAACACTTCATAGACTTCTTTCCTAAGCTAAATCTGGCCAGAAAGGAACACGAGAAATAAAGGGTGTAGTTATCTAAGAAACCTTGTAATACTGTGGAAATCTGAGGTTTGTTCCCATCAGTCCTCTGTTTTCCAAGATCAAGCACAAGAGCAGCTTCCAACAGAAAGGGTCATAGAATTGTAGAATTATTTAGGTTGAAAAAGACCTTTAGGATCATCAAGTCCAATCATTAATCCAGCACTGCCAGGCTCACCACTGAAACACATCCCTAAGTCACACATCATCTTTTAAATATGTCCATGATGGCTGATCCCAACAACAGCCTCACGAGAAGATTCATTAATAGTCTTGGGAAATGCATATCTACCTTATAACAGTCCCTTTCAGTATTGTATGGGAATATCTGGGAGTGCTGGATGCTTGAGGAATGCTTTTACTGACAAAGGATGAGCAAAAATCATCATCTCCTGCTCTCACTACTAATTTTCCATGCCCCCATTTGTGCTGATGATATGTCTTGCACCAGTAACAGAGCAGACAAAGCCCTGTGTCAGCACAGGAGGAAAGCGGGGTGGGATTTGTGAGTGTCTGAATGAGAGATTTCAGTCACCCAAGAGTGCTGGAGATGGAGGGGGAGCTGTTTGTAACTGCTGGAAAGGATTTGGTGGGAGCAGCCCTTCCTGTGGAGGAGCCGGACAAACTCTGAGCAGATGGATGTGTTAGTCAGCTTGGCCACTGGCTGTTTCAACAGAAAATGATGTGCTAAATCAAGCCCTGGGAAACAAATTGCACACTCAGAGTGGCTGGAAGGCTGGCTTCTGGCACAGACAGCTGTTCTCAGCAGAGGCACATCCACCTCCTGCAGGACCTGCTGCCAGGACCTGCCTTTGGCAATGCTGGATGGAAGGAGCAAAAGCCAGAGTCACAAGGACACCACAGTCACAAGGGTGCTGTGTTTGCTGGCAAAGCATGTGTGTGTTTTTCCAGGGTTTCCTCTAAGGAAAGTGCAGCATGGTGCTGCCTGCTGGAGGTTTGGCATGGGGTGGAAGCAAAGCAGGAGATTTGCCCAAGAAGGGACTGGAGCCTGCTTGGCTAAGGCCCTCTGGACAAGCCAAGGTGTTCCTGGAGAGATGAGATATGGATCCTGGGGGCAGCATCCCCTGGTCTCGAGCTGAAGGCAGGAAGGGCTAAACCAGAAACTCCTTTTAGCCTCTTAGCAAACAAAATCAGCAGTAACCCCCCGCTATTTACACCTACAGTAATTCCTCCCAAAGTTCTTGCAAGCCCAGTTCAATTTTCCTTTAATTCCTGTGTGTGTATCTGCAAATAGCCGATTACTTGTGCTAGACCCTGCCAATAAATTGTGTGCTTATTTGTTTCCCTTCCTTCCAAAGTCGGTTTGCATTAAGCACCACTGCAGCCTGCGCAGGGGTTGAGGTAATGCCTCAGTGGCCTCATAAAACAAGTTCTTATTGAGCATGGCCTCTCTTTCTCACAAAATGAGCCCTTGGAAGATGCAAGCAGCTGGAATATGGGTATTTTCATGGCCATAAAAACTTCATTTTACTTTTATTGCTATTGAAAAGCCCTGGATAGGTGCATTTCTCATCCAGCTGATTAATCTGAGGTTAGAGGCCACCGCAGCAACAATTACACAGATATGTACCTCTGTGCATTTGGAAGCAGTGTATCTCAACCTCTCTCCAAAAGAAAATCAAAGGCAAAGTGTTGCCAGCATGGAGACACAAAGAATGCCCTCTCTTTTTCATCAGAGACTCCAGCGCAGGCATGCTACGCCCACTTAAGGCTCTTTTCAGCTCCCAACATGCCTCTGGGTTGCCTAGCAATCCTAACAATATTTTATGAGGCCTTATTCCAGAGGCACATTTTGCTAATGCTGAATTTTAGATAGAAGCTCTAGGAGAAGCATGGAGGAAGCCTGAGACAATATCACTCCGATTTATTACAGCCAGGATGCAAGGGGGAGGAAAAATAAAATCTGAAATTATCATGCTGGGCATTTAGCAATAAGGTCTGGCATGAGAGCCTGGGAGCCAGGGCTGCCAGGGGTGGTCCCTATGCCATGGGCAGCACAAATGGGCATCTGCGGCTGTGCCCAGGCTCCAACCATGCACATCCCAAAGGGAATGGATGCTGGCAGCCAGTGTGCCCGCTGCAGGCTTCTGAGCAAACTTCTAATGGGAAGAAATTATGAGGGAAAACAACTTCTGGGTGAATGGGGCAGAAAGGATTCAGTACAAGCAGCGGTGGTACCATCCTAATGTTGGGTGGCTCCATTGCCCGGGATCACGCCCCAGGGTGAGCGATGCTGGGAATTAAAGGGGCTGAAGGGACCAGGGGCTCCAAGATGGCTTGGAGAACCTGGAGGGAGTTAAGACCCGCTGGCATCCACCCAATTTCACTCTAAGCTATAGAGAAAGTAAAGGTACAAAAATCCATAAATCTGTTTCGAATCACTTTCTCTTGGTTTCTCCTTTTCTAGCCCCAAGCGAACAAATAACCCAGCATAACAAGCCCTCGGGGTTAGAATCTATGTTAGAGCCAACATTTCTGAAGGCTACAGAGTTCCTATTTTTATCTTTTAGTTTGGCTAATGCAAACTTTGCCCATAACCCAAACTTTCTATAAGTTACTTTTAGTGGTTGGGGGTTTTAAATCCTACCTTTGAAAAGGAAAATAATATCCCTAATCTCATCAAAGATTACTCCATAATAGTGATCTCCTGTTAACATAAACTGAATTTGATTCCACTATTAAGTTCTCACATGATTATTATTTTGTTGATGAAGAATGACCTTCGGTCAAATTCAGCAAGAGCTTCATTTTTGTAAAACATGTATTTATAAGAAGAAAATCAATAGACATGTTTTCATGCTTTCCTATTTCTCTCTCTCTTTTTTTGGAGAGGTTTTAATTTTTTTCACTTTCCAGGGTGCACAGGTGGGATTTTTTAAGCAGGTAAACATGTCCTCTCCTTCCTGTAAAGCCAGTTCATCAGCATGAGGGAACTGGCGACTAAAAAGTGCTCCAAACTGAAGTGAGACACATCTCATTGATTCTTTTCACTGGCCAAGCTGAAGGACAAATAAATTGGATTTTTAAAATCCTTTCACTTTTAATACAGTATGGGATTATCAGTAATGTGAGTAGCGGTTTACAGCACGTTTTTCTAAAGGTGACAGTGGGCCCTGATGGTTGTAAATCCAGGGTTTCCCAGCACTTACAGCAAATGTCCTTATGACACTAAAACACCTAATGAATGCAACCAACCAGAAAGGGGAGCACAGGATGGGAAAAGTAGAGACTTTCACACTTAATCCAGGATTTTACTGGGAACCATCATTAATGCTGGAAATATAAACAGAAGCTGGGTTTGCTCAGTGCTTTAGAGGTGTCTGCAGAACAGCAGGATATTTTTAGGAGAGTCCCTCCTGCAGCATCTGCTCTCTGCTGAGAGGCTCCAGTGATCCCAAAAGATGCTCAGGTCCCACTGAAAGCAATTATGGTTTACAAGTGCCTTTGCTAGTCCCTACTTCAAGGATAACCCAAAGTCAAGAATAGATCACAGCAACTCAAATTTCCTCTGCTGGGATGCTCCGCAGATGCTGAAGTCCAGGGCTCTTCCCACATGGATCCCTGGACACCTTGGTTGTGTCTGTGTCGTTGTGTCTGTGTCTGGGCACTGGACTCCTCACCTCGGCCCTTGGTCCCCTGTCTCTTACTTGAGAAAAAAAAAAAGAGCCACAAGAACATCAGCCACCACATCATTCCTTTAGTTCTAATCTATCCAAAAGAGTGTTCACTGTGTACATGCATCCCTTGGATGCTCCAGGAAGGGAGCCTTGACAGTGTGAGAAAGGCTGGATCCAGACATTTTCCTTATTTTCTTGGCATGACTTGGCCTGGTGGGAGTGGTTTTGTATTTGGAAGGGAAATTTTTGATATCAAGGACGTTAATAGGGGATAGCTGACGAAAAGAGAAAAGGAGGCTGTTTATTTTGGGGGAGGAGAGGAATTTTTTGAAGAAGCACCTGCACACAGCCATTTCCAAATGCTGGGATAATGCAGAGTCCGGGCTGCTGGTCATGGCATAGAGGTGATGTAGCAAAGAGGCCGTTTACACACACAGCATGCTGGGTTTGGAACCAATTCCACTTCCCTGTGTGGTTTATGCCTGTGAAAATAGAGGAAGGATGCTGGGATCAGGCGTGACCACCGTGGTGTTGGCAGCACATTAGACTGGCTGCATCTCACAACAGATACATCATCATAGGTGCGGGTCATGATATAAGATTTGGGACTGTAAACATGCACATCCTGTGCTTTTTGTTAAAAGGTTTTGTAAAAATACAGGGCAAGTTTTGTAGCTTTTCTGTCTCCTCTTGCTTCTCAGGCAGGTTGTAAAGAAAGATATTTAAGATCAGCTGCTTCCAACCCTCCAGACAATGCATGGAGCTTGTTTTCAGCAGCAACAGGCATTATACGGTGCAGTTGCTCATAAAAGTCCAAAGCCATATTCCTTTTGGGCTGAAATGCTTTATGTTTGGTATCAGATTTTATACTTACTGGTTCAGTTATTTTCAGCTGTTGAAAAGTATGTGGTGTTTTTTGCTCTCTTTACATCTATGGATGGTGAGAAAATGAGATCATTCAGAAAGAGCTACAGCAAATAATTCAGACCTGGCTTGTGTTGTGCATTTCATCTAGGTCTAAGTTGCAAGCCAAAACGAAAGTTAAGTTAGCTAAGCAGGTTTAAAGCTCAAAGCACACAGAGCAGTGTAAATTGTATTAATTATTTTAACTACAACCCATGAAATGGTATTGCTTTTGTAAAAGTATCTTGACAACAAATAGTCTTGTTCAAGGCCTTCCTAAGTGGGTTATCACACATCAGACAGGCGCTGGCTTGGGTTCTACAAAAGTGACAGCATTTCTGCATGGGGAATGAGCAGATCATATAGTATCTTAGGGAATGGCAGAGTCTGGGCATCAGATGCTCCCAGGTCCTTACTGTATTTCAGAGAGCTTGCTGTGAAAATATATTCTTGATAAGTGTGATTCAAAAAAAATATCTCTGAAGCCTAAATAAACTGTGATAGAAACATTTCAAGCATGCTGGAGTTTACAGTAAACAGGATCACAGCTGATTTAAAAATGAAAAAAATTCATTACTATTGAAAGCACAATCTCTGCAGGCTGTGCTGCTCTTTGGAGGGAGCTAACAGACACAGCATCTCATTTTGCCCTACCTCTGCAGGCACCAAGGCTGCTGCTCAGCACCCAGCACGGGGCACACAGCACCCTGCAGGAGACAGCCCAGACAAGCAGGGTTTGAGCGATGCCCCCTCACATTAGCTCCCAATATTTGCCTGCCTTTTTATCTCTTTGATCCTGCTCCCTTCAGCTTAGCAACCTATTGGCATTAGGGAAAAAATGGAGGGTTTGCATCCTTTGTGAGCTTTCAGGACTGTGAGTGCTCCCACCATATTTCTGACTCACTGGTGTTATTTTCTTCAACCTTCTGAAGAAGAAAGAATTCCTCTATCAGTGGATCACCTCCTCCACAGGCCAACCCTTTCTTATCAGCCCATTTGGATTAAAACCTGGCTCAGAGCCACCGTGAAAGATCTGTAAAGTTGTTCTGACCGAGGGAAGGTATTTATGGGTGTCACAGAGGGGATTAGGCTGCTGCTGTGCTCCCCAAACCCTCAGTGCCAGGTCACATCCTCAATGCCACTGCAAGCCTTGCATGTGTCCTCCCAGTCAGAGATCTATGCCGTGGCTGCAGTTTTGGCAGGCAGGGACATTTATATGGTTGTCCCAGATCAGGCACGAGGGTCATCACTGAGAGACATAAGGATTGAGCTTGAAAGCACAGATCCTTCAACAGAATTGAGAAAACAGGTAGAAATCCCATGGGAGGCTGAGTTAGACACCGTGCAAGTGTGTGTGTGTGCATCAGACAGATACTGTGATGTGCCTGAATATATTTCAAAACAATGAATTTTATTTAACTTCTTGCAGCTGCTTGGTTAAGAAGAAAATCCTACCAGACACGTATAAGTGCAACCCCCTTTTTGTTCCTGTGTCACTTAACGGTGATTTCCCTGAGACACAAAGCTGAATTAAAACCCACCCAGCTGGAGAAAGAAGTGAGGCTGCTCCCGAGCCCAGGTGTGCTGGGGAAAGCAGCTCCACAGATACAGGGCACATTGCTCATCACTTACACTGCTTCAAATCAGTTTGGACAAAAACCACAACAGCGTTTAAAACCTACTTGATGGCTGAGGGAAGGGAAAAGAAAAAGTGTTGTGAGAGGAGAGATGGGCTGGAATTTGAGGGAACACTGCCCTCTTCTTTTGTGTTTAATCAAAGTGTTTGTGCGATGCAGGTGCTGAAGTCTCTGCTTGCTTGCTAATGATGCGCTCTTACATCAGTGGAAGCCTTATCACCATTAACCCCATTAGATTGGCACCATGCTCAGGAGAAATGCTGGACTGGGCTGGCACAGAGACAGCAGCCTCTCTTTTCCTTAGAGTAATTGCTTTCCTTCACTCTTCTCCTTCCCAGGTCAGGGCTGTGCACATTAGGCTGCCTTTCATTGTGAGCATCAATGTGTCGTCTGGCTGCTGGGTAAATACATCAAGTGGCTCCCGCCCAGTGTGAAGCTCTCATCATTCCTTTCTGTCGAAGCTGCTTTTCAGTGATGCTTTGGTCTGGGGGTAGAACAGATTTCCTGCAGTGCTGAAGCCAGGCAGATTCTTTGCTGAATTGGGGCTTGATAAATACGTATTCAGTGTCACGCATCAGAACAGTGAGCAACAGCCGTATGAAACCCCACAGAAATGCAGCATTTCACTTCTAGAAACTCAGTGTTTCTAAGCAGACGCCATCCAGCAGATAAATGTAGAAACGTGCCCTTTTATCACTGTTTTTGCAAGATTTGTGTTTGCCCAATGCGGTGGTATCTGGGTGACCATAACAACCCATTACATTCATTTGCCCACAGCTGATAGCATGGAACAGATTCTTGCTGTATTGAGACAGTCAGCGATGACACACAGCCAAACAAATATTTGACAAAGGACAGTTGGGTTTCACACCACTCTCTGAGTAACCCTGACTCCATCCCAGCTATTTTCTGCTCTCACAGCTGCTTTGTTTGAATGTTTGATTTCTCCTCCCAGTTCAGGTTGTCCTGTTGCACAGAAAGGTGAGGCAGGGCAGCATCTCAAAATGGCTCAAGGTGTCTCTACAAAGTGCCAGGAGGGATTATTTCTACATGTGCTTGTGTTGGTGTCACATCACAGTAGTGCCTGAGCATGGTTCTGGCAGCAGCAGGACAGCTTGGATGGCCAGGGATGGCCAAGGTGCCATTCCCACACCCACATCTCAGGTGGCACGAGGACTATTCTTGGCTCCCTACAGCTCTTGAAACCTGGCTGGCATCTCCTGGCCATCCAAATATTTTGATAGGCAATTCACAGAGTCGGGAAGTTTGGCCACGTCTGCTGACACATCCATCTAAAACCCCGCCGAGGAAAACAAACCACTATAAAGTCAATCCAGCCATGCAGGGCAAGATAAACTTAATTCAAACAATCTTGAGTGCGTCTACATCAGGCATTTACACCGGGGCAGCCAGCTTGACTTTAAGCAGGATTAGCTGACTGGAGGAGCACAAAGCGTTCCCGTGGCTGAAGGGCCCTTGGTTTGATGCTGTTGCAGGGCAGATTAGAGCTGAGCAGAGCGTTGGAGGCTGCAAGCAGAGCCCTCTGTTAAAAGCTTAGGGAAAGGATGCCGCAGGCAGGCAGGCTGCTGAGACATGGTGCTAAGCACAACCCACCAGGCAGCTCAGAGGAATCCTGTTTCTGTACACCACTTGATCACGTTGTGCATGAAGCTGGGATTTATCTCGGGGCGGTGGTGCTGGCTTAAGCAGCAAATGCCACCCAGAAGAAATTTCCAAGTAGAAAGGAAAAGACTTGTTTGAAAAAATCTCATCCGTTGGTGTGGCAGGAGTGTTCCAGTGGCCGCAGATGACCATGACACATGTGGACATGCCCACTGACACCACCAGTTCCACAGCCCTGGAGCAGCGATGCTGCACCAGCTCTGCCCTGAGCAGTTGGGAAGCCTTTGAGTAAGGCAAGGATCTTCACAGCCAGCCTCACGTGTCAGCCCTGGGGTTATTCCCTAACTGGAGCTGCAGAAATCTGTAGCCTGTATTGAATGTGGGAGCAGTAACAGGACCCAGCCCTGCAGTGACACGTCTCTTGGCCCCACATCAGAAGGCCACACGGGGCTTCCCTGCACCTCCTGTGTTTGGAACCAGGGCCCCACTCCTGCCCATAGGGGGTTGGCTCCTGCCCTGACCCAGCCTGCCCGCAATGTGTTTTCCCAGGCAGCCCTAGAAACAGTTACTGACAACATCTGGCAACAGCCTCACCCTACGCCTGGTCCTTTCAGGGCCCTCCTGGTCAAATTTGGGATTTTAGAAAAGCTTTAGACATGAATGTTAATCTCTGGTGCTGCTTTCTTTTTCTCTTCTAATTTTTTTTTTGACAGGTCAGGCTGCTCTGATACAAGGTCTCACCCTGCCTGCTACCACTCAACTGCCTACCAGCTTGGGTCCCTTTTTAAGCTCAGCTAACAGCACACTAATCCAGGGGTGTATGGAGTAAAAGCTTGAGCCAGCTCTTGTCAGGCAGCATGTGGCTCTGGCTCTACCTGATGGCCACATTTTGCTTTCTGGCCACAAGCAGTTTGGGGCAGGAGAGGAGCTCAGGCAGACAGCTCAGATCACAGCTCAGACCACCTCCCTCCTCCCCACACCCCCTCTGTAGATGCCTTTCCTCTCTCTCCTGCAACCTTTTTCTGTGCCCAGCTCGGCTGAATCTCACTGCAGAGCTGACATTGGTGTGGAGGAAGTGGGATTGGTGTTTTGTTAGACGGTGCTTTTCTCTCTTCCTCTCGGCTGGTATTGAACTGCAGAGGCAAAGAGCACTTACTGAAGATGGTGTCTCGGGTGAGATGTCTAACACAGGTCCCGACTGCTCAGCAGTCATTAAACATCTCAGGGAAGATGTTCCAGGAAGAGGAATGTTAACCTTGTGGTCCTGGACCAATTCCAGCTCGTTTAATTACAGTTTTCATCGCTGAAATTTGCTCTGCACTTTTGACCAGTTATGGGATTTTTTTTCCCCATCTCCTTGAAGTTGTTGAGCAGCCTTGCTACGAGCTGACACATTCCCCACACAAGCTGAAGTAATACAAAACTACAGCTGCTCCATCTCCCAAGTTTCTCAAATTCATTGTATTTTCTGATTACTTAACTATTCAGGATTCTGCAAAGTATCACCAGCTAATTATACAGAAACATTTTATCTGTTTAATCTGGATATATGTATATACGGATATGTATGTATAGTGCTGAATATACATGAGCCAAATACATGCTGTTTTGGGAAAGAGCATGACCTTTATCATTAATATAAATATAGATATAAATATAATACATAATCATACAGAAATATAAAAAGTAATTTGAAAAAATGCTGTGATGCAAGCTAAACAACCTACACAGTCCCTTATAATGAAAAACTGTGAGTATAAAGCTATATAAAAGCACTGCATGATTACATACACTCATATATGAGTGTATCTGTTTATATATATATATAAACTCTATGAAAGTGCATTAAGGTGTTTCAAACCTCACACCTTTGTATATGTGGGATGAATCTCCCCCTTCAGCAAGCCTTGGCAAACAGTCCAGGGTTATTAAGGAAGTGTTCAAGGCCAGGTTGGATGGGGTTTGGAGCAACCTGGTCTAGTGGAAGGTGTCCTTACCCATGGCAGGGGTGTGGAACCAGATGAGTTTTTAGGGTCTCTTCCAAGCCAAAATTCTATGATTCCATGGAGAGGCAGCAAAATGCCACTGAACCCAGCTCATGTCAGAGACCAGACCCCAGCCAGAGGATGGATGTGTCCCTGCCCCACAGAAAGCCTGGAGAAGGTTGGTTTGGGCTTGGGGTGTCTCTCCAGCACAGGGAGTTGTTAATGAGGTGATTCGGAGAGAGAGACTCTTTGTTAGGAACTGCAGTGATAGGACAAGGAGTAATGGGTACAAATTGAAAGAGTGGAAACTTATGTGAAATATTATGAAGAAATTCTTCCCTGTGAGGGTGGGGAAGCCCTGGCACAGGTTGCCCAGAGAAGCTGTGGCTGCCCCTGGATCCCTGGAAGTGTCCAAGGCCAGGCTGGACAGGGAGCAACCGGGGGTAGTGAAAGGTGTCTCTGCACATGGCAGGGGCTGGAACTGGGTAATCTTTAAAGTCCCTTCCAGCCCAAACCATCCTGGGATTCCATGTAGAGGCAGCAAAAGGCCACTGAACCAAGCCCATGTCAGTGACCAAGAACCGGGCCGTGGGGTGGACCTGCCCCTGCCCACAGAAAGCCCGGATCCCCGCGGCTCGGGGGGTTGTTAGTGCGGCGATGCGGCCCCGGGGCCGGCACAGAGCGGTTTAACCGCCCGGAGCCCCTCGGCCGGGGCCGCTCCCTCACACCTGCCCGCGCTGCGCTGCGCTGCGCTGCCCGCCCTGGCCCGCAGGCGGCGCCGCGCGGCCGCCGTTGCCGCCCCCGCCTCGCGCCCCGGACCGCGGCGGGGCGGCCGCGCCCGGCGGAGCTGCCGGGGGAGGCAGCGGCCGGCGCGGCTCCCGCCCCGCCCCGCCCCGCGTCCCCGCCATCCCCGCCCCGCCGGCCCCGCCCCGGAGGCCGGCACGCTGGCTCGCTCGCTGCCGGGGAACATGGCCGAAGTCGGGGAGGACAGTAGTGGGGCGCGGGCTCTGCTGGCGCTGCGCTCGGCACCCTGCAGCCCCGCCGCCGCGCCCCCTCCCGGGCCGCCGCCCCCGGCCGCGCCGCCCGCCGCCTGCGCCGGGCCGGTGCTGGCGCGGCTGCAGGGCCGCGAGTTCGAGTTCCTCATGCGGCAGCCGGCCGTCACCATAGGCCGCAACTCCTCGCAGGGCTCGGTGGACGTCAACATGGGGCACTCCAGCTTCATCTCGCGGCGGCACCTGCAGCTCAGCTTCCAGGAGCCGCACTTCTACCTGCGCTGCCTTGGCAAGAACGGCGTCTTCGTGGACGGCGCCTTCCAGCGCCGCGGCGGCCCGGCCCTGCAGCTCCCGCCGCAGTGAGTGCCGGGGGCCGGGGACGGCGGGGCCGGGCCCGCTCCGCAGGGCAGGAACGGCCCCAGGGGCCGGAGAGGGACCCTCTGTCCCGGGGAGGGGACGTGGGGCTGGGCGGAGCGGGAGCTCCTTCAGGAGGGGACGGCGAGGGGATCCCTCGCCCCACCGCGCAGACGGTGAGCTGCCTGTGTCCCATGCAGGGGATGTGGGTCTGCCAGGAGAAGGGCCTGAGGTGATGGTGAGGGACCACAGCTGATGAAGGAAACAGGGGTCAAGGATCCCCCTGCCCACCAAGGGTCAGAGGGCATGGTGAGGGTCTGCCTCTGAAGAAGGTGGAGGGCTTGAGATAGCGGTGAGGGATCTCCTTGCTCACGGAGAGCCTGAAGGGACAGTTAAGGTCCCCTCCCTTGAAGCTGGTCACAGTGGGTGAGGGACACTCACCTGGTGGAGGGCCTGAGGTGGCAGTGAGGGACATCTGCCTGTTGGCGACTTCAGCATCAACAAGGGATGTCCTCGCCTTCCCGGCCTTGCTGCTGTCCGTGGCTGACAAAGGGATCGTGTTCATCGGGACTGGGGCTGCTCACTCTGCGGGAACCATGCCTGGGGAAAAAGTGTGAAGAAGTGTGAGCCCCTCGCTGCAGGGTATCCCCCATGGTCATCGTCCTCCATGCCTGCCTGCAGACAGACTCATGTTCAACTGGTGGCCCTTAAGGGTTTCAAAAAGACAGAGAAGGAGGGACTCTCAGTGGGCTAGAACTTGCTACACCCAAGGCTTGTCTTCGTTGGAAAAGATCTAGTGGAAAAAGTTGGAAACCACTTTGCCAGAGTGCTTACTTAAGGGTTGGCAGGTTAGGTGGTGTTCCTGGTGCCTCTCTGGAGCAGCAGAAAAAAGGAGTCAGGCCAGGCTGGGAGTGATGCTGCTCACCAGGACAGCAGGTGCCCAAGGTGTCTTTGCTTCCTTAAGGAAGAGGAGAAGGGTGCAGAAGGGTTTGCTATGCTACCAGGGTCTGTGTTCTGTTAGACTCTTGCAGAAAGAAGAACGAGGTTGATGTTAAGCTATTTCTTCCTCTGAAAACATTGTTTATGGTTGCTGAGTACTGTCCAGCAACTGCAGTGCTTCACCCCAGGGCAGCAGCATGGTAGTGGTGGGTGATGTAATTCCTGTGTGCATCTCCTCAGGTTGTACCAGACAGACTGTGCCTAATGCCCTCTCTGAGTGGAAACGCGCTGTAAAGGCAGGAGACTGGGGGTTTGTTGTTTGTACAAAACATCTCTTTGCATCTGTCACGTTTTGGCTTTGGTACTGTTTACCTCCAGCACCAGGGTCCTGGAGTTATCCCTCTCTTGCCAGCCTGTCGCTCAGGGGAGGGTTTTTTAATTACTCATTTCCTCTGCAGGCTGCTTCATTTTGTACTTAGTAATTTAGTTATAGCTCCCTAGCTGCTCACTCTCTGAGGCGTTTTGGTTTGTAATGTGTTTCATTTTCTATAAGAGATGTCCTTTAGTGTCTGTTTAATTAATCTGGCTTTGTAAAACAAGACCACCTGAAGCCCTGGGCACTTCTGTTGTCATTCCCTCTGGCTCTGGTGTCTGTGCAAGCTCTCTCCTCCCTGCCATTCATTCTGTTTCTTCACTTGGTTAATTATAAGCATTGTGATAGAAAACTATGTCAAGCAGCAACCTCGTTGCTTATTTCTATCCCCTTTGCTCCTGACTCCTGGAGTGGGAATGGCAACTTTCCTTCTGCATCCCTTTAAAGGGAGGAGTTTAATGTACACTTACGAACTGTACACAATAAGGCATCCTCATAGCTTGGCTGCTGTTTGAGCTACATAAATAAACTTGGTGCTCCTCCCTTTCTGACTTCCAGAGTAGGAAAATGTTTTGCATCAATCTAGAGGAATTTGCCCCCTTGCTTCTATCAGGTAAACAACTTACTGGCCAGTCAAGGGTTTGTAACCCAGACCAGGAAGAAGAAAATCTTGTTGAAGCTTGGTGTACACAGTCTTGATTGAGGCTTGAAACTCTGCTGTTGTCTCATTATCTCCACTCTTGAAAAATCAGACAATTCCCTCCAAGTCACCCTCTTCACTTGCACACACACAAAAATCTCCTCTCCCCAGTAAACACAAAGTGCCATTTCTTTTCTGTACAGAAACCTGTGTGCTTCCTGCCAGCTGATGTCAGGAGGACAGAGTGAGGACGGGTTGTAGTACACAGACTTTACACGATGTTTTCTGCATGTTATGGTAACACTCCTGCCCTGTTTGATACAGCCACACCTTCTCTGTGTACCAGCAGGATGTACAGTTTATATTAAGTTTCAGGAATTAGTGATCATTCCATTCAGTGTTTTAGAGGGAGGCCCTTGTGATGTGGGGAGCTCTTGCTGGTAATATTTTAAGAACCAGTTGTTTGCATGGTTGTCCTCCCTTTTTTCCCCCCCACACCTGCAAAGGACGGCAGAAATGTGCAAAGTGCTGTTTGCTTTGGACCACTGCAGTCACTGCTGCTGTTACATTACAAGCAAAGGAAATGCTTGTGCATCATGAGATCATGAATGGAAGCAGAGGGTTCCAGGAAAAAGTGTCTTTCAGTTTAGTTCATACAATTGGCTAAAAAATAGTTGCTGAGCTCATAAATTCTGTTTTCTGAGGTTCTGTCTCACTTCACTATTTCTGTATAGAACTTCTCTTTTCTAAGTTTAGAAGTAATTCCTGAAATGTACAGAAGATCTTGTCAGGAGGGGTGGGGAAGGAAGGAAAGGGGGAGTTCGAGACATCTCTTGAAGGCTGTACTTACCTCCTGTCTCAACAGCCCTACTCAAAATCGAGGGCTTTTGAAAATCTTTGTATCACTTCCTCCATCATCGTGGTGTGTGTGGATTATCTGCTGTAGCCAGGATTTTACTGCTGGGCAGGAGTATCATATTCCACAGCTGTGTTGTTACGGGAGGTTGTATTTCACAGATGTGACGACATAACTATACCATATAATTAAACAATAATAACCAACAAAGAGGACATTTCCTAGAGGTTAATGACACTTAGGAACAAAGTGGGTGGAAGAGTGGAGGGCCTATGGTACAGCTGAAGATCCTTAATCAGTTTAATTAATAAGTGCCACAGTGCAGCAGACATTACAAATACGAATCAAGATGAAATGATGGAAGTACTTACATCAAAAATAAGTGCTTCAAATCAAATTAAGGATTTGCTAGAAACTCTTTTTATAGCTTGTGATGTTTTTTTAGCTGTGCTGGTGGGAGCTGGAAATCTGTAGATAAATATCTGGGTATAAGATACCCAGAGAGAAAGAGAGGAACTCAAAACTACCAGGAGAATATGCACTAGATTTAAAAAACTATGGATACCAGAAAAAGTGTAAGATAGAGCAGGAACTATTAACTGGAGTATTTTTTCCTGTTGAAGACAGTAGTTTCTTCAAATTTACAGTGTAATCAGGTGTTTACAGGATCAGGCTAATGATGAATTATTAACTTTTTCTTTGTTGTCTTCAAAATTGACTCAGTCTTAAAAATAATTGGCAACAAGAAGTTAGGGGCTTTCAGTAACTAAAGTAAGCATTTGTTTGGTTATTTATTTATTTTATGCCTCAGAACAGAAGGAACTGTTAACAGCTGAAAGTTAAACTTGCTAACCTGAATTTTAATCAGCTATGAGTCAGGTCTTCAGATGCTCCTAAATACAAAAGTTCTATTGACTACAACCTGCAAATGTTGCTTGAGCATAGCCTGATAATAGCACTTGAGCCTTTTGAACTGTGAGCTCAATAGATTGGAAAATGATGCTTGTCTGGGAACGTTTCATGGGATATTTGCTTATTGCTTCTGTGACCATTTAGAAATTTTGCAGTAGTGTAATTAATGGAGCCTGAAGTTGGCGTTTTTCAGTGTAAATGGATTGTTTCAGTATGAGATTTCTAAGCATAAAAACAAGTTTTTAAACCTGTAGTTCTTTTAGCATTTAGGAAATAAATGGAGGAGCTTTTTTAGTTTGAGAATAAATACAAGAGAAGTAAATACATGGATGTATGAAACCGTATTAAAACACGGAGTTAAAAAAAATATGTATATAACCCCCATTATAAATTGAAAACTTACCATGCATGTCAAGTTTTATTAAGAGCATGCTGCTTTATTTATAATGGGATTTTTCTAGGTGCTCAATAAACTTGACAAAAATAAATACTTCAATACTCTGACCACACACCAAGGTGCTGATCCTGCAGAATTTTACCCGTGCATTGATCTTTCCATATTGTGAGTACACAAGTTCCCTTCAGTGTTTGGGTAGTGGAGGTGTCTCAGCAACTGGGGTTTAGTAATTAGAAAATGGAGAGTTAGATCCAGTTTCTTAGGGACATAGCTGTACAGTCTATTAGCCAGAAACTCGGCACTAATTCAAGTTTAAAAAAATGCCATATTCTAGAAAAATGGAGATGTGCACAATGCACTGCAGTGTTTTGGTGACCTCACCAACCACTCGAGCTCCATTCTTGTGGTTGGAGCGATGCCATCACGGTGGGTACGAGGGAGGGTGTCCTTACATCTGGGGGCAGCTGCACACCCTGTGTGCACACACTAAGGAAATGCTTTGACCACATAACCACGACTGCAGAACTAGTTGTTTCTGAAATGCTGCATATGTATGTTGTCTCTGGTAACTCGTTAGGTAGTTTTCCTTCTTAAATATTGCATTATCTGCATTTGCAACTTTTCTTTTTTGTTCTTTGTTTGAAATACGCTGTTTGCTGTGCTACAGCTTGTGGATGGTGGTTTTACTCTTGCTAGAAACCCTTTAAAGATTTGCTTTCTTAGTGCTTCATCTTGTATTTTTCATGCTCTTACTTAATTTCAAAGACTCTCTTTGAGAACAGGTTTTTTTAGTGCACAGCAAGATGTGATAAAGGATTACCTGATTTTAATTATGGAATTCATGTCAAGTAATAATTTTTGGCTAAGCAGCTCAATTTGTCATGAGTTATATTAAACGTTTAAGGGAAAGTTTCTCTCATGTGAAACTGCTGCTCAATTTGTTGATTCAAAAATAGCTGTGCTGTAAGTCAGGTTGTGAGTATAAACTAAGGTTATGCAAAACTCAGTGTATGTCCTTATGGATTCTTTTAAACCAGGCTTGGTTCAGCTTAGCTGATGTGTTGATTATGAAAAGATGAATCTAACAAGAACATGCCACACTTGTCTTGTACAGTTTTGTGTGGAGTCTCAGCTATAAAGTCATAAATGTGGATTCAAGTTGTGCTGGTGTAACTTCTTTGTGCTAGCAAACTCTTAATCATGGCATGTATCTTTAGGTGACTGTGGGATCCTTCCTGTGGGTACTGTTGTGTTTTCATATAAATCTAGAGGATGAATGAGTGTGAAAGTTTTTGCTTTTCTGAAAATGGGGTCTAAAAATGATGAAATCTTTAGTAATTCATATCTTAGTTATTTAGGTGCCAGCTGTGTGAGCATACTCACTGTAGAGCATCTGTCCTGGTAACAAATCAAAATATGCTGTTTGCTTTTTTTTAGCCCCTGCCCTCCCCGAAAACGTGATAGGCAGCCTTGCACTGAATCACTGAAAGCATAAATGACAACCAGATTAATGTGCTTGTTGTCTTTGTAAGCAAGCTCCCAGTAACTGCTCCGCTGGCCATTTGGCGTCAGAGCTGTTCTGTGGGACGCCAAATTCTCTTGCTCGGTGTTGCAGTTTCCTGGAGGAGTAGATGTGGCAACAGGATGTTGGTAGAGAACAGGAAACTACTTGAATTTGCCACTTATGCCATGCAAATAAAGGCTTATTGGTGGCCCAGGTGTGGTAATTAGTGTCTGTTGTTGAGAGGAGTTCGTGCAGTGGTGGCAGAGAGTGGAGCCAGAGAGGATTTGGGGGCTGCTGTGTGACACGGTGGGGTGACAAAGGGGACAGGCTGGTGAGGTGCTTGTTAAACCACTCCGATCTGACAGTTCCCTCCAGCTGGCTTTCGTATTCTGGGGGGATCTCTGCTAGCACTCAGCCCCATATCAGCTCCTCTGGCATGTGGTGATGTACTTTGAGCTCCTTCTAGCTCAGTGTCGGAGCAGTGTCTGGGTGTTCTGCCGTCAGAGCGATGGGGCTCTGTAACCAGAAATGCTTCACAGACCAAGCTTGACCTCACTGCTGGTTAGACATGATGAGACAGCTTTCCTTTCCAATCCAAGTGGAAATGTGGTTAAAAAAAGAAAAATCATGTGCTTTTGAGCTGGTGGTGTTAATGAAAAGGGAGAAATTTTCTCCGTTTCTTTTAGTACAGATTCTTTCTTTTTCCTTAATAGCCATCCAGAGCACAGAGGCTTCTCTCACATGTAGCCATGTCCAACACCAGCTTTGTTTTATTATCTTTGGTTCAGTCCCTGTACATCCAATAGTTTCCTGAGATTGCAGACTCATGACTAGGATATCCACTGTAAAGAAAGAAAAGTATGGAAGTGAAATGTGCTGTAAAGCTTAGTCCACGATGCATCAGGTGGTGGTCTTTGTTCTCTTACTGTTGCATATGCTTTGCAACAAATGCCTAAGAAGTCCCTTGAGCTTCTGCAGTGTTTTCTGACAGGTAAACTTAGGTTAGAATGTTGTTTTATGCATCTGAAATGGCTGATGGGCCCTTATGTAACTGAATGCAAGACTGAACCCAAGGAAAATGTGGAGCTGAAGGTCTGAGTGTCATTTTGCAGTGATTTTTTTTGGATTTTTTTTTTTTTTTTTTGACAAATTTGTAAGATGAAAAAGCTGAAGCATTTTTTTCTGTCTCCTGAATGTGAGCTATGACAAGACATCTTGATGTACTTCCAGACATGGTTAATCGACTAATTGTGAGTACAAATTATTGTCTGGTCTTAATGCATTCACTTCAGTCAATAATTGAGTATTAATCACTGAACTGTTTTTTCAAGTATTTATAGGTCTCCCTATTTCAGTTGACTGCAGACTCCTCATAAAAGCAGATTGATGAGATACTTATAGAGCAGATGAATTTCTCCCTTAAGTAAATCTGAGTGAAAATTTCCATCCAATTGTATATTCTTTGTTTTCATAGTACAAATACCATTTTACTGATGTCTATTCACTCTTGTCCACGAGTGCTTTTTGCTAGTAATTCACATCTTTGGTTTCTTCAAAACAACTCAGTAAATGCATGTGTACATTCCTTCTGCATGGCACTTAATTTTTATGAGATACATATTTTATTGGACAGTAAAACATTTAAGTATCTTAATGGCCTAATTAATACTCTGTATCCACTTCTGTCATGTGTATTTTGCTCTTCGTTATCCTTCTGCTCCTTTTTTCATGTCCTCGTGCATTTTTTATCATAAAAATTTCAAGCAGTCTTGAGAGAGCAGTCTATTACAAGGCTGTTCTTTGAATATTCAGCAATTCTAAGATTTGATTGATAGTCCCTTCCCTCCCATCCTGTCTATTTTTAGTAACTTAAAAGTGAGTTTAATTTCTTGGGTTGTCGTTTGTTGTATATGCACAATTTACTTTGGTGGTTTTCCTCCCTCCTTTAAATGTACCAGATATGTAATTTTCATGTTCTTTGAGGATATCTTGACAGTTGGGGAGAAATAATGTAGAAGTTAATTGGGAGCTCTGCCTTAGCTGAAGGAGTAAAGATGGACAGTCTTTGTCTGGTTCTGTTAATATATGCTGTGTGATTAGGATAAGAGGAGGAGTAGAAGGAAACTTTCAGCACACTGTTAGCACTTATTATCCTGCTCCAAGAATCTTCTAGCCTAAGAGCCTGTTTTCATGTAAAAGTGCAATCTGCTTCATTTTTTAGGACAGAATGAGGAGACAAAAAGCCTTGCAGAGGTGGTGTAAGCACTGTGGAAAAGGATGTCCCTCCATCTCTCTCTGAAATACAACCTTGGAACTGTACCCCTTTTTTCTGCTTCATGCCACTTCAAGGAGAGCTTTGGGAAATCTTCCCACACAAACTGTTTTAATCTTCTATCTCCCTTTAGGCCACATACAGAAGCCACCAACAGTTTGTCTAAGCAGGACTGGACTCCCTGCAGAGCCAGTTTGTGCACTTGCTGAAGGAATTGTTCTTGAGCAACTTCAGGCCTTTCCTCTCTCGAGGGTATAAGAACTCTGGACTCTTACACACTCGGAATCCTGATTGTGTGGGAGGAGAAAAGGACTAGACACAGAAAGCAAATTTTGTTTCTATCTGATGGGTAGACCAAAAAGGATTTTGCTTTTCATATTCAGTTTGAGGCGTAACCCAAACTAGTAAGGGTAGGCTCTTGGTGTGGGAGATGTGCCAACTGCTATTTATTTATTGATCTTGTTCCTTTTTTTACTTGTCTCATGGCTGGCGTAAAGTGGTGCTGGTGGCTGCCTGCCCACCATGTGTAAAGGGGTGTTGACTGTCAACAAGCCTGGCAATTGGGTAGCTTTGCCTCCTGCCTTGTCCATTCAGCTGGATAATTACTATGGCTCTTCTTTTCCCATGTCTCCCTCAGACACCATCTAATGAGGCAAGATAATGAAACTGTTTTAGTCCTGGGAAGACCTGCAAAGGAAGTCAAAGGCTGGCTGCTAATGCCTTTATGGAATATTAAGGCAAGCACTGAAGTTTCCTTCAGGCATAGGAATTTTTAGGAGAAAATTCCTGATTGTTAGTGGTTCAATAAAAGGATTGCTATCATTTTTTGTGTGTATTTTGTGTAAACAAGGCATATGCAAACTGGCTGTTGAAAATAGGCACAGTCGAGTAATTTAGACTTGCACATCATCTGTTTACAATCATGTGTCCCAGAGCGATGCTCACTGCGAACAGCCACGGGATGAAGCTGGGAAACAAGTTTGTTTTGATGGATATTGATTCTGAATCTGAGGTCCCTAGTCACCAAGTGGGTGCATCCTCTTCTCTAAGACGCTACAATTTCTTCTCAATTTCTTCCTGCTTTGTTCTCCATTGCAAGAATGAGAATTCCTATTAAAAAAACCTATAGCAGAGAAGGGCCAGAATTGTGTTCCCCAAAAAGCTGATACTGCAAACTGTGAAGTTCGTATAAATCTTCCAGGTAAGGTACATCCATTGAAGTAAAATGTTTCCCTAATTCTGTATATTCTCTTGAAGCAAAGGAAAGGGAGTATTAAACTATGCCAGTAGTATGACAAGGTAACTCTAAAATGTTCCTAATTTAAAAATAATGAAACCACTGTGGTGACAACTTCCACATGTGCTGCGTTTTGCAAGAGTCATTGTCACTTCAGTTGGTTAAACTCTTTGCAAGGATTAAACCCCTCAGCACAGTTGTATATACTGGCAGGATTTAAAATACCTTAGAAATCTTGTGATTGTTTTATATTGTTTGCAGTCTTAAACCATCTCCTGCTAGGTGGTCTTTCACAAGCCAATTCAGTGCATCATCATCTGAATCATAGTAAAATTATTCTCTTCTTTAGTAGAGGGAGGGAAGGTTGTGCCTGGGATTCTCTTTTAACCTTTATTTTAAATGTCAGTATTTGGAAGGATGCAGGTGGATGTCACTTTTGTAGACACTTGTGTAAGAGGCTCTGTGTTGCCCCAAATGTTTATTTGGCTCTGAGTCTAGAAGTTGTCAGCTTTTAAAACATTTAAACTACCCTCAGAGCTGTTTTAAAACAGTAATCCTGGGTTCCTCTACTGGGTATTGAATGGGTTGTGAAATGTCTTCAGAGGGAGCGGAACGGACTTGTGTGAACATTTTGCAAAGTCTTAACTCCATATGGGTACTTTTTTATAAAGTACATAAATAGTACATTAGCTTTTCCAAATCACTTTCTAAATGAACTGAACCAGCCTCAAAGGAAAATACATCATAGTCATGCTCTGCGTGTTAGAGCCCTCTTAGAGAGTCTGATTGAATTCAAAGGTTAGTACCATCCCACACACAGGCTTTTTCTGGCATATATATGTGGAAATTAGGATTTTTTCCTGAGCTTTACTGAGGTGATTTTGTTTTGCACAGCCTTCCCTAATGTGTTTATAGGTAGTTCCCTGGCTTTGGAAGGGTGAGTCTGCTAAATGGCTTGTGAGACCTTTCAAGGTATTGGGCTGGCTACTTGAAAGCAAACCCTACTAAGATGAATGGCCCATTAGAAGAAAGTTGATGGCATTGTAAATGAGATTTTACATGAGAATCAAACTGCTCTAGTGTATCCAGCAAAGATGCTGAAACAAGTGCCTCTCTCTGAAAAGGTTATTAGGAGATTTTATGAACTGCTATTTTAACGATTAGTTTTCCCTTATTCTCTCGGGTATAAAAATTTCCCAAGAGTCTGGATACTTGTACTAATAAAGAGTCTTCTCAAGGAAATGGGAGTTAAAATGAAAATGGGGATAGAACTGAAGTTGCTGCTTGCCTGTGGCAGCAGTGGACAGACTTGTGTGGTAAAAGGGGCAGGATGTGCAGCCAGCTGAAAGTTCCATGGCAGTTAAGCAAAGATTTAAAATTCTTGGTATTGAGTGAGGTATGGAAATGAATAACCAGTGCTCCTTGTAGAGGCCAATTGTGGCCCTGCAGTTAGTTCCATACTGTCAGTACATATTTAATTCTTGGTGTACTGTTTAATTTCTTATTGAAAACAGAACTCTGTGTAGAAGCTGGTATAAGGAAGTTCCTCTGAGTGTGGGTGCAGGTGGGGCTTTTTTTTGGCACTGAGGTAGGTGTTAATTGTGGTTTATGATTGAGGGGGAAACATAGTTGAGTGTCTCTGCCAAGATGAGCAAAGAAGGAAAATAGTTAATATTGACCTTTTTCATTTTAACCAAGATCGGTGGGACCAGCAGAGGCTTGGAAAACCTCTCAGAAGGGCTCTTGAATTTCACAGAAGCAGGGAAGGAGTGAGAGGTGGTGGCGAAGGCTGAGTCACTTCTTGTGGTCTCTGCTGTGGTAGAATGGAAGCCAGACTTAGGCTCGTATCTTAAGGTTTATCTTGGAACAGGGAAAAATTGAGTGTGAATGGGGGCTAGGCAGCCTTTTCTGGTGCAGAAACACTGCACCAGAAAGTGGGTAAGTGTGTGTGTATTACAGAGCTGGTGTTAGGAATTTCTGTGGCATCTCTGAAAAGCAATGTCAGGCTCACTGCCTGGTGCTGCCAGAGTAGCCACGGTCCAGGAGTCTTCAAGCAGCCAGGGGCTACGTGTTGTCATTGGGATTGGGAGCTGTGGTTTGGCAGTCTCCCTTAGGCCTGGGGAAAGTGGGAAAAGAGAAATCCTACAGGAAGGTGAGACACATCAGACCTCTAAGCCCTTGCAAGGGCTGAGCAAAGCATGCTCCTGATCCAAGACTATGCAGTGTCTGCCATTTCAGCCTTAGAGTGTAGAATTTGATGTTTAGGGAAGGATCAGTACAGGACGAGGTGGCCAGAGCAGAACATAGAATTAAGTGTCATCCTGCATTGTTTCATAAGAGTTGCTTTTCACTGTGCACTTGAATTAACTTAGTGGGACAGCAAGTTACCATGGGGGTGGATGGACTAACCTTATTTATCGCTCTACTGTATTTTTCCAATACCATAAAACCTTGGCTGCTGCCAAGCACACACTTGAAGTGTATTTATCTCCACAGAGTGCTTTTCTCTTTTGAACTTCTGTTCCACTCCATAGTTTTGCCAATTTGATCTGTACTTCAGCTTTGTTTAGTGGCTGTTATCTGGTGGGGTTGGGATTTTGTTTTGGTTTGGCATTTTTCATTTGAAACATCTCATTGGGATCTAAACTGAAGCTGCTTTAGAAATGAACACTTGGATATGATACTTACTTTTTTTACCAGTGTTGTCAGAGTGGCAACCATCTAAATGAAGCTCTGTGTCCTCTGAATAAGCCCCAAACTTCTGGGAATGAAGGGTCCTCCAGGGCTTTGTGGAGATGCTGCCTTAAGACACATTTTAGCTCTCTGTCAGAGCAGGAGTGACAAGTGTGATGTTCATTCTTCCAAGATGGACACTGGCTGAACAGGACTGAAATCCCCACTTGCATGCAGCCTGTTTTACAGAGGTCCATAGAGGCCAGTAATGAATAGAAGTTGTTCAGAAGTGTTTGAAATATTAGAGCTACTTATTCTGTCACCCAGTCTAAACAGCTACCCAACCCCATGATAAAAGTGGTTAAAATCCCTGGAGAGATCCTGTAAATCCTAAATATACATTTACCACATGAGCAAGGTGGGTTGCAGTTGCAGAGAGAAACAATTGATGCTGTTGCCCATGTTGATTTTTGTGGCTCTGGCATGTGTGGTGAGCAGGAGAGGAGTTAATTTTAGCTTGATTAGCAACACAGAAGGGAATCAAGATGACTGTTGTAAATGGCAGTGCGATGAGATCAATGAGGGTAGTTTATTTCCATGCATCTAAGTGGGTGTTCTAAGCAATTTAATTTTTCTTTTTTGTTTGTTTTTAAGAGAACCAAGAATGTTAATGCATTTAGTCCTTGAAATCCTTCTGGGGCAGCAGTTCTGGATACTTTGTTGTTGTTGCGTGGTCATTGCTTTAAATGAACACCAGGTGCTTGTGCTCTGTTCCCCAGCAGTTGTTTCCCTGCTCTCTGTTACCTGGCTCAGCAGCAAGTGGTGAGTGATTCTCAGTACTGCACTCTCCATTTTTCTCCTACTCACCTTTGTTTATATTCTGGAGCATGTTCCCAACTGTTTATGATTAAACATTGCTCAAACAGCCAGGTTAAGATTTATTGACACAAAGGAGGCTGGGAGGAGGGAGTGGCTGGCTGGTCATCTGTGTCTACTTCCAGCTGATAGTGATGTTATTGATGTTGTCCACGTGTCTGTGCAATGGCTGGGGTTCGTCACAGAGGCTGCTGTCCAAAAACACCAGCAAGGGACTGATCCTTGTCAGCACAGCCTTCTTCCCTTTGTGTGACACAGTAAAAGCCTCGAGCATGGCAGTTTGTGTAGGTGATGTACTCCTTTCTCTTCAGCTTGGCTTTCTGGAAACATCCCATGGCTCTTGAGGAGGGGGCCTCTATTTTTCTCTTGGTAGGAGAGGCTTGCTGATCTCCACAGAGAGAAGTCAGGATTTGAAACATGCTAAAAGGGTTGTGACCTATAGGAGTTTTAAGCAATTATCCTTTTAAAAAAGACATCTTGAAAAACAATGCTGTTATATGGAATGCAAGGAAGTTCAAAATGGAAGATTGGAAGGTGAGCACTATTTAGGAAAATAAATTTAAATACAGAAATACTAGCGTTAAAAAGAGACTGAGTTCAGTAAAAAAAAGCCTTCTCTGGAACTAAACCAATTTTTTTCCTGGCCCTTCTTAGCTATGTACTTAGCTATGTAGCTTTTGAAGTGTCTGTGTGTAGCATGTTAAGTTTTGGTTATTTATTTTCAAGTCACAGATACTGATAATTTTCAAGTTCTAGGAAAAAAATTAAAATGCAATATTGACAATATACTAAAAAATGAACAGATTGATCAGCCTAACATGGAAAGAGACTTTTGCACGTATAAGATTTGATAATACAAGTGAGATACAGACACGTGTTGCACGTAATTTACGTTTTCTCTGAAGATCAAATATTTCTTGGCTGGTGCAGAAATGGTTAAGATAGGATCTAGACCTCCACAGGCTGGAATACCTGATTAGAGCAGCCGTGGTACACAGGCTGTTGTGTGCTATATAGAGTCTCTTAACTCTCCTTATTTTTATGTATACAACCACACACACAACAAAATAACATAATAGGCTTGCTATGTGTTACAGATGGTATCAGGCATCTGCAGTGCTGATAGTGAAACTTTCTGGTGCTGGCAGCCAACTTCATTTAAATAAAAGCCTCGTCTGCTCTTTGTGCCAGCCCACTTCTTCAGTGGCAAACTTTCATATCAGGTTTTTGATGTCAGGCCACTCATTCTGACACATAAAACACCTCCCTATTCCCAAGCTTCAAAATAAACAGGAGCTTTATGGTTAATTTTATCTTCTAAGGACATCTTACTAAATGTTCTCTGCAGGTCTGTTAACACCCCTGGGAATGCAACTACAGGGCTTTTCAGCATTGTCACTGTACTGAGAGGCAGAATAAATGAGAGAGTGGAATTGACTGGCAGAGTGTGGTGCTGGGGGGGTGGTGAAGATGTGGTTTGCCATATGACACAGAAAAAAGTTCACTGTAACTTAACTGTGCTCAGAGACATGAAGTTGTTTATAGTAAGGACTGGACAGCAGAACAGAGCAGCTTCTGTAATGCTGTGGTGGAAGCTCTGGGGAGCCTTTAATAAAAAAAAATCAAACAAAACCCCTACCCAATATTGATCAAAAGGTAGATGTCATTGGTGCTGCAGATTAATTTATATTGATGTAAAATCACATCTGATTTTTGTGGGTGTGGGCAAGACCTTCTAAGGCTCATACATTTAGCACTTTGGCAGACTTGAGTTAGGTCTGCACTGGCTGTACTCCATGAAATCTGCCCTGTGTGCTGCTGACCTGCAGTGTGCTGGTGTGCAAAGGAATAGGAGCACTCGGGAAGGGAGCAGGAATTTGTCTTCTGATAGCCAGCCCTGTGCCCAGCGCTCCTGGTTTGGAATGAATGGCATATTTTGAAGCTGACTCCAATGTTTTGAAATGTGAAGCTGAGGGAGGTACAATTACAGCACCACCTCTTTGTTTCTCCATGCCCAGTGGATGGGCACCAAGTAACAACTATGTTATGTTGTCACAAGTATTTAAAAGGCAACTTTGGTGGTGGGCTTCAACAGAGACCCTTCACCTTAATGGTGTTTGTTATAAAAGCCGAGTAATTATATTCTTTTGATTATACCAAGGCTTGGTTTCTGCCATCATCTTGCTTATCATTTGTCTGGAAATAATTGTCAGAATTTTTCTGAATCAGTTTTAATATAAGTTTTAGTAGTTGAGGCTTTTCATGTTTTAAATAGGTAAGTGAGTTAATCCCTAGTCAGATGTGGATTCAGTTTGTAAATAACTGGTGATAGTGATGGCAGTAATGTGAATGAACAGACACTTAGAGCTGGATTATAGTTGCTGCTGAAAAACTTTAAGAAAGGTCACTTTTGAAAATGCATGTTCCTGACCATTTGAACTTTGATGGCTTTCTGGAGGAGACTGGAGCAGCTTCTGGTAGGTAGGGGATTTTTTGGCATTGAACTGAGCGGGATTATTATAAGATGCATCCTGCTAAGCTGGGGATAGTAGAATCTGGAGAAGACCTGTTGATAATGTTAATTCTCCAGGCAGGGTGGCAACTTCAGAGAGAGCCTCCTGCTATTCCTGCTGGCTCTCCATTAGCTGATAGAAACACCCTTCTCAGCAGTTTTGGCAATTTCTCCCCTGTTCTTCTATGAGATGCTATTTTGATACTCCATGAATTTATTCCCTGACCTTGCTGCAGTGTTTCATCACACTGAAAAAACAGCAACTATAATATCTTACCTAGTTTGCTCTCTTTTTCCCTTTTCTGCACTGTTTTACTCAAAGGGGAGAATCTGAAAGTGAAGCTGTGCTTGATGTCTCAAATAATTTTTAAAGAGTGAAATTGGAACGTTATTAAAGAGATGTAAGGAATGTAAAATAAAGACATATATACAAAAATACAGCTCTTGATTCTTCACTGCTAATTCTCCAGTGTGAAGCAGCCTCCAGTGTTCTCACTTGAATGAAAAATTAACTCAATTTATCCATTTGCTCTGTGACAGCAATTTAAAGGATTGCTAAGAAAGATAAGAACTTGTGGGAAAGATGCGTAGAATAAAATGACTGTTGAAGTTTCACAACATGGTATCTATAGTGCAAACCCTCCTGAAGGTTTTACTTTTAACATCCACTTGTTGGAGCCTAAAACCAAAATGCTCGTCTTCTTCTGTGTGCTTTTAAAGAAGATAATGTATGAACCAAACCAGCATTTTGTAGTTCTTTGGGTTGGGCTTCTGGGATCTCTTTTCCTTTTTAGCCTTCCTTATCAGCCTGGGGGTGTTTATACTCCTTCCCTCCCACCACCTGTTTGGCTGAGTTTTATTCGCTGCCTTTTCCTGGGATGGGCAGTGGCCGAGAGCTTGCTGTTCTCAGTGCTGTGAGGGAGGATGTCTGCAGGGACTGAAGGATCACAGATATTTTCTGTGTGTGCCGGCTGCTGGCAGGGAGAAGAATCCCAGAAGTTTGGCCAAACTTTGCCATGAACACTGCTGTCTTCAAAAGGAGTTTGCTGAAATACCTACTTGAAAATATGCCTCTGTGTGGAAGTGTTTCTCAATTTGTTTGAACCTTGATGAAATGGCATAGAGGGAAGCCCTGTGCAACTGTGCTCAATAGAAACATTCATTACAGCTAATTTACTTGGTGCTTTTAAGAGACATAGCTATTCATAAGTTGTGGTTTTGCCTGATGCTGCTGGTAGTATTTGTTTTAAGTAGATACACTTGCCTGCACACGCTCTTCGCCCATCTGAAATCTTGTCTGGCTGTGTTGGAAACCTTGTTGTAAACTTGGTGATCTGCAGTGTTAGGCAAAGCCCAGTGCAACCTGAGTGCCTTCTCATTAAGGGAAAAAAATCCTTTATCATGTGTACAATTCCAGCTAAACAGTAATAAGGAGCATAAAGAAAAGGTCTTGTCTGTGACAAGGAAATGGCAATTTTGAATTTTCCTGAAGCACTGTCCTTGTTCAGCCATTTTACTGCACTTGCTTTCTCAAGGCCGTTCAGTGAATAAGCTCAGGAAGCACAAAGGTACTAAAAAGTATTGATTTTGCAGCATGCAGAGCCTGTGTATCCCAGCTGAGATAACCACAAACCCACTCCTACTCCTGCAGACAGGACCTGCCAGTTGCCATGGGAGGATTGCCATGGGTACACAGCCACAGGAAGCTCCTGTTGGAATGCAGAAAACATTTTTGGTCTTTGTTTTGTCCCCTTGTGCACAGGGAAGTGACTTAGGGTTTGAAATAATGAGGCTGAATTTTAAAAAGACATGGTAACTTCTCTGATTGAGGAAGTTCTGAAAATTTCCAGTCTGAGAGTATCAGCATGTGGCTGATGTGATTTGCCTGATAAAGACCAGAGCTTTTCTCAAAATGAATGAATTGTAGTTTGTTTTCTGAAAGGAGAATGCAGTGTTTGGATCATGTGATGCTTAAATCTGAGTCTGTGGTTACATGCTCTGTCTTTTTTTATAGTCTGTTATAAATCTGCAACATTTTTGCTGGTATCTTCTTCTTTCCTTTGTCTACTTGATAATTTTCCCCTCCACCTTCTTTGTATTGGTGATGCCATCTGGAAGGCAAGCTAAGGGATCTGATCTGCCTGGCAACTTACTCCCAACAAAAAAGGAAATTAATAATTCTTCCAATTACCTGGTTTGCCTTGCTGTGCAGAGGTTTGGGTACTGTTGGCATGAGGGTGATACTGAGAGAAAATGGCAGAAGAGAAGGAATGGTGGTGAAGGAGATGCCTCTTACAGCAGAGAATCAGATTCAGATTGTGTTAAAATAAGTCTACATGAGATTGAATGACACAGTTGATATCTGTTGGGGGAGGTTATTTTTAAGGCTGAGGAAACCAGTGAGCCATCCACATGAAACACAGAATTTTGCCCAGTTTCCCATTACTTATCCCAGCAGGTCTGGGAAAGATGAGGATTTCCAGCTAACTCAGATGCATTTCAGGGGAAGGACAGAAAATCCTCCCAGTAATCTGGAAGCACAGGGTAGTTGATAATAATTCCATTGGATCAGATATAAGGAGTTCCTGATGACTTCAGTGTGAGCTTGCCTTTACTAGAACTGGGCTTACATTATTTCTAGTACAGGAACAATACCTAAGGCTTGGGTAAATGCCAGGGACCCCAGAACACTGCTGTTCAGCTACTTGGGCATCTGGTGGAACATGGCAATGGAAATAGTTGGGAATAGTTGGAATAGTCTTTTTCCAGAAAAAGTTCCCTGCAGAAGAAAATTTAAATTCATGAAGTAGAAGTAAAACCACTGTCTTTTGAATTGAACTAATTATTTCAAACATGAGCTCACTCACATATGCACACAGGGAGTTCTGGTTCAGTCTTGGCTGACAGATGAACTGCTTTGTGGATCTGCAGTGTGAAGCATGACAGCATATATTAAATACAGTGAGTGTGCTGCAAAGCATGCAGGGCAAGTGATTTGTGAGTTCAGGGTAACTCTGAGGTTAGGAACCCGTCCTCCAGATCTGAACTCATGTGGTGACTTAGAGAATAGTTGTGACCAAACATTACAATGGGTCTCTCTGTCATTGGAGCAGTGGGGGAGATCACTGTACTCCTTTATTTGCAGATGATCTCAGTACGTTTAAATCTAGTTTTCTGTCAGTTATGTTACAAAGAGTAACAGTGATTTTTCTAGCTTTTCCTCTCACTGAACAATAGTGGATAATACCAGAGGCATTTTTGCAGGGAGCTCTGCAGTTTCTTTCCTTGCCCTGCTGCTATTTGGCCAATTGCTTGTCTTCCTTTTCTTCAGATTGAGTTGATTCACTTCAGGAAGAACAAATGTGGATTCTGGACTTCACCATTTACTTGCAGACCCTTTGCTTATCTTCATGTATACAACAAATTATTTTACCAGCCACGAGGTATTTCACTGTGTGTTTGATAAAGGACTTTATGGGTAGGTCTTCAATAGGATTTCTGTGCTAAAACTGCTCAGAGCAGTAGAGCAGTTGAAAGGGAAATAACAAATGCTGAAAACTCTGTACTTCTAGACTGCAGTAATCTCCGAAATGAGCCAAGCACTCTTAAAAATGTGGTGGTTACACTGTGTATGTCCCGTAGCCTGTAGAGATGTGTAAGGAGAAGCATTGTAGTGACTCTTAAATTGCCATGGTGATAAGCACATGCTTGTTTTGTGAAGTGTTATTTAGACTAAAAAGAATAAAATGTATCTGTCTTCTTTCTTGCAGAACTGTCTGTAGTGTCAGTGCAATTGACTTTTTTGTTTGGAATGCAGATAGCACTACCCAAGTAGATGATATAACTGTTTTCTTATTGGTATTGCTTACCAAGTGCTATTTACAGGAAAAGATTGTAGGGTAGGGAGTGGAACAGGAAATGTTGGATGATTTTATTATTATTATTATTTTATTACAAAGGAGGGGTGAATAGTACCTAATCTCCGGTGACAGCTCAGACAGCTTTCAGAGCTTGTTGTATGGTTTTATGACAATCATTCAAACTGATACTCATTTTAATTCACTTGTGATTGAAAGGTGATTTTTGTACTTGTGTTTTTGCACACCTTGCTGCTTCAGACAGCTTAATTCCAGCAACATAATCATTTTGAGCAAAATACTTGTGTTGATTATTCCCGTTGGGGTGTAAGGGTCGAGTTTATTTTTGTGAAGGTAGAGAACATTGATTTGATTATTTTAGTTACTGAAATGGGAGACGTCCTTCTCAACATTTTGCAGTTGAAGTGTTTTGTGCTAGGTGATAGAGTGAGGCTTTGTGCTATAGAAAAGCTGAAGTTCTGAAAAGCATTACTGTCCCTGGGCAGAGTGCAGCATCACAAAGCAACAAGTCTTGGTAAATAAATACTCCCAGATCAGCTGTTGCAGAGGTCACAGCAATTCTCAGAGCCTTGTTTTTGAAGAAATTAGAATCTCAAGTAGTTCTTGTCTCAGTTTGCTTATCTCTCTGTGGGCAGACCTTCAGGGCTTAGATACATGTTTAGTTAAGTGAAGGAAACTCTTATCTTTTTCTAACCAAATTTAGTTTCATTTTTGGTGCACAGGTGCTTAAACTTTCCCAGTGAATCTTGTATGTTGTCCAAGGCATGTCCTTTCACACTGCTTCAAAGGGTTTTGTGAATAGGGAGTGGATTTAGGATTTTCATAGATGCAGGCTTGTGGTTCTTTGCTTAGCTGGTTACAGAAGATGAAGAAAATTAGTTACAGGAGGTAATTGGGCACTTTTCTGTAATGGCTGCTCTGCACAGCACCTGCACATTGATTGTAGCCTGAAATTTTGGTATTTATGGTACGCATTCGCTGAAAGGGTGACAAGTATCCACCTTGCCCTCCAGTAGAATTATGTCAGGTATCTTGAAATAGCTGGTAATAGCCTGACAGAGATGACTGACAGCAAATTCTCACTTTTACTGAGAAACACAATCTAATTTTGGAATTTTGTGCATGGAAATGGTACTGTTATCTTTGGGGTGAGCTACATGTAATTGGCACAAAACAAACGATTTTCAGAGAAATTACAGGGGACAGAGAAACAGCTGTTTCATGGGGGGGTTGGGATTTTTTCCTCTTTTACAAGGGTTTTTGTGGGCATTTTTGGTCAAACTTTAGCTAGTAATGACACAGTTCTGTTTCATCATGACGTGCTGCTGTGATTAGAGCTCTGGCTGGCCACCTCTGCTGAATCCAAGGTATTTATTGATGGTAGAGATTAACTGCCTCATCCTCAAGAGTTGGACTACTGTCCCTTCACATCACAGAATCACAGAATTGTGTAGGTTGGAAAGGACCTCTAAGATCGTTGAGTCCAACCATTTCCCCAGCACTGCCAATGCCACCACTGAACCATGTCCCCAAGTGCCACATCTACATGGGGACAGTGATTGTGCCACTGCCTTGGGCAGCCTGTTCCAGTGCTTGACAACCCTTTAGATGAAGAAACAGTTCCTAATGTTCAATTTAAACCTCCCTTGGCACAACTTGAGGCAGTTTTTTCTTGTCCTGTTGTTTGTTGCTTGGGAGTCTGAGCCCTCCCTGGTTGCACCCTCCTGTCAGGGAGTTGTGGAGAGCAAGAAGGTCCTCCCTGAACGTCCTTTTCTCCAGGCTGAGCTCCCTCAGCTCCTCCTCAGGGACCTGTGCTCCAGACCCTTCCCCAGCTCTGTTCCCTTCTCTGGACATGCTCCAGCCCTTCAATGTCCTTCCTAAATTGAGGAGCCCAGAGCTGGACACAGCATTTGAGGTGTGGCCTCACCTGATAGTGGACAGTCACTGCCCTGGTCCTGCTGCTCACCCGAATGCTGATACAAAGTCTAAGTGATGGTGGGAAAGGCTGAGATACTGAGTGTCAACTGGGTGGTTACAGTATCTGCATGTTTAAAAAGGAAAGGGGCCCTTGCAGCAGAGGGAGACAGTCAAGCTTAAGCAGGTTTTGAATGAAACCTGAGGCCTGTGGTACCATTGGATTCAAATTGTAAAAAGTGGTATTTTTAACAGAACACCTCCTGCAATGTTTCTTGCTCGACCTGCATCTCAGCACTGTACCACAGATGCTACTGGTGCAGTTATACCCCCAACATTCAGGAATAACAGGATTTAATAAATTATGGCGAGATAAAGTAGACAAAGATGGTACCAACTTGCTGGTTACAACACATGTGTAACAGTTCCAGCTTACTTTTCTGGTTATTCCTTTTGCATGATGAACTGGAATGTTTATATATAACATAACATACTACATTATGTTTATATGCATAACATTATATATATACATATGTATATAATTCCAAGTTTTATATATACATTATTGTATATTTTTTATATATGTTTCACCTTGGCTTTCTCATGATTTGCCTTCTTTTTGTCACTGTGCTTTTCCTCCATGTAAGTGTACAAGCATAAATCCAGCACAGTTTCCTGCCTCCTTTTAAAATCTTTAAATAGCCTTTTCTTGCTGTCATGGAGCAGATCTTAGCAGAAGTCATTTGGTGTTAACAGCACTCAGGGTGCTTTAACAAAGAAGTCAGTGACTGTAATAGCTTCTATTGAACCTGGTACTATGTTTTGGCAATTGCATCTCCGTTCCCTTTGCAACTGTGAGTAAAAGGTGCTTTGAGGAGGAGGAGAATGTCTGCTTTTTATAGAGCCATGCAGGGTATGCAGTCATTTTGTTGGGGTTTTTTCCCTAACCATCCTTCCTGAAGTCTGCTGTAGGGTGACTGTTTATGTAAAGTCTAGTGTTTCCTAGCACATTATTTTCAGACTCTATGTAGATGAAATGCTTGTGGTCACTGTCACTGGTTCACCACATGAAGGATGCCTTAATAGCATGGGAGCTGTGCTGTCAGTGGGAGGAGCTCATCCAGGAAACTTTTGGAAAAATCTGTCTTGTGTAAAACAAGCAAACAAAATTCTAGCAACATCTTTTATGTGACTGTAACCATGTGTGGAATGTGCACTCCTTCTCTTCCCCTTGGTCTCCAGTGTATATATAGCATGCATTGAGCCACTGCTATGGATTCTGTGCACTCCAGCAGGCAGCACAGAGCCAGCAATCCATTTTTCTCCTGCCTGTAATCTAAGAAGGCAAGGATTGTTTCTGTGCAGTTTTTGGTGGTTGGGGAGGCTGTTTGTGTGTCTTTAGTTTTAATACAAACTAAAAAGAAAAAGCTTTCTATTCTCACTGCCTTGCAAGGCATCCTAGAGAAATTAGAACCTTTTCCCACAAGGAATTATGTATGTGCTGTGCTGTAACTGTGAGTTCAGACCATATGGTTTCTATGGCCAGGGACTGATTGCAGCACGTACCTGTCTGTAGCAGGTTATTGAGTAAATTCAGCAGATCTGTAACTGAGGCAGGCTCTTCCTGCCAGTAACAAGACCAAAGATTTTGCAGACCATTAATTCATCCATCTAATCAGCTGGAAATTTCAGAGGTGCTTGAAAGAGTTGCTTCTTGGGCACCCTTGGAAATACCAGTTAACTCCATTATGCTTTTTATGTTGAGTCCAATCTGTGCTTTCAGATTGATCTCTTTCTCATCATGAAAATGTTAAGCGGGAGTAAAAATTGTTATTGCATCTTTGGTAGGAATCATGCAACATGGATCAAATAGTATAACTCAGTTTAAATAACCTGAAATATATACAGTAATCTTAAGGAATGCATGCTCAGTTCTGCTTGGGTTGTCTGTCTTGTCCGGCTTATCTTCTGTAGAAGTGTAATTCTCAAAGGCTTAAGTCCTGCACTAACGTGCCTCACTCCTAAATAGGACTACCTGATATAATTTGAGTTTATCCTCTTGGTTGGAAAGAGGGTAATTAAGGGAACAATAGAAAAGCTCATTAAAACTGTATTCAGGTTCAGTGTAATGAAAATTCCTGTGACAAGATGATTCCAAAATCATGTTTTTCTGATTCCTCACTGACATGGTTCCCCAGCATTAGGCTGTGTTGATTTGAAGCAGTTGCTTGAGCTGTGCTGGTGCCCCTGTTTGCATTGCTGTGGTGGTTGTGATAGACTGGAACAATAACCTTAATCCCAGGCACCTTCTCATCCCTGAGGGAAGGGAGGAGTTCCGCAGGAATTTACAGTCTGCTTTGCATTGCATTTCCATTTCTTGGGTCTCAGGTTTTTACATCAGGAGAAGCATAAATTCGGCTACATTACCCCCAGCTTGGCTTTTCAGGCAGTGTCAGTACTGAAGCCAGCACAGAGCAGGCTGCAGGACTTTCTAAAGCTGTGAGCACCCTTACATGTGTCCACTCCCTGGTTTTCCTGGGACTGGTTCCTTACAAAATGGCCATGTTCGTGCTAGTTACCATAATCCACAAAAGCTGGTTGTACATCCTGGGTTCTGCTTCAGTGAACTGGGAAGCCTGTCTGTCTAAAAACAAAATCACAGCAGCCAACAAATTGTTTGCTTGTGTAGTCAGCCCAGGCTCTGTTTCTCTCCCCTGGTTGTAGCCTGAGATTGCGGGTAAATCACATGGCTGGATCGGGTGGCTCTGGGGAGGCTCACAGGGAAAAGCACTGCTGGATGGGTCTTTTCAGCACATGTTTGCTGCCTTAGTTTAGACTTCACATTTCAGGTTGACTCATGATTTTGGGAAAGTAACAGATTTTCTTGAGATTGCCCGCACTCACAGGCTGATGGGACAGCCTCTCACGGTGGTTTGGTGCAGGTATCACTTTTTAGCTAACGTTGGTGCAGCGTCAGTGAGTGTAGTAGAGTTAAGGAGTTACTTTACTATCACCTCAGAGCAATTTAAGAGATATGGATCTTGCATTACTGGGTCCTTCTGAAAAGGAAGGCTTAAGTGGCAGTGGGATAGAGCTCGTTATTGCTATGAGGCTGCAGTGGGGGATCTCCTGGCCTCAGCAGTGCTGCAAAACTGCCTTAGGGCTCTGTGTAGTCAGGCCTGTTGATCAGCAGCAGGCTGGGATTGCACTGAACACTGTTGAACAGGGACTGATTTGTCCTTGACTCAGATGTTGGAAAATGCTGAGCAGTTGGTGTTACAGCAGAGAATTCCATCGCTCTCTGACAGGCGGCTCAGCTTTTTCCCTGATAAGGGCTTGAGAAATGATGAGGCTTTGCTCATACTGGTTTTGAGCCTTAGTCCATGTGATGCTCATTGCAAATGTATGTACTTTGAGCTTTTTCTCTTTAAGCAAATCCATGTAGCAGTACAAAGCTTAAAATCCAGGGCAGTGGCTCAACATCCTTGTTTCAGGTTCATCTCAGGAGGTTGGTGCCTGCTGCTGGCAGACACTGCAAGGCACGGACACTACTGTTTTGAACTATGCCTTCATGTTGAGTCTGCGGGGAACCCTGTTTAGAAGGGTTAGATAAACACAATTAGGCTGCATTGCCAGCAATGATGTTCTTATTTAATGCATTAATGAGTGCAGGTGGCAGGACCTCTGAAGTGAATTAAATGCAATGCAAACTCCTGCTATACTAGCAGAGCCATTGTGAGCCACTGAATGCTGAGCCAGCTCATTTGAGAGATGAGGTGGGAGATGGGAATGAGCTTCCCATGCCTGAACGATAATTTTGAGTATTACCTTACAGCACAATCAGCTTGTGCCAAAGAACCAAGAGCAATCGAGTGTGTTTTAGAGCTGCATTTCTGTCAATAGCAGCATTAAGATAAGGTGGTCACAAAAAACAGACTGACTTGCTTGTCACCTTGTTCTGTTACCTGGTAGGGTTCAATAATGCACTGGTTAAAAGAATTCTGCTCAGCCCACACCAGCACTTACAGTGCTAGAGCAACATCAAATCCCTTCTTTTCCTTCTATAGGCAAGATGCTGGAATCCAGCACAATTACTGTGCTCTGCTGGCCTTTCCCACGGTGAAACCTGGTTTTTATTTCCTGCTGCTTTAACCTTGGTATCAGTGAAATGATCCCTGGAAAGCTTGTATTGATTGCACATGATTGTCTAATTAAAGTGCAATAAGAAGAATTGCAGAACACTCGCTCTCACAGCCCTGTGCTCACTGTAGACACTGGAAATTAGAAAGCTTTCTGTTCAGATATGGAAAATGTCAGTGCTTATTTCCTTTTGAATTTCCCAGCATCTCCTGAAGGCTGCACTTGTAGATGTATGATTTTTTTTTCCTGAATAACAATTGGAAAGAAGTGTTACTTAGAGAAGAAATGAGGCCCCCATAGGCTTGCTGAGGCCCTGTTCTAACCCAGCTAGCTGTAACCCTAAAGGGAGGCACTTCTAAATGAATATATGTTAATCTGAAACCTGCTAGATGATCCTTTAGCATCATGTGCACCAATATAAATAGATACCAATTTTACAATGTATAGAGACAAGTCTTCAAATAAAGCTCTCTAGTCTTACCTGGAGGCTGTTTGTTGCTCTGTCTGGACTTTATGGCTGTTTTGCTCCCTGTTGCTTGTGGTTTGATGCTTTCTAGTGACTTGGATCTTCCTGAGATGTGTGCAATGAGCTAATTAAAAATAGATCCTAGTCCTTGATACATTTCAGGAACCCAAGAGTTTGTTGTTACAGGAGTGCATCTTGCTTAGACACTGATTGAATACATGGCCTTGAGGAAATCACTGAACTTACCCAAACCTTCAGTTTGCATCTAATCACTAAGTGATCTATGATTCACTGTGATATATTTACAGAGCTTTATGAATGATCAGTAAATCAACCCAAGATACTGGGCAGAAAGATGATGAATGGTGGACTTTGAATTAATTCATCAATTGCATACAAAACCTCTTAAATATATTCAGTATCATCCGTGAAACTGACTTTTCCCTTTCTTTCCCTTCCAGATGTACTTTCCGATTCCCTAGCACGGTTATAAAGATCCAGTTCACATCTTTATACCATAAAGAGGAAGTAAAAGAGGAAGCCTCAACGCATCCCCTTCGGCCACTTTACCCTCAAATATCACCGCTGAAGATCCACATCCCGGAGCCGGATCTCCGGAGCGTGGTCAGTCCCCTCCCATCCCCCACAGGCACTATCAGGTAAGATGTTCATTCTCCAAAATGTGTTCTCTGACATCAGTCTGTCAGCCCTCTTTCGTTTGGAATCCTTGCTGCAAGAAATACCCCATTAAAAATAACTAGTTAAATCTCTGGTGTTCAAAACGATGGAAGACTGCTAAAAAACGTTATGGTGGCTGGCAGTAGGGCACAAAGGATTTGTTTAAGAGCTCAGAGGATTCAAGGAGAAACGTGAGTGTAAGTTTCACACTATAGAATTACATATAGAGTCTATCTTTGGCAATGGAATTAGAAATATTTATTCAGAGCTACCTATGTGCATGGAGAAAAGAAAGCAGGCATATACTTTCTATCTTAAGACTGCCTGCTTTATTTTTATCTCAGTAATATTCTGTTGTTGCTGGGTGGTGCTGCTGTTATCTGAAGTTAGGGACAAGGGTGGCCATTGGCACGTGGTTTCCTGGGAATGGAAGGAAATGGGGGTAGGATGCTGACCATGTACTGAGGGGCTGTAGCAATCTGAATGTACATCTGGGCGAGTATCCTGTTTTGTAAATGATCTGATTCGTGGATGTGCAGTAGAAGTAAGCTGAACATCAAGTTACTGTCTGGAATATTTTCTCTTCAGCAAAGACTTGAAGTTACAGAGTTTCATTGAAATCTTTGTAAAAAGGTATAATATGCAAATCTCCTCTGACAGCACTAATTCAGTGAGTAGTATTCAAATTTACATGGCTGAGACTGAGACTTCAGTGTCACAATGAAGCTGGTTTGGGTTTGCATGATCTGGAGGCTTGTTTGGGTTTTTCCGACCGTCTTACAAAGCTGCACAGATGTGCAGTGCAGATATTCTAGAAAGAGGGGGCTGGAGGTAGCTGTGGTTTTAGTCCTCTGTTCAGGCACTGCTTTTAGTTTATATTTAACCTTCTCTTTTTAGATGAAGCTTGTTGCTGGGAGGGGAGGGGGATGGTTCCTTTGCCAACATATGGTAGTTAGTTTCCATTCAGTCATCTTGTGCAAAGCAGCACAGTGTGGTTTGTGTTGCTAACAGAGGCTGTATCTTTTGACTCTGGCATATGCCTGCCACTGGTATTTGATTCCCTGAGAATGTTTCTTTTGCATAAGGAGAAAGTGGAAATAGTAGTGTTGAATTGTGCTCAGCCCCTAACGCAGTGTTTACTGAGAGTGATTAATGATTGCATCCGTTTGTCTTGAGCAGAAGCTAATCCAGCCAAGTCTTCAGAAACCTCAAAAGACATCTGAGGTTTCGCTTGCCAAAGCCCTTTCATTTCCAAGTTCCGCTTATAGAGGAGGGGCTGACACGTTTGTAAACATCCCTGCTCAGCCCCTTCAGCCTGCCCCTCTACCCCAGCAGGGTCTTGCAGCTCTCCCCTGTGGGCCAGGTTTTGGGAAGTGATTTGGGTGTTTCTGCCCGAGAAGGGAATGCTCCTTTGGGAGCATGTAGCTATGCATTCTGGCCATCTGGCTTCCAGGGCAGCTCTCTGCACTCTTGGTGGCTTTACAGGGCTGGGTGAGCCTGGCACAGCGTCCTCTCTTCCTTCCCAAAGGCAGGGCTGGGAGGGCTGGTGGAGCTCAGCATGGAACTGAGACCCCTCTCCCACTGTGGCTTTGGGAGGTGGTTGCTGGGTTCTCCTCCTCCTCCTTCCTCTCCCCCTTCTAGTATTTACTTTCCTAATTTGGTGCGTTTGCCTTGCTCCTCCCTGATTGGCCCATGGAAAATTATTGCAGTTTGGAAATCCTGGGCAGGGTGAAATTTCCTTTTTGGAAAGTGGCTCCTGGCCCCCTTTTCCTGCCTCCACCCTGGTGTAGGCAGGGGCTGTACCTGCACTCTCCCCACCAGATCCAGCCCTGCCCTCCTGACCCCCAGCCCTGCTCTGCCTCCCTGTTTACACTGCAGCTTGCTTCCCCGCAGGTTCTCTCCTGCAAGCTTCTGGGTTTTTTTCCAGCCTATTTATTTTCTCTCTGCAAAGTGCAGTGCCTAGAGAGGGAATGAGCTTTAGTTAAACAAAACCAAACCTGCCACCCTCAGCAGCTTTGGAAAGCAAGATTCCTGCTTGCTCCTGGGGAGAAATGTGCTCACTGTTTTCTCAGCTAGGTGTTTTGTCTCCAGGAGGGGCCGTGTGTGTGGATGTGTTTTGAATGCTGTTGTACAGCTGTAAGGGAAAATGTTGGTTGGCAGCATGCTGTGAGGGTTACAAACAGGCATGGATTATTTCTTCCTGCTTTGAGTTCAAAACTCCTTTTTATAAAAATCAGACTTGCATGTTCCAGAAAGGAAAAGGCCACTGTGGTTTTAAGAACTCAGCAGAAGCAGCCTGCCATTTTGCATAACATATGAAAGGGCAGAGTAGCACCAAATCACGTCTTAGTAGGTTCAAGGCATAGAAAAGCTCTGTGAAAATCATGTGGGGTTTGGTTGAATTCAGCTCTACCTTTTGGGAGATAAAACAGAGTCACAATTTCAGGAGTTAAGGAGCAGCCTATCAGTACATGACTTTAAGTTTCTGCACCTTGAGTTCGGAGGATCCTCTTTGAGGGACAGTGGTTCCACAAAGTTCCTCACCTATGCTGCAAACACTTATCTTTGCCTGATTTTGTGATAAATGTGCAACATCTACATATATGTGGCTCTGTGTTACAACCCAGTCCCCAGGGTGGCTTGTGCTTGGATTATTATCACATTCACAGAGACAAGTTGTGATGCAGGACTCTTTTCCTGGTCTCAGTCTTGCAGAGTTGGAGTTCAGATTTACAGTGTTCCATTTCCTTTTTACTGTAGTCCAGTCAGTGTTAATGGCCCTGTAGCAGTAACTTAACTCAGTTTACCAAATAGCATCTCTGTGCAGCCCTCAGAGCTGGGGTGGTTTTAATATTTGAGGAAATTAAATTGTTTCTCTGTACTTGTTCCCCTATTCTAAACAGCAGTTGTGTTCTCAGTGAGATTAGATAGATAGATATACACACACATACACACACACTACAATACAGAAATACTAAATGTCCTGCTATGGAGGTCAGTACTATCATTCATATTTTACAAGTGCTACTTCTGCCTTATCTCTGCAGCAGATTAACTTTGGGCTTGAATGCTTTGTCTTGTACTTGTTTGGGTTTTTTCACAGAAAGGGCACGGATTCTTAGCTCACATACACAGTCTTTATCAGTAAAAAAATTTCTTTGACATGTAGGAGTAAGAGTCCTTAGGACCCTGTGAGACCTGCTGCTTGAAAAGTGCCTGGTGAGGTTCAGTGTTAACAGCTAAACTGGTACATATTTGTGTGTGAACCCGAATTTGTATTTTAACTGGTAGTACTTAATGTGCCTGCCCATGTTTGGCTGTTACTAGCAGGGTTAATAACTAGTTTACAATGTAGTTAATGGTATGAATAATGAAAGATCAGCTTCTTTTGTTCTATGAGCTTGATTAGTAAACCAGAAGATGTGAACTGAATTGCTTGGTTTCATAAGCTATGGTCCTTTTTTCACTGAGAGAAATGAGTTCAGTAACACATTGCATGCTCTGATAGCGGATTACTCAGAGGTAGCTGCAATTATCTTGACTTAGCCACCAACTTGTTTTGTGGCCTTTAACAGGTCATTTAAATTCATTGTCTGATTTTTATGCATGCATAGTGTAATTACTACTTCACAAGCGTGTGTAGTAGATAAATTATGTATTGAGCTTTCATTCAGTAAAACTTGACAAGAGTGTGTGTGAGCCATGTTCCAGCAGACCTGCAAATGCTAGCTGTGCTTTGATCCAGACTTGGCTTGGAAAGAGGGGGGGCTTTTTAATGGGCTCTAGGATTGCACTGCTGTTTCACAACTTTGGGATTTACTCTGAACTTGCACATTTACTCTGAAGGTGTGTAGGGGGAAGCTGGATGAAAACTGGTTTCAGTGGATGCACTCACTCACTGGAGCAGGATGCATAAATATTCCTTGCTCCATTTCATTCAGGCTTTGCCTCTTCCCAGAGCACTGTGAGCCATTGAACTGAAACGCCGCTGAAGAGCTCCAAGGCAGGTTTTTTGCAGGCTCTTTTGCATCGTCTCGGTTACACATTACTTCCTGCGCTCAGGCAGAATGCACAGCTCAGGCAACTCCCATAGTTGGACAGAGTGGTGATTATTTTTAATCACCCAAGTCTCCAAACCACAAGCCAAGGAGGGTGATGCATATACATCACATAAGAGAAGCAACAGTCTATGCTGGGTTGGGGAGCTCCTACGCATGTTTATTGCAGATAATGGACTGTGTGCCAGAGGAGATGTGCCAAGCCATGTGCTGGAGGAAGGGTTGCAGATGTCACCAGCTACAGGAGCACTTCCTCTTCGCCAAAGAGTATAAAATGTTCACTGAATCCACAGTCAGAGTGAAGTCACTTCCTTTCCAGGGGAACCACTGGAGCACTGACGAATAATAACAATTTCGCCTTTTGTGGATAGCTCACTTTCTCTCACTTGTGGCTTGTTCGACAGCTTTGGTTTTCTTCAGCATTAAGCAGGCAGGGTAGCTCTCAGATTTCTCCTTTCACATCAAAATCCAGCTTGGTTTGGCAGTCTCACCACTTGTGATTGCTTCTGAAACCTGTCTGAAACATGCAACGTGCAAGGACTCGCCTTTCTTTGAGTTACGATTTTGGGGCTAGGCTGGGGAAGGTGAGAGCAGTGGAGGATTCTCAGCCATTCTTGCTGATTGGTGTATCGTGGAAAGGCTTGTTTCGCAAGTCCAAAGGCTGTACTTTGACCTGATTCTTGCTTATTGCACGTAAAAAGCGTCCCTGTATCTTCATGCCCTTTTTTGCAGGCTCATGAAGTGGAGTATTGGGGTAGTCAGAGGTTTGTGCTATTTCTCTAACCATAGTCCCTGTGCCCAGGGCAATGCACCTCCAGCTTGCATTCGAGGAAGAGACTGGGGAGAATTTTAAGAAATAGTGATTTTTTTCTCTGTACCCAACAGGGGCTTAAAAAATGCCCAGTCAGACTGGAATCTGTATACTGGCAGCGTTGCCAGGGCTGTAACTCTTATCCCTGCTGTGTCTTTGTACCTGCTTCACAAATGTGCACATGGGAATTTTTCAAAGGCACTGCTGTGTGCACACCATATCCTAAACCAACAATGGTTTTGTTCTTCTTCAGCAGTACAGATTCCAAGTCAGGTGAACAATTTTTTATGGGATCCCAGGTAATCTTTCCTCTTTGTCCTAGAAAGGATAGGTGCTTCTTCCATATACCTGGCTTAAATTTAGCCTCCATAGCTTGATCCCTCAATTGAGTAATAGGGCAACTTCCCTGCATTCTAGTACCGCCTCTCCTTCTGGTGAAGTTGGCACTGGAATTTGGGAGTGTTTCTGTTTCCAGATTGTTCACAGACTTGTAATATGACCATAAATAAATAATGTAAGCACTTGTTGCTTCATTTTTATTTTTATTACCCCCTAGTCCATAAAATGTGCCTAGTATTGAGGGACTGTGGAAACCTTTACGTAAGAATCTCAATGTGCCCAGGGAACAGATCCATCTAGCACAGTGTTCTACCTCAGACATGGGTATCTTGGGGGTCATATAAGAACACAGAAAACAGAGTAATGCTGACTTAGGTGTAGTTTGCCTCCATTTTCTTGGACAGGAGACTACCTTGGAGCAGGAACTTCCTGACTATCTGTCTTACAAGGCCCCTGATGGCTTCCCTATCTTTCCCCTTCCCCAAGAACTTGTGTACTGGCCTTTTGCATTCACACAGACTTTATAATCAGCCCTGTCTTACAGGATGTCATTCCACAGTGTAGCCACAGAAGCAGAAGCACTTTCTTTTGTTTTGGACATGGGGCTTAATTTCATTTTGTGCTCACCATCTCTTCTGTTGCAAGAGGCCAGGACAATTTTTTCTTGCATGAAATCCATTCCATATCTCCAGTCATCCTACTACCTGTCAGTACCTTCTCTGGATCTGCTCTATCCTTTTTTCTTTTTTCTTTTTTTTTTTTTTTTTTTTTTTAATTAGAGTAGACAAGCAACACAGAGTGTCCTGGTGTGAATGTACCGTGCACACTGTTTTTGCAGGCTGATTCTATGGTTAAACAAACTGATTGTGGACATTCCAATAGCAATGCAGCACGTTGTACACACTCTTCAGCAGCTTAGAGTTAATTGCTGCTAGCAAGTGCTGTGAACTTACAGGCTGGGTTCCTCTTGGCAGGAGTTGAAAGTGAATCGTGGTGCTACAAAGAACGTTCAAGACCCGTGTTTAAAAGGCATCCTGCCACTTACGTGGGTGAGTGTATTGCAGACACTGCCTTCAGCCCTCATCTTTCTGGCCTTCCTGCCAAGGAAGGGTTAAGTCTGAAATGGAAAACATGCTGCAGAGGACTGGTGTGATTCAGCACGTGGTTGTAGTCTGATTCTAAAGCTGAGTTCTCAGCATGGTATTTAGAAAACTGTGGCTCAGTGGCTGCCTGCAGTCAGTGTTTCAGTTGAGATGCTGAATCCTCAGTAGATATCAAAGATCTCTGGCACTTGGGGCATTAACCATGGTACCATGGGATTAAGACTGTGGGCAAATGCAGCTTGGTTGCTTCCATGCTCTGTGTCTTTCAGTGGTGTAAAACACTTGCTTCCTCTCCAAAACGCTCTCTTCCATAACAGGCAATCTTAACCCAAATTAGCTGGGATTGCTTGTAAGCTAAGTTTGCCAGCATGGACAGTAAGCATGGATCACAGCAGTGTGTTAGGATGTCAGAGCAGGGTAAAATTGCAGACCTTGCTGTGCTTTTCTCAGTGAAAGGTTATAGTATCAACATGGATCAAGTTATGGCCAAGTATTGATGCAATGTTAGTATCCAGCAAATCATTATTACTGTCCTTGCAGTTGATTTTTGTTTTATAGCACAAACTGGTGTTTGGAGGAAAAAACTCTTTGTTTCATAATATTTTTAAAGGGGGTGTGAGTGCATGCAAGCATCCCCGGCCAGCCTCTGGATCTGGGTGGTGAGGAGAATTCCAGGAACTCCAGGAAACTGATGTCACTGCATTGTGTTTGCTTGTTTTCTTTTGACTGCACTAAGTTTAATTTTAACTTAACCCTCAGAGGGGTATTTTTAGTAAAACTGTTTCTTCACTCCTGTCCCATGTTGGGAGGGGAACAGGTTGTGTCTCCTTGTTTTTTCCAGTAGTCAGCTCTTTCTGCCTCCCCTCTGAAGAGCTGTGATGATTGACTGAGAGCTTGAACACTCAGCAGCATGTGTTACTCTGTCTGTGCATGGAGTGGGTACATGCTGGTGTTTGTTCTGTCCTCACATCTCATGATTTGATCGTTGATCCAGGCTGAAAGGAAGCAGATCTACCTGGGCAAAAGGGCTTCATTCTGATAAAAGATTAGTATCTCTTCCAAATCCTTGGCTATCACTGTGGTCGTCCCAAGAGGCAGCTGCTTCTTTAGGGGATGGTCATGACTGTGTTCTTCAGTGAGTATCTGCTGGGAGAGGCTGGCTTTTCTAGAAGTTATTAACACCTTAGTTTGGAGGGGCTTTGTCAGCACTCCAGAGAATCACAGCCCTGCAAGGGATGGGTTTCTCCCTTTGGGTTTTTTTGTTTGTTTTTTTAAGCAAGAGATCATACTTAAAATTCAGAAGCTAGAGCTGGAGAGGCAAAAGCTGAGCTGCTTGCTCTGCTGATCTTGAATAAAGGAATAAATTCTTTTATCTATTTTTATTTATGTATTTATTAAAAAGGAAAAGAAAAAGCAGGAAATACAGCTCTGCAGAGCATGGATTTATTGGAGAACTTTTCTCTCTTCCATATCTTTGTCTTGAGTTTTGGCTGCTGTCTCAGTGGTTTGCTGTTTGTGTATTTCTGCAGACAAATAACAAAATCAGAAAACTGTTTCATCCTATTCCATTTCTAGCCCGTGTGTTGAAATAATTGCTCTGGTGCCAAACACAAAAAGAATCGCTGTGTTTTTGGCTTGTCATTGTTTCATGTATGAAAATGGCTTTCAGTTGTAATTATCTGCACATTATAAGAAGTGTGTATGTGAAGAAGCTATTGAAAAATGACAGCAGAATAATTAAATTCACACCAGCTCCTCATGCAAATACTAAGACATCAAGAGTGTCTTCTGTGGTTTAGTATTATCCATTTCCAAAGCTTGAAGTAGCAAATTTTCATTCATTTTCCTGCACAAAGAGGTCTCTGCTCTTTGAAAGGCTGGATAAGAAATGCCTTTATCGCTGGCAAAGGGGGATCTATAAGTACAGGCTCATCAACATTATGTACCTTGCACGGCCTGAAAGTTTTCCCTTCTGCTGTGCTTCTGAACAGCATCACCTATTAATTCCAAGGACTACTGGTGGGAACTGAAAGGGTTACCAGGTGCTGTACGAGGCTGGTATATGGGACAGGGGTGAGCTGGGTTCCCTGTTGCAAGGGTTTGTTGTGGCTGGATATTTCTGCTGCCGTTTCTCTGCCCCCCAGCCCCCCCATCCTGTAATTCACTTTTCAAAGAAACCAGTCTGGGTTGTGCTGAGCTCAGCACTGCAGCCATTTGCAGACACCCCTCAAGGAGTAGCAGCACTTCTCCGTTTACAGGCTGGACTGTGGTAGGAAATGGTCATTCCTTACGCTGTCAGATTGCTTCTGCACCCAAGGTATTGCCCATTGAGCAAACAAGGGTTGTCTCACTGCTGCCTCTCCATCCCTATGTGTGTGTGTATCCAGACAGTCACCTTTTGAGGAAGGGACCATGTTGTGCATTTTTTCATACAGCATTTGGTGCAGTGCTCTGATGGGTGTCAGTTACTGCATTTGTTTGTGTCAGTTATTGGACATTTTACCAGTAAGAGGATTGTTTATGCCAGTTTTACTGAATTCTAGTTCCAGCTGTGAGCTTCAATTTGCATCTTTTCATACAATTTGAACTGCTTGTTTTGCTATGTAAATCTTCTGTGTATTGGTTTGCTTTCTTGTTTACTGTTTCTCTGCTCCTAGAAGACATTTGTAATCCTGGGATTTGGCTGTGCATCCTGCTGTTCTGGCACTGCATCCCTCAATTCTGGACAGCACAGGACAAGGGAGAGACAGAAAAAGGGAACTTCAGCTTCCCAGACTCATCCCTCTCCTCCCATCCTTCCAGGCCAGGTTGGATGGGGCTTGGGAAAACCCGGTCCAGTGGAAGGTGTCACTGCCCATGGCAGGGGGTTGGAACAAGGTGATCTTTAAGGTCCCTTCCAACCCAAACCATTCTTTGATTCTGTGATCCTTCCAACCCCACAAATCAAGGACGTGTGATCCCTAGACAAGCCTTTCTAATTAGTTCTCATCTTGTAGCACTCATTTCTGTGTGCCTGAGTGATGTTGCAAATTATAGCCCCCTTTTATGTGTTTGTAGCTTTTTATCATCTTTTACAGCCTGTGGTGCTCAGTCGCCGTTCCTGTAATGCCATCTTGTGGTGGCCCTGCCACTCTGAATGTGCCTTTTCCAGCCAAAACTGATGTTGGGCTACCAATGTGCGTAGGCAGGGAGTGCTGCTCCCCTTTGCTGGCTGCAGGAGTGTGGGGCGAATCAAGGAAACCCCTGTCCCCAGCTGTATGGTGTCAGGGTATGGGCTTGTGAAGCTCAGCTGTGGTATTAGACAGGGACCTTCATGGCAGGTCCCTGCTCTGGGTGCTTTAGCTCTGATACTGTAAAAGAACTGTCTGTTAGAAGGATTGATTGAATATGATCTGTGTTACAAGGAGATTGGTGTGTGGTTCATTCACAAGTCATAATAACAAATTATTCCTTTACTTAAATACTCATCCCTGATACACCGTGTGTTGTTTGAAGTTTTAAGTGCTTCTCTAAACACAAAGGAGTTTAATGCTTTGAAACACTGCCCTGTTGTGATTGCAGGAAGTGTATGTGGCAGGGAGTGTCAGGATTTTGTAGGAATTCCAATTTTATCTCTGGTGGGTTTTTTCTCAATCTGTCTGGGCTTTGGATAAGCCACAGGGGCAAAAGAAAGGCCATTGCATCTGTTTCTCCGTGACCAGAGAGCTTTACTGTACCTTCGAGAGTAAGAACTGCATGCCTTGTTAATAAATGAAGTAACAACTGTATTTCTTTCTTTTTTGCCTCTCCAGTGTTCCCAACTCTTGCCCAGCCAGTCCACGTGGTGCTGGATCCTCAGGATATCGTTTTGTTCACAACATTACCTCGGATCTGCAGCTGGCAGCAGAGTATGCAGCAAAGGCAGCATCAGAGCAGCAGGCAGATGCATCTGGCGGGGACAGCCCAAAGGTTCACACAAACATTACTTACCCAGCAGTGCTCCTTGGGAGGATTATTAAATCCTGGGGCTTTATTGCTAGTTCTGGTTAGAGTTCAAAGGGGTTTAAGAACAGCCTGGCCATAAGGGTGCTGTGTACAGTATCCTCCAGATGCTTAAGGTCATTTCTTGAAACTGTCTGTGGCTTAGTGGCAGTCTCTGCTTGCTTAGCTGCCCAAAATGTATTCAAATCACTCACTAAAGTTTTTAAGCAAGAATAACTTTTTGCTTATTTGATAAATCAAGATCCCATAAAGAAGAGGCACATAAAATTCAGTGTCTCATTTTCTTCTTTTCATTAATGGTATTTTGCAAAATACAGTTGGAGAAAGCAGAAGCAGGGGAAGAAGCCAGATCCTTGTCATGAGAAGTCTGTAGTCAGACTTTAAAACAAACATGAAGGCCTGTCAAGTAGGCGTTAAACAAGGAGAGTAGCAAATGGAATTTAGATTAAAAAATAACTTAGTTAGAATGATAAAATGTAATTTTGGTGAGCTGATCTTCAGATCAAAGTTAAAAGTTCCAGATCCAAAACCACCTGATTTGGGATTGGGTGGAGGAGCACACTACTAGATGGCTTTTTTTTCTAGACTTAATTCTCCCTCGAGACAAGAAGGGTTGTTCTTGATGGACTAATGCAAAGAGTTGGAAATATGAGGTCTAGCAAACAAATTAAAGTTCCTAGAATGAAACAAATCCTGCTGGAGTAGGGAGGGGATGGGATCAGGTTTCATGTTGGGCTTGTTGCTGGGAGGAGGGCTGATAACATACTGCTTGAAACCTTTCTAAGAGAGTGTAGTTGGGCAGAACTGAAGGCTTTAATTCATGAACACAGAAAGCAGTGAATGTACCTATACTCTCTATTTCTTGATTCCAGTTGCCTGTCTTGACCCTGTTCCTTGTGCTGGTGTGAGCATGTGTGGGAAATTCAATGGGGAATGGAATCAGGTTGAAGTTGGGGTTTGTGTGTGTTTGTGTGGAGAGGGAAGGGGAGATAGTTTTCATCTGGCTCAGCCCTATAGCTCTGTTTGCACACAAATGCCTGTGCTAAATGGGGTGGTGGCAGCATAAAACAGCAATGCTGCTCTCTTGGCATCAGTGAAAATTACAGCCCAATGTGCTTTTTAAGTTTGGGTTGTGGTACACTGCACTGTAGGAATTCTTTGTTAGTGACTAAATTTTTGTTTGTTTTTTGTTTGGTTTTTTTTTGTTTGTTTGTTTTCTTGCTTAGGATGAATCCAAGCCACCCTATTCTTATGCTCAGCTAATTGTGCAGGCTATATCTTCAGCACAGGACAGGCAATTAACACTAAGTGGCATCTATGCCCACATTACCAAGCATTATCCATATTACAGGACTGCTGACAAAGGCTGGCAGGTGAGTTCTTGGCACTGACAAGCTTTTAAACTACTTTGACAGGGCTTATCTGCTTTGAAATGCATTTATTAAAGATTTGGGGCACTGGGAATAGAGCTGCTTTGACTGTTCCCAGAGTGAATTTGTTTAACACAAGCTGACTAGTTCGTTTGTGGGGGATTAGGGTTTTTTTTGGAATACATTGCAGGGCAATGTAATGTTACTATTGGACTCTCTGGTTCCTCTTTTAATGCTGTAGTCTTGTGTCTTTCATTTTGTACTTTATTTGCCTACATCCTTGCTGTCAGTCACTCCTCTGCCCAGATACTTGCTTAATCCTTTACCTCACCTTTGTTTGGCATGATTTGTCCAAACCAAGGATATCCAACCTAAAACTGAGGCTCCAGTTTTTAGTCATAGCACCTTAAATCATTACAGATGTTTTGTTTTCCCAGTGTATCAAGTGCATTGCCTAAGTCACAGTTTGCAAGTTTTGAATTTGAGTGGGAAACTGGGAGTCCATGCGCTCCTTGTGGTACTCAAGGAAACCTGACCAGCTTCATAGGAGAGTTTGGATGTGGTTAACACATGCTAAATCAAACTTCAATGTTCACTTGAGGGCTGCTTCCAAAGTTTCAGGAACCTCAGCTCCACCTGCTTTCAGACTTTTTCTTGGCATCACACCTCTGCCATGGGTGTTGTCATTTGAATGTAATATGCTAATACAGCTGCAAAGGCTCTCACAGCTGCTGATTTCACTGTATGCAACTGGCAGGAGCAGTACTGCTTGGTGCACTTTGAGTGCAGTTGGAATAAATACATTTCTGCCTCCCTGGCTTTTCCCTGCAGTTCTAATTAACTGTGGAATTCACTTCCTGCCCTAACCTGCTCAGCAGAGTTGTGCTTTGTGAACCAGTTGCTGCATCCTGCTTCAGAGAGCTGCATTTCAGCGGGGAGTGAAGTTGCCTTTTTCTCTCCTCTCCAGTGGCATTGTAAGGCTTCACCAGTGAAGAGATTGTCTAAACCTGCTAGAAAAGCTTTTGTTTTGTTTTGAAAGTGGAAGAGGGATGAGTTTGTGCCCACTGAGGCTTGCTGAGCCCTTCCCCAGCCCAAAAGCCAGCGCTACGGCCTGTAAGAGATGGGCTGTCACAATGGAAAAGATGAACAGTCTTGTCATCATCTAGAGAGCTGCAGAGTGCCACACAGCTCATGGATTCCTCCCAGAGCTGGCTGAGGGCATGTTGGCTGCCTTGCATTGTGATTACTGTGAGATGCAGTGTCCTCTAGGGCATGTTTGGACACCCTGGTAATCGTTTGGCAGGTGAGCAGTTAGCACAGGCTCAGGCAACTTTTTCCACTTGCCGAGAATAAAGCCTGTCTTTCGAGAGAGTTCTGATGTGGTTTACAGTGATTTCCCCCTGCCTCAGCAAAAGCTCTGCTTTCATGGCTTTCCACAGAGAAGTCACTGCTCTGCCTGGCTCCAGATGTATTTAATAGTTAGTACCAAGCAAACCCATCTTTCAGCTTGGTTAGGAGAAACTGACACTTTTCCCCAGGTTTTCTGCTGCTGTTCTGTGACTTTGAAGCTGTGTGAGTTGAGTGACTTGTTTCTACCTTCAACACTGATTCTGGCAGGGTGGATTTATTTTTCCAAGCTGTGTGGTGCAACCCATTTGTCTTTGTTACATACTTCCTCATGGCAAAATAATCACCTCATTCCTCTGCTTCCTGCAGAATTCCATTCGGCACAACCTCTCCTTGAACCGTTACTTTATTAAAGTCCCACGCTCCCAAGAGGAGCCTGGAAAGGGCTCCTTTTGGCGAATTGACCCTGCCTCTGAAGCCAAACTTGTAGAACAAGCATTTAGAAAAAGAAGGCAAAGAGGAGTGTCCTGCTTTCGAACACCTTTTGGGCCTCTCTCCTCCAGGTAACTTCAATTTCCTCTCATCTCAGTGCCAAACTCATTACAAAGAAAATAAACTAAAACTTCTCCTGAAGTACAGTGAGTAAACTTTGCTGCTGTTTATAGTTTGAGAGGTGATATAGTTAGTCCTGAGGCATAATCTTAAAATTGTTCTGACTTCTTAAGTGTTTAACAAAAAAAAAATCCAGAATCAAACTGCAAAAATGCATCAAATAACATATCTGTTTTGGCATCATTTCAAAGAAATTCAGAGCAGTTATCACTGGAGTAAGTGTTTTCAGATGGCAATCTCTGATTTCAGGAAAGCTGTGTTTAGATGTGGATTAGATCATAGTGGGAATAGCTTCTGTGGTATTTAAAACACTCTCTTATAGGGAAGATCAGGATGATGGTTGTTGTCAGCAGTGAAGCAGCGGGAGTTCTGTGTGGCTGCTCCAGTCAGCTCCACTGCCTTGTGCAATGACAGCTTCTCTGAGCCTTGTGACTATGAGAAGATTTGGAATTCAGCACTAGCTGGAGCAGTTTCATGGAACATTCTTCCCACACCTCCTATTTTCTGTCTGTTAAAATGTGGAGGAAACAGGAGGAGAATTTTTCAGCTTTTTATTCTGGTTTGTCATTAAAGAAATGTACAATTCCTCACATGTTTGGGGCCAGAGGTGGGAACCAAGTGGTTGGGGAGGGAGGCAACAGGGAAAAGGGGAAGCAACTGCTCTGTAAGCATATGCAGGGCCAGACACTTGCCTCTACTTGCATCTTTCTTCTTCTCCCTGTCACTCTCAAACTCTGACAAAGGTTCTTTGAGAATGATCTGAAGCTGTAAAACTGATCTGAGCATGCAACATTTGAGGTTTCTCTGTCAGCAATGGGTCTAACAATGAAATGTTAACCCTACTCCGAAGGGTCCAGTTCCCTCCCGCAAGGAATAACCCAACAGTGTTTAGTGCTGGAGTGTTTGTGGGGTCACTGTGTACCTTTCAGCTCTTCCTAGCAGGAAGGATATTGTGGAGGAAAGGCTGTCCTTCCTAGAGAATCCTGTACTGGACATGATTCCGGGTCTCTGCTGCTGTCTTGTGGTCAAAATGCATCTGCACTTGCCAACGCTATGTTTTGGTGTTTCAGGAGTGCTCCTGCCTCCCCTACTCACCCTGGCCTGCTGTCCCCTCACTCTAGTGGCCTACAGACTCCAGAGTGCCTGTCACGGGAGGGTTCACCCATTCCACACGATCACGACTTTGGGTCAAAGTTGGCCTCAGTTCCAGAGTATCGGTATTCCCAGAGTGCACCTGGTGAGTAGCTCTTGTTCCAGAGGGTGGCTGTTCACTTGCCCCATGTGCCATGCCAGGGACACCACAGGAAGGCTTCTGCAGTGTGTTATTGGAGGATCCAGGACTCTCTTCCCACTTTGTTTTTAGAGACTGATGGTGCAAGTACAACTTTAAACCATTTTTCTTACTACTCTTTGGAGGAGGGGCAGAATGTGTAGAGACACCTGATCTAACCTTGAACTAGGTGGCTGTAAAGATCTGACAGCAGAGTAGCCATGGCAGCACACAGCTCACTTGCACTCATTTACCAGCCTCTGGATAAGATCGACTTGGCTACACCAAGCTCTGGGGCTGTGGCCAGGGCCTGGTAAATATCTGCTTGTCAGCTGTGCTGACCTGAGGTGTAGGGTGAAGTTGGAAGGCAAAGCTCATAAAGGAAAGCTTGGTTTGGGGGGATTTTCTTAATGTTTATTATGGCTTTTATTCATAGAAATGTGCTCAGATGACAAGTAGTGTTTGTGTATATTAGGGAGGAGAAGTTTGAAGGTGGTATTTTTGAAGCCTTGGTTTGTTTTTTTATTTTGTTTCTACCTTCTGCCTTGCCAGTGCTGAAGCCTTGAGTAGACTGGAAGTGCATAGATGAAATCAGTGGTGGTCTTTTTGCCTCTCCTGTTAACATGTGCTTCTCTCTTCTGTTCAGGATCTCCAGTGAGTGCCCAACCAGTGATTATGGCTGTCCCTCCCCGACCATCCACCCTGGTGGCCAAACCAGTGGCCTACATGCCAGCATCAATAGTGACTTCTCAGCAGCCTTCGTGCCATGCAATCCACGTGGTTCAACAAGCTCCCACTGTCACCATGGTCCGAGTGGTGACTTCCTCTGCAAACTCTGCAAACGGATACATCCTCACAAACCAGGGCACAGCAGGAGGAGCTCATGAAGCTGCAGGAGCAGTGTTGGACTTAGCTGGTGACCACCGAGGTAGCTTTTCACCTCCCTTGCTACTCTGCTAATAAGTCTTGAGCAGGCTTGGAGGGGAGAGTGGTTGAACATTTTCACTCACTGGGCACTGAGCCCTTAAAAAAATGTTTCTCCAGGTAAAACTTAAACCAAATGAGAGCTCTTCCAATTTTTTGCTTCCACCAGAGAGCAGGACAACTGTGCTCCCTTGTCTCCTGGGGAACAAAACTAAGAGACTTTGGAGCCTGAAAAAACATGCAGTGCTTAAAATTTTCTTATTATATAGAGTCATCTATGGAGGTTGGAAGGTACCTTGAAGATCATCTCATTCCAATCCCCCTACCATGAGCAGGGACACCTTCCACTACCCCAGGTTGCTCCAAGCCCCATCCAACCTGGCCTTGGACACTTCCAGGGATGGGGCAGCCACAGCTTCTCTGGCCAGCCTGTGCCAGGGCCTCCCCACCCCCAGAGGAAAGAATTTCTTCATAATGTCTTACCTGTACCTACTCTTTCAGTTTGAAGCCATTCCCCCTTTTCCTGTCACTTCATGCTTCTGTAATTGTCCCCAATACCAGTATTATGCCTGTATATTGGCTATGAAAGTGTCTGCATTTTCCAGCCAAAAGAGAGAGCCTGGGAAAGGCTGCAACTCTGCTTCAGGATGGCCTTGTAAATAAATGATTGAACCCTTCCTTTCTGCAGGCCTGGATTCCTAGAGGAAAGCATGTGCTTCTGGAAGTGCAGGCAGTGCCCCATTAAAAGAATCTTCAAAAACCAGTTAGAACAAAGGCCTTTTTTTGTCCCTAAGCTGGAAATTCCAGCCTTGGGGGATTTAGTGAGTTAAATATTCTCTTGCTGTGATCTAGACAACACCTTGTCTGCTCCCCATTTCAGAAGGTCTTAGTGCTACAAGGTCAGTGTATGTTGTACCAGCAGCAAGGCTGGTTTCTCTGACTGCTTTTAAGTTGGGCAGTGGGACAGTGGTCCCTCTCTAAGGGAAGGAAAAAATGACAAAGAGCTTCCCCTCCTGCAGCAGCAGGATCACTGGCATTTTTAGTTCAGCACTGATTATCTTGCTTGAGTTTCACTTGCATTCCCTAGAAATTCCTGTCTCAATCCCATACACGTTCCTGAAGCGCTAACAGTTGCAGCTGCCTGTCACCTGCTCCCTTCTTTCATTCACTAGTTCTTGCTGCTGCATGTTCCTTCCCTACTTGTCCTACTCATATCCTTTTCTAGCCTCTACTTTCCCTGGTTGCTGCATTTTCCTTCCTGAACTCCCTGTTTTCCTTGCCTTCTCTCTACCTATCCCCATCGGCTTGCCTGCAGGTTTCAGCTCAGTGCTTATGTCCCATCTAACTCCACTCTTGTGTGCAAATGTTAAAATGGGAGAGGCCACCTTTTCCTACAGGACTAATGAGATTGTGCATCCTGCCCTCTCTCTGAGACGCACAGAGCCCCTGGAAGAGTGGTGTTCCTCTTCTTTCCTGCGTGCCTGGCAGGATGCTGTCCTGTATCTGTTTCATACCTGTGAATTGACCCCTTACTTATCCTGGGAAGTGAGAAAAGTGGTTCAGTGCTCTCAAGCAGTTACCTCTGTCCAGGAGCTCAGCTCTCCTTTTTTATTTTTTATTTTTCTTCCGTCCTGTTTTTTTCCTATACTTCCACAGCAAAAACTGGCAGTTGTGGGAAGACCTCCTTGTAAATCAACCTCCATGCAGACCTGACAGCAAGCTGCTGCAGACTTTTGGCTCCAGGCATTGTTTAAGATCTTAATGCCTTCTCCTGCTGTGTGGTATTGAAAGTCAGGCCAATTTGTTTGAAATTGCAAAGTAAGCTGTGAGATTTGCAGTGCCTGCTGTCCATATCACAGCTGTGATGTGCCAATAAGGGAGATGATGCCTTTTTAGGGCAAAGGGTCATATTGATGGTTTTGATTTTTTAAAATTTTTCTTGTGGCTTATGCTCTAAGAAAAATGTTCTTGATAGAGTAAGTGTGCAACAGAGGATATTTTAGTGTTTCCAAATACTCATTCTGTGGTGCTGAGGTATTGTAAGCCTGGAGTATGTATCCCTGCTCAAGTGTTAATGAGAATAAAACCTGCCTCTAAGCCAGGGCACTGACTGATTGTTGTCTCTTCTGCTCTCCACAGGCATGGACGAGAAGCCAACGATCGCGTTTGCCACAATCCCCACAGCCAGCCGTGTTATCCAGACAGTGGCCAGTCAGATGGCCCAGGCTGTCCCTGGGCAGACTGTCACCATCCTGCAGCAGGCAGCTCCGGTGGCCCTGGGGCAGCACCAGCTGCCGGTGAGGGCGGTCACCCAGAACGGCAAACACGCCGTGCCCACCAACAGCATCGCCGGCAGCACCTACGGTGGGTCTGCTCCCCAGCTCCTGGGCTGGCAGTGCTGCCCGAGCTTAGCAGGCAGGGTGGAAAGCTGCAAGTGTTTTCTCTTCTTGCTTACTGTGTACCAAGTTATTCCTTGTGTCCATCTCAAAGATATTGCAATTCTTCCACTTCTGGGGCTGTAAATGTCAGTGGGAAGTACCCTTCCATCCACCTCTGCTCCCTTTCTTGGGGGAAAAGTCCTGCTCTCTGGCAGAAAAGCACAGTGTCCTTCCTTTGCCCTTGGCTGTGCAGTTATTGCTACTGAGACTCTCTACCTCTTGAGGTTACTTGTTGAAAGTGTCAGATTCTTGTGGAGAGCCTGTTTTCATTTATTTTCTCTTGACCAACAGCCTTTGCTTGCAGCATGCCAAATAATAAAATTTCCATGGTGCTCTTTAGATCTTGTGAAACATGACTCCATAGAGTAATAAGAAAATAACGTACATTCCCATCTTAAAGTCTTAGAGCCTGAGAAAAACAAGATCTATTTCACCAGGTGAATGAATGTAGGATTTTTTGTATACACAGTATGTGTTCTTGTCATTTGTCAAGCATGGTGTTTTGAAATTCCATGCAAGCCATGTCTTGGCAGCCTCCTTTTCTTGCTTGCTCAGCACCTCAGATTTTATTCAGTTGAGGATGGGAATATCCAGGTTTCTTAAGGCTTTTTTCACTGAGGTGCCAAGCATTTCTGCTGCCTCAGGCTGTGCTTTTTGGGAGTTTGAAATGAAGGGCACTGCTGAGCTTTGGATGCCTTTCATGAAGGTAGGAATGTTTCTACAGAATTTTCTGCCACATCTCTTCATAGTTACCACCTGGCTTGCACTTGAATTGCAAGGATCTCATTGGAACTATCAAAAAATGGTAGTGTTAAGGTTTTTATGCAATTATTGTAAGATATTAATAGATCGGATAGGTCAAGCTTCTACTAACCAGCTGTAGTGTGTGGATACAAAAATGCTGCTAGCAAGGATTTTCTTGCTATTTTCTAAGTCCGTGAGAGACTTTTCTCTCTCACAGAAGAGGTAGCAGGGAATGTAAACAACCAAACACCTGCAGCCTTGAAAAATCTTGTTTATGGTGCAGTAGAAAAATATTTTGACAATGGATGTTTTAGGATTTTAGCCAATCACCCCCAAGGGGTGGCTGATCCTTTGTCCAATTAGACTATGAAGAAAAAAGTCTATAAAAGAGTTTGTAAAATAATTAAGTAAATCAATCTTGCTGCACAATTCCTGCCTGCTGGATCTTCTCTCCTCCTCCCTACGGCTGAGGGACACGGTGATAGGGCCTAGGCCTGTGGTAATATTAGTGTTTGTCTAATATAGAATCAGACAGTTTCTTATTTAACATTTTTATGTTAAAATATTTTTATCTCACCAAACTTTTTTTAACTGTCATCAAACTGGGAAGTATTCCAGTTGCATCTGAGGTTTTTTTGTAAGTGGCAGTAAATTTTCTGGTTCACAAAACAAAGCCTGAATCTCTTGACTCTCATCTGTACTAAGTTAACTTCTCTTCAACTGTGTGATTTAGGTTCTCTTAAGTCACTAAGCTGTAATTGCTGACTGCCCTCATCCTTACCCTAATTTTTTTTCCCTTCATCCTCTTGATACTCTACAGCTTCCTTCTCATGCCTTGGTAGAAGTTACTGGGCTTTGAGGGCCTTTGTTCTGTTTGCTTTGTTTATTTATCCTAGGGCTCCTTTTTTCATGCATTTAGCAGTGAACACAGCACTGATGTTCAGTCATTCCATCCTTTGCAAATGAGTCTGGAGGGCAGAGGATGTGCTGTCTCCTGAGTCCCCTTTGGCTTCCTCTCTGATTGATGCAGAGTCCAAGAACTGCATGTGTTTTGTTTTCCAAGCAGTGGTGTGTGCCAAAGTCAGTGTGTAAGCACATTCTCTGTCTGGAACTAGGAATTGTCGACATTTTTACGGAGGGTTGCTACTTAGATCGTCTTTTTTCTCACCACTTTTATTAATGGGAGGGTGAGACCTTGTGTCAGTACTGCAATACAAGATTGGAAGCCAGAAATTCCTATGTTCTGATCCCAGTTCTGATGGGAACACATGTGGTTGTCTAGGGTAAGCTCTTTCCTGCCCCTTTTACAAGTGGGATGTCAGTACCCTCAATATTTGGATTCTGTTTTCCAGCAGCCTGGTTTGTTCTTCCTGGGTGAGCAGGGCTCAAGAGAGCGTCTAAACCTCCAAATAAAAGGCCCAGCACACGGGTGTTGCAGTTCTTGAGAAATTCTCTGGCCACCTACAATCAGAAGTACCTCTCAAAGAGATGTGCTGTAATTATAAGCAGAGCTTGATCCTCCCTTGCTTGGGGTGAATACTTAGCTAGCAATGCCCTGTTTGACAGTGGATAGGAAGAAGGAAGTTCTCCTGTCAGAGGGGTTGGTGCTGGTTTGGTAAACTTGAAAAGCAGAGGTTGTGGAGGGAGAGGGAAGGACAAGACAAGCCAGGCTTTCAGAATGCACTGGAAAGCACCACCCGACCGTGTGCCAGCTGTCGTGTTTGATGGTGGGGTTTTGTTTTCTTTCTTTTCTTGGAATAGCTTGTTCTGCTTCATCCCACTAATTCTGCTTCTCTTATCCTCCTTGCCAGCTCTTACAAATCCACTGCAGCTCCTTGCAGCCCAGGCCAGCTCATCCACTCCTGTTGTAGTCAGCCGGGTCTGCGAGCCAGGGACCGAAGAGACTGCAGCAGCCTCCTCCAGTGAACCTGAAGTGAAAAGACCTCGGATAGAAGAGCCCAGTGGAGCAGTGCCAGCCCAGACTGGAGTCATCACATCCACAGTGCCACAAGGACAGGCAACCAGTGAATGAAGAACCGGTGGGAGGAGATGGAGTGATGGTGGGGTGGGCATGGGATGGCAGGAGCCCTAAAGCAGCTTTCACAGGAAACCAACCACAACTGTAACAGCTCAAAACACAGCTGATAAAGAGCTCTTTTTAAAGGCAGATTTTTCAATGGGAGGACAACAGCTGTTAGAATCACAAGGTGCCAAAAAGAATGGAAAATCCCTCCCAAGAACTCATATCTGGAACTCTGTTCTGTCTCTACTTACGGGATTTTTTTTCCTTTTTCTTTTTTTTTTTTTTTTTTTTTTAAGGTTCAAAAAAATACAGACAACTGATTGTATGACTGCTGGGATATTTTTAACTATCTTTTCCCCTTTTGGCTCCAAGGGGATGGGAATTGCAGTTCAGAATCTAAAGGAATGTAATACAAACACAGTCTGCTCCCTGGAAAGAAAACTCCTCACGTTCTATGCCTTAATACCACGCTTCTGAGAGCTTTGAACCATAGCACCATTTTAAAAAGGTCACCTAAGGCAACCAAATGCTGAAAGATGGGTGCAGTATCTCTCAACAACATTAAAGAAACATGGTACCAAGCTTAAAAAAAAAGGCAAATTATTCTGGTTTTTAAAAAAGAAAATTCTGAAAATAAATGCTTATTTCTATGGGGATTCAGGAGGAAGAGTTACAGGACTCAGCCACCTGGATTTCCAGATGCAATTTCTCTCCATTCCCTCTGAGGGAATAGGATGACAGAGGAACTGTATTAACTTGGTTCCTGTAAAGATGTTAAAAACAAAGGGGTTTGTATCTTCAATGATCTCTTATAATTATCCATCACTTGCTCTGGACAATAGCCAAAGTATCTTGATGCGTGAGAATCACATGGGGAAGGGTGTCTCCAGGAGGTTCTGTGTGCATTTGATTGATCACAGCTTGTGTGGAGCACCAGCTTTTGTTCAAATTAGCACTGTAGGCGAAGGCATGGGCACTGTCTTTATGAACTTGAGAAAATACTGGTTGATGGTCTGCACTAAAGCATTCACCTTCACCTCCTGGTGGTGGTGTGATCCTCAGCTTGATGGACCGTGGTCAGGAGATCAGAGCTGACCCTATTCCATGGCTAACAGCAAAATTCTGTGTTACTCTTCGGAGAGGGAAGTTTAGGGCTTGGATGAGAGGCAGCAGAGGTCATATTGTGGTTCATGCAAATTCTGTCAGGGTGTAGTAGACCAAGGCAAAAGACTTCTCTTTTATTTTCCATGTGGCAAAAGTCACTGGAGGTCTTAAACAGTTTTACCAGAAGGAATTTGGAGGTTTCCTTTCATTGCTTGGCTCCCTCTCCCATGTCTCCTGCCTTGAGGACCATTTGAGTTGGCCAGTAGGAGGAGGCCTTTACTCAAACTGTATTCCAGGCTCCTCACATAGTACAAGGATGTCTTTCGAGGAAGGCAGGTTTGACTCACTTTTCAGCCACGTGGAACAGTGGGTGCTTGTGACACCTTATGACTGGCAAAGAAATCCACCCCTGCCTGTAGCCTCCAGCAAACCCCTTTGGCTTTACACCCTTTGCAATCCCCTTGGCTAACATGTCTTCTGGCAGCACAGCAGAGATCTTTTAATTTAGCAAATGTTACGGCTTTGGTTATGGCAAGAGAGACTTAAGAGAGGTGGACTGTGCCTCTGGTGGTTTGTCCCCCATCTGTACTGATTTGCTGTCCTGTACAGTCTGACAAGGCAGAGGCAAAACCCACTGCAGAAACATTGCAAAAGCCTTCGCCAGTGTGCAGTAAATGATACTGTCAGCATATCCATAGGGATTAGGGGTCAGGCACAGCCCTTTGGTGCCTGCTGGAATCTGAGGAGGAAATCTGCAAGGTAACAGCTGGCATCACTTGTTCCCTTCTAGGTTTCCTTTGTCTTTGCCAAATCCTATTCAATAGCCAAGTCCCACCACTTGAATAAAACCCAGACATGTTTAATTCTCAAGTCCATTGTTTTGTGAGAAATATTTCTGAAAGAAGGAAAGAATTTCTTGGTCTCGTGATTTGCGGTTACTTTCTGCGGAGAGAGGCACATAAAATATTCATGACAGATCATTTATCTCAGCTGGGCTTTCAGAATTCAGGTGTGTGCCCTTAGTGACAAGTTATTAGATGGGATTTTAGTACTTCAGAATGGTTTTGTGAAGGAGGATTGTTAAGAGACCACAAAGTAATTGAAGCAGGCTGGCCTCCAGCTGTCCCTTCTCCTGCTTGGAAGGTGAGGTGTGGCACAGCGGAAAAGCACACGGATTAGCTCTTGTTTTCTGTAGCCTTTTCAAAGCCAGGAGTCAATAAAATGAACTTCAAGGCAGAAGGCACAAGTGAGAGTGCAGCACAGTCTGTCTGTGATGAATCATTACTTTCGGGTGACTGCTGGTTTAGATACAGGCACGCCTCTGAAACAGCCCCGAGGCTCGGGAGCGCTCCGGAAGCGCAGGAGTCCTTGGGCTTCCAGAGTGTTGGGTGAGTCAGAGCAAGATGAAAAACCAACAGAAAACTGTTCAGGATGTGGAGCTGCCAAAATTCTGTGGATTTTTTCTTTGCTGATGCTTTTATCTTGGAGAGTCTAAATAATTAGGCCCTAAAGTTCTGTAAACTAATCCAGCACCATAGAAAGACATCAGCTGAGTGACAATGTTTTCATCCACCATAAAGCTGCTGCTTTATAGATACCTCTTGAAAGTCCATCCTCAGGTTGCATGTGTGGATCTGCCTTCTGAATATGTAAAACAGAACAACACTTCCTCTCTCTTTCCATGGCTCACAATGCCTGCTGGTTCAAATGGGAGTACAGGATAAGCAAGTATCTTTGTTCTGTTCACCTTTTCTGCTTGAGGTGTCTGGAACTTGTCATTTCATCCTGTCAGGGGTTTTTTGTTTTATCAGTCTGCTGCATCCCCTTGCTACTGTAGGAAGCAGTCCTGCCACTTGCAGATTTTTTGGTATGTTTGCCTAACCATTGCTTGGTAAAATAATTGTTCTTGCTAAATTGTGTCGAGAGCTGTGGAAAAGTGTAGTCCTCATCCAGAACATGTGAGATGGAGACATTTTGTTTCAGGCCTCCAGATGAATTCTTTCAGCACTGCTCAGTCTGGAAGACAGCACCTTTCTTTTTACATACCAGTCCTGATTTGCCAGGCTGCAGAGGAGAGAAAATTAATGCGGTGGTAGAATTGAGTCTTGAGCTAGAAAGAAAATGTTTGTCTTAATGGTTATATGCCATACTTGGATTATTTTAAATTGATAATCTGACTTGCTTTTGGTGTCTAAAAAGTTGCATCTCATCTTTGATTACATTAAAGAAGGTTTGAGGGGAAGAGGAGGAGGAGGCTTCACCAGATTTTCTGCTGTCTGTGTAACAAAGGTCAAGGCATATTGAATATTTAAACTGTGATAACTTAGACCTGGGAAAACTGTAAAGCCAAGTTCTTAATGTGTGAATTCACTTTCCACCATTCCCTATTGATTTTTTTTTCACTTTAGGCAATGACATTGACTAATTTTACTTTGATCACAGTTAGTTTATAGCAACTTTCTTTGCCCTGGTTTGCAAGAGTTGAATGTAGTTGTTCTTTGTTTTATTCCACTGGAATTCCATGTTGTTTGTCTTGACCTTGACTCTTGTGATATAGAAAGCTTTTTAGAGGAAGATCAATTTAATCTGATTTAGTGATAACACGGCACAGTGCTGAGCACAAAATTGAAGTTCATGATTAGCTCATATATTCTTTTCAACTCCTTTTCCTTCCCATATTCCTCCCTTCCTCATACCATTAATGCTGTCCCCTGTAGCATATCCAGTCATTTTTATCCACTGACAGGAGCAGCACCTTGCATTAAGCTCTGCCTGAGGACTCAAGGATGAAAATACCTGTGGAATACATGGAGCTCCAGAGCAGGCTGAGAAAGGTCAATTTGGTCACCCTGTATTAATTTTCATGCTGTGTTCTAGACATGTTGCTGTTGGGCAGAGCTTATTCAGGAGAGTGTTTTCAGAGACATGTTAAAGCTTTGTAAGAGGAAAGAAATAATAGCTGAAGCCTTTACAGTGCTTCTGCAATCAATGTCATGGTTTGGCGTCAGATTTTGGGGGGAGCAAACTTGATTTTGCATGTTTGGCCTTGTGTACTGACTTAGAGTTGTCATTCAGAGTTAATTTCTACTTTTTTTTTTTCCTTTTTCAGTAAGGAAATGCCCACAATGAAATAAAAACCTAGAGTACAGAAGGCTAGGGACCTGTATCAAGGCAAGTGAGAGCATCTGACCTGAACTTCATTGCAGTGTGGTGTGGAACACTTTTCCCTGCCTGCTGGGGCTGTTCAGTTGATGTTGGAGCTTTTCATCTGGTTTATCAGGGGGTGTTCCCAGTGAGATATTTGGTATCACTGGTGTGTGCTAGTGTGTAAATGAATGTCAAAATGTAGGGTGAAAGGAGAAGTGTTTCCCTGCTATACCTGGGTTTGGGGATCTTGGATGACAAGGATTTAACCTGGCAATAGTTCTGTACCTTTCCTTCGAGAATCCACTCTCACCACACAAGGTGAAAACTTCTCAGCAACATGAGAAGAATTTCCCATGCAGCTGCATATGTTCCTTGCCTCTGTGAAGAGCCCAGCTCTGCCTCCTCTGCATGTTGCAGATAGGTACTTGAAGATTCCAGGAAGATTTTCCCCTTCTCTTAAGGTTCAATCAGCCTGGTTGTTTTGGTCTCTTCTTGTCCATCAGGTGGAATTGCTGCAGAAGGTCTTGTACTGGGAAGCCCAAAGGCAGAGACATGATCTGGGGAGTGCTGGATGGATTGGAAGAGGAATCCTTTTCCTTAGCCTGGTAGCTACACTTTGCCAGTACAGCCCAGTATCTGTTTGGTCTCTTGCTGCAAGACAAGTGTGAAGTGTAAGGAACAAATCACAGAGTGAACTGGATTGCATTTGTGCAGATGCAACTGTGTTGTTCCTCTCTTCCAAGGAACAGTCCTAGCTTGGGTCTTTTTGAGCAGGAAGCAGCGCTGAAGGATCCTGATCACTTTTAAAATATCTGTACTTTAGCTTATCAAATGGTAGGTTCAATCCAATGTGGAACTTGCCTTGAGTTTCTACCTGATATAAAATCTTTGAGGTTTTTTTAAGTCCTGCTGCTAATAAGTTGGACTAGGGCATTAAGAATGAACCTCTAAAGGAACAGGACTTGCTTCATAATTTTGCCCTTGCTGCACACTGAGTTTTTGAGTTTCCAAATGCCATCCTGCAGCAAATCATCTGTCTTCTGTTGCCAGCCAGTCTCTTGGGCAGCTCCTGTTTCTGCTCCTCATCAGTTTTCCGCCTCTATTTGTAGTTATTTCTGTCAACTCCAGAGTCCTTTAATCCAACTCCTAATTTAATTCCATTGCTTGAAGGTCTGCATCTGGTGAGGATTCCTGTGTTAGGTTGCAGTTACATGACTGAACAATCTGTTGTATAACTTTTTGTGTCCTTCTGGGTGAAAAATTATGCCCAAGCTGCTACTATTATAGCATACACTACTGCTGGAAAGTGTAGCTTCCAATGGAGCCAGCTGTGCTGCAGAAAACTGTTACACTACAAGGTCATCTGGATTGCTGGAGCTGATGGGATTGGGAGGCGATGCCTTCTTGCATGTTGATCTGCACCTGATCAAAATGTGGTTGGGGCATCTCTCTCTGGGCTGCCTGGCAGCTGTCAGGCTGTGATTTGTTAGATCAGCGTCTCTCTCTGCTGGGTGGGCTGTTTGCAGGACAGTGCACGTGTTTGTGCACACAGGTGTGGATGTATTCACAAACCATAATCAGTAGTGGGAATTTCCTAGCTGTGAGGGTGGGATTTCTCTGTTAGGGTGTCTTTCATGGGGCAGTAATACAGCAGGGAGCGTTTTACTTTGGCCTGAGCAAGACATTTTGAAAAATACTTGGTTTTCTTGGAGCACTATATTTAAATTCCAAATTTTGCATCAGTTTTTGACGTTTGTATTAATATGTTCAGAAAATTCTTTTGATACCTTTTCAATTTACCAACACTGAACTAAAACCTTTCAGAATGTATGGTTGGTCCTCTCCTTATGTGTCACTTTAAGTTTCAGAGCATGAGGGTAGTTGTGGCAAATCTACCCCTTTGCTCTCAAGACAAAAAAAAAACATTGACAATTCATGGGTGGCAGCTAAGGAAGAAACCCTTTAAATATTTTTTTTCAGAGAATATTAAATTAGATCTGTGTAAACATAAAATTTATATTTATTAATGTGTGAGTGTGTGGGCGTGTGTGTCAATATAGATATATAAATGGTCCATGACTATTTCTTTCTCTTAAATGGTACTTACACAGACTTTTATGTAGTGTATTGGTAAATTCCTGCACCAGGCACTGACTCTGAAAGAACGATGAACCTATTTTTGTAACGAATGTGAGCAGCCAGGGGAAGCAGCTTTACTTCAGTGATTGCTTTCATTCCTCTCGCAGAGCAGAAGAGGCAACTTGGTACTTGCATCTTCCTTGTGTAGGAATCCCTGCTTCTGGTTTTGTCCTGCTTTCAGCAACCCAAATCCACACTGCTTTTCTGGCAAGAAAATCCCCTAAATGGCACTAATGAAAGCTGGAATCCTTTCTTGTCTGCAGTTCTCTCTAGATGCAGTAGCAGGGAGTTCTTTACAGATTCTGCTCTGTAAGTAATGGGACCTTATTTCTAACAGAGGAGATTTATGGGGGGTCCACGAGGATGCTTGTAAGGCTGAGGAATTCGTCCCTGTCAGGTGGCTAAGCTAACACTGGGGCACTATGAAATAGTTCCTTTTCCTCTGTGGTGAGATCATTTTCCTTTTATCATGCTTCTGTCTCTTTGGGGCGTGAGGTGTGTCTATATCACCTCAAAAACAAGGACAGAAGAGTTTTTCTAATGTTTCCATTCACAGGGAGTAAATTTTACTGAACTGGCCAAATTTCAGGTGTGGTTTAATTCCACAAGGATCACTAAATTCACAGAAGGGTATATTTTGAACCACTTGGGTCTTCTGAGAATAAAAGCAAGTGATACTTGACTTCCTAATCCTAATTGCTCTTCCAGAAGCAAAAATTCTCTATGAGGATCTGAGTGAAAGCTTCACCTCAGCAATCAGTGGCTGGTGATGGGGCTTCAGTACTTCAGGGAGGACAGGGCTGGTGATAGGAAGAGTGACCAGAATAGGAGCAGTGAAAGGAAGCAGCTTTCATCCTCATCCAGCAGAACACAGCCCTTGTGAAACCCAGACTTCCCCTAATATTTGGTTGTTGCCTCATGTCTGCTGCCAGGTTGTGCTGTGATCTGGACCTCTCTGTCCTGCTTCTACCCCACCTCAGTTTCACTTAAAACAGTCTGAGACAGAGCCTTCCTTAAAGCTAAGGGCAATGGTGAGGAGAAATGTCTGGTAGCTGAAGAAAAATGAGATTTCAATGGAGCAGAAAAAGTGAGAATTCCTTCTGTTTCACTGTCTTGCTGCTAAAAGTCTGGTGCAGAACATCCTGATGTTCTGCTGATTTATATGCTGCTCTTGGGAGGTGGGCAGGCTGCTAAGTTGGCTCTGTAGCAATTGAATTACTGTAAACCTAAACTTGCTTAATCTCTCCTTTTTTTCTCCCTCAAATGGGCTTGAAGTAGAGGGAACCAGAGTATTGTTTGTAAGATCTTTTTGCTTTAATAGAAAACAGAATGTTAAAAAAAAAAAAACCAAACTCATTCAAATACAGTGATACAGAAAATGGCTTTAAAATGCAAAAATCCTACAAGACCATATGTTGTGTTGGGTTCTGGACATGCTGTTTGTACTGAGGAGACTGGCCTTGTCCAGCCTGCCAGCCAACCCCCGCATAGCCAAAAAGAGCATTTTAAGAGTCTGTAGCTATCCAAAGGACTGTTATCCAAAAGACTGTTAAAAGCTGTTGAGGGATAAATCAAAAGCTGTGTGTGAGCAACGGATGGTAAAGCTGGAAATTCAGATCCAACTCTGAATAATTGCTCTAAAAAGTAAAAACATTCAGAAAAATCCAACTCTCCCCCTGTTCTGCAGATGCTCATTCCCACCAAATCCCCGGGGAAGGCTGAGAGGAGAACCTGAAATACCTCAATGGCTTCACAGAAGGGTTTGCTACAGAGATCTGGGCCAGCCTTACCCCTTTCACCTCGGTTTGGCACTTACTTTATAAAATAAGAAGGTGATGGAAAGGGGAAACTAAAGCCATGCTTGCATTTCAGTTCCTGGTGTTGCCTGTGCAAGACACCTCCAGCCAGATGTTTTGGGGTTTGTGGGGTTTTTTTTTTTTACAGCTGATATCAAAAGTTGTTGTTTGTTTGTTGTTTTTTTTTTTTTGTGACTTGTTTTCGTTATCAGTGCTTTCTGAAAAGCAGGTGTGTATCCCAAGGGGGAAGCTCCATGTGGGGCAGTGGATGTGAAGTTCATGTTCTTCCTCTGGCCATGTTGCAGCACTGCTCCTGTGAGATGCTCAACTGCACAGGCAGCCGTGGCTCCCACCAGGGTGGGATCCTGCATCCGAGGAGCAGGACCTGCAGTTCCACATCAAATGGGATACAGTGGTTTTGTTTGTTTGTTTTTTTAATATAGAGCCATACATTTTTTAAGTAATTTGAGATCTGAATGTGATTTCTAATGTATCGAGAACGTTAATATTTTAAAGCTATAACAAAGGTTTAAATTTCTACTTTTTTTTTTTTTTTTCATTTATTTTAACTGTTCTGTTACCTTAATTTGATGTATGTGGTTGGGGAATGTTGCTTCTCCTCTTAGCATTTGTTTCTATAACCAGAAATAAAATTATATATGAAAGAGAAAATGCTCTGAAATTGCTTTGCTGCTTTGGGTGACAGACTTGGATCCTTCCAGTGTAGCATCATAGGGGGGTTGAGTTTCCTGTAGCAGTGAGGGGATGGTGTGTTTAATATTTTTTCCTTTTCTTTTATGTAGGAAGGAAGTCTGTATCTGCACACCTTGCAGTGTTTAGAGTTCAGACACCCCACTTTTGATCCCGTCAGTTATTTGGGCAGCTGTTGGCTCGCAGCAGAGTGAACATATGGACATGTGTGTTTGAGATCCGTGATGCTTCCCCTGGGGCTTATAAACTGCTCCTCCAGCTCCAGCTTTTGTTTTGTCATGAAGTGAAACATTGTTATTTTGAACGTTAAAATATTCCACTGCATTCCCCTGTAATTTATAATAATTGTTTTCATTTAAGTGTATGAGGTCAGGAAACAGTACTTTATCTGTCTTGTAGCTAGACTTTTCCCTTCTTTGTCCTCCTCATGCAGCTACAATTTAAGTTCTGGGTTTATTTTGACTGAACATTCTGAGCTCCACAATTAAATAGGAATATCTTTTAAGTCCTCAACTGACATAAAGTAGCTGTAATTCATAGAATTTTAGAACCACAGAATGGTTTGGGTTGGAAAGAACCTTAAAAATCATCTCATTCCAATCCTTGCCATGGGCAGGGACACCTTCCACTAGCCCAGGTTGCTCCAAGCCCCATCCTGCCTGGCCTTGGATGCTTCCAGGGATGGGGCAGCCACAGCTTCCCTGGGCACCCTGTGCCAGGGCCTCCCCACCCTCACAGGGAAGAATTTCTTCCCAATATCCTATTTAACTCTGCCTTCTGGCAGTAGGAAGCCCTCCCCCCTTGTCTTGTCACTCCATGCCCTTGTAAAAAGTTTCTCTCCATCTTTCTTGTAGTCTCCCTTCAGTTACTACAGGGAGGATTTTTTTTTTAGTTGACTAACTAATTAAAAAATTAACAACACCGTACAAAGTGAACAAATATATTCATCCAGAGCCCTTTGAGGGGGTGTCTTTTAAAATTTTCCTATCTTTGGCTCCCCACGTGCTGCTGCTCTGCTGGCTGATTGCCCAGGCATGGTGTTAATGAACTTTAATGCCAGGAGAGCACAGGGCAGGGAATTACCAAAGGGCAAAGTGCCAAGTTTCGTCCCGTCATCTCCTCCTTGCGGAGCAATGCTCAGCATGGTGGTGAGGGTTTCAGCCGTGTTAGCAGTCGGGAGAGAGAGTCCTGGTGGATTTTTAACTTCTGGGAGCGCTGAAGACCTGAGCAGCTGGTTTGAACATCTCTTACCAGTTTTGGAAAGCTCCGTTTTATGAACAGGTTGCAGGAAAGGCTGATACATCATCTTTTACCATCACACCCGTAGAAGCCCCAGCTCTTAGCTCTCTGCCTTGTAATGATGTTTTCCATACATCTGAGTGCCTAGAGCTGCTCCCCTTCGTTCCATGCGGGATGGCTTCAGAGCCAAGCTTCTCCTCAGGCTTCTGAGGTGGGGAATAATAACAGCAACACCTCAGAACGATCCGCGAGCAGCCGCTAGTGATGATTTTGGGCACACCTTGTCTCTGCGGGCCTTTCCCGCCAGGCGGAACCTTCGTGCAGTAGCCACCGCGTCCCCCCGGAGCCGGCGCGACGTACCGCCCGCCCATGGGGGACGGCTTTGGCCGCGTACCGTGGCACGGGCGGCGGCGGGGCCGGGATGTTCACGGCGGCTGCCGAGAGCTTCCTCAGGCAGGCGAGGTGCGGCGGGGGACGGGGGGACAGCGGCGGGAACCCCTCGGGCCGGGCGGGGGGTCCTGCTCGGGGCTGAGCGGGGAGCCGGGCGGAGGGGAGGGCGGTGTGTACCGACCCTGCACCCCGGAGCTTCCCAAGAGGGCCGGGAATGGGGGCCCGGGTTCCTGACAGCCCCGACTCTCCCGGCAGGGAGATCCAGGAGGAGGAGCTGCGGAGATTCGGCGCCCGCGTGTCCGCCCTGCTGCAGGGCCCCGAGGCGGGCCCCGAGGCCGTGGATGGGCTGCAGAGGCTGCACCTCACCGTGGCCGCCACCAAGTACCCCCGCAAGTGAGTGGCCTTGTGTGTCTCGGGTGTTCAAAGAAGCAAAGCGTTACCTTCCTAACCAAAAAGAAAGGAAGGGGGTGGGTTAGGGCTTTAAAATAACACCCTGCCTTGAAAGCCCTAAGTTCAATATAAACTCAAAGCCCGTCTTTGCCTTTCACCCCCTTACTAAGAGAAGGTGCCCATCTCCTTTTGCAGCAGGAATAACAAGGGTTGATCTCTCTGAGCCCTCTGTCAAACTGCATTCAGAAGTGAAGGTGATGAGATGGCATCAGTCACTGTCAAGGGGGATTATCCCGAAGCCAAGAATATGCAGGAAATAAACATCTGAATTTTTTCTTGCCTTGTGGTGATGTTTACTGTGACTCTTGCAGGCTCGATGGCAAGTTTGTGGAGCTGTTGCAGACTGTGCTGTGCTCACCCAAAAGTCCTGAGCAGATTCAGGTGTTATGTGCTGCCATCCTGAGAGAGATGTCACCTTGCAACGATCTGATCCTCTCCTGTGATGAAATTCAAGATACAAAGCTCTTGAGCCTGGTATCCTCCATCCTTCTGGCTCAGGTAAATGGCCTGTCAAGTCAGAGATTTTCCTTTGTCAATATGGATTTGCTTTTTGATTGTTCCCTGCTCCTGAGCTCCTCCCTGAGCTCAAGGAGAGTGAAAGTCAATTGGAAATATGTAGAGAAAAAGCAGAGGCATTTCAATGTTCATTTAAGGAATCTCATTATTCTACTTTACGTATGAAAAAATGGCAACTTTTTTGTGTGTAGCACTTAACAACAAAAAATGCTTAAAATTGTAATGTTTAGACACTGAGGTCTTGGAAGCAAAATGAACCTTTAGTGCTGGCTGCTGGAATAGATTTCAAATCAAGGCTGCTTGAACCTGGAAAGCAAAAGATTTTAGAGTGAATTTACTACTACTTCTTATGATATTGGCTTTCATGTTCACATATAAAAACTATACATAGAGCCTATAAAACATGTAGGGCTGTAAATGCAAATGACACTTCAAAGATCCAGATTCTTCATGGAGAGAAGCAAACATGAGGACCTTCCTCCTGTTTGAGTGCTGCCTGGGGAGCAAGCTGGAAACTTCTCTTTTTCCTCTCCTTCTTTTACTTTTATTGTGCCTGTTAAAGGTAAAATATTTTTCTGAAACTTCTCATTCTGAGTTTCACTGTGTGCTTAGAAATGTCTCCTGTTTCTGACATTCATCTGAGTCTACTTAACTAAAGGAAGTGAAACAAACCAGCAATGTGCTTATGTGCTGCCTTACAAAGCTCCTCTCTCCCATATCCAGCCTTGAGACTGTCCTGCAGTTCCACAATCCAAAGCAGCCCCATAGTTTGGGACCTGTGAATTCAAATTGCAGAAAATCTCTGTAAAATGTGGTAAAATCATGTGTGCTGGGATTTCTTTTTGTGTTTGATGCCTGCTGGAAGAGACTGTACAGTGTTGGTCTCTAGTGATGGTAGATTATCTGTCTGTCTTTACCTTTGCTTTATTTTTCAGGGAAATAAGGGTAAAGTGGCTGCTGTGGGGCAGCGTGTTGTGAAAGTCCTTGAAAAAAGACTGCCCGAGGGTCAGAGTGCTCGGTTCCTTCTTCCTGTCCTGGCAAATGTCATCAGCCTTTCACCAGAATCTCTAACAGAAGGTAAATCCATAGGAAGGGCTGAGATTGCCATCTGACTGTGAGCTGGGTAGTGATCAGAAGGCTCTCAGTTGGAAACTGCTGTCAAAAGTGACATCTCTGCTACAAGGAAAGAGAACTTACTGGGTGAGATGTATTCTACCTCACAAAACTGGGACTGGGCCTTCCAGTCAAGTCCTGGCTGTGGGTTTGTATAACAGGATCATGTACTCTAGCTGAGGTCTCCAGATGCAGTAGGAGTGTGAAACTGTAGCTGAAGAGCATCAAGCAAAGAGAGGGAGAGGAACAGAGATGTGCCTGTGCATGTGGTCAAGAGAGCAGCAGAAGCACCCGGAGGTGCTCTTCATCACAGAGGCAGCACTAAATGGGTAGCAGTGAGTTAACCTAGGAGAGCATTCCAAGCTTAAAATGCTGGGGAGTTGTGAGCAAGGGTGAGATTCTGGGAGTTCCCTGGGAGGTTTGTGTGCCTTGTGCAGTGTGCAGGAGAAGCTTTGGGGAGGATGTTGGGCTGGGTGCGTGGGCTGGCAGAACAGGCAGGATCACCTGCCCCAGCTTCTGCAAGTTGCCAGTCAGGGATTTGTGCCTTTGGCTGCAGAGCTGAAGCCAGACACTGTCTGAAGAGAGTGACAGTGTTTTTGCACATTCCTCCTAATAGCAGCTGTGGATGGAGACAAAGGAACAAGTATCTCTTGAGTGATCTGGTTCCAGCACTCACTCCCTGACTGAGGTAGTATGAGGAGTACAGGACACCCACCTCAGCATACCAGTTTCTTTATGGATTGCTGGATCAGAGAGTGGTCTAGGCTGGAGAAAAAGCACAGCAATTGAGGATTAGCAGGGACATGTTACAGAAGCTGCTTCTCTGCCCAGCCCAGCAATGACCCTGTCACTTCCATTGTACAGAGCAGACCAATGTTGTTAGTAAAAAGCTGGCTGACTGGCTGAGGTATGCAAGCATTCAGCAAGGAATGGCTCAGCCCTCTGGAGGCTTCTTCTCCAGTCCCAGAACCAAACAGGTGAGTGCTGAGTTGCCATAGTGACCTTTCAGGGGCATTTGTTAGTCTGTTACCTGCTGGTTTGGGTTCCCAGAATCACCATCTTTTGGAAAATGGTAGCCTAGAAGTGCTACTGTTCTTCAGAATGGGATATGTGAAGACGCATAGGAAAGCAAAGTAGGGGGATTTACAGCTCTGAGATTTAGGACTTCAGCTGTAGAGCCAGAGCTTTTATCCTTGAAGTAGTTTTAAGAGAAGAGTCTCTTAGTGACCATGTAGTTCAGAGTAAAAGGTGATTGCAGATGAGACCAGTGTCAGAGTAGCAAAGTTGAGTGTTTCAGCTGGGGAGGGGGATCTGGCACAGTTGGCTTTTCTCTCTGGATACCTGCCCTCCTGCAGGACCCCAAACAAAGGCTACTTATCTCCATGGGCTTAGTGGGTTTTCCCTGCCCTCTCACTTAGCTTTTCCCTGGGGCTCTGACCTGCTGCATCTTTTCTCTCAGCCTGCTCCTGTCACAGAGGTGGATGGTGCTGTTGCCACAGACTTCTTCACAGTGCTCTCAGTGGCTCAGCACTACACACAGGACCAGTGGCTCAACATGCAGACCTTCTCCATGCTGAGAAGCTGGCTGCTGTGCTATGGGGGCAAGGAGCTGAACACCACTAATCCAGGTAGGGATTGAAGGTCTGCGGGCCACTGTGCCCCAGTAGGGCTGTGTGCTTTCAGATGTTGTATGAGGTGGCTGCATCAGCAGCCCAGCAATCTCCTCCCTTTCAAACTGATTAGGTATTAGGAAGAAGTTATTCCCTGTAAGGGTGGGGAGGCCCTGGCACAGGTTGCCCAGAGAAGCTGTGGCTGCCCCATCCCTGGAAGTGTCCAAGGCCAGGCAGGATGGGGCTTGGAGCAACCTGGGCTAGTGGAAGGTGTCCCTGCCCATGGCAGAGACATTGGAACTGGATGAGCTTTAAGTCCCTTCCAGCCCAAACCATCCTGTCATTCTATGATTCCAAGTGACAGGAATGTGGGCAAGAGTTCAGAGATCTTGGACTCGGAGGAGGGAAAGTTTGGGAAGGAATATCACTAAACCTCCTGACTGATACTTATTGATCCTTCCTTGGAGAATTAGTTGTTTGGTGAGTCTCCTGTTTTCAGGCAAAGCCTCATGGATTCCTAGGAAGGAAGGCCTGGATGATGTGAGACAGCATCTCCTTGGTATTCTTGTAACATTCCCTTCTCCCTCAGCCTCCCGTTCTTCACTCTGCACCCGGGTTCAGTCAGCTGCCTTTCTGTTGCAGGGCCACTGTGTGGGTGACATTGCCTGTGATGAGCTGACACATGTGTTGTTTATTGTGCAGGTGACAAAGCAGGAATGGACAGGTCTGTCACATCCATGGTCTCCACTGCACCCACGGCTGGCCGGCTGCTTCCCCCCAGGGAGCGTCTGCGGGAGAAAGCCTTCGAGTACTGCCAGCGCCTCACTGAGCAGAGCAACCGGCGTGAGTCTTGCCATGAGCCCTCCTGGCAGTCTTCTTGGTAGTGTTCTCCAAAATATTTCTGGTTCACTGCATGCTTGGGCTGGGATCTCACTCCCTGGAATCCACAGTTCAACTCCTAGGGATAGGGCCTGCTGCAGCTGCTGGGGCAAGTCACTGACCAGCCCTGAGCTGGGGTTTTGGGAGGGATTTGGAGGCAACAGCCAGGTCCTGCCTCCTTGATTTGCAGGAGAGGCTGTGGGACTTGGTTCTGATTGGCCTGGAATGAGGTTCAGTGTGTTTTCCTGCCTGCCCTGAAGTCGGGGTTAGTGCTGCAACTGACAGCCTCATATTCCTGTGTGGGTTCAAAGCTTAACTTGGACTCATTTTTCTGGCAGGACCCCTGAAGAAAGATGATGGAGACCTGCAGAAAGCTGTAAGCACACAGAGGTGGGGCTGAAGCTCTAGGAGTTGTGGCTTCCCCCACTCCAATCTTACTCTCTGCTCTCCTGCAGTGTCTCATTGAGGCAGTGACAATCATGGACATCATCTGCAAACAGGACTCCTCCTACGTGTGCCGTGCTGTCTCCTTCCTGAAAGTCCTGCACAGCAGGATCTGTGGGGATGCCTCTTACGCCAGGGCACTGCTGCCCATTGCCCAGTTCTTCCTGAACCACAGTAAGTCTTCAGCTCCCACCCCATCCTCCACAATCCAGTCTTGCCTGCTCCAGCACAGCCTTTTGTCCTGGCAATTTGCTGCCTGCCAGAATAATTCCGTCTCGCCTGTGCTCTGGTATGGATGATCCCACCCCAGGAGACCCAGGAGCTGGGGTGTCCCATGCTCTTTAGAGAAACAGAACCCAGATCTGTCTTAGCCCCTGGAGCCCTGGCCGGGCTGCTGGGTGGGTTGTGCTCAGCAAGGTGCTCTGTCCTCCCAGGCAAACTGGCAGCTGTGGACTCGGATGCCATCTACAAACACCTCTTCACAGATATCCCAGCTCAGCTTTTCCACAACCCATCACTGGCCTTCGAATTTGTCCAGTTCTGCAAAGACAACAGTCAGTTCTTCACAGACTCGTCCATATTCAGGCAGAGTTTCCCAAATCTCTTCAAGGTACAGCGTGTTGGAGCAGCAGAGGGGAACGCCTGCTTCACATTCCTTTCCATGCCCTAGAACTTCCTTTGTGCACCCCAAAGCCCACCATGTGCCTCCATGGCAGTGCTAGGGAGAGCACAGGCAAGAAGGACTGTTACAAAACAAGTGTGAGTTCGAAGGGGAGGAGGGTTCTGGGTGTGTTTAGCACTGCCAGGAGAGGAGAGTCTGGGTTGGCAGGACTGCAGAGGACTGGGAAGCACAGTGAACGCAGGACACAGCACTTTGTTTCTGGAAAAGTTTAGTAACTTGCAGCTTGCCAGCCACTGAACCAGCTGCCAGAGGCCTCTGTTGAGCTTCTAACAGGCTCCTGGGTTTTTGACCAAACCCTCAGACTTCTTTGGTTTTGCTTTTCAGACATGACTTTCCCTTCCCCATTCCATCTGGTCATAGTGTGGAGTTGTCTGGGTGTGTGATAGAGTAGCAGGGATAGTGCAGCAGTTTGTGCTTGTTCCTTGCAGTTCCTGGCGTGGAACAGCCCACCTCTTATCTCTGAGTTTGTGGACCTTCTCCCGTTTCTGCTGGATGCAGGCACGGCCATTGAGATCTTCCATTTGCTGCTTGACCTGCCCTGTTTGACAGCAGCTCTGGACGTCCAGCTGAGGTAATGCACCTTCCCTTCCTCCCACTTGTTAATCAGCACCTTGACACTGACCAAAGCCCAGTAGCCACTTCTGACCCTCAGCTGTCATAGAGCAAGAGCCATCACTGCAGGGTTAACACAGGGCTGCACAGATGTCAGCCCAGTTTTCCTAGTAATGTGTTGTACATGGGAAGAGAAGGTGACCAGCTCTCACATTTCAGTACTGGACTGTCTTTGGAGCTCAGGGAGCTGTTGTCATTCCCCTCTCCCTATCCAGCTCCAAATGGTTGCCACATATTTGAGGCTGCCATGAGCTACCACCTCAATACAGAGGTGCAATACCAATTCTTCCTTCTCTGCTCTTAGCCCTATTTTTGGCTTTGTTCTCCTGGAGACACACAGAATTTTCTTCCTGAGATCTTAGGAACTGTGAGCTTCCAGGAGGATGGGGTAGGACTGGAACTGGCTATACCGCTGCTCTTGTCCTCCTGACATTACAGCTCTTTCTGCAGTGCTTAGAAAAGAGAATCATCCTAAAGGCAGATGGTGGTGGGCTTAGATGACTGAGGGATACAGTGCCATTTTCCCTTTCCCGGGCATGACACAGAAACAAGTCTGGAACTATTGCCTGAATACGGGGGGCCTGAGCTCATCAGGTTGGCTCTCTGGCTTCCAGAGAGCCTGGATTAGACCAACGTGCTGTCCAGTGTTCAGGATCCCAGCTCTGGCCTGGCCCATTCTCAAAGTGCAGCACATTCTGTGTGTTCCCTGCTAGGGCAGCTGCTCTTCCTGCCTCCGAGAAGTCCAGCAGCGACCCAGCTGGGAAACCAGCCAGGTGTCTGGAGGCCTTTCGCCATCCCCTCTACAAGAGCATGTTCCAGTATCTTCTCCGCACCAAGTCTGCTCCTGAGGATGCCCCGGAGAGGTAGGAGCCTGCCTGGAGTGTGGTTCAGCCATCCAGCTCTGGGAGGCAGCACTGGGATTACTGGGAAAGGCACAGCCACTCTCAGCTGGCGTGAGGTGGATTTCTCTTCCCTGTGTCAGCTTTGCCAGCACTCAAAGGCCTTGTGGGGGATAGGGAAGGGCAACTGGGAACAAACCTTCAACAGAAACTCTTTTGCCCACAGTCTGGTTCCACTTCGGCAGCTGCTGGGATCCCTGGCTGGCAGCCCAAGGGTGGTGCAGTGTGCAGAGACTGTCCCTGTCTTACTGGAGCTCTTTTTTGGGGTGGTGGCAGAGGTAGGTCCTTTTGGGAGGAGTTCTGTTCCCAGTTGTGGGGATCTCTTGTTATGTGAAGAGCAGTTGTAGGAACAAAATTGTTAAGATGCTGCAGCTTTGAGAGAGGGGTGCATGAGGGGAGGGTGGGATTGATACTGGCATGAACAGCACTGAGCTGGCCACTTCATCCAGAGAAACAGAAAAGCTCTGTGATGCAGCATCAGATTCACTCTGCTCTCAGTCAGCTGTAAAGGAGAGAGGTGAGAGCACAGTGTGTACCTGATGCCTGCTTTGTGCACTGCTCCCCTCATAGATCAGGCAGTTTCTCTGCCTGCTGTCTCACCTGGCTGGTTAGTTTGGGTTTGGCTGCTGGGAGTCACTGGTACTGCTGAAACAAGGGCTGACTTTCAGTTTGCAGATGGGTCTCTGATAAACCAGCTGGGGGTGCTGCTGCTGCAGAGGAGTGACCAGCTCTATGAGATCCCGTCATTTAAAGAAGATGTGTACAGGTGAGATGGGACAGGAGGCACAGCCCAACTCCCAGCCCTTCCTCCTGGCATCCCAGGGCAGCCCAGGAGTCTTTTCAGTTGTGGCCCAGTCCCTGCTGTGACACATCTTTGAAGGGTGCACAATGGGGGCTGCACCTTCATCCCTGCTGGGAACATCCAGAGGGTACAGCCCTGTGCCAGTGGCTGGGTGCTGCCAGCCCCTCCTGGCTTTGGGGATCACCACCTTGCCCTGGTCTGAGCTGTGCCCTTTTCTCTGCTCCAGGGTGCTGAGCTCACAGCTGGTGATGCTCTGCAGGCTGCGCCCTGCGCTCGTGGTGGAACTGTCCACGGAGATCCTGGAGTTCTCGGGAACAGTCAGCAACATCCAGAGCAAGGAGGCCATCTTCACCCACATGGTGGGCAGGACCGCCTGCTGCTGCAACTGCACTTTGCTGCTCACCTTCCCTCTCCTCCTCTGTCCTAGCATTAGCTAACCTAATTTTCTATTCCCTAAAAGTTATTCAGTTCCCTTTCCCTGTGCTTCCTTCTGCCCTGGCCTCAGGTGTGGGCTATCGGCGAGTACCTGTCGGTGTCCTACGACAAGCGCTGCACAGTGGAGCAGATCACGCGGTTCTTCGAGACCCTCGAGGCTGTGCTCTTTGAAATCACCCAGCTCCGGCCACAGGCCAGCACCCCCAGCTGTGCCCCTCGTGCCATCAGTGTCCTCATGGCCACCTTGACCAAGCTGGCAGCCCGCAGCCAGGACTTGATCCCCAGGTGAGCACCAGCAAGGGGTTGAAACGTGCAGATCTCATGCGTCCGAACATGGGTTTGCTGTTATTAATTAATAATTGGGTCTGGCAACTGGTGGAACCTGAAAAAGGGCAGAGGTGAGCTGTGGAGGGGCACAGTTTGGGGGGAGTGAGATTCATCTGCTGACTAACACTCTGTCACCTGCACTAGTCTGTTGGAGTTTACACACTTGAGTTGTGATCTGGCTGGGTGCAAAGGTCCTGCCAGTTGATATCCATGTCCTTCTCTCCTTCAGAGTGTCCATGTTCCTGTCCAAGATGAGGACATTTGTGCAGAGCCCTGCTGTCACCTCTGTTTACTGCGAGGAGGACCTAGAGGAGATCCTTATTCGGGCAACTGAGCTCATGAACCTGCTGAAAATGCCCAGCGTGGCTCAGTTTGTGTTCACCCCACCGGTGGCCAGCACACGCTTTCAGAGGGAGGTGAATGACTCCCTCCCTTTGGCCCTCAGGATGGTCACCCAGCTCCTGGAGCCAGCTCCAGGCTCCGTGCCAGTGTGAGGGCAGGAGGTTTCTGGAGTAACTCACTGGACACTGCTGACACTCAAGGCTGAGGCCCTGATCTTAACTGGAAAAGAGGAACAAATGATTGTGAATGAAACAGAGAACAGGAATAAGGAGAGCTGAGGCTGTTCTTCTGTCTGAGGCTGTTTGTATTTGTGTCCTAGTGCCTGTTGCTTTTTTATCTCCTAAGCTTGTCTTATCCCTTCCTGGTGAGTATGCATTGAAAATCCTGGTGGATTTGTGCAAATGTTGCAAGAGAGTGAATGTGTGCATTAATACCCTGCCAGCACACCCTGTGCCTTTGGAGATGTACTTCCCTCCCTTCCTCTGCCTTGTTTCCCCATCCCTTTGCTCTCACTACACCTGCACGTGCTGCTTTTCTTGCCTCTCCGTGCAGCAGGTCGAGCAAAGGCATGTGTGAGCTGGAGCATGCAGGAGTGACTGTCACATCTGGGAGCCCTCACCACTCTTCTGTCTCACCATCAGAATGAACACAGAGAGATCCAAGAGACAGCTGTCAGAGCAGGGCTTAGAGAGATTTATTGATCCAGTTTATTGTTGATACAGAGCATTTCTTAACATCCACCGAGTCCGACAGGCGCCATGCTGTGCTCAGTATCTGCACCAGAGTTTTATACACATCCGAGCTGTACAGTATTAACACACAGGGAAGTCAGTCCATCCCACTGCTCCTCCCTGGAGAAGCCAGCCCTCATGCACACTAGTAAATAGCAGGGTTTATTTACAGTCTGTTTCAATACGTGACTGCACTGTGAGCGACACACAGCTCTGGGGCTGTTTTCCAGCTCCAGGGGTGCTCAGTGGGTTGCGCTGGTACTGCTGGAACGTGCCAGGATGCAGCCCCAGCGCTGTCTAGTGCAAACCAAGCCTCCCCCCAAGCCCTGGCTCCGGGGCAGAGGGGAGTAAGGAGTGCATGCAGTTTGCCCAGGGGCTTCAGGCAGCCCATTTCAAGTTCTGTGGAGGACGACAGGCCAGCATACCTACTTGATTGAAAGTGAAGTGATTCACCAGGAGCCCTGAGCCTTTGCTCGCCTGCTTGGTAGAGCGAAGTCAGCAGCAGGAGGATGCACTGCTCCCAGTCCCTGGTGGGGCAGCACCCCAGGCCAGGGCTGTGAGCATGGCCCAGCAGAGCAGCAAGGCACTCGTGTCTCAGAGAAGGTGCCTGGTCCGTCTTGCCTAGAAAAGCAGGCCAGGGTGTGTTGAAATCCAGTAGTGGAGCGTTTCCCTTGCATGGAGTGTTTTGACATCTCTCTCCTCCTGCAATGTGCAAGACTAAGCACAGGAACCAAAACTGCAGCAGTGAGGCGTAACTAGAGCCAACCCTGTTTTAGCATCACAATCCTCGGAGCACTGTTGTTGTGAGATGCCGTGTGAGTATCTGATCTGCTGCCAGAGCCTGGACTGTGCAGGGTGTGATGGAGGGCTTTGCCGCAGGCTGTTTTAATAGGGTTCAGCTAAACTAGGTCTCAGTATCTGTCTATATGTGGAAATCAGGTCGGGTTTATCCCGTTAATGGTGCTAAAAGCAGAGGGAGGACTCGGCGGGCAGGAGGCCAGGTGTGTGGGAGCCCAGGCAGCCACACGATGGAGCTGAACCCTCGGCTGAGCTGACACCGTGGTCAGCAGCAGGTAGCAGAGCAGTTCCTGGGATATTCAAAACTCCTCCCAAAGGGAGTCTCTGCTGTCCATCATCACCTGTCAGCATTTCAGCAGCACATGCTTGGGAGATGCTCTGAGCAGGACACGGAACAGGGTGGCCTTGCAATGGGCTGGAAAAGCTGGAGGGAGAGGACCAGGACATGGTGCCAAGCTGTCGTTTGTCTGCCTGGGCTGGTGGCAGTGCCGTGTGCTGCTGGGGTCACTCAGGTTCCTGGTGGCACCAATCTGTGGGGACATTCTGCCAATCAGTCCTGGGGGCCTTCAGCCGGGATCCTGGTGCCAGAGCTGGGCAGTAAATCTGCGGAGCAAGGCCAAGGGAGTTCTTCTCTGCAGGGAGCTCTCCCCGGGACTCACAGGAACTGCTGGTGGTGTCAGCCCTTTGCCATAGCTGCTTCCCATCCTGAGGCAGGGCTGGAGCCCTGCGGCAGAAAGGCACCTGAGTGTATGGCACCAGGGGAATTCACTCCTGGTGATGCATCCTGTGTGGAATCCCACTCCTGGGTGCTTGTGCTGCCTTCACCACGCCCAGAGCTGAGCATGCTTTTCCAGCCTGACGTGCCAGCACCTCAGGTGGCCACTGCCACAGTGAAGCCCAGGCCTGCCCCACATGTTCATCTTCAAAACACAAAGGTATTTCAAGCTTTCTGCCTGCCAGCATGAAATACCACACAGGGCTGCCAGCCTAGAGGAACAGAGGAGCCTGCCTACAAGTCCCCATGGTGAGAGCATCCCCTTCCCTCCCCCTGCCAGAGGGGACAAAGGAACAGGAAAGGAGAAGAACGTCCTTCTGAGTAGGATGACACTGGGTATAAGGTGAGGCTGGGCAATGGATCAGGAATGATGCTCCCAGCCAGTGCAGTGGGAGAAGCGTGCACCATCCTTGCCTGTCCTTTCATCTGCTGCAGTGCAGGGGCAGAGTGTCCAAAAGCATATGGAGGGTTGTTGTGGAGTCCTGGTCCTCCCTCTTGCACTCCAGGCTCCCTGAGGTCAGCCTTAACCAGAGCTGTAGCCACAGGCTGCTGCAGAAGGATCCTTGCACCACAATGACTAAGAGGAAGAGGAGCTGGAACTGATTTTTTTGGCTATTTCAATGTCCGACTTGGCAACCAGAAACCGTAGCTTCTTCCCCCCGGAGCGGATGAGGTCCACGGCACTGCAGGGAGCAGCAACAGGGAGAGAGGTGAGTTCTGGCTCCCTCAGGCTGGCAGCCCCTCAGGAGCCTGCCAAGTCACGGACATTCACATAACACGCCTCCTTTGCCAATCACCTGCCCCTCTGCCCTGTGCCTGCTCAGGGTTACACGCAGGGGTTGTTTCTCTCCTGCCTGTAGCTTTGTGGAGGGCTTGGCCTCCAGGTTAGTGCTGCCAGGATGAGGACAAACAAGCCCTAAGCTGCTCTGTCCTATGGGCACCTGGGCTCTGCCTCTGAGCTGCCCCATCCTGCCACCTTCAAGAGGAAACCTGGGGTGGGATGGGGCTGGAGCAACTCTGCATTGCTGAGACACACCTCTGGAGCTCCCATTTATTTCCCATATATGCTCCCCAGTTGTTGCTCCATAATCCCTCTTCCAAACCCACAGCCTTTCCCCCTCTCCGGTGTCCTGTGCAGGTCACTCCTCTCCCTGCAGCTTGCTCGTACCGCAGCATCCTCAGGACTGCAGCACTGGCAACTCTTGCAGCAAAACAGCTGGAAACCTGGGCCTGACAGTAACTCCCCCAGTGCTGGCACCACCCCAGGCCCTCTGCTGACATGAGACTCACCTCTGATAGTCTGCCCCAATGAGGCTGGTGCCGTTGACAGCCAGGATGCGGTCCCCGATGGAGAGCCTGCCGTCGGCAGCCGCGGGGCTGTCCTCAATCAGGGTGCGGATGTAGATCCCCGGGGAGCAGAGAGGAGTGTGCTGTTAGCAAGAAAAGGAGGTGAGCAAAAAAAGGGACACAAAGATTTGTGGTCCCAAAGGGCTGAGCTCCCCAGATGGGGTAACTCTTCCCCAGAGCTCACAGCCAAGCCTGATGGCAAGTGGGACCTTGGAGATGCTTGGGAACATGATGGGGATGGTGCTAACAGTAACAGGAAGGAAATGAGATCCTTTAGTTTTATATCAATTTATACACGGAAAGGAGAGGTGGGGGCAATCTGCTCTTATTCAATTTAATTAAAAGTAAAGCATCATTAACCTGCAGCCGTGTTGGGATGGGAGCTCTGCTCACACTGTCCCAGGGCTCGGTGATGCTCTGTTTCCAACTGTCCAACAGCTGATCCACCCCACAATGCTAGATTCCTCCTTATGCAAAGGAGGAGCTGTTTTGACACCCTGTGAGCCTCCCTGCTCCTCTCCACTTCCCCTGCCACCGCTGAAGGGTGGAGGAAAGACCTCGGCTGAGTCATTTTCCTTCCACAAGAGAGCTGAGCCTGTTTGCTCTCTCCAGCTGCAGGACAGCTGTGGCCTTTGTATGCATGGCACTGCAACCTAGGAGTAGAGATCCTCTGATAGATCTCTCTCTGCCTCCTTGTCCCCAGGAGAAGCACCCTAGCTCCCGTGGGAAGCCATCAGCTTCTTTGCTGGCTTTTCTTGGGGTATAAACCAGGTCCCACATGTCCCACTCCAGCAGTGTGAGGGACACGAGCTGAGAACTCACCACACCATCGATCAGCCCCATCCCCAGCCCGATGGGTCCCCTCTCCAGCTCCACCACGAAGACGTAGCAGAAGTCGTCGGTGGCAGAGCTGCGGCTGGAAGACTCCGGCGTGGGGTAGTCATAGGGGGTCGGCGAGCAGCCTGGCAGCGGAGAGAGCGGCTTACGGCTCTGGCACCGCCCAAACCCAGCCTCACAGCCCCGGGGCAGCGCCAGCACTCGGTACCTTCGGGGGTGCTGCCTTTGGTGCCGTTCATCCCGTTCCTGCGGGGGTCCTGCAGCCCTTTGCCGGTGCCCTGCGGTGACTCCGGGCTCCCGGAGTCGAAGTTCAGGGGGGTGGTGGGTGGTGTCAGCAGGCAGGAGGAGTCTGTGGGCGCCGTGCCAGCCTTGGGGACCAGACTCCTGCCCAGCTGCAGCTGCTTGAGCTTCTCCTGGAGCTGGGGCTCACCAGCGGGGGGCTCACAGGGGCAAGCGTTGGTGGCCAGGCAGAGCTGGGGGTTGCCCTCTGGCTCGGCACAGCCCCCCAGGGAGCAGTAATCCTCCTGGGCAATGGTGCTCCCCAGGGCGGCCGCCGGGCCCTCGCTCACCTCCAGCACCTCCGGCACCGTGCATGCCTCTTTCTTAAGAAGGAGGAAAATGCTGTGGGACCCCCTGCGTGTGCTTTTCACTCCCTACCTGTACCCCACCACCCTGTCGCTTTCCTGGCTGCCAAATCCATCCAAAGCCTTGGCAATTCAGACACTGCCAGGCTTGTCCTGGCTTCCCAGCACAGCTCCCACACCCCCGTTTGGTGGCCAGGGCCATGCTGGGGATGTTTACAGCCAGCCGGGAGGGGATTCCTGGTCATGTCCCTGCTGGGGGATCCCACTGGAAGGGAACACTGGGGTAGCACAGTTCCTCCTGTGCCACAAGGGCTGGGCAGTGTAGCCCCAGGGTGACAGACAGTGCCTGTGGGTGCTGCAGGGGATGGGGACAAGATGGGAGAGGAGAAGGGGACCTGCTGGAGGGACGTAGTTGAGCTTATCACCCACAGCACGTATCACCCTCCCTGTGCTTTACAGGCATTAGCTAATTAGTGCTTTTGTGCAAGCCTGGCTGCTGGGGATGGGCAGGGTGCAGCGCAGGGAGGACAGGGAACACGCAGGGAGAAGGAGAGCGCTGCCCACAGACATCTCCCCTTCCTCCCTCCTCCCTGCTAACGAGATTGCTGGGAAGAGCCTGTCCTTCCAGCTCACCTTCCCGGGCCCCCCATGCTGGGGGATTAGCAGCACTAATCCTTCCAGAAGCTCTCCCCGAGGGCATTGCCACAGCTCCAGGCTGCAGGCGAGGGCAGCAAGCCCTTGGCACTGGGCTTGAAGAGGTCTGCAGAGGGACCCAAGACCCTCCTGCCCACCTGGGAGAGGAACAACCCCCATGGGATACAGGATACCTTTAAGGGTGCTGAGCTTGGCCCCTCGCTGGTGTGGGGGCTCTTGCTCTGCAGGCTCCAGAGGAAGTGGCGGATGTAAAGGAGGTGTTTGTAGATGTTGTCATCCAATGTCTCCACCTCCAGGTCCACTTTGAAGCCCCCGCTGGGCAGGATGATGGGTGGGTGGTTGTCAAAGGACTCCAGCATCTCATCTGAAAGGCAGAGGGATGGAGGTTAGCACTGGCCCAGGATTCACCCCACTCCTGCCTCCTGGCTCTCAGCCATGTGCAGTCTCCCAGCTGGGATCAGGGATTTAGTGAGCTTGAGCCAGCAGCATCCCTCACTTGGGACCACAGGAAAAGCCTCACACCCATCTGAATGCACTTTGCATGCTTTGCAATATCTGAATCTTGGGGCTGTGGTTATTCCCAATCACTGCAGTTATTACAGGACACCCAGGAAGGGGAAGGGAATTACCTGTTTGGTTTGTATGTGACTGGAGTAGGCTGACCAGGACTCACCAGGCTGGAAGGCGGCCGGGCTCTCCTCCTCGCTGGGCTGCCATGCTGAGATGCAGCCCACATCCATCACTGCCTGGCACTGGCTCAGCACCCGGTGCAGCTGCGCAGGGCTCAGCGCTGGGAACTCGGCTCGCAGGGATGGCCAGGTCATCTGGGGGAGGACACAGAGCATGAGACCAATGGCAGAGGTAAGAAACTGCTTCCTCTGAGGAGCAGGAGCTTGCAAGGGGCACAGGAGGGAAAGACTGGGTAAGATGGAGAGAGCCAGAACATCCTCTCCTGGGTACTGCCCACCCACGGACCCTGGGAAAGGGCAGATGGTGGCGGGTTGCAAAAGGGATGCATCAGTGTAGGGACCCCCCGGACACTGAGCAGGCACTTTCCTGCCCATGCCTATCCAAATGCCATGAGGCTGGGCATGCCTCACCTGCACCAGCTGGGAGCCAGGCATGGCCAGCAGGTTGGCCACACTGGCGAGTTTGGCGAAGAACTGCTGGGCGAGCTGCTCAAAGCCAGCGCCACGCAGCCATTCCAGGAGCAGCCGCATGCTGGCCCGCAGCTTCACCCCCTGAGACCAGTGGAAGCAGCCCAGAGAGGAGCCTGAAGAGGCAAAGCATCCATCAGCCATGTCAGGGAACAGCCCCTCAGTCCCCCAGCACCTGCCCCGGGTTAATGTCCCCAGCATCCTGTGGCTGTAATTCCTGGTGCTGGCTGGACCTTGCCTGGCACTGACAATGGGGCAACTGTGTTAATGAGGGCTAATGAGCACCTCAGGCTGCCATAGTTTATTAATGAGCTGCCCCTATCAACTGCCCTCAGCCTCCTCTGCTCAGGCTCAAAGGGGCAGTGGAATGGGGATGGGATCCTTGTGGGGTTTAGCCTCTCCTGGGAATGGGGACCCTGGTGCCAGCAGCGGGGTCTGTGCTTGGCCTCCCTGTAACAGTGCCCATCCCCAGCACCCTCCTTCCTGTACCCTCCAAGGTGGCACTGGGATGGACTGGAGTGCATCCCAGTAAGTCAGTTCTCCATGTGTCACCCAATTCAAGGAGGACTGACCCTTATCCAGGAGCTGGTTGAAGAGCAGGGTGTTGGAGAAGAAGAAGAGGTAGGCGAACATCTGGGAGGTGATCTCGGGGTGCACTTCGTACTGGTGGAGCAGGTCCAGCACGGCCTGGTAGATGAGCACGACCCTGCGGAGCTCCTCAGGCAGCGGCGGGGTGCCCCGCCAGCTCTCCCGGCACTCACTCTGGAAGGGATTGCACTCCAGCAGGGCAGGGAGCGACACGTACAGACACTGCAGGGAGAGCAGCAAGTTCACAGCAGACTCAGTTTGTTGGGTTTTTCTATTTTTGCATGAGCCAAACTTTTCCTTTACCTCCGCAGCTAAGCAAACTCTGCCAGTGCTGCTCCAGCAAGGGGCTGCTCCTACTCACCCCCTGCCTCCGTGGGCTCCAGTGTTGTGCAGAAGTTTAAAAAAAATCATAAAAATTAACATGTTGGCCGCTTTTAGCACTTGGAAGTGATGGTGTGTGACAGCAGCTAAAATCTGTAAAATCCGATGTGAACCAGGGCAGAAGCCGATCAGTTGGGCACGAGGGTGAAAGAAAAGTCGGGATCGGTGGGGCATTTCCCTATTGCTTAAATGGGAGAGCAGTGCCTTGCACTCACTTCTGCGGGGCTAAGGGAAGGGGAGGGCGCAGGGGAGGAAGGCGCTGCTCTGGAGCGGTGCAGGAGCAGCCCCTGTGTCCCCGCGGGCCGGTGCCAGTGGACAGGAGCCGTCCTGCACAGGGCAGCCTTTCTGTGCCTCACACTGCCCGCTCTGTTCCGCTGCTGCTGCCGCCCGGCTCTCGCGGTCCAACGGCGGCGGCCCAGGGGCCCCTTTCCATCACGCCCTGAATCACACCATTATGCCGCGCTGGCCGGAGCCAAGCAGCCCTCCCCAAACACCTCCCCCGAGCCGCTGCACTGCAGACAAGGAAACACGCCGCAGTAATTCAATACTTTTCCTGGGCCGCGACCAAAAATCGGGGCACTTCAGCCCGAAGGAAAACACCTCAGCGTGGTGCAACTGCCAAGGAGTAAAAGCTTAAAAAAGTCCTTCCTGCACAGCCCTGGGGATGCTCGTGCTGGCCCCGTGTGGCACCGTACCTTGGAGACGTAGTAGACACACTGCTGGAAGGTGTACATGATCACCTCCTCCAGCACCGTCATCGCCTCCTCGCTGGCCGTGATGGTCGAGGAGAACAGAGACTCCTTGGAGCCTGCGGGGAGGAGAGGAGGATAGGGGAGCAAACCCGCAGCAGCAAGGCCCCCAAATTCCTAGGCTGTGGGTTATTAGAATTTCCAGGTTTGTATCATCACCACGGAATCCCTCATCAGGGCAGAGGCTCCTCTGGCCGCAGGGAGCTCCCATCTGCCATCCCCCACAGCTCCCATCCCTGCCGGCAGCTCAGGGCTGCACCTTCCTTCCAGCACCTGCCTGGCCTATGAACATTTTAACTTTCTGCATAGACCAGAAACTTTCTGAGACTAGTTTAATACCTTTTCATCTTTTTTTCTTTCATTTTGCTGGCGTTAACATAGACTCACTGAGCAGTTCTGCAGGGCTGCCTACAAATCCAGGTGCCCCCACAGCAGCCAAGGGTGAAGAAAGCCCCCCCAAGGCATTAACCATAAGCTGCCATGGTGGCAGAGGATGCTCATCTGTGAACACAACACAACCTGGCTCTGGAGCTGGGCAGCACCACGGCAAGACGTGAGGCTGCTCCTCCCACAGATTTCCCCAGCCCACACCACAGAGATGTCCTTGCTGATGAGGATTACAGAGGGTTAACGGAGTACCTCGAGGGCACCAACCACCGCCTGTGGCTGGGGATTAGCAGAGCAGGGCTGCTCCAGCTGGAAAAACAGGCAGGATGCTGCATCCAGACTTACCTTTGATGTCCAGTTCCTCCTCCATGCTCTGGATGTAGGTGGGTGATTTCTGCTGGACAAAGTAGAGAATCTCGATGGCATTGGCCATCCAGAAGATGATGTGCTGCAGGTCTGGGAGAAGGTCTGTGATGGTGAAGCGGGACAGGGTGGCTGGGTCCTGGCTGGGGAGACACAGCAGGTGTTACACCTACTGCTCCTCAGCATCCCTGCTCAGGCTTTTGGGGAGAAAACAGCCAGCCTGGGGCAATGCCAGAGAGCTTTCACACCCCTCCACCCCCAAGCCCAGCACTCTCTTTAGAAAGATCCTTTACAAGCGAAAATTCAGTGGTTCCTGCTCTGGGGTGGCCAAGGTCACCTGGCCTTTGTGGGGTGCCACTTTTGGGGTAGACTTCCCCTTGATACAGCTGAACTGCAGTAAGTACTGGTGGCTGAAAAGCAGCCCTTCCCTAGGGGTATGTGCTGCTCCTGCCAGTTCTGGACAGTTAAACCCAGCTCACCCGCCCTGGGCTGTTCAAAAATAAAACAAAAAACATCTGGGAAATTTCTCAAATGCTAAGCTCTTTTTCTTGCTATAGGAAAGGCCTGGGAAGTATCCTTGAAGTTTATCCTACAGGAGGGCTCACAGCAAGCACCAACAGTTCCTCCAGATACTGGTTATGGGATGGGATTTTGGAAATGGCTGGGAAGACAGCTCCTTGCACCACTGTGATTGCACCAGAATGGTGCTCCCAGCACTGGGACACCCTGTGCCACCACCCCTGGATGCACATATGCAATGCCAGCTCCATCTCAGCTCCACTGAGGGGTCTCCAGCATGAAGAAGGTCAAGCTCACACGTAAGGGACATTCCTGCTATATCCCTCAGGGATGAAGCCACAAGTGCAAAGCCTTGGCCAGGTCTTGGATCTGCTGCAGGTCTTATTCCCTCCCAAGCTCGCCAGCTTTTCCAGACCCACACATTCCATGCAGGCACCGTGGTTAAAGGACCAGAGAGCAGAATGTGTGGGATTTAGCAGGAAAACTCATCATGCATCACTGCTGACAGGCTGGGAGGGTGGTTTTACCAGCCACAGACTCCCTTCACTCATGGAGGAAGGACCGGTGTTGAGTTTTCCCTGTTTTGAGGCAAAACAAGGAGGGTCACACTTACTGCTGGGATTGCTTTTCAGCCAGCTCCCGCGTCCGCTCCTGGGCAGGGAGAGAAGGGAGAGCACAGTGAAAACCAGTGGGATGGGATGGCATGAGCATCATCCCCATCAGCACACGCAGTCACCGGGGACCAGGCTGGGAAGATCCCAGGGAGGGGTCCAGCAACACCCCCACCCCACAAACACCCCCTCACACCGCCGACTGACCCACACTGTCCTCTGGATCATTTTGGCCGCTTTGAGCAGCAGCTGCCCGAAATCTCCTGGCTCAAAGTTGGTGGCCGAGTGCTGGATGCAGAGGCAGAGCAGGAAGGCGGGTGTCAGCTTGTGGTCATCCCCCCCGGGCTCGATCAGGGTCATGATGCGCCGCAGGAGCACGTCCTCAGCCGCTGGCTCGAACTCCAGCTGCAGCTTCCTGCGGGGCGTCCTGGGGCCGCCGGAGGGCGAGGGGCCCCGCTTTTTGGCAGCAGGGTCCTTCTCCTTCAGCAGGCTGCCACACGCCCCGCACACGTGGGGACCCTCGGGGTGCAGGGCTCGCAGCCTCAGCAGGGTCTGTGCCGGCAGCGGCTGCGCCTTCATGGGGTCCTTGTAGAGGAGCAGGTAGTAGAGGCCGAGGGACAGCAGGTCCCCGTGCCGCAGCACCACCGTCCGGGCCACCTCGGCAAAGTTGACAGAGATGCCAGCGCCGGCGATGGGCTCCAGCACCAGCTTCTCCTCCGAGCGGTGCCGGGAAGGTCGGAGCTTCCTGATGGTGCAGTGCAGGGGCAGGATGTCGGGGGCTGACAGGCTGATGCTGGGCTTGCTCGCCTGTGTCCTCTGGCCCACCGTGTGCTGCTCGCGGTTCAGCAGGTAAACCAAGCTGTCCTGCCAAGCCAGGAGACGCAGCATGAACCGGGGAACGGGGAGAAGGGACCCTCTTCCCTGCCATGCAGTGAGTGCTGCAGCCTCCCGCTGTCCCCAGCAGTCCCCTCGCTGTCCCCAGCTGTCCCCCATGCACCTTTGCACGGCAAAAACATTTCTTTTTTCACTCTCCTCGCTGCCAAGCAGGACAGCAGCGATCCCTGCCTTGGGTACGCCAATAAATGGGCACAATGACTTTGGGCATGCAGTAAATGGGGCTGCTTTGGGCAGAAGGAGCCCTCCTTCCACCTCTCCCCCTCATCCCTTCCTGCAGCTGTTTTTCCCTCCCACCTTCTCCCCCCAGACTGCAGCGATGCCTGCACCCCCAGCCCGGGGGGACGGTGGGACCCCAGTCAGAGCATCCACCCCTGGCCCTGTCTTTCCCCACAGTCTGCCCGCACACCCCGGTGCAGCTCAGGGGACCACCCCGTGCCTCAGTTTCCCCGGCAGCACTAACGGGATGGCTGCAGTGCTGGTGTCACCCTGCCAAAAAGCTTGGAACAGCCGGATACTCAACGGGCACAAAGTAGCCATTAACTGCAAGAGCTGTCCCTGTCCTTTGCAGTTCTCCAAGTGCCTCCAGCAGACGCACTGTTCTCCTTGCAGCCTCTGATTCCATTTGCCGCTAAGGACGCAGCCGGACAGGGGACGGGGCAGCTCAGCCACCCCCGCAGAACCAGGGCTGCCTCGGGCCGGGGCACGGATGCTACTCGGGGATCACCTTGCATCCCTCTGGGGCATTGCAGGGGGTCACGGGTCCTGCCTCCGTGTGCCCCGTGCTTGGGGACAGACTGGGGACAGACTTGGGGACAAGGCTGCGAGTCCCAAGCCCGTTTCCTAAAGGATGCTCATCCGCACCACCACCGCCACCCCCCTCGACCCCAGCAGCTCCGGCCATGCAAGCAGCCCCGCTCCCCAGGGCTTTGGAGGGTGGGAGGGAAGCGGGGGGTGCCGGGGGTGCGCAGGAGGCGGCGCGGTGCTTACATGCTGCTGGCTGTAGCCCTGCAGGAGCAGGAGGTGCGGGGACTGGTAGAGGGAGTACCGCATGCTGCTGCCGCCGCTCCGCGCCGCCGCCGGGCTGCCGGGCAGGGTGGAGCAGTGCCGCTGGAGCCGGGCCCCGGCCCCGCTGCCGGCCCCGGCCCCGCTCCCTGCCCGCCGCGCCGGGGTCCCCAGGCTGGTCTCGCTGAGGCTGCGCCGCAGGGCCGGGGGGGGCCCGCGCCGCTCAGCCCCCTCCGCCCGCCGGGCCCCCCGCGCCCGGTGCCGCTGCAGCTTCCGCGCTTGGGCGTTGATGCCTGCGGGGATGGGGGGGAGACAGAGCGGCGTTCAGCCCCTGCAGCCCCCCCGGGACCACCCCCCGCCCCGCCGCAGCACCCCGCGGCTGGGGGGATGCTGCAGCTCGGAGCGCGGAGGGAGCAGCTGGAGCCCTCCCGGCGCTGCGCACCCACCCTGGCTTGATGGCCCTGGTCCTTTGCCCTCCCCGAAAGGTGACGCCAAGACATCGGCGCGGAGAGTTTAGTGTCCTAATGCCACGGCTAAAAAGGGGGTGTCCCAGCCCTCCCTGGCCCCCAAGCCTCACTGAATGGAGAGCAGCCGGTCTATAGTATCCCCCACCTGCCCTGGCCACGCTGCAGGGCTGGGGGAGAGAAGATCCCTGCTAAAAAGAAATTTCACTCAATCTTTGCTAAAAAGAAAAAAAAAAAAGAGCCCGGATTCTGCTTTCAGCCCTTCGGCGCTCAGTGGCCAGCAGCAAGTGGGAACCGCAGGGACCCCCTCCCCGATTCCCCGGAGCATCAGCCGGGCACAGGAGCTGCAGTGGAGCCCGGCTGCAGCAAGAACAAGCTGTAATTCACTTCTCCCATCAATTCGTGCAGAGCTGTCTGTCCGTGAGACAAACAGGAGCCGGAGTGAATGAATAGGCCTGGCCGAGCTGCAAAAGCAGCCCCTCACACGGCATACCCAGAGCCGGGGGGGTCCCCGTGGGTCCCTCCGTGCTGCAAGCGTGGCTTGAGCTCTGCAGGAGAAATAGGAAGTTGTGCGTCCGAAGGGCGATGCTCGTACCTCAGCTGGGCAGCCTCCTGGGAGCAGGTCACTGGCACTCGGGGAGGACGAAGAGAGGGAAAAAACCTAAAGGATTTGCTTGCTGGAGCAGCAGTGCAGCGTTGTCGGTGCAGCTCCAGAGCCAGAGCCCCGCTCCTGGCTGGGCCGACCAGGGAGCAGCCTTTGGACAGTGAGATTTGGGGACAGCCAGCGGGATTTGGGGACGGCAAAGCAGAGAGCCTGGTGCCCAGGGCTGCTTAAAGGGATACTCACAAGCTCAGACCCAAAAAAAAAAAACCCATCTGCCTTATTTGGTGAGGAATGGGCTGCCGGTTCTGAAATACATTTTTTTGTTTGTTTGTTTTAAATGGAGCGCTCCTTTGCTGGGAAAATCAAAGAGATGTGGATGGGGAGGGGGGTGGGACAGGGAGAAAATAGCCCCTGCTGTTTACATGCCTTGGGATTAGGGCAAGGCACAGTCAAGCCACCCCAAGCAGTCCCGTGCCCCACGTCCTTCTTAAAAAGGCAATCGGCCCCGCTCCCGTCCCCGTCCTGGCCACGGCACGCATGTGAAATCCAGGGAGAACAACAAGCCCACCCAAGCCACGCTGCTGGGGATGCCAAGGGCCACCCCAAAGGTGTCTGCAGGACACCTCAGCTCCCCCCAGGAGCCCTGTCCCCAACCCACAGCATGGAAATGAGCCAAAGGGATGAAGGACAGTTGGGGCAGTGCAGATCCCAGATCAGCCTGTGGGAGTAGGGAGGAGTGGGGCTGGATTCTGGGGAGCAGCTACTGCTGGAGCTCAGTGGGACAGACTGGGGTCCCATTGCCTGCAGAGACAGACCATCATCAGCCCCTTATCGAGGGGAAAGGAAGCTTCTGTATTTATTTTGTGTAGGAAAAAGTTGCTTTTTCACTGCCAATAGAGCCCCCGTCACAGGCTCCCACTAACCCCGGGGCTGCGCTGGAAAGATAAACACAGCTCTTTTCCTGAGCATAACAAAGTCCCTCCATAAAACTGGTCAGGTTTTTTTTAATCCTTTGGTACTGTTTTGTCCTCCCAGGCATTGCAGGTTATTCCACACAAAACTCAGCCTGAACATCTCCAGTGCAGCATGACCAAGGCAGAGCCAGTGGCTGCTAAATGCACATGGAGATTGGGATGGGAACAGGGTGTAAGGAGTTAAGGAGCACCTCCCAATATTACATTCCTCCCTGGATATCCAGGACTTGGATTGTATAAAGGTGCTGGTGCTATTGTTGGGGTGTTAGGCCTTGTTAAAGTTTAGGGCTGGACAGGCTCCAATGATCTCAGGCCTAGGGGGAGGTTAATAAGGCTTGGGAAAAAGGATGTACCACTGATAGTGGGCACAAAGAATACAGAATTTACAGGCCACAAGGACATTTGACAGAACTCCCAAGATAAGGAAGAAACTAACAGAAGCAACTCAACAACGTTGAGTTGAATCAGCTCTGACTGGGTAAGAGGTAATTCTGGCAGGGGGAGATTCACAACCACCAGCCCAAGAAACCACTGACTGAAAACAAGAGTGCTCTCATTGTCTCTGTCCCCTCTTTTCTCCTCCTTTCTACCTCACATTAATTATTAATAAAATCTGTATTATTTACTTTGGCATTTGTCTCATTTGCACCTCAATTCAGGCAGAGGCATCTCTCACTAATCACATCCTAACACAGGGCTGGCTCACATCCTTAGGGAGAGCTGGGCACCCCGTGGGCAGCACCCACCAGACCCCACCAATCTGCTGCCTCTAAACCCATTCTGCATCCCAGGGGAAAAGCTGCTAGCTGTGGTGCCTGGGATCTTGGCTGGGATCTGACTCTTTTTCAGCTGAGGAAAGAGGTTCCCTTTTCCTGGCTGAGAAATAAATCAACAAATAACTCCGTGGGCCCCAGGAAAGGAGAAATGCTTTGAATGTACCCAGGAGGGACTAACACCAGGCTAGTCCTTCCTAATGTAATTGCTCGGCAGACTCTGCAGGGAATCTTCCCTGGATGCTGTTGTGCTAAGGTATATCAAAGCCAGATCCTCAAAGGCACTTGCCAGAGCATCTTTTAGAATAATAGGCTTAAATCCTGAGTTTCTGGAGCTGCGTGTGCAGTTCAGCTTCCAGCCTCTTGGGAAAGCTCCAGTTAGGACAGGACCTGGTACAAAATGGGGGTATTTTGGAAAATGAATGCCACTGAGATGCCAAGTGCTGCACCTCCTGCCAGCCCCCTCCAGTTTGTGGGTGTTTTCTCTACATCTCCATAACTGCTGCCTCGATGGCCCCCAAAAGGAGCAGGGCTGGGAGGTAGCAGGGAGAGGGGGCTGCCTCGTTTGCTGCAGAGAGGCTCTACCTGTGCTGCTAATTAGTGGCATGAGGAGCCAGCACCATCCTCCCCAGTGGGAAGCAGCTAATAAACTAATTAGGATAATGGGTAACTGAGCAGATAAAACTCTTAAGCTATTTGCTAACAGGTCATGGATGGGTGTGGAGCCTTTCCCTCAGCCACCAGCCCAGCAATGCACCTGTGTAACCCCAGTGGTTCCAGTCCTCCCAGTCCTGCTGCTCCAGCGATGCCCTGTGTGGGGAAGGGCCTGCAGGTATTGCCCTGGGGATGATTTGAGCATCTCTCTGCTTTTCTCTGAGGGAGCTGCAAGTCTGAAGTCCCTTTATTTTTGCACAGATGTTGTGTTTTCCACGCCAATGCCTCACCACCCTGGGCAGGCAGCTGCTGCTCAGCAAGGGGACCTCTGCCAGCTTGAGCCTGGTGACAAGGGTGACCCTGGTGGAGGGCACTCATGGTCAATACCCCTTACTCCAGGAGTTTTGTGTCTTTTTGGGGTGCTGGGTCACAGGCTGCATCGCTCACATTCATTCCTGGCAGTTTGCAGATGAGGGGGGAAAGTGTGGCCCCAGCCTCATGGCATCCCAGGGCCACCAGCTCAGGGTGAGACTGGTGACAGAGCCCCTGGTGCCACCAAAAGAAAGGGCTGCAGGAGTGAGATTTTACCAGGTAAGACAACTATGGGCTGTGTACTCTGCAGAACAGACAGCCTGACTGACTGTGGGTGTAGCTTCTGTCTTGGAAGAGCTTGGTCAGCTATGGAAAATGCCCAAAGATTAAAAAATGGGGAATTTCCATGGCCCCACCCAGGAGTGCTGAAACAAATGAAGTGATAACGAAAGCATAACGGGCTTGTTTCCAGATCCAGAGCACAGAATCCTATCAGGAACTGCTCCTCCATTGGAAATGACTGAAGGGTGCCAGTCCCAGGCCAGCTCAATGCTGCTCCTGTGCTGGGCAGCCCAGACCCTGCTGCTTCCCCAGCCTGTGTGGGAGCCTTGCGCTCCCACGGCTCCCAGCCCACCCAGGATCCAGGTCATGGGCAGGAAAGTTGCTTTCTGGGTCCGAGGGGGAGGATTAGAGGCCGAGTGGATGTGACCTTGGGCTCCAGCAGGGAGCTGCCACATGGTCCTGCCCACCGTGTGCTGCAACCACTGTGCTTGGCTCTTGCCCTTCCCTCTATTCAACAGAAGCTGTTTTTAGAGTCGCTGCTCTCCGAAAGTGCTTCACATCTCTCTGATCCTGGCTGGAGAAAGAGCTGAAGAGAAGAGCAGAGCATCCACCTTCCTGGCCCAGGCTCTGGCAGGAGCCACCTCTTTGTCCGTGTGTCCCACATGCAACGAGCTGGGACCACCTGTGGCATCCCCTCCCTGAGCAGACAGAGTGGACACGGTGAGGATGGAGGTAGCCCTCCACTTGGCTGCCAGGTGAAATCTCAACTGAAAATTGCAGCTGGGGGGGCTCCAGCTGCCTCTCCTCTCCCCCAGAATGCCCATGGTTGGATTCCCTCACCCTTTGCCTGGGCTCCTTCCAGCCTTTGTTAGGATGGGTGGCAGAGGAGCTGTGTCCCCCTGGCGCGGGATGGGTTGGACGGTTTGTTCTGGTGCTGGTGGGGGAGAAACTTGGCTCTTCTCTGGCAAGCACACAGAGTAATCCTGCATCATCATCAGTTTAGTTCTGACAGTAACAATCCTCTCCTACAGGCGTGAGGAACTGCTCGGGGCCCATCCCAGCAAAACCCCCTGGCTGACACCTCTGGAGCCTGGTCCAGACCCCTCTGTCAGCAGGCCTGACACAGCAAGCACACCATGCAAGCAAAAATCTGATTTTAAACCTTTCTGCCCTCATCCTCACAGGGCTTTTATCTGAGGGTGGGAGGAGGAAAGCTTCATTACTGTGCGCTGGGGTCACTTATTAACCTGCTGGTTCCTAATGACGCACTTATCTCCTCCTGCCAGCCCTGGCCTCCATCAGGCACTGCTGCAGGGGCTCTCCTGCCCTACATTGCTCTCTCTTCATTAGCTTTTCATTTTCCTTAATTGCTCCTGCAGATTTGCCGGGGGTGTCAGGCCTGGGGGATGCCCAGAGGGAGATGGGGGTGGAGGGGAGCAGGGCAGTGCTCTGCCAGGCACGAAGCTGGGGATGCCATGGTGCTGGTTCACTGATGGGAAGAGCAGGAAGCACTGATGGTCTTCCCTGCTGCTCCCCAGCCACGAGCAGGGTTTGGTACTAACCCCTAAACTGGCTGGGGTAAATATTTGAGGTCGCAGATACCAAATTAGTGCAGGAGAGTGCTGAGTCCTGCCTCAACACAGGAGCCTTGCAGCTAAAATGTGGCCAACCTCCCATTTGCACCACCCCCTGCACCCAAACCACATCTCAAAGCTGCTTGTGTGGGAGGGTTTCTGGGGGTGCATCCCAGCCCCTCTCCCTGCCCCACACCCAGCTCTGACCTGCAGTGGTGGTGTCCACATCCTTGGCTGCCATCTCCTCCACCTCCGCCCTCCTGCGCAGCTCCAGCCGGCGTGAGAAGCCCTCCCTGGGCTTCCAGAGGTCCTGGATGAGCAGTGGCTTCTCGTGGTCACCCAGGACCCTCAGCCCCTCTGTCTGCCACTGCTTCTCGGGGCCCTGGAAGCGGCCGATGACGTCGCACAGCGCGTACTGCCCGGCGCTGAGCTGGCTCAGCCCGTAGCGCTCCAGGGCCTCCTTCACCAGCTCCCGCGCGCCAGAGCTGCCCGTCACCAGCACGCTCTTGTAGTTGGTGCCCGCACAGATGTTGCCCCCGAAGATTTTCAGGATGCCAGGAGCCGAGAGCTGGGTGGAGAGCTCAGCCGGGTCGTCCTCCGCGGCCGCCGGGGAGGTGGAGGCCGAGCTGCGGTCCTTGTAGCTCAGGGTGCGGTACAAGACCTGGGAGAAGAGCCGGCTCTGGCGCTTCAGCCGGTTCTTGGACGGCGGAGCCATGGTGGAGGAGGGCCCATAAAACATCGTGCGTGAGGTCGTCATGAAGCACAGCTGGGCAGGGAAGAGCAAAAAGGGGAAGGTGAGTGGTTTAGAGGCCAGATGTGCAGCAGGGGAGAGCGAGCAGGTGGCCACGGAGGAGCCACTGTCATCTCCAAGGTGACAGATCAAGGGACGGCCATTTCCCTTGTGTAGCCCAAAACACCAGTGGAAAAGCTCAGCCAAACTGCTTGGCAGCAGCACAGTTACCTCTGGATGGATTTGTCCCTGGAAACAGTCTGGAGTGGCCCCATATTTCTCCATCATGTGTACTAAGAGGTCCCTCTTACCCAGGCAAAATGCAGCGGGAGGAGAGCAGAGCCCAGCAGGACTTGGCGGGGCCCATCCTGGTCAGGAGCCAAGGCACCAGGAGTTACTCTCACTAACGAGTTTACGGAGCAATCCCATTTTTTAGAGGTGAAACGAAAAGATCAAGTGCAAATTCACTCACTCTGAGGTCACTGCTAAGTGCTTTTGCTCAGCGAGAGGCACAGGGTGAAAATGGGCTTTAATTAGCTTTTCTAAAAATGCCCTGACTCCAGCAAATCTGTTGGCTGTTGCTTGTTTGCGGAGGACATTCAGGCACAGGGTGGCATCGCTGACAAGGCTGCCCTTGTCACGTTAGCCCAGGGCAGGGCTGCTCAGGGCAGCCCCAAGTGGGCAGCAGCGACTGGAGAAGATGTGGCCAGGGCCGTGTGGTAGCTCCCAGTGCTCCGCAATCCCCTGGAATGGACTGGGAACCACCAATCACTTCTGGATTTAGGGGCATAGCACACCTGCCTGATGCCACTGTCACCATCTGGGGATGGCTTTGAAATCCCATCCCGGCTGCAGCAGCACCTGGTGCTTGCGTGGTGCTGATAATCCACAGCTGCACCGTGACCTGGGAGCTCTGGAAGAAAGACAATCCAAGCATTCCTGATTTGCACAGGGCTGGGAACCCCCTCACCTCCAGATTTATAATGTGCAGGGATTCCATGCATACACAGAGGACCCCCAAAATGTCCCATCCGCAGCTATCAGAGCACAGGGTTGTAGCAGTTGGGGTGATCCAGCTGTGCCTGGCCAGGGACACGCGGGGCACCAGCAGCTTCCCACGGCTGCAGCCCCGACTCGCTCGGGCACAGCCGCGCCTCCGGAGCAAACTCAGCGCTATCAGGCAGAATGATGTCGGCCCTGGAAAGCCTCCAAACCACCATCCAATCCAGGAAAAAAGAGCGTCCCTGCTGCTAATGGAAGAGGTCACCTTCTAACCCAGAAACCACCTCCCAGCCGTGCACGGAGGGCTGCTGCAGGATGTGCATCCCCCCATCCCGCAGCCAGAGGCCCATGGAATGCTGCAGATCAGGGAAACTGAGGCACCAAGTACTAAGGATGTGGCCAGGAGCTGTTATGCTGCTGCACCCCAAGTCACCCCTTTCCCCTCTCTCAGCCCCACCAGGACTATGAAACTGATGGGGTTTGTCCTTCTTTCCAACCTGCTGGCTCCAAAACTGTCTCCTGGTGTGCTGAAGGGTGGGAGTCCTGGCACAGGACAGCAGGGCTGAGGACCTTGTGTTTTATAGTGCCCCGGAACTTCACCCCAACTCACTGGGTGCAGGTAAGGCTGCTCCTGTTCCCACCTTGCAACTGGGGAAACTGAGGCAGGGATGGGTTTGGGGCTCTGGCTCCCCCCCCACAATGCTGCTCCTCCTCCTCCAGCTGAGCCCAGAGCTGCTGCTCCCGCAGGGGACATCCCTGGGGCCATCCCTTGATGTGTGCTGTGTGACATCTCCCGGGAGTGCCGAGGCAGCCCCAACCTGGGGAGCAGGTCAGGGCACTGGCAGACAGTCAGGTTCAGGATCAGCTCCCCCAGGCTGTGAGCACGGCCCTGCCAGCCCTCATTAACATTGACCAGAAGGAAAACTGCCCCAGTGTCACTACAGGACCTTGTCATCAAGGATGCAAAAGACAAAACTTTGTCATCAAATCACTGGTTTCATGAATTTAATCTTCTCCACCCCAAACTACCCCCAGCACAAAGGGAAACCTTTTACCGTCTGCTGGTGGCAAAATCATTTGTCCAAGTCCACATCACAGAGACTTGCTTCTTGCAGGTCCCTGCCTGGTTTTGAACGTGTTATTTATAGCTCAGCTATTTTTCTGCTCTTTCTATCAAATGCAGCTCCTACAGAGTTCGGGGGCAAGCCTGGATCAGGAGGAGCTTCCAGCCTGGTCACCCCAATTTTCAGCATCTAGAGCAGCACCGGTGTGATTGCACCAGGCTGGGTGACCTGAGAAATCGAAGCCTTCTCCCAGAGACAGAGGAACACACCTGGTCTTAATCCCCCGGAGGACTCTGAGGGCCAGGATAAAACGATAACGCAATGGGCTCCTCCCACATCCGTGCGCTCGGGCACGCTGGGCACCGGCATCTCCCACCAGGAGGAAATCTCTGGTACGTGCAGTCCTGCTGAGTCCTGCTGCGGGAGCGGGGATGCTCCAGCTGGACCCAGCTGCCCGGGGACAAGCCAGCAAGAGTGCCAACTGCTGGGCACAGCTCTCTGCAGGTCAGTGGGACACGTGCTCCCGGATGGACATCCCTAGCCCAGGTGAGCTCCCTTCTCTCTGCAAACCAGTTCCCTGGAAGGACACAAGCCTGCAGCTATGGAGCACGATCCAGATTTTCCCAGGAGTCCCTTTCTCCAGCGTTCAGTGACGTTGTCTCTCTAACGGCTACGCAGGAATTAGTCAAAAGCCTGGGATTGCCCCCCAGCGAGATCTGTCAGGGATCCTTCACCTCTTCTCAGCCACACCAAAACCAGCTATTTTCCACAGCCAGCTCTGAGCTCTGCAGAGCTGTGACAAATGCCCTCCGTATTCACGTGGCCACCACATGTCCTTCCATCACCACAACTGACTCTGCAAGCGCTGGGGACTTTCCTGCGGGCCCAAGGTTCCTGCTCCCGTCACGGGTGAGCAGCTCCTTCCCCGTGCCTCCACCCAGCGTTCAGGGAAAGCCTCTCCCTACCTTGCCATCCTTCTCACGTGCCTTTTTTCCTTCCATTCATCCTCCTTCTCAAAACAATCTTTGCCCTTCGTTGTGCATCATCCTGGGCAGGCGTCGGTCGTGTTTCTGCGAGAGGAAGAGAGGTGCTGGGCTGCTCATGGACATCGGCTGCTCGCAGTGTGGTGGGTTTGGAAGGCTCAGAGGTTCTGCAACATGCTCCTGATGTGCTGTGTGTGTTTGCATTTGGGCTACTGAGCCACATCTAAACCCCCTATAACCAACAGCACCTACCCCCATCGCATGGGAGAGCAGGAGAGAACAGCAGGAGGAAAGGAAAGGAGAGGAGAAAGGAAGGAGATGGAACCAGCACCAGCCCCGTGACCTTTATCTCCTTCTCCCTAGCACACACATGCCCAAGGATGCCAGGCTGGGGACCCTCTGACCCATGGGTGGACAGCAAGCCCTGGACCAACTCCTTTCCCCAATAGCCACGGCACACTGGGATGCTCACTGAGTTTTGTTTTCCTGAATCTCAGCCTGTTCTGCTGGACATCAAGAAGAGCCACCCAGCACTGTCCCCTTGCCTTTTCACCACAGATCTGCAAGAACACAACCACTGGTAACCAAGAGACAAAGCTAAAAGAAGCACCTGCTAAGTGCCTCCAGGGATTTCACGAGCGTTCCTCAGAAAGAGCCATCAGGGCACGAGAACTACTCTTTTCCATGGCTCCACTGTGATTAAAGACAAATGCATCATCCTCTAATTAATCACCTAATCAGGGCCTCGGTGTGGTTCGATCCAGTGCCTCTTGCTGGCCCAGCCCCGGGGCTGTGGGAGAAGCTCTGCGGGTCATGATGTGAAAGGCAAAGAGGCGCTTGCCCCACCTCTGCTGCTCCATGTTTCTTCTGATGATTAATCGCTCCTCCTGGTAAAATATTTATGCCTTATTTCCAACGTGTCTGGCCTCAGCTGCCAGATATTGATTCTTGCCATCTTTTCTCTGCTCAATTAACAAGCTTCTGGCTACCATGTATTTTCTCCTCTGTGAGAGTATTTAGACGCTTTTGCCAAGCCCTCCTCTTTCCTCTTTGACTTGATTTATGAGTGGACTAACTGGATGGCCTCTCCTCTCCAGCTGTAAGACCCTTTCTGCAGCCCCTTTGTCCCTTCCCCTCAGACTCCACATCTCCTCTGCTGAGATGGAGAGGTTGGATTTGGCTACCATAAGCCCAAATTTGGTTCTGACCAGAAATGCAAATTACTACTATTTTCCCTTTTTCCTGAGCCAAATTTCACATTATCCTGAAAATTTTGAATTCTCCAGTGCAGAAATGTGGACAGACAGGCAGCCACCCCCCAAACTGCTGCCTAGTGAACCCCTGTGCTGCCTCTCCCAGCATCTGCAAGCAGCTCCAGCTGAAAATTTACCATCGGGATTAGGGACAGGAAACCCTGTACAGCCACAGTTATTATTTTTGGGTGTAGAAGATTTCCATGTTCCATTCTGCTCCAGTTAGGATGCCTTTCACTCCTCCGGTTTACCTCCGGATTTATACAAACCATTAACACTCAGCTGCTCGGGGTCACATCCAGGTTTTTCCAGAAATAATTTTCATCTCCTTTCTTCCAGATTAGTGATAAAAACACCAAGTGCATGTTACCAGCTAGCAGTGCCCAGCAGTGATAATCTCCCTGATAACTGCCTTGGATATAGATCACGTTTATTTAATACCAGCTTTCTTGACACGGTGTAATGTCGACTCTAAATACTGGACTGGATTGACTTCTTTAATATGGGGAAGTGCAGATTTTTACAAGAATATCACCTCACATAACTCAAATGCTTCTCAGAAGTGTATTACAGCCAGAGAGTCACCTCTCATGTTGGAGACTGAAATAATTTCTGCTTGCCAGGAGTTATTTTCCATATAGCCACGTTGGATGGCAGGAATTTATTCCTGGTGCTGAAGTCTTTAATCAATTCAAGCCCAAGCCAGGTTTCTCCCTCTTCTCCCTGGAGGGATGCTATCAAGCCAATCAACCTGTAGCTACCAGGTCATCTTATTCGCTTTTGGGAAGAGCAACAACACTATTAAAACACTTTTTAATCATCTGGAATTTCCCCGAGGCTCATCCCAGTGCACAGATGGGTGGTGAGACTTCAGCTATAACCATCCCAGAGCAGGAACCAGAAAAGCTGTTTCCTCAGGTCTTTGTTTGAAAAAATTGTCTTTTTTTTTTTTTTTCTTTTTTCCTCCTTTCCTTTTTTTTAATGTTTTTTTTTGGATGGAAACTGCTGGAGTGGCAGCCTCGGACTAACGGCACCGACCGCAGCCTGGATGCTGCAAGTGGAGGGAGAGGCCGCCCCGGCGCTGCAATGTGGAACAAATTAGAACTCGGAGAGCAAAGGAAATGAGAACGCCCTGGACGCGGCGGCTTTGACGTGCGCTCCTCGGCTCCAAATCCTGCCCCTCTGCTCCAGATCCTGCCCCTCTGCAGATCCCGTCCCCACAGCCCAGGCTGCCGGGGCAAAGCCCAAACCCCTCTGCTCTGAGCCGGAGACCCCCTCCCTCCCTTTCGGGATCAAGTCTCCGCTCCCGAGCCCGGCCTTTCCTTGTGTGAGTTTTATCCATCTAATCTAAGGGCAGATCGGGGGCTGATGATGTCCATGGCTGCCTCGGTGTAGTCTTTAGCCGGATCAGGGCGGGTAAACTCCTTACCATGTTATTCTTAGCAGCAGGCACCCTGCCGCAGCCTGGACCCCGCGGCCCCGGGACTGTTCAGACAGGGTGGAAAGGCAGCCCCGGTCCCGCAAACACGAACAGCTTGTCCCTAGGGCAGCTATCGCTCCACAAACATTGTCACAGTTTGGGACCTGATTCCACAAGGACAACAGGAGTCCTTTCAGCAGGTTCTCTTTTATTGCTTTTTTCCCCACCTATAATTATTTTTCAGGGTCTCTTGAGCCACCAACGTGCACCAGCTCTCCTTGGTAATGCACCAAGGCAAATGCCAGCCCTCTGCCCGGGCAGCTCTATTCACACACACACCCCAGAAACACTGCACAAAGAGCATTTGCTTTCTGCTGCCTCCCGAGCTCCAGAACCTCTGTAGGCTGCCTAATTATAAGATCTTAGCAATATTTTTTTTTCCCCAGCGATAATTAACTGGTCCTGGAGAGAGCTGAAAATAAGCACTTCCCAAGCAAGTAGCAAACTCCCCTGGGTTTTTTTCTGCTAAAGTTACAACTCAGCATGAAACTGCTCCAGCCTCACAGGGACACGGATCATCTCCGCACCTCCCTGCCACAGCCTGGAATGGCACTACAGTCGCAGGCAGCTGAATACAGGTGAAACGGCGGGTGTGGGATAGCAGTGGGATCCCAAGGGGCATGCAACGGGGAGAAGGATCCCAAGGGGTATGGAATGGGGAGAGGGATCCCAGGGAGTATGCAAGGGGGAGAAGAAGCCCAAGTGGCATGCGACTGGGAGAAGGCTACCAAGGAGCGTGCAGTGGGGAGAGGGATCCTAAGGGGTATGGAATGGGGACAAGGATTCCAAGGAGCGTTCAACAGGGAGAAGGAGCCCAAGGGGTATGGAAGAGAGCGGATTCCATGGGGCATGCGATGGAGAGAAGGATCCCAAGGGATGTGCAATGAAACACGGACCCCCAGGGACTGGCAATGTGGGGAAGGCTCCCCGTGTGCCCGGCCACGGGACAGGGACCCCCGGGCGCTGCGGTTCCCGGCAGAGCCCTCCCGCCGGCCGTGCCCGCTGCGGCTCCGCGGGCAGCGCGGGTCTCCCACGGCAACCGGACAAGCCCCGACCGCCGCGCTCCTCCCGCCTCCGGTTCCCAGGGGACGAGACACAAACGCTCCCGCCCGACCCAGCGAGGGTGTGCGGGGACGCAACAGTGGGGATCTGCCCCCCAGGAAAGGGGGGTCCCTGGGGTAGGGTCTGCCTTCGCCCCTCCCCCGCGCCCCCCGGGCCCGGTACTCACCGTCGGAGCGGGGCTGGCTCGGCGCGACCCCGGCGGCGGCAGCGCCCGGAGCCGCCGGGGCTGCGCGGGGACCTCGGGCCGGTCCCGTCCCGCCGGGGCGGAGCGACAGCGGCACCGGCGCCTCCCCGCGGCCGCCACCAGCACCGCCCCGCCGGGACCGCGCCGGGGAGAGAAGGGTCGGGATGTGGGAAGGGGGTTTTCCCCCACTCTGCCCCCCTCTCTGAGACCCCAGCTGGGCCTTCAGCACAGAAAGACGTGGAGCGGTTGGAGTGAGGCTGCGAAGATGCTCCGAGCGTTGGAGTACCTCTCCTATGGAGCCAGGCTGGGAGAGCTGGAGGTGATCAGGATGGAGAAGGCTACAAGGAGATCTTAAGAGCCCCTTCCAGGGCCTAAAGGGGCTCCAAGAGAGCTGGAGAGGGACTTTGGGCATGGAGTGACAGGACAAGGGGGAATGAATTCCCACTGACAGAGGGCAGGGTTAGATGGGATACTGGGAATAAATTCTTGCCTGTGAGGGTGGTGAGGCCCTGGAACAGGTTGCCCAGGGAAGCTGTGGTTGGCTCATCTCTGGAAAGGTTCCAGGCTGGGTTGGAAGTGGCTTTGATCAACTTGGTCTAGTAGAAGGTGTCTTTGCCCATGGCAGGGGGTTGGAAAAAGATGAGCTTTAAGGTTCCTTCAAACCCAAGACTTTCTAGGATTCTATGAAAACGCCAGGAGCAAGCCAGGCAGGGCTGTGCAGGCAGTGGTGCCTCAGCTGCACAGGCTGGCTTTGGCCAAACAGGTTTTATCAAACCAGCTCCAGAGCTGACCTGGAGACTGCAGAGGCTGCACACAGGCCTGCACACTCCTGAAAGGAGTAAGGGATGGATTGTGACTGGGTAGTTGTTCAAGTTGAGACAGTCACTGATGCTCTGCTTCCCTTGGTGAAAACGTCTCCTTTCAGTGAAGGGCTGTTTCCCTGCCCAGGGGTGCTGGGGCGCTCTGGGTGGGAAAGTGATTCTGCCTCCCAGACACCCTCTGGGAATGACAGCACCAGAGCAAAGCAAAGTCAAGAGGCCTCCCAGTCCAGCCCAATCGCCAGCAGCAAAGAAATGATGGGTGAGGTGGAAGTTGTGGGTCAGGTTTCGGGTGAGTTCAGCTGTCCCTGGAAGCAGGGAACCCTCCCTGGCTTTCTGGGAAAGCCCTGAGCATGGTAGCCTGGGGGGAACTCACCCTGTGTAATTATGGCAGAGAGGGCAGACAGTGGATGTGCAGAGGGCAGGCCAGGCAGCTCCAGCACGGGGGCAAATTCTCCCCTCCAAGAAGAGCCAGTGCCCACGGGAGAGGCCGGTGGGAGCTGCTGGGTGCTGGTGGGGCTCCCCTGTGGGGTCAGCAGCGAGCTGTGCTTACCCTCTGCCCAATCTGCCACAGGTTTTCTGCTCCTCCGTGGCTCTGGCACCCTTCATCCCCCTGCAGCGCCAGCCCTGGGGCTCCACACCTCAGCTTCTGACTCAGCCATGGAGGAGGGAAAATAGCAGGGCTGGAGCAGGCGTGGAGGTCTCTGCGCTGAAGCCACCGTGGTGAGATGCTGATGAGCCTTTCAGCCAGCACTTCTGGCCACACGGGCACTGTCAGCAAACTCATTTATTTATTTCTTTATTTGTTCAGCAGCTGGCAATGCCATCCCTGCATCAAGGTGAGTCAGTGCTCAGCATCCCAGCACCCTGCAGTTGGTTGAGTGGCTCCTCTCCTCACCAGGGACCAATGCCGTGTGGGTTGAGTCAGATAGAAAAAAAGGTTTATTTCCAGATGCTGCAGGGGAAGTAATTTTGATTTAACAAGCAGGCAAGAGTGAGGTATCTTGAGTTTTTATTTCGATCCTACTCCACAGGAAACAATATCCACTAGCATTATCTTCCTTACATTTGTTTGTATTTGACCCAATACTGTGTTAAATATAAAATACTGATTGAACAAGGATGGATGGTGAAAAACATGAGATGCTAAAAAGATCCCTCGAGCCCTCCTCCACAAACATCCTGAATGTTATGAGTCATTTAAAATTAGTATAAAATAGGAGGACAATCCAATAACTTGCTCTGTGTCCCCCATCCTGCTTTGCAAGGGGAGGATTTAGGAGCAAGAGAAGAGGGGGAGCCTCTCAATTACAGAGAAGCCCATTCAGCAAATCCAGGCTGAAGGCAGGGTGGCGATGTTCCCAACAGAGCCCAGCCATCCATTCCTGCCTGGGCATCTGTACCGCCCTGGATTCTCAGCAGGAGACTGAGATGAAACAGCCTCAGAAAGGTCCTTCTGGCACCTCCCTGTGCCTCAGGAGCCCTTGGGACAGATTTAGGGCCAAAAGACCACAATGGCAAAACAGTTTCCGAGATAAATCCCCTGGGATGAAGCCTACAGACAAAACACAGTGGTGGTCCCTGGGCATCCTCAGCCCCTGCCAGGGGACATCTGCCTGTGGCTGGGACTGCTGTTTGCATGGTCTGACCCCAGGGTGGTTCCCCATGGGATTTAGTGACAGAGGGGAAGGAGAGCCAGGCACACTGAGCCGAGGTTGCCAGTGTGCCCCACAGTGGCCCTGGAAACTCGGTCCCCCAGACTCAGTGAAAATTGAAGCAGGTGTTTGTGAAGCACTGGCTGCCCTCCAAGTGCTTCACAGGGTCCTCACATGAGCCCTGTGAGGTAGGTCATTGTTTTCACCCCATCTTACAGATGGGGAAACTGAGGCACGGAGAAGGGTAATGACTTGCCAGACAGAAAATATGGCATCTCCCATTCCAGGACCTCTGTATCCTGCTATTCCCACCCCAAATATGCTCCATCAACTGCTTGTTACTCACAGCCCATCCTTCTCCACCCCTCCATCTGCAGCAGGTGACAGGTCCGGAGCTCGGCAGAGGCAGCAGCACGGTCTGGGCTCACACCAGCTTGTTCATCCCCATCCCTAAGACCACCCATCACCACAAGGGCAGTCCCAGCCCAAAGGCTGCTTTGGGGTGCCCTGGGCACGGATCCCCAGCAGCCCCACGCCAGGCTGGGGTGCCAGGTACAGCTCCCAGAGCCTTTTACAGGAACCTTCTGCCTATGGAAGTGAAAACCCACCGGATATTTTTGCCAGCCTGGTGACCACAGCCACCACGTCAGGAGGGGGTGAGTATCCAGATGCTTCCTCTTTGGTAATTTGCTGCAAAATGGCCCTGGAGAGCCAGTCCCAGGGTGCCACAGGCTGGGGAGCCCTAAGCTCTGCGGGAGGTGGAGCAGAGCTGGGGACTCAGCTCCCTGGAATGCTGCTGGAGGAACGGGAGGTGTGGGATGGTGGCCATAAACCTCCTTCACTTGCCACGTCGTGCCAGAGGCTGCAGCTGTGATTAATCAAAGGCCAAAAAGAGGTGATGGGCAATCGATGCCTTCGGGAGCTGATGGGGAAGGTGCAGGCAGAGCCCAGCACACACCACACCCTCCTGGCTCCAGCAGCTCTGCCAGGGTGTTTGGGAAGCTGGACCAGGTGTGGTTTTCCCGTTCTGCTTCTCCCAACAGCTGGATGGATGTTCCATGTCTCATTATCCTGGGTTAGCACTGTGCAGCCATGGTCAGGCATTTAAAAACTGAGTCTCACTGGGATCTCTCCATCACAGCCCACATCCAAGCTTCGTGTGGATGCATTCCTGCCCTGCAGCAATCAGTGGAATGACAGAAATCTTTCCAAAAGTGGAATTAAATCTGATGAGCAATAGGCTCATCAGGAAAACGGGAGCAGAGGAGGCAGGTAGCCCCGTGACCCCAGTCCAAGGAGGTTCACTTCCCTCCCTCGAGGAGAAAGGGATCCCCTGAAGTGGATGGGCTGACCCCAGTCAGGGAGACGCCAGGAGCTGGATCCCAGCTCTGCTCCCTGCTGAAGGCACACGTGCAGCAGAGCCTGGGAGCAGGGCTGTGCTTCAGGCTGCCACTGGCATTGAGGCTGGAGAGGAAAACCAAGCACTCCAGGGAGAAAATGTCCGTAGGGGATCCCAGTGCCCATCTAGGGGGGATGCACTGATTTGTGCACTTAATATTGGCTTAGATAAAGGGTTTCCCAGTGCTCGGGCACTGGGATGCCCTGGAAGAGATTCAAGTTTCAATCTCCTGTAAGGCTTGTTGAGTGTGGACCATCCCCTCAAGGACTTGGAATGGAGCAGTTAATGCTGACATGACTTAGGACCATTTAGGAGCTGAGTCCAGATGGTGCAAGGGTGTCACCACATCCCTCTCCACCACTGGGCCTCTCCCCTCATCCTGACTCCTCCAGTCCCCTCAGTGGCACACACTAAGGACTCCAGTAGCCAATCCCAGGGTGTCATAGCCAGGGGCATGTGGGGCCAAGGTTCCCAGTCCCGTGAGATGCTCAAAACCAGGTGAGTGAGCAAAGATCCCAGCAAGTGGTCACTCCCCTATCACCCACAGCCCAGTCAGTCACTGTGTTCCGAAACCTTTGCCTAAAAAAACCAGTTTCCAAGGTTAAAAAAGAAAAATATTTAAAATCAACCTCCAGGCTCTCCTGTCTGCACAGGAAGGGCACCAAGGGCTGCTGTCCATGGGGCCAGGGGGTGGTTTGGGACGAGCCTACGGTGCAGGCCATGCCCCCACTGCCCTCTGTGTCTCCATGTGCCAGGTGGCACAAACAATGTCTTTAAGGCTTCTACCGGGACGTTTTGGTGTCCAGCGCTCCGGGCCGGTAGAGGTACCTCCAGATGGCATAGTAGTGGATGCCAGCTCCGATGGCCACGAAGAGGTGCCAGATGGCGTGGGCAAAGGGGACACGGCCGTCGCTTTTGAAGAACACCATGCCCAGGCAGTAGAAGAACCCACCGGCCACCAGCTCCGGGAGACCGTCCCTGTTGGGCTGGGAGCAGGAGGGGCTCAGTGAGGCCAAGGGGCATCTGCCCTCTCCCCACCACCCCATTAAGACCAGCTGCAGCTCCGGACTTCTCTGCCTTCTGCTACCCCCTCCTCTCCAGCAAGACAGCAGGGACCCAGCAGCCCTGGGAGAATTGGAACTAGATGTTGTTTAAGGTCCCTTCCAAACCAGATCATTCTACGATTCTGTGATCCCACAATTTCAACACAACAGAGCCCAGGCAGGGGGGGCCTGGGGAAGATGCATGTGGTGCCTGCTGCGCACCCAAAGCACCTGCAATAATACCAAGCTGAGCCACATCATACTGGGGATGGCTTTATCCATCAGACAGCCTGGAGACTGCACCAACCCACCGGAGACAAACTGTTCCGGGTTTTCAAATCCCTCCTGGGATTTGTCCCTCATTCTGAGTCCAAGTGCTTCCCAGCAGGGGCTTACCATGGAGAGGATGACCAAGGCAGGGAAGAAGCCCATGATAACGTAGCACACCAGCTCCACCAGCTTGTACCTGCGACAGAGAGAGGCAGCTTGGAGCAGGCGCAGAGGGAGGTTGAGTTTTACGCTTGTAATTTCCACAGCCATGCTATAGGGAAAGGGGTGGCGGTGCCATCACAGCAGGTCCCTTGTCCTCACGTGTGGGCTGGCTTGGGACCAGGCACTTGGGACTTCGGGGAGGCGCCTGGGGCCTTTGGCTTTTTATTTGGTGCCACCACGCGGAGGAAGCAGCTCACGGCAGCGCGTCCCTGCTCCGCGGCCCCGGCCCCGCACACGCACCCGCTCGGCGCCGGGCGCAGGCACTCACCGCTCATGGAAGAAGAAAACGTAGACGGTCCCGATAGACGCCATGATCCAGATGATCCAGCGCATGTGGGAGGCCCAGGGACCCAACTCCCTCAGGTTCAACCTGCAAGACACAGGTCTGTGGTGAGGCGGGTCTAGAGCAGCACCCGGGACTGGGCTCACCCTCTCACCTCCATGGCTGTCCCACCAAAGGGTCTTCCCAACTTGTAACTTCAAGAGGTTGAAATCTACAGGATGTGAAGGTTTTGTGGAAAGGGGTAAGGTACAGCCTTGAGAAGGGGCAAAGCCAGAGTGGGAAACCTTATTTATTGGAACCAGGCTTACTTATTTCCCCTTCAGCGGGGCCAGGTGAAGGCCTCCAGCCACCAGCAACTCACCACGGAGCGTAGGACGCGGCGATGAAGAAGTAGATCACCATCCTGTCAAACATGTGCAGGCAGTGCTCCACAGTCCTGCAGGACAGACAGATGGGTCAAGCACTGGGGGTATCGGTATCTGGACCCTCTCCCCTTCCCGAGCCCTGAGCAAGCAGGGAAGATACCTGAGATGCCTCTTCTTCCAGGAAATGGTGTGGAAGATGGTGGAGACAATGAAGAGGCTGGACAAGCCAAAGCCATAGATCCAGGCTGAGATGGTTTCCCACTGGTCATCAGAGAGGATGTAGAGGATGGAGCTGCCGAGGATGCTGGGCAGGATCCAGAACTGGAAGGGGAAGCAAACCTCCTGTTGACTCTCTGCATTTCCATTGAGCAGCTACAATAGAGTCTCCACTTTTCCTTTTAGGTGTCTCTCTAGCTTCTGGTCAAAGCTACCACCCGTAAGGGGCAGGCAGGGTCCCTCCCTGCGTGGTGCAACTCCAAAATAGTTTGTCCAGAAGGTAGTGAGGAGGAGGAAGGCACAAGGAGGATGGCTGCCTCTGAGTCATCTCCCAGGACTCGGGGTGGGAACTGTCAGTTCCCAAAAGAAACCCTGATGGGGGAGAGGTCCCTCCCACTGCTGCACAGGAAGCCCCATGGGCACCTGTCACAGTTCCTGCTGTCAAACAATCCATTTTCAGGGAGCTTTGAAAATGCTCCTGCCTCACCAAGCCACAGCCAGATTCCCCAGGGACATGTGGCCACGGTGGTTGAGAGCAAGGAGGATGCACATCAGCTTCCCAGGGCAGAAGCAAGGAGAGCATCCCAGTCCCCAGGAGCTCATGGGGGACATCTGCCTCGTCACAGCCCTCAGATTCTCAGTGACTGCTCCAGGGCTGAACACAGACATTCTTAGGTGTCCTTTGATGTTCCTCAGTGGATCCCCAGAGATATGAGCACCATCCTCCCTCACCCAGGGACAGGGACTCACAGCGTGGGTGGCACAGTTGGCCGCGTGCTCGTACTCTGTGGGCTGGTACCTGCAGTTGGACGGGACACGGTGATTCATGAACCTGCAGCGAGAAGCAGGGAGAGAAACATGCTCAGGGGATGGGGATGGAGCAAAACCCTTCTGGAGGGGTCTGCACGGGGCCACCCCCAGCCTGCAGCCCCACCTGAGCTCAGCTTTGCTCCCGCTGCCCTGTAGAAGTGACCTGAGAGCACAGCGTGTCCATCTGGCTGTCCCCAAGTGCCAGGTCCCCAGGTCTTGGCCATGGCTCAGGATGAAGCAGCTCCTGGGAACTGCTGTTGCTTGGAAAGTAGAAGGCAGGAGCCAGCTCTGCCTGTTGCTGTGGGCAGACATGGGAAGAGCCCCAGCAGTGAAGAGGGAACACAGGGTAGTGGGCAGACCTGCGGGTCCCCAACCCAACCAGGGGTGACACCCTCATGTCACAGCAGCGTGCCCAGCTCCAACAAGGGTATCCCTGCGATGCCTTTGGTTCCTGGGTACCACCTGCATCTTCCCCCTAGCCCCAGGGCTGCACATCCCAGCACAGACTGCTGTGTGAGGGAATGCTGCTGCCCTCCCTTGGAAACCTGAATCTTTATTTCTGTTTCTCTTAGTCTTAGGAAGCATCAGCTTGCTCTTGGCATTCACAGGAATGTATTGATTTCCCCTGCTGGATCAACACACAGTGATAAAAAATAGTGTCACTCCATTGTGGGTATGTAACAGCAAATTAAATGTGCATCCGTGATAACAGATCGGAGCAAAGCCTCGCTCACCACCCTCTTCTGGCAGGAGACAGCCATGGAGGCTTAGCAAAGGGAATGAGAAACAAGAAAATGGAGAGGCTTCCTTCCCTGGTCCTGAGAATCAGGGTTTCAAAGACTTTTCCTGCTGTGGCTCAGGTCAGGACGGCCGAGCTGAGCGGGTGCTGGTGGGGCTGCTCTGCAGGACCTGGGCTAATTGCTTTGTGACCCTGTTTGCCCCCAGCTCCAGCACCATCTGTGGTGTTTCACAGCTGAGTTGTGCCCAGCAAAGGGGCTCAGGGGCTGGCAAGACCTTGCTGCTGGGCACAGGGTGATGCCTCAATCCGGGATGCTTGGAAAGGCAGGAAAAGTCCCCTCTCCCTGTCCCCAAGCCACCCACACCTTTGTGGACTCCTCTGCCATCCCCCACCTGCTTGGTCCCACTCACTGCTGCCTGTTAAAACTCAGCCAGGATGGATTAAATAGCTCAAATGACAAGGATTGGTGTGGGGGGAATTGTGTGGCCACAGCATGGAGAGGGGCCCCCCAGCAGGTGACAGTGACACCCCACACAGGGACCCTGTCCCCAACCCCTGCCCTGCTGTGCCTCCTGCCAGACCCTGGCACTGTGGGAAGAGATTCATGGTCCTCATCACCAAAAAATGTCTGGAATTAAGAGGGAGAATGGAGGGGCCAAGCTCCCCCTGCTCTGCAAACCAAGGACTTGTGTGGGGTAAATCAGGGCTCAGCAGGGCAGGAAGCAGCTGGGCATCCCTGGGGACATGGCTGTGCCCAGAGTGCTGTCACCTGCACCCCAGGGACATCAGGGATGCCCTCCCCATCCCACCACTCCAGCCACGAGGCCTGGCAGGGCTGCCCGTGCTGGAGCCACGTCCCCCTGGCAGGAGGACATTACTGTCCCCAGCGTTGCCAGGAGACTGTCCCCAGCTCCCCTTCACTGTCTGCTTCCCTTATTTTCCCTTTTAATAATAAGAAGGAGGAGGGGGAAGGAGGGGAGGCCAGACGTCCACATGACGTCACAGTTGCTGAGGAAACACGTTCAAGGCCTTTTCCTTGAATTTATTGATTTTAACAAAGCCTGCTCCATCTCCTCTCCGCTCTGACGGAGCAGTAACATGGAGCCAATTCCACAGCCCCCTCCCCAGAGCTGGGAGGCACCAAGACCCTTAGGGAAGGTGTCCCTGGGTTGCAGATATCCTCCCTAGCTCTGGTACAGGGATAGAGAGGCCAGGAAGGACCACCCAAGCCATCCCCATGGAATGAGTTTGAAGAGCATCCGTGTTCCTGGAGCCCAAAGCCGTGCTGGTGTGGGGCACCGTAAGCACCTTCTTTCCCCAGAGGGACAATAGCCTTGAGGAGGAGCCTTTTTTTTTTACCTGGGGAGAGATCACTCTTGTTTTCCTGCCCTGCTTTCTAGTAAGCATCATCCTGTGGATGGTGGGAAATGGAGCATCATGGATATGGGACCTGGCTGCACAGTGCTGGGTACAGCAGGGCCCTCCTGGGACCAGCATTGCATTTTGGGGCTAATTTGGCACATTTCTGTGGTCCTCTATGCTGTGTAGAAATGGGAGCAGCATATCTCCTGGCAAGGCAGATAAGTTCCGGGCTGCACCTTATTTCCCAGGGGTGCAGAGGCCATTTCCTCCCCTACTCTCCTGGGATTTCATGGACCAGCTCACGTCATCCGTGTGCACACTGGGACAGATGCAGGGCAGGGCACAGGGAGCCCGGCAGCATTCCCAGCCTGCAGACAGCTGCCATGCCGGTGTGCAGAACCAGCCTCAAACCACAGCTCCAACCTGGACAGACAGACAGATACACTTGGAAAGAGCACTTGTGATTCTTGGGTCCAGGAAGCCACAGGCAGGTGTTCACACACCACTGGGTGCTCCAGTGCAGTTCAGCAGGTGCTTCAGGATGGCGAAGTCCAAAAGACACAGAGAAGTTCAAAGACTCCTGCCCAGCAGGAACACAAGCATGTTCATTTCCAGGGATGGTGTGTGGGAAGCAGGGAACTGAAGGGTTCCCGGGCACCTTTTCCTCCTGGTGCTGTTCCTGGCAGACTCCCTACAGTTGGCTGTATGAGGAGAGGGGGCTGCTGAGGGTCTGAGCAGGGGTTATGAACAGCAGCCCCAGGGTTTTTGCCTGCCCTGGTTGTGCCTGCTTTCCCCTGGCCTCTTTCCCAGGGAGGGAGCCTGAAAAGGGCCAGTACAGCAGGCTCTGGCCAGGGAAACAAAGAGCCCCTTGTCCCTGGGCGCCGGGGCAAAGTGCAGAGCTGGCTTCCCAGGCCTGTTCCTTTCTCCTGCTCTTTCTCCCACTCTGTTGGGTTGGGGTGGTTTTTTTATAGCTTTAGGGGTTTTTACAGAGTTTTTAAAAGACTTTTATCCAAGAACAAAATTCCAGCCTCAAAAATCGTGCAGATCTGCCTGGCTTTTGCTTTGCCAGGATGGGAAGAAGAAGGTAAGAAAGGGATTAAGTTAAATTATTCCTCAGGAGGGCTCAAAAGGGACCATCTAAGCTCTCCTGAGGGCACCATGAGAACCTGAATCAGTCACTCCATGGTCACCACACACTGACTCAAGCAGAGCCATGGGACACTTTGCAGGAAAGCTGTCCCCTGCACACGTGAACAGCCCTGAAGGAGACCCAAGCCAGGCTGCAATTTGGGACAGATGGGGTTTAGCCCTGACTTTGACACGACTCCTTGGTTAGCCTCTGCCACATCTCTTCATGTTCCTCTCATCCCCTTTCCCCCTCCTCCAAGTGAGGATAATAATTCTGACCTGCTTTAGGTGAGCCAGTGGGTGGATAATGTGAGGAGGGTGTAAAATCACCACTAAAATGTGGATGGGGAGGTGTGAGCTGGGTTCCTGCCCTTGGAAAGAGCTGGTCCAACACCTGCCCTCCCCAGCCCTGCCATAAATCAGGCTGTGCATGTGTCTGTGTGTCTGTGCACTGTGGGCTGGGTGCCACGGGGACAAAGGGGCAGTCAGCAAGTCCAAGGTTATCCCAGGTGATACAAATCTCCCCAGAGCAGCTCACATCTACAGGTTTCACCTGCAAATGGCTTATAAAAGGGCTGAGCTTACTCAGGAGTTGGCCTAAAGCCTGTGGAGATGGATTTGTTGTGCATCTACCCTCCTGCCCAAGGAGCTGGGGCTTTTCCAAGCTGTGTTCTCTGCTGGGCAGCTCTTGGGGTCTGGCTGCAAAAGAAGATTTCTCTTTCCTCTTGTGACTTGATGTCACAGCTGCTTTTAAAGTAAAAGAGGAAGGACTGAGGAAGGATTTTCTGGATGCCAACCAGCAGTGGCGGCAAGCCTTGCTGGGGCTGTCCCTTGGTAGAACAAGTGTTGTGATGCCTGAGGTGTCAGTGATGGAACAGATGTGTCCCTGTAGGGTAGACTGGCCTCTGACTCTTCAATGCATGGCCTGGGTTTGCTCTGACAGCCCTGAGGCTGCACACCCAGCACAGATGTCAGGGCTTGGTCCTGGGGCTCGTGCTCACGTGGGAGCTGCTGTGGTGGCATCCCCGTAAGCTGGGGCTTGGCAAGTGCCCTGCCTCTGATCTGGAATCTGGTAATGCTCCAGCTGCATCCCTGGTAAGAGGCTTCAATCCCTTGAGCTCCTCTGTGGTTTGTAATTAGCTCAGTCCCAGGGAGTTGTGTGTGCTGGCATGGAGCCTGCTCGCTGTTTGTGTATGGGACACAATCACAGGCTTCAGGAGATGCAGCAGGACCACGACGAAACACCCATGGCCCACCTTGAGCCCAAGAGATCTCCCAGACTTTACTGCTTTATCCAGCCCAGGAGCACTTGCAAAATCCTGCTTTTCCTTCCTACCCATTGACGTGGGAGCGTTTGCCACTGGGAAGCAGAAACGCCAAGGCCGATGCTGCCCGGCACTGCCATCTGCAGAGCCACCCACGTGGGCATGTGCACGGCTGCGTGGCACCCGCTGGGAGCTGAAATCTCCCTTCCATGCCCATCCCTCAGCACCTGCGCGCTCCCACGCAGGCACATGGCGCTCCTGCTTTGCCAGGCTGAGCTGTGCCTGCTGGAAGCCTGTGGGGCAGCTCCTGGGGCCAGGGGAGGTGGGGCAGCTGGGGCAGGCCTGGCCATGGGCCCCTCCTGTGACTCCAGCCCATCCCATGGGAGAGGGGCAGGAGGGCTGATGGAGCAGGACAACTCAGTGTTTTCTTTTGTAACGCTTCCTAGCACAAGGAGCCAGCAGCTTGGGTAGGGAGAAGGAAATGGAAGGCTTTTTATCTAAACCAGCATTTCCCTACCTTTCTCTACCATGGGTAAATTCGTGGATCACCAGATTTCTGGAGTAACCCACCCAAATTCCCCTGGTGCAAGCCTTGCTTCCACAAGGTGAGTCAAAACGAGCAGCAGATCCAATTGTCATCCATCACCTCATTACACCCATCCCAGTTTTGCTCACTCCCAGCACTCTGACGTGTACCAGCACCCTGGGCTGGCTGTAGACCATCCCCTGGAACTACACAACCTGCATGCCCTGAGAAATGCTGAGCAAGTGCTGCTGCTAACTTAGAGATGCTTCCAGGCAGGGACCGTGTGCTCAGCCAGGTCCGTGTTGTACCTGGCTCTGAGCCCTGGGCACAGATGTCCCCTGAGAAGGGACAGAGGAGGCAACCCCTGACACATCCTGCTGCCTCAGAGGGTGCAGGAGGGCATGTGCTGCTCTTCCCCTGAACATACCAAGGGCATACACCCTTCTGTTCTTGCTCCTCATCCTAGCAGGGACAAGCATGGGAGGCTCCAAGCCAGGCTGGATGCGGGCATTGACAATTTCTGCACCCACAAGAGCCCATATACACCCAGTAGGGCTCAGCAGCAATTCCCAGCAGGGTCCTAGCTGTCCATATTCCCATCCTGTGGGCAGGGATATTTATTTTTCTCCCCAGCTCTCTATGTAGATGGTGTCTCTAACTCTTCCAAGGCAATTCATGACCCTGCAACCACAGCAGAACTGTTTGTTTATTCACAACAGATGGGATTGGTGAGTGTTTCCCAAATTACTTTCTGAGCTGGGACTTCTTGTTTCATTTGGTACTCATGAGACATCCAACAACAGCTGATTAGTCACAAAATGACTCTGATGTCCCAGGTGTTTTGTGAACGTTGGAAGGACTGTTTCCAGAACTGCAAATCCTCTATTATTCATTAATTTCTTGTTTGGAAAGTCATTGTGCATGTTCCTAGCTGCCTTGCCTTGAGCGAGAAGTTAGTGGGATAAATCCTGAGCTGGCTCTGCCTGTTTAATTGCAACAGCCCAAGGTGGGCAGGACTGAGCATGACCACTGGATCCTGTGCCTGCTGGCAGAAGATTTGGATAGTTTGAGGGCTGGAGCTTTCCCAGCCTCTAACCCTGGCTGTGACTGTGAAATACATTGGCAGGTGACCGTGTCCCAGGTTCATAAAATCTCCCGACAGCGTGGCCTGAGAGACACAGCCAGGCTCTCATGTGGGATTCCTGGATGCCGCTCAAGTACAAATAATTTCTGTAAATTATTCAGCAAATGCCTCTGGACAGCGAAGGCACAGAAGGAAAATCATGTATTTCACCAGCCAAGCATGCAGATAGTAAGATTTCCATTAGTATTACTTACAACAGAGAGCAGGGCTCTGTCTAACGCTGCTGTGCCAGCCAGTGCTGCTCAGCACAGAGAGGAGGCAACTCCTTGCCCTGACCTCATGATCTCTTTCTGCATAAAGTCCTTTCCTCAGCAGCAGCAAACCTGGACTTTAAATTCAAACAGGAGCACAGAGTTGTCTCCAAATTCTCCTGAAGGTCAGCACTGCTTGGCTCAACTCACTGTATCTGACTCACCCACCAGGAATATGACACCTGTGGTATCGTGTTATCACGAGAGGTTGCAGTGTTGTCACAGAGAGCCCATCAGGCTCTGGATTCTCACTGCATGAAAATGTTGAGTTTCCATCACACCTGAAGAGACCTGACACCTGTGTTTGGCCATGTCTCAGACCCAGCCCTGAGCATCCATCCCCAGCCAGCAGAATCTCTGGGGTCTCAACCAGCCTCCTTGTGCAACTGCAGCCAGGCACCCCTCGGGAGTGAAGGACTGGAATAAGTTGTGCTCTTTTCCCTTCCTTTCTTTGGGAGTTGTAGTTGGTTGGCATGGCTTTGTCTCGCTCTGGAGCTGGGGGTGTGGGAAGGGAGGAGGAGGGGAGGGGAGCCCAGGACCCGTCCTGGCAGAGCCCCATTTCTCATAGTCACTGACCTGCCGTGCTGGGCAGTGGCTTGAATTTCCCATGGGTTGTTGGCTGCTACCTCGTGAAGCTGGCCACAGCAAACCGTGCCAAAGAATCACATCAGGCTGATATCCAACACCAGCTGAAGGAGGGGAAAGATCATGTGCTTCCCAGGCAGCCAAGAGACCATCCTTCCCCCAAAAGCACAGGGCATGGGGCTTGGTTTGCCCACTTAGGCACATCTCCAGTGTGGTGGTCCCCACCTGAGCCTGTCCTGCTGGGTGCCCCAACCCTTGCAGAGGAGGGAATGGGGTAGTTTGAGTGGACATCCCATCAAAAATGATGCTCCAAGGGCTTGTTGCCTTCCAAGTACCTGGCTCCAGTTACGCACCCTGAGCATCTAAACCTACATGAAATGACTCTACTGGTGCCATTTTAAGAGGTTACCTGAGTCAACCTGGCCCCACAGAGCAACCGGCATGGAATTGGTTGGTAACATCAGCTGATCCTGGTTTTCAGGCACTTTGGGAGCCTCTCCATCTCTTGGAGCAGTGCCTTTTGCATCAGGGGGGTCTGTCTTTTCAGGTGGGACAGGCAGGTCTTGATGGGGCCGGTGCTTGCGAGGTGAGCAGCCCCTGCCTCTTGAGGAGCTTCAGGCTGTGGTATCAACACTGAAAGCATTTTCCTTCTCAGTGCTTCATCCCACATGGGCTGTGGGGGAAGCAGAGCTCTTGGTAAGCATCTTGGAGTGTGTGGGAGCAGGCGAGGGCTGCTCATATTTTCATGGCAAAGCAATGGGGAACAGGTCTTCCCAATGTGGTGGCTCTGTCTTGGCATTGCTTTCCTTTTGTTGGGAGTCTGAGCACCCCAACATTTCCTGCTCCTCCTATTCCTGCTGGTTCTCCTCTCCCTGTCTTGGCCAGAGATGCTGGAGTAGCTGATTAATGTCTCTTTGCTCAATAATTACAGGTGCAGGGAGAAACAAGGAAGGTCTTCCCAGCTGCCTTTCCCCAAATTCAGAGGATTTGGGTTTGAGCAAGTGTGGAGTTCAGACCTCCATCCCCTCATGCTGGTGAGGAGGTGGCAGTGCCTGCATTGCAGGCACAGGGGGATGAGGACAAGCCTGGCCCATGCACCTACAGAGACCCCCACAGAGCCCCCTGCTCCTGGGCTGAGACATGAATGGGGATTTTCCCAGTTGCTCCTCTTTGTGTTGCTCCACGCAGGGCAAGCCAAGCAAACACAGTAAGATTTAGAGCCTTTTACATGGATAAATCAAAGGAGCTGCTATCAGTTTGTGAGGATGATTCAGTGCCCTGCAGCTCCCGGCAAGCCCCTCTCCACTGCTGCTCCAGAGATGCTGAAGCTGGCTGGATACAGCAGCTCCCTGATTAATCAGGTTTCCTTCCAATTACAGCTCTGGATGGCCAAAGTCTGGGAAGCATTCAATGTCCCCACAGGAAGATACTCAGCCCCGTGACAGCTACATAGGCAGGAAGGACCAGACCATGTTTGAGTTAAAACTGGGCCAAAATGGGGTCAAAACTGGTGGTGAGGTGCAAGGAGGGTTTGGTTACCAGGTCAATGTAACCTGACCAATGAGTCCAGTGATAAAGATGCAGCTTGGTCTGATCTGTTGGTCTGGGAGGGACCCAGCACCATTTTGGGTGAGCTGAGAGGAAGAGTGGAGGGGGAGTGGGGGGATAACCCTCTGGTGGTCAGACAAAGCAGGAGGAATCACATCTGCCTGCACTTTGTGCTGCGCTGGTGTCGTGGCTGAGCTTGGCCTGTCGGGCAGGAGATGGATATTGCTTGTCAAGCGTGCAGGTTGTGAGTGACAGGGAAAGCCTTGCAGCAACTGTGCTTTGAAACTCCATTTCCCCTCGGTGTCAGTGATGGAAGAGCCTCCTGGACCCCACAGCAGAGCAGAAATAACCACGTTCCTCATTTATAACCACGGTGAGCTCAAATGGCACTGCCTTGCACCCTGTTCCCACCACGGTGACAGCCCCTGCCTTTGCTTTCTTCCCCTCTGCCCCAGCTCTAACGCTGCATCTCCAAAGCCCAGCCAGGAGGGATTTGGAGACAGCCTGGTGCCCCTTCGGCCCTGAGTTTTCTCCTGGCAGTTCACAGAACGTTCCCACATTGATCACTGCTTTTCATCTCTTTGTTCTCACACAACAGGTCTTTCATCACCACACTGTGTTTTATTTATTCCTTTTGGTGGGTGTATCAATGGCCAAGTTCCTCCTTTCTTGGTCCTTGCTCAAAATTAGATAAAATGACATGAAAAATGAAGCCTGTTCCAGGCTTTTCCACCACAAGGAAAACTTTGATATTTTTCCTTTTTTCAAGGAACACCACAAGCAAGGCCACATTCTCTGAAACGATGTTGCAAGATGGAACCATAGAATTGTTAAGATCGAGTCCAACCATTAGCCCGGCATGGCCATGTTCACCCCTAAACCATGTCCCCAGGTGCCACATCCACACGTGTTTTTGAAAACTTCCAGGGATGGTGATTCAAGCACTTCCCTGGGCAGCCTGTTCCAATGCCTGACTACCCTTTTAATCTAAACTTCCTCTGGCGCAGCTTGAATCCATTTTGTTTTATCCCATCCCTTGTTCCCTGGCAGCAGAGCCTGACCCACACCTGGCTGCACCCTCCTGTCAGGGAGCTGTGGTCAGTGAGAAGGTCCCCTCTGAGCCTTCTTTTCTCCAGGCTGAGTCCCCCATGGCTCCCTCAGCTGCTCCTTCTCAGACTTGTGCTCCATTATCTTTCTCTGGAGCTGCTCCAGCACCTCAACATCTTTCCCGTAGTGAAAAGTGAACACCGGACTTGAGGTGCTTCTGCTGCCTTGAAGGACACGTGCCACCATGAGTCCCCTGGCTTCTTCTCGCCCCAATTCCCACCTCAGAGCTCGGCTGAAAAAGCACCCCTGGCACAAAGGAAGAAGCAGCCTTAGGGTTTCTTTTGGGATATGGCCCAGCAGAGGATTTCCAAGGAGAGCAGAGTTGGTGTGCATGGAGTGCAGGGGTACGGGGATTATCCCACTGTTATTTTTAAGCACTAGGCTAAGAGGATCTCTGCGATGATATAGGAAGCCCTGGATTAGCATCACGTGCTGGTGACTTTCTTGGGGTGAAAGCCAAGGGAGCACCCATCTCCTGCTGCTCCCCATCCAGCCCTGGCACACAGTGAGAGCTGGAGGATTCCCTGTGGATCTGACCCTTCCCATTCCCCACAGCCCCTGCCCTGCAGGTGGGCACCATCCCTGCAAGGCTGTCTGTAATGCCTCATCCCATTTAAAGAGTTGTCTCCAGAACTGACCACAACAAGGCTGGAGCACGCTGATTCAGGATAAATCAAGCAACAGGTTGGCAGATGGGTTCTGCTGGGGGAGACTGATGTCAGTGGAGCAGCCCCTGATCTGCTGCCCAGCTCCCAGAGAGCCTCTGCACCCCTGCCATGGGCTAAAGGTATGGTTTGCCTCATGCTTTGGGGGGTACAGAGCTTTGCTCAGTTCCATTTCCCCCAGCTCTGTCCTTTGCATGCCAGCTGGGGTGGGGGGTGGGGGGGGGGAGAAGTCTTGAATTGTCCATTTTCACAAGGTTTTGTACCAGGCACATTGTGCAGACCTGCTGGGTGCCTCCTGCCTTTCCCCCAGGCAAAGGTTATCAGGAGGCAGATACAGCATCAAAACTGTCTTTGACCAAGTGGCCAGCATGGATTTTCCCCATGGGACACCTGGAGGGAAAGGAGCCGATGGCTGGAGGGGGTAGGAGGATGGTCTCCTGTCCTTACCCAGCCCAGACAAACATCCCTCAGGGATCATCCTGCCTGGAGCAGGAAAGAAACACCGTCACCACTTCTTTTCACACAAGTTTTTCTCTGGTATCTGCCCCTAACAGGACCACTGGGAGTCTGGAAGTGGCAGCACAGAGCTGAGTACCCCCAGCAGCTGTGCCAGCCCGCGGGACCCTCCGCAGGCAGGAAAACCTCCCCACCACAGTCCCAGGGAGCTGGGAGCGAAGCGTGTCCTCGGTGCAAAGCTGAGCACCCCCAGCACCTCCCCAGTCCCCATCTGGCTGAGCAGCACCCGGTGCCATCTGACTCATCCCGGCCAGCCGGGGAGCAGAGGGCTGCAGACGTTGTCCCCATGCCACCTGCCAGCTCCCTCCTAAAGGCCACATCTGATCCCGCAGCAGCGCGTGTGGCCAAGTGCCCTCTGACTTGTGCTCAGCAATCCTCAGGTTTCCCCCTGCACAGGTAACACCGTGAGGTTTCCTGCTACACCTGAGCTTTTAAAACAAGTCCCGGCTGCTGCTGGAAAACCTCCCTGGGGATTTCATTGAGGGAGAGAAGGATCCACCACCGGTGCATCCCATGGGAACCCTGTTGAGCCTGTGGGTCCGGGCTGGGAGAGCCACCTCGAGGGGGTTTCACTTGGGTGCAGCTGGACCCTGGACCACACTGGTGCCTCCATGGGGAGTTCGGAGCCAGCGCTGGGGTCTCTTCCCTCGGGAAGGCAGGATCCTGCTCCCCCGGCAGCGCGGAGAGCCGCGGTGAAGTTAGACCCAGCGAAAGGCAGCGAAGGCTCCCAAGGATGCTGAGAATCCTTTAAGGATGCAGAAAAGCAGGTAGCCAAAAGCCCAGCCCGCACTTGCCCTGTGCTTTGAGGCACTCAGCAGCTTTTGAAGATCCTTTCGGGCTCCATCCCAGCGGAGCCGAGCCCGGGGAAGGGTTGGGGCTGTCCGGGGGCTCCGCGAGCACCGGAGGTCGGGGACCGCCGCACCGACGGATTTACCTGGCGTAGCGCGTCTTCTGGAAATCCAGGAGCCGGGACACGAACATCGCGGCGGTGCCATGGGGGTCCCGGGGGGCGGCGGCTGCTCAGCCCCGGGGCGGGGGGAAAGTGCCGCCCGGGGGAACGGCACCAACTCGGCGAGCTCCGGCGAGCGAGGAGGAGAAGGGGCGGCCGGTCCAGCCCAGCCCAGCCCAGTCCGGCCCGGCCCCGGCCCCCTCCCGCTCCCTCGGTTGCTCGGGAGAAGCGACACGGGGAAAACAAAGGCGACCTCCGGGAGGGGGGAGCCAGCCCCGCTGCTGCCTTCAGATGTGCAACGAGGAGGAGGAGGAGGAGGAGGAAAAAAAGGAAAGGGGGGTGCTGGGGGGGAATCCCTTCTAACTCTTCCCGGCGCCAGCAACCTGCGCGATCTCCCTCCGCCCCCCGGCAGCTTTAAGCACGGCTAAAAATATCCCCCACCCTCCCCGCTGCCACCCCCGAGGGATCAAATAGCAGCAGATTTGAATTGAAAATGTGATTAAAGCATCGGGGAGGAGGGGGAGCGGCGAGTGCCGGCAGCCGGCCCGCACCCCCGGTACCCACGGCCGGGTCCCCCCGAGGGTCCCCGGGGCATCTCTGCCCGCCCCGGGGCAGCACCATCCCCAGGGAGCTCGTTCGTTCGGCTTTACTTTTATTTATTTGGCTTTAATGATTTTTTTTCTCATTATTTTCCAGAGGCCCCAGCAGGGATGGGTGGCTCTGCCTCAGCCCCATCGCTGCGTGGTGCCCCTGGGTGGGGACACAACTCCAGCATCCCACCATCCCTCCCTGCTGGGGAGAAGGGGGGACAAAGAAGCACGACAACAAGGCAAGGACTAAAGACCCCACAATCAACTCATCTCCATCCTAAAACCTTCACCCCTCCCTCCACTACATCACCCAAGGAGGATCCTACAGGAGGTGACATCCCGAGGTATATCTGAGGTTGGGCAGCTCAGAGAGGGGATACAAAAGGTGATGGGGGCTTTTCTGGGGGCAGATGGGTGTCATCCTTGCCCTCGCTGTGCCAGGGACTGCAGGCACCCTCAGGCCAGCAGCTAAGGGACAAGAAAGGAGAGGTCAGCAACAACTGGAGGAGCAGAGTCTTGGTCACCCGGACACAACCTCTCCTTGCTGAAACTGTGGTAATGCTGAAGGTGGAACAGCTGAGGACATCTTGCCAAGAAGGGTTGTACTCATATGGCCATTTCCATGGGAGATCAAGCACACGTAGATCTTCGAAAAGACAAAACAGACAAAAAGGAAGAAATCCTTTAAGTCTAGGCATGAATTAATCCTGGCACCTTCTGCAACCCCTTCCAAAAGCAGCTCAGTCAGGGGATGCAAAAGGTGCAGCTGCATTGTGGGGTGTCCCCAAGGCACACAAGAAGCACCCCAGGAGCCAGCAGCAGGTTCAGCCTTCCTGTACAATTCCCATTGTGAATGGAAGACACCAGTGGGGACCAGACTGGTGACAGCAGGATCCAGGAGGTGTGGGGACAACAAAATAAACCCCATCTTTAGTAGGATATCTGGGACAGCCAAGCCCTGGCTGAGAGTGGCAGGTCCAAGCTGAGATGCAGAGTGAGATCATCTCCGAAAACCTCTCCCACGCTCTGCCACTTAGCCGGGAAGATATTTTTCAAATTCCTTCCCCAGATGATGAGCTTTGGCAGAGACTATGTCATGATTCCTGTGCCCTGCTGTACCTGTTCTCTGGCCCTGAAGAGGGGAGGAAGAGGAAAAGATGATAAATCACATTTAACAAAAGAACCCCCATCCCCAAAGCCCCCAGCCAAAGGTGCTGGCAAGGGACACCTGAAGCAAACCATCCATCCCAAAATAGATCCGTCTCAGAGGGCAAAAGGCAAATTGAATGAAAAATAAGTTACTATTTTTGAAGCCTGAATCCAGTTGTTATGGCAACCAAAGCCTCGAGCATCATGCTGGGGAATGGCTCCAGCCCCAGCAATGCCTCCAAACCTGGCAGATGGAGAATCGCAGGCAGCCAGGGGCTGCTCCAAGGTGGGGTGTGGAGATGTCCACGCTCACACCACCTGTACCCCACTGGGATGGGTCCCCTCCCTGCACGGCATCTCTCCTCATGTACTCTGCCCACCAGCCCAGCTTGCTTTTCTTCCCTCTCCCACCCCTGGTGCTCTCCTCACCTTGCAATGATCTGAGTAATTGTAAGGGCATTAAGGAGAAATTCCAATATTCTGGGCTACCCTGAATGCAGCCGGGTTTTTTTAATGTTACCAAAACAGGGGGGGCTTGCAGAGTTTTCCTTTAGATGAGGAATGGCTCATGAAGCCCAGGGATGTTTTCTTCCTTCGTTCTGATCTCTTCTCACTGGTTACAGTGACAGGACCCGAGGGAGCAGCTGGAGCTGTGTCAGGGGAAGTTTAGCCTGGATATTAGGAAAAAGTTCTTCCCCCAGAGGGTGGTCAGGCACTGAACAGATTCCCCAGGGAATGGGCACAGCCCCAAGGCAGCCAGAGCTCCAGGAGCATTTGGGTAACTCTCAGCCACAGGGTGGGATTGTTGGTGCAGGGCCAGGAGTTGGGCTCTGTGATCCTTGTGTGTCTGTTCCATCTCAGGATACTCTGTGATTCTCTGCAGAATTCCCACAGCTGGAGACACCTCTGTGCACTGCCCCCAATGAAGGATTCCAGGGGCACCCCAGCAGCAAACAGTGTCCACACCTTTGCAATGATGGCAGTGTTTGGCTCTCCTGGCAGCACATGCTGTGATCCCATTTCCTCAGGGAGAGAAGTTTCCCTGCACATGAAACTGCCAGAGCCAACAGGTAAGAAAAGAGATAATTTGAGATTAAAATCTGCCATCAGCAGGGAAAGTCTCCCTGGGAGAAAAGAAGCTTTGGATGGATAGAAAGAGCTACAGGATATGTGGATGTGCTGGCAGGTGTAGTGGAGGCAGAGGAGAATGTGGGGGGCAGTGTGGGGGACAGGACTGGCTCTGGTGGCCATGGCAGGGTGGGCACAGGGCAGCAGGGAGCTGGGGAATGGCCACTTGTGTTGAAGCCATTTGGAGGGGTCTCCTTGCCAGCAGCTGGAGGTTCCTTTTGCCTCACAGGCTCGTGAAGGGGAGGCTCCATCACTCCACACTGCCCCATAAGCATCACTCATGAACCCTCCGGAGCCAGCTGGACCCACAGGCAAAAACCCAACACCCAGTGGCTCGTTTTTGTGAGATTTACCCTTTTTCGTACTAATCCCTTGATTTTGATCCCATTTCCAGACATCTCTCGTTCAGTTCCCTTTTTCTTTTTTTCCCTGCAATTTGTGTTATCTCCTTACAAGTTGTTCCCTGAGTCACGGCTCCCCTTGCTCTGGAATTCACAGAATGGGTCAGGTTGGAAGGGAGCACAATGGGGCATCTGGTCCAAACTTCCTGTTCAAGCAGGGTCATCCCAGAGCACACGGCACAGGAGTGTGTCCAGATGGGTCTGGAATATCTCCAGCGAGGGATACTCCACAGTCTCTCTGGGCAATCTGTTTCTGCAATCTGGGGACCCCCACAGGACCCCTCGAATGGCCAGAACAATTGAGATCTCCCTGGAAGAGACTGTGCCAGGAGCAGTCATAGAATCACAGAATGTGAAGGGGTTGGAATGGACCCTAAAGTTCGTCTAGTCCCAACCCCCTGCCATGGGCAGGGGATGTGTCCACTAGAACAGGATGCTCCATTCAGCCTGGCTTTGGACACGGCCAGGGCTGGGGCCTCTGCGATCTGTTCCAGCGCCTCGCTGCCATCCCAGCAAAGAATTCCTTCTGTGTAACCATCTTCCCTTTCAGAGTGAACCCATTACTCCTTGTCCTATTCCTACAGATTCTGGCCAAGAGCCCCTTCAGATACTGAAGGCTGCTCTGAGGTCTCCACGCACTTTTCTCTTCTCCAGGCCGAACAGCCACAACTTCTTTTTCCCTTTTCCCAAGTCCGGAGCGCCCGCCCGCTCATCTGCTGAGCCTCGGGGCCATCCCGTGGCACGAAGCGGAACTGCAGAGGCCCGGGCGGGCGGGAACGGCGCGGGGCGTGCCCGCGGGGCCACCGTGACAGGAACGCGGTGGCCGCGCTCAGCCTGGGGACAGCGGGGGCGCGTCCGAGCCGGGCACCACCGGCCGCGCTCCGAGTCTCCCATCCACCGCCGGCCGCGGCGGGCCCGGCTTAGCTTCGGAACACGTTCCGCCCGGCGCCGCCGCGCCCGCGCAGGCTCGGTGGCCGTACGGCGGCCGGGAGGGGCGGGAGGGCGCAGGCGCGGGGGCCGCTCCGCCGCCCGCCGCGTAAACAAGGGCCCGGCGGGGATGCGGCGGGGCCGGCGCGGTCGCGGCTGAGGGGCGCAGCCTTTCGGAGGTGTTTCCTCGTCCTCCCCCCGCCGGACGGGGGTGGCGAGGGCCGTCCCGCCATGAACTTGGCCGGTCAGAGTGGTGACGCCGGCAGCGGCCATCTGCTGTTCGCCAACTTCAACCAGGACAACACGTACGGGGGGCTTAAGGGGGCGGGCTGAGGGGGCCCGGGCCGGGGAGGGGGCAGCTGAAGGGACAGAGGCCTGGGGGGCCCTGAGCAGGCCTGGCCGCGGGGGGGGGGGGCGTGGTGGGGTCTCCCCGGTGCCGCCCCGTCCCATGGCGGGGAGCGCCGCTGGAGCCGCCCCTTCGCGGGGCCTCGGGGCTGCGGTGAGGCCGGGGTCCCCCGCGGGGAGGAGGGCCGGGAACAGCCCCCCTGTGCCCTTCGGCTTCAGTGCGGAGCCGCGGGGACAGGCCGCTCCTCCCGCGGGGACACGCGGCTCTGGGGTCGTGGCAGCGTGTTGCCCTCTTCCTCCCCCGGATCGCTGTCCTGGGGAGCTTCTGCTCCTGCTTGGGAAGCATCGCTCGCTGTTCCTTGGGGGAAGGGACGGGAGTAGGGCTCCTGCTGCTCCTTGATGATGTCCAGCCCTAGGAGGGCCTGACATGAAGCCCCAGGTCTTCCAGGACTTGCAAAGACTTCATCCAAAAGTTCCTCGCAGCTGTCTTTTCATACAGCTATTTTATTGTCACCTGCTGTGTCAAAGAAGTGAGACAGGCTTGAAGGTATTTTTATGAGCCCATGCTACTTTTAGTTTTGCTTTTGAAAAGAGGCCTTTCTCTGATCCTTGGAACTGCACTTACTTGGGCTTCAGATGGTTCAAGCTGCACGTCTCACAAATTACTTAATCATTGCAGCATATTTAGATCAATTAGTGCACATTAGTTTTTATATGGGGTATTATAAAGCAGTATTTTTAATTTAGGAACCTCCTATTAGTTGGGATTGGAGCACCGAATATCATTTAAAGAAGGATTTGACTGTGTTAAATACCTGAGAGATGAAGCTGGGAAGTAAGAACCGAAAGAACTTGTACTCGAGAAAGGAGATTTTTTTTTTTTTTTTAGGAAGTGAGTAAGAGGAAATGATCTCAGGTTGGCATCACAGAGTATAACCCACGTGTGTGGTGGAGGGTTTGTTTTTTAACAGCTTGTTCTTTTTGCAAGCAACAATATCTTGCCCTCACGAGGGAGACCTGTGCCTGTCCTCAGCACGTCCTGTAGCATATGGGAGTTGTGAAGGTGAGAGGGTTATTTCTGGTGACTGCCAAGCTTGAGCAGAGTTACATCACAGCAGGAGAGGCTCTGTTTGCTTTTGTAGGTTTTGTTGGGGGTGAAGAGATGAGCAATTGGAGCTGGATAGACTTGAGACAAGAGACTCTGGCAGTAAATAAGTTATGGTAAATGATGGGGGGAGCAGTAGTGCTCTGTGTATTTGTAAGTAAATTATTATCCATATATTGATTCAAGCCAGAGACTTTTGCAACTGCTTTTCACATTTTTTCAGTGAGTGCCATATAGATCTCTCTCTGTCCGTGTAAAACATGCCCAAGTTTTGCTCAGCTACCATTCATTTTTTACCTGTTACTGGAAAAAAAACCCCAGTCATAATAACTAGGAGATTTGTCACCTCTTTAGTCTGCAGTTTATGAAGGTCATTATATACATTTTTGAAGTTCAACTCTGCTCTCCAGTGTGGCACCTCTGCATTTTCAGTTGCACCTTAGCTTTGTGGAGAGCTTTATGTACCTGAAGATCACTGAGCTGCGATAAAAAACCCCACTTATTTTGAACAAGACAGTTGCAGGTTGACTTGAGAACAAAAACAAGACAAATAAAAAGAAAGCAAATATAACATAAACTTATCTAAGTGGGTTTTGGCTTGTATACCTTGAAATCTTTCTTGTAGGAGAGTGGAGGTGATTCCTTTATAACTTCGAGTTTATAGGGAATAAAAAGGGACACCTGGCTAATGATTTCTTTCCTGAATTGTGTGTGTTACTGCACTACTTTTTCCATTTCATTTTTGTAAATAACCAAAAAATCTTTTTTGGTAGCTGGCTTGCGTTGGTGGTTTTTTGGTGGGGTTTTTTTGTTTTTTTTTTTTTTTTTGATTTGGTGTTCTAATATCCATTGTGAATAAATGATGCTTTTAAAAAATGATTTATATATAAATCACCGTGAGATTAGCTGATGGGAATTTTGGTAATGTATCTTTTATGTGAGGCAGGCCTGGCCCATAGATCTTTGCAATTACAGTTCTTGGACTACTTTTATGTCATTTTTGAGTATTTGTGAATTCAGCTATCTGTTGTAGAAATGACAGAAATATCAAAAGGCTCCTGTTCATATTTTTGTCTCAAAATTCTGAGAATAATTTAAAAGGCCACTTAATTTGAGATTAATGAGGTGGTTGATGATGTGGAATAATCTTTTCTTACGAACAGTGTCTCAAATAAAACTCTCCAAGAAAAGTAGTAAGTATAAAACAAGTCTTGCAGATGTGTTTGTTAGCAGCTTCTCAGTGAAACACTTGTCTGATGTGGTAAGTGGCCCAAACAACCAAGTTGCATTCAAGTTCCTAAACTGAGTAGAATTTAGTGGTTGTGTATGTTCTTTAAACTGAAGTTTATTTGATTTTTTTTTCTCTTTCCCCACCCATGATCTCTCCTAGTTTCTTGTTTGAGTAGAGAAACAAGAAGGCAGCTCTCTGGGTTTATAGTACACTATTCTATGTATCTAGGAGATGACAGTTCACCAGGTGAGAAGAGCTGAAAAGAACTTACTAGGAATGACTTACACTTTCCCATGCTGGGCCTCAGCTCACCTCTTTTCAACTTTTACAGGTAACTGGAGCCCTTCTCCAGACAGGCAAGGTAAACAAATGTATATTCTTTCAGGCAGTATATGAAAGACAAGCTTTGTTTATGTCTGCCCAGTCAGTAGAGCTCACATCATGCTTTAAGGTGCTTCAGTAATTAGAAAAATTGCTGACAGACAAAACTGGAAAATAAATGACATGGGCTCATTGTTGTTACTACATTTAAAGCTTTTAACTTCACCTTAGCGAGGTGCCAGTTCCACTCAGGCTTAACTGTGTCTTGCTTACCTCCACAGCAGAGCCAGTTCCTTGCCTTAGGAAAAGATGGGGCTTGTTACTGCTGAAAATAAGTGTCAAGCTAACTTTTCCTTGGTTTTATGAAGAGTTGGTAATTAGTTACTCTCTCCTCTAGGAAGATGAGCTTCATGGTGGCTCTCAGTCTTGGGAAATTGGATTGCTGGTAGTTAGGAGAATGTTGTCATCATAAAAGTTGCTGTTGCTTTTCCCGGTTGTTGCAATCCCTGGCGGCTGAAGCAGATATCCTCTATCCTGCTGGGTTTTCCCAGACTTGGCTAATATTCATTCATGTGCACCGTGTGTAGTGACATTGTCTCTTGGAATAGTATCTACATTATTGCAAGTGTTGTCTTGCCTGTTTATCCCACATTGCCCTAAGCTTTATTTACATGAGAGTTTTGAGTTACTGGCTGGGACTGGAACTCTGCCTGAAAATGCTTCACCTATAATACAGCAGAAGCGGTTGGTTTGTGGCTTCTCTTTGATATAATGTTTTCATTAAGTAAAAACACAGAGAAGGGTATTCTCAGAAGATGTTAGTGTGCTTGTTTTGGACGTAGCCCTTTCCCCCAGTGAATCAATCATTGCACAACTCGGCATGACTGGCATTCCTTGATTGAGAGGCTGAAGCTCCAGCTTGCAGATCAAAGTGGTGCAACCGATCGGAATTCAGGTGTCCCAGCAAAACCAGGCAGTGGAAGCTTGTGGGTGGCCTCAGTGCTAGGTAGGTTTTACAGCTGTAGATCTTTAACAATGGATACTTGGGAAGAAAAACCCGAGTGCAGTTTGTATTACCTCTGGGAGAACTGCTAAAACTGAGCACAGATACATTTATGAAAAATTAAACACTTCACAAACTCATAGAGCTTTAAAACTCATAAGGGAAATGCTAATGGCTTAGAAGTTTGTGACTTTTTAAGCAAAGCATAACTTCAAGATCCCAAAGCTTGTATGTATCTATATAATAGGTAAAACTTTCAATCTTTAAACTGTTGCACAGGTATTCCTTGGAAATACTTGCGAGTGGTGTTCAGGTTCAATTTACAAATACGCACCTACTTCCCCCACCCACAAAAAATAACCCCACCGAACAGCCTGCTTGTGAAATAATGCAAGTGGGCAGACTAGAGTAGTCACCTTTTTTTAAAAAATAAGTAATTGTGTGAAAGCATTTGGAAACAAAGTAGTCACTGCAGTTTTAAAAACAGGCTCCTGATGAAAGGGAAGAGGAAACCTTGTGTTTGGACTTCTGAGGAAAACACTGGTGTGTACCTTATTGCCAAGGACTTCTTCAGGCTCTGCTTTCATTTATGTCTGGAGTTACACAAGCCATGTATCTGTCCATATATTTCTTCTTTCCAGTTTAATTCTGCCCATTATTTCCCAAATAAATCGATTTCATTCTACATTGTGAGCAAATGCTGCTGTCCCTATATACAACCAGCATGCTTTGTGTCCCAGAAGTTGTATTCTCATTCACTTATTCTGTGATGTTTGGGTCTCTGTAGTAAGCTGCTTGTGGTGGGAGGAACAAGGGTTAGGTGCTGGGCATTCACTCCTCTGCCTTTGTTTCTCCTAGGTTCAGGAGAAAACACCCGTGATCCTTGAGGACAGGAGAGCTCTCTATTCCAAGGAGACTTTAAAGCTAAACACAGACCAAAAAAAGGAAGGACCAAGCGGTCACGTAGCTCCTACACTCAGGGAGGATAGCTGAGAGAGACAACCGTATGTTGTGTTTCTTGCTGTTGTTGCAGAGGGCACAGCAGCTGAGGGGGGCTGGCCAGAGGATCTGTTCCTCAGTGTGTGACCATTTGGATGGGGATTTGGCCCGAGAATAGTGATATTTACTTGGATTATGGACTTTCTGTTGTCCCAGCCTGCATGTTAAGTGATGAGCAGGCGTGCTCTCCTTTTGCTGTAGCAGATTTAAGTTCGTGGGTTTTCTTTTAATACAAGAATAATGGGAAAATCTCCTGTGGGTTATCAGAATGTTGCTGACAAAAACGTTGAATGTATGAAGTTCTGTATCTCTTTTCCAAATAATGACCTTTGATATTAAAATATGTCCATGAGATGTTACAGCTTTGGTTTCAGCAGGTATTTTGGAGGGGGAAATAAAGCAAGGTACATTTCCATAGTAATTCCTTAGCAATTCTTATGTCTTCATTGATTTTTCTTTTATTACTATTATTTTCCGCCTCTTCATCGTAAGCTAAAATGTTTTGTCTGTGGAAATTTACATTGGTTTTGAAATGAGGTGGAACATTAGTATAATGAGACTGTATAATAATGAAAGTAGGCTTAATTAACCAGTTATTTAAAGTAGTAATGACTTTTAGAGTCATGTTTATGCTGCAGCTGCAACTGATTTAATCTTTGAGAGAGCTGGCCTTGTTAGGAGCTTTCTGATTAATGTAGAATATTTCTGATTAATAGTTAAAGTCCTCTGCGATATGGAAAGGGAAAAACTGGTTTTCTTCCTTCTGTATGTATATTAAAGAAACAAAAGAAAACCTTAGGATTCTAATCCAGTTGAAAAAACTTGTTTCTAAAGAGCCAGAGAGATTGAAGCAGCTGATTTCCCCCTTTAGGTGAGTGCACTTAGAGTGAGTGTCAGCATCTTCCAATGAGTGTGTAAAATCTCACAGCACTGTTTGCTTGATGAAGATAGTTTTAATTATTTATGACAGCCACTCTTGAAAATACTATCAAGATTTATGTAGTCTGGGATCAGACTGCAGCATTATCTCTGGAAAAAGTGGGTAAACACAGTTCCATGAATCATGGCTATATTGATAATTTTGTACTGAGGAGACAACCTTCATGATGAAATAGCTCAGAGTCTACAGTCTAAAGTGTATAATACAGGCTACATAACAGAGCTAAAAACCCACATGTCTATGGCATAATGTTAGAAGAAAAAAGGCAGTTTTAGAGAATATTTATTTTATTTTCAATTTCGGTCTCTCATCAGCTTCTGAAAATTAGGTGTTATAAAGCATAACACCTACACTGTGAAAGGAGCTTCTGATAAACCACAGCAGCTTCTTGTTAGCCACTCTCTATCTGAGCAAGAGCTGAATGGCTTATTGATCATATTTCTTCCCCATATGCTTGCACATTTTTTTGGAGGTGAGGTAATTTTGGCTAAGTCCTTGTTTTGTGGATTTGGCCATTTAGATGGCTGTGGGATATCTTAAGGGCTTAAGTGTAGTATCAGTGCAGGGGAAGATGGGAGATTTAAATCACTGTGATTATGCTGGTATAATTCAGCCTAGTGGGTTCTTATTACATATAAAAAGCCTTTTTCCAGTAGTTTCATAAGAAGTAATTTGAGAGTACATTTAAAAATACCAAGCCAACAAAGCAAACCCTCCAAAAGCAAGACAGCTGTTCTAGAAGAAAAAGGGGTTATTTTGCAGTTACACTTGTACTTTGAAATGGGTTTAATTATCTTGACTTGAACTGCTTCGTGTAAACAAATAATTTGTGACTTCATCACTTCAATCCTGAAATAAATAACAAAAAACAGTTGTCATGGATGGAAAGGTCCATTCTATGCTGCTGCGTTTTGGGTTCTCCTCAGTCTAATGATTTTTATCGTGTACACAGCTCTTTTTTTGCCATTGTCTTAAGCTCATTTGAATGAGGTGTAGTCATAGGACAAGAAAAATGGGCTTCCTTACTGCTTTCAGTGATCCTGTCAGTAAAACAGTGATTCAGCAATATTCTGTATTTACTGTAAGTACAATTCAGGAATCAATTCTGCCTAGTAATACAGATAGCTACTGTGTGGAGTTCTCCATGAGGAAATCATCCTGTGTCTTTTGTGGATCGTTCATATTGCAAGGAGTCTTGTGACTCCATTTATTTTTAACTCTGTGGACTGCTTGTTTACCTTTGAAAAGTGACAGTTTTAATGTCATTCTTTGTCAAACTTTCTTTTGAGGAAAGCAGTATATATAAGAAAAGCTGACTTACTGCTTTATTTTACCAAATTAGAGTTTCAGGAGGTTTTTTGCACAGAATGTGAGTTTTCATTGAGTTGTACGAAAGTAGTTGAGCAAAACCACTGAAGTGTGTTTGGTGATTAATCAGATAGAGACTGCTGAACATACTGATTTTGTCTGAAGGAAAATTAAATTCAGTATTTCTAGGGTGAGTTAGAGGAGAAGCAGCAAAATTTTGTTTTATGATTGCTTCTCTATCTTTAAGCCTGATAAGTTTTTTTAATATCTTGGTTATTGAATCTGTGGAATTGAATCTCTTGCCTGCATGGTGCATATTTTAATTTGAAGGTTTAAACCTTCTCAAATATTATTTCCTAACCAGATTGTGCCAGTTGTATTTTCTTCTAGAAGAGGAGATCACACCATCCTACAGAAGTTGATTTTGTAGCTTGGGATGTTAATTTCACAGGGTGAACTATTTGAGGAGCAATTTTTAATCTTCTGGGTATGCTGAAGTTTAAAAAAGACTCACTTTGGAGCCACGAGTGGAAAATACAGAAAGAACGCGAAATGTAGGAATCTTCATTGTATTCCAAATGCAGCATTAATTGTTAGTGCATCTGAATGTAGAGAATCATCTTGCTGAGTTCAGGAAGGCATTTTGGCAGGCTGACTGGCAGGGTTGGATTGGAGCTCTGTGTTGAATGACTTGCCACAATTTAGTGTATCAAAATGTATTTTATTGGAATTTAATTAGTTTTTCCTTCATGTCTCTTGGCAGTTAGAAATATATGGACTATATAAACATCCTAATGCACTTCTGTAGAACTGTATTGACTGTTAATTTTCTTTATCTGTGGCATAAAATCGTCCTCCACATGGGGAGGGGAAACAAGAATGAGCCATTGTCTGCTGCCTTGATATGTAAAGACCTGCAAGACAGGCTAGAGGTTTTTCTAGCTTAAAATTTAAGACCTGCCTTTGACTCTGGCTGGAAAAGCAATTAACTGGTCTGTGAGCTAAGTGTGAAAATTGAGTAATGGAGGAAAGAAGGGGTTTTAGTTAGTTTTTTGGTGTTCTGCTATTGTTAAATCTCTTTAACATCAGTGACTGGCACTTTTTAGAGGGTGCCTCTGATCAAAGATTCAGTATGAGTATTTGTAAGACTGAGACCTAACAATGGAGGTGCTAGAACATCATCACCTAAAGCCAGAGAAAATTAGAGTTGGCAGTTTTTAATTACTTTTTTTTTAATGTGAAAACTCTTTTGGGATGCTCGGGGACGGTTACCCTGTAAAGAACAAAAATCCCCAGACAGCTCAGTTTAAAAGGTCTTGGAGGTCACCTCTAATGATGAGACAATGATGTAATTGGTTTGCATTACATTATTCAAGTCATCATCTTTCCTCCACACTGAAGCTTTTAGCCTGTGTGAAGAAATCACCGGTGAGAATTGGGCAGTAGGTTCACTTTAGGCTGTGAACTGTCATTTCGTAAATGTGAAGCAGAATTCCGCATCCAAATTCTGTAATTCTGAAGCTGTTTGGTCTAATCAGATTTGAAGACGCTCACTGTATCTGTTGTGGCTTTTTTGGACAAACTTTTCATCGCTTTCCTTACTGAGCTAACCCAGCTGGAGGTTTAGAAAGGGGTAAGAATCTGTCCAAGGGTAATCACAGCTGATGTCATTCGTGTTCCTGACTGGCTTGTTTCTTTTGCAGATCCCTTGCAGTTGGCAGTAAATCAGGCTACAAATTCTTTTCTCTTTCTTCTGTGGACAAATTAGAGCAGATCTATGAATGCAGTGAGTATCTTTTTTTTTTTCCCCTCTCTTTTTTAATGCCCTCAGTTGGCTTAATGTGGGAAGAATAAGAAATGTTTCATTTTTTCACAGGTTTTTTGAAATTGGCCTAAAAGGAACCTTGAATGTAAATATCACACAAATACAAAGCAGTGATTGAGGGCAGGGTACAATTATAAATCAGTTCTATATTTAAATTTAGCTGGTATAGTGTGAAATTCGAGAATAACGAGAACTCTGCTTTTCTAATTTTGAATCCATTAGACAGGTTACATAGCAGCTGGACATAAAAATAATAATTTACTCATGAGAGAGTGTCTTTTGGGTCTTTATACTGGCTGTTGGGGCATGGAAGCACTGATAATGCTTCTATCAAATAAGAAAACAAAGACTTCATTATATATTTTTCTATCCTAATATTTTCTGGTAGAAAATTATTCTTTAATGTGATAGCTGCAGGCTTGCTCATCCAAAAGGGTGAGTAATTCAGATTCCCATAACTTCTCAACACTGATCACCGTTGAGTAGGATCTGAGATGAAATGGAGGGAAGCCTGAGGGAGAAGTGGTATCCCCTGTTCTGCCAGCAGTTCATAGACTTCCCTTTTTTTTGGTGCTAATAAGTCAACTATGAATGTTATGCATGCTTTCTTGTAAACTCCATGTGAGCAGGTGGTACCAATTGCTGTGATGTCAGCATTTATAGTGGGGATCCCATGACAGAGTTGTCCTCAGACTCCATTCCCAAAGTGACCTGACCCTGTGGCATCTTAAGTTTGGAAATGGGGTGTGATTCAGATCACCTATTACCTGGGATGACAGCCTGCTTCTGTACACAGTCAATGGAGAGAAGTAATTGTGAGGTTCAAATTAGGTACCTGTGGTCAGGTTAAACTGTGTTGCAGCTACATCTTCCTATTTGAGTCATGGTCTGGTTGTACTGGTTAGTAAGTGGCTTGGATTCCATTTTCTGCCATGTAGTTTATGTACCTGACCTCTGCAGTATGTCAGGCACTTACAGTATCTGGCCTGGTATCACCCCAGGAGACTCAGTGAAAATGATTCCTCTTACACAAGACACTGAAAAATATCCTGAGAGGTCGGCTGCACTGTGCAGGACTGCATCTTCTGGGTAGTCCTTGAGAGAAAAAGTACAGGTTGGATAAAGTGCCTTGTTCAACATCTCACAATAACCTGATAAAGCAGTTGGAATTGGAATTTTGACCTGCTGATTGCAGTCTTGTCTTCAAATGGCTCTGGGATGCTTGTGTTGACTTAAACTCTTTGATATTTTAAGTTTTCTGAATGTTAAGTCCATGAAAGCTGAGCACAGAGTATGAGGTAACATTTAGTAGAATGTTTTGGGTTGGAAGGGACCTTAAAGATCATCCAGTTCCAGCCCCTGCCATGGGCAGGGACACCTTCCACTGTCCCAGGTTGCTCCAAGCCCCTTCCAACCTGGCCTTGGACACTTCCAGGGATCCAGGGGCAGCCACAGCTTCTCTGGGCAACCTGTGCCAGGGCCTCCCCACCCTCACAGGGAAGAATTTCTTCCATATGCCTAACCTGAAGTTCCCCTCTGAGTTTGAACCTGTTACTCCTTGTCCTCTCACTATGGAAAATTCAATGGTTTGGCCTGTGGAAGCCAGTCTTGGCTCAAAGCAGGTTGAAATATTGAGAGCCGTTCATTTTCTTTGTATGAGTCAAATAATGTTCAGTCTTGGACTTGCAAACCATGCCTGTTAAAACTTGATAAGAGGGTGGAGGGCTTCCTGTGCATTGGGTACCTCCTTTCCTCAAGGAAACATATCTTGAGGCCTCCCAAACACGGTGCCTCCCACTTCCCAATTTAGTTTAAGTGGGCCTAAAGACTTTTTGTGTTGAGTGAGCACTGTTAAGGACCCCTCCCTCTCTTATGGAAGATTGATCTGCTAACTCTTGTGTAGGTGTTTAAACTAAACTGCAGAATATGCCTCAGCTGTCTTGGGTTTGAGAGAAATAAAAAAAGCCATGGGAGATTTGGCTGCTCCCATCACTGACTTCTCCTGTGACTGCAAATCTCCTGACTCCCTGAGCAGTTGATCCCACTGTAAAAACAAGCATTAGATTGGAGAGTGCTTTAAGGCTTAATGAATGCTTCTAACATGCTTTATGTTCTTGGATTAAAAATGGAATAAAGGCACAGCTGATCATAATCTAGCTGGCTCTAACCAGCTCTTGTCTGTGATGCTACATGCTTGTGTTTGTGAAACTAATCTTGTTATGTGTTTGCTTGTTCTCCCCTCGATGCCGAGACTTAATTTGTTTTGCAGTTCTTTTTGTTGTTACTCTGTTTTGAATCTGAGTTTCTGGCAATGCTCAATTGTGTAGTGTAAAGGAGATAATATTAACAGAAGAAAAAACCGTGAGTAGCAGCTTTGCTATAGGGCTTTAGTGCTGCTAAAGGTATGATTAATTCAGGTCAGCTGAATGTAGGATGGGCAGTATAGCCTGGTACTCTCTTGAATAGGTGCTGTTGGGAAGCATAAATTACTTGGCAGCTGTGAAGAGATTTTATCTCTTCTTCCTGTTAAAGGAAGACAAAGGAGCAGAGGTGCATCCTGTATTTTTAAAGTGAATTTAATTAAATGCCCATCACAATGTCTTTCTGTAAAGGTAACTGTCTGTATTGTAGTCTTTTATGGTGAGACTGAAGGATTATCAATACCTTTGAGGCATTTTGCTTATTGAAAATTTTTTCTTCTGTCTGGTTGCTTAGTTGTTGATAGTGCTCTTCCCTGTGTGCCTTCCCTGCTGCCAGCCCTTCCCATCACAGCAGCATAGGAGAGCACTTTTTCCATATGAATCCCTGCTGCTGTTCCTCTTCTGAAATACCAGTTCTCCTGCCTGCCTGGGAGGGTGACAAATCCCAGAAGCTGTGTCTGAACACTGCTATCCCTGGATAGGGAAAGAAGCTGTGCTCGCCCTGGAGCAGGGAACAGTCCGACTGTGGATTTTGGGTCTCTGTGTGCTGGTGTTCTGACTATTGTAAAAGGATGTCATCATTTTGAAGGAGTCCAGGCTTAGATGGAGAGCTGATAACCCATCCTGTAAAATATTTGAGAGTCTTTTATGTAACTACTCTGATTCAAGGAACACAGACCTCTGCATTTCAAAGTCTCTACATACATTTATGGAAGCAGATTTTTGTGTTTCTTTTTCATGTGTTTTGTGTAGTATTGGGAAAATGGAGAACAATTCCTTGAAAACAAAGTAATTACTAAAATGCATTATCTCTGTTGCTCAAGAAAATTGAATTTTCAAAGCCTCTGTGAGCTATTATGTCTTCTCTGGGAAAGTACTGTATTAAATACAAGATGCAGATAAAAGTCAATTATGTTGCATGGAGTACTGAAAGTGCATAGTGTAAACCTGCTCCTTTTTCATAAGCAGGCTGTTTCTCTCAAAAAAATGTAGAACATTAAATATTTTGTGTTCATTTTCTTGAAATAAACTGCCCAGAAAAAGCACTTTGAAAGCAGACACGTCCCACACTGATAGCAGTGTCATATTCTGAGAATGTTGAACAGAACTTTTTCATGGAATTTCTGTCACTGCTGATGGGAACAGTGCAAATTAATTACTTAATGTTTCTCTTGGCCAAAACAGAAGCCTTCAGAAACAAGCTCTTTTGGGTTGTTTGGTTTTTGTTGTTGTTTGTTTTTTTTAACTGGCAGTTTTATGGTTTGGAATGTGTTAAGCATGACTCCTGAAAATTTTGTTTTGATGGATCAAGGCCAAATGCTCAAGTCACTTGTCTTGATTGGGTTCTGTAATGAAAGGGCAGGTGTAGCCCATGGCTGTGAAAGAGCTGCAGAGCATGGTAAAACCCTCTCCTGCTTCTTGCTGCCCTGAAAACCGTGTCTGCTGTGTCCCTGGGGCTTTTGGAGAGGAGCTTCTGGGGATGGGAGAGGGAGGCACAGATACCAGGATAACTGGTGGTGGGACTTGGCCTCCTGCCAGCTTGGTCCAGTGCTGGGGTATAATCAAATGCTGGGGAAGTGCTTCTTTGCCAGAGATCCTGGACTCTCCTCCCTCCTGCTGTCTTCCTCATGCAGGGATTTGTGTTCCTCCTTTGCTTTCAGTGCTCCCATAGTAGAACACTTGGCAAATCTGATGTTTTATGGCTCTGCATGAATACTGGGCATCAGTGATTCCTGCACAAATTGCTCTTAGGGCCTGTCAGGTAAAAGATGGTATGTGTGAAAATGCTAATTGGTGGCTGCAGCAGTCTTGTGGCAAATGAGGTTTACCAGGTTTTTTGAGTACTGTAACCTTTCTTTCTTCGTGGAGAGGTATATGGAAATGCCAGGGGTTTGGGTCATCAGAAACCCTTGCATACTTTAAAAACAAAACCCAAATACACCCACAAAAAAAGCCCAGGAAACATTTGCTTTCCTAGATTTCTGCTGAGATAAAAAAAGACTGCAAAATTCTGGAATTGACAATTTTCTGGGTTTAGTAGCTTTGGGGCTTTTTTTCTGTTGGATTCTGGGCATGGAGGAGTAGACACTGTTCTGAAACATTAACTTGTGTGACACCTTGGGGAAGGGGGAGGAAATCTTTGGAAATCAGCGCTCACTGTGTAGATTTTCTGCTTTCAAAGCCTGTCCCGTCTCCCACTTTGACTCTGAGCTGTTGTGGCAGAATGTTTGTGGTGTTAGGCTGTATTTTTACATAGACTGAATCTATGATTCTGTGACTTTCTTAGACAGTATTTCCTGTTGATGTGCATCATTCTTCCTCCCCTGAAATCTCCCTCTGTATTTTTCCCTCGTTCCTGTGATTCCCCCAGCTGACACAGAAGATGTGTGCATTGTGGAGAGGCTCTTCTCCAGTAGTCTGGTGGCCATAGTTAGCCTTAAAGCTCCACGCAAGCTGAAAGTTTGTCACTTTAAGAAGGGGACAGAGATTTGCAACTACAGCTACTCCAACACCATCTTGGCTGTCAAACTCAACAGACAAGTGAGTAGTGATTTTGCCTAAGTGGAAATGTGGGAAAGGGGCTGTGGATCTTACTCTGGCACTTCCTCTGCTGATTGGTGTCTCTTCCTTTGGTGACAGAATTGCTATTTGAAATTTACTTGTACTTTTCCAACTGTGGCTTCTGTATGGCATGTCAGTACTTGTATTTGGTTAAGTATTTTTGGTTCTATGCTTATGTATTGACATAGGAAAAGACCCTGAGTAACATGGACATGCTTTGAATTGGAGGTTGGACTAGAGACCTCCTGAGGTCCCTCTCAGTGTGAATCATCCTTTCATCCTAAATGTGAAAGTATGTGAGACTGACAGTTTCTCTTCAGGCCAAAATTTAAAGTTATCTATTAAATTCTTAGGTTTTTAAGTACTGTTTGCTGAATTCTTCTCAAAAAAATAAAATTTTTTTAAAAGGCACTCAGTGAATTTTTTGAGTTAAGTAGCTGGAAGTATAGTTCACTGTATTAATAAGTCATTAGTAGGCTCTTCAGCAAATACAGACTTCTCTGTCTTTAGTCAAACTAGAGAGAATGGCATCTGAAGGAGAAAATCTTAATGTCTGTCTTTGCCCCCAAAAACTGAGTGTGGGAGGAGGGGTTTCCTGTTTAAAGTCATGAGAGAAATAGTGGCTAATTTGATTTCTGGCACAGGGAGTTAGTGTTAAATGAGTAATGTCTAGTTAGTCATCCGTATGTAGTCTACAAAGTGTAAATGAGATTATGAACTTAATAAGAGTTTAAAAAAAAAAAGCCATTCACAAATGGTTATGGAGACATAATAGGCTTTATGAATGGTTAAAAAGTCTTGTCTGTTTTCCCTGTTTAGCAGAAGCAGAAAGTAATTTCCATTATTTACACATGTAAATTGGTACAGAGTAAGAATTAAGTGAAGGTTTCTGGCTTGCTGACTTAAACTAGTAATGGGAATGACTTCAGTTTGCACTGGTGAGATTGAGGGAAGTGGGGTGCACTGGTCAGTTCAAGTGACCACATGCAGTGTGTGTGTGTGTCAAGAGCTGGATCTTGTGTATCTTCTGTCAGACTCTTACTTCTCATCAGGTGGTACAGCCTCTTCTCTATTGGAAGGTACCTGCTGCATTTTGGCATAGAATTTTTTTAGGATTGATAAATACATATAAACTCCATTTCCATGTCAGCATTTTGTCCTCTTTCCCTTTTCTAGCGGCTGATAGTATGTCTGGAAGAGTCTCTTTATATACACAACATACGAGACATGAAGGTATTACATACAATCAGGGAGACACCTCCCAATCCTGCAGGTAAATACAGTGGTAGAATCAGCAGAACTCTGAAAAGTGCTTTCTGTGTCAGTGTATGAGGTTCCCTACAGGGAACTGTTGTGTTGTTAATTCTGCTTTCAAATAAAATAACAAATACGAGTGTTGTCTGAAAGCCTACTTGTTTGATCCAGCTGAGAACAAGTAGCAGACTCTGCCTTACACTGCATCTTCCCAGTATTTTGGTCTCCTGGAGTGGATGTGTTGAAATGTTAGAAAAGAACAGGAGAGAGAAAAACTGGATTTTGACAGCACTTGGTCTATTAAAGACTTTGTCAGGTTAATGCTTTAGGAATCATGGCAGACACTGGGAAGTTCTACTGTTTAATCAGTTATTGTAACTCTCTTGCTATTCTTCCTTTTCTGTTTTATATTAAACTTATGGTAAATAGTTGAATATGTATTGCAGGTTGACTGAGATTGCTCATCTTTGGTTCTATTTCTGTTGATAATTTAAGTTATTTTTGTGACACTTAAGCACAGAATCAGAAAGTTTTACTGCATAGGTCTTGGAATTTGCCTGTTTCTAATTCTGTTTCTGCATCCCTTCTAGGGTTGTGTGCTTTATCAATAAACAATGATAATTGCTACCTGGCCTATCCAGGAAGTGCAACTATTGGAGAAGTACAAGTCTTCGACACCATCAATCTAGTAAGAATCTTTGAATGCTGTTTTCACCTCTAAAGATGCAGATTTTGAAAGTTACTTAACTTGCTCAGAGAGGAATTACTGGACGCTTAAGTTTCTGTGCATCAATTTGCAGCACCTCTTGCTTCACAGAATGTCAGCAAAGAAAATACAACTGCTAATACTAGATTTGATGAATAGAATTGGGCATCTGGGTGGAACCAAGCAGTTTCTATTTGAATTGTCTTCCTGCTGCTTGTACTCTATGCATATGCTGCAGTGATAATTTTATGTACTTAGCACTTACTGAAAAAGTATTGAATCTGTTGTCCATAAAGTAAGACCCATATTTGCCTTGAATGTGCTTAAATATGCAGTCTCAAGCTGCACACATGTAGCTTTTAACCTGCACTGTTCTAAGGTTCTATTTTGTTGATTTGCTGCAGAGAGCTGCCAATATGATCCCAGCTCATGATAGTCCCTTGGCTGCTTTGGCATTTGATGCAAGTGGTACTAAACTTGCCACGGCCTCAGAAAAGGTAAGGGAGCTTTTGATTGCCTTGCCAATATTGATAAAAATCAAATTTGTTGTTAAGTATTTTAAGTTTGTGTGTGCCCTGTTCCATGTGCAAGTGCCAGAAAAGAAGGCTTACAGTTACAATGGGAAATCTGAGTTAAGATCTGTTAATGATATTTGACACAATTTCCATGCTGTGAAACGTTGGATAATAAGGTTATTTAAATAAAACATTTTAATCTGGCTGTAATTAGGGCAGTCCTCTGAGTGTTCCTCCCTTTAGTGCGGGATGCTTATTAGAAATTAGTTGTCTTGTTTTGATGCTGCCTTCCTAATGAAAACAAGACAGTTAAAATCCAAATAGAGAGAAGTGCCTCGCTAGTCTTTGGCATGCGATGACAAATCGTTCATGAAATGTGTATAAATTAGAGAGTCTGAAGCCTCTGCTCTTTGAGTAATAAGCTTAGACTATAAAGGTATAACTGATCGCATCTGATAAAGGCACAAAGACATCTCCAAGTGACTGCACTCGTGGTACTTGTCTAGTGTGGTCGTTTTCATGATCAAATATGGTGAGAAGGGCTGGTTTTGATGCACAGCTTGTTCTCTACATTAGTAGCTCCCACCTCTTGTTTCTGTACTCTTCAAACACATCCTACAAACAAGCTCCATAAATACTTCATATAGTATCTGGGGTGCATCACAGCAATGAGTCACCAGCAAAGTGGTTTGCTGCTTCTAGTTGTACTCTGCTTGCTAGAGCTAATACACAATGAATGAACTTGAAATGAAAAATGATTTTTTTTTTTTTTCTTTACAGGGGACAGTAATAAGAGTGTTTTCCATTCCAGAGGGACAGAAACTCTTTGAATTCCGAAGGGGAGTGAAGAGGTAAAGTTCAGCTGGGTTAATTACCTGATGCTCATTCCTTATGGTTGATTTCCAGTATGTTCAGCAATTGAGCTGGCATCCTGATTTTTTGCTTGTTTTCATCTTCATTCATCCCTGCATGTATGCTTATAACAGTTTTCAGCTTGAATGTTTTCCAATTTCATTCCCTTGGACTTGACTATTCTACAAATCAATCCTGTCAGAATTGTACTCCCTCTTGCCTTTTAAAAATTTATTGGTGAGGGAACTTGTTTAGAGTGGGTCACCTTTTGTAGGATATATTGTATTCTTGGGGCAATTGGAGGTAGTACATCTAATATTCTCACTCTCTTCTAAATCCTTCTAATACTCTGGCCATTGACAGCCATTGTAAAATGGTGGTGTGGTTTGTGGTTACAGTAACTCTCTAGTTCTACTCTACTTTATACAGGGGTAAGACTGAGTTCAGATTGTTACTAATTGATCCCATATCTGGTAAACATCAGAGCTGAACATCATTAATCTTATGCTTGAATAGCCTCAAGAAATTATCAGAGAATTCAGAATACTAATTATTTAAGAGTTTTTTTCTTATTTGCAAAGTAGTGGTGACTTTAGAAACCTGCTTAATTAAGCCAAATACTTTTACTTCATTGTTTTTCATCTCTTTTTTTCTTTTTTTCCCAGGTGTGTGAGCATCTGTTCATTGGCTTTCAGCATGGATGGCATGTTTCTGTCTGCATCCAGTAACACGGAGACGGTGCATATCTTCAAACTTGAGACTGTGAAAGAAAAGTAGGTTTCAAAGGTGCCTTAGATTTTTCAAGGAAAAGGTTTAGAAGTTGACTGTATTCAATAGGATGAGTTCTCCAAAGTGTGGAGAGACTTCCTTTGAGCACTTCTGTAAAGTAAAGGGCATAAGAAGTCACTTATGAATCAGCAACTGCAGCTGAGCTGTGTACTGTTCTCCCACTGAGTAGAAAAGGTGTTTTTCTGCCAAAGAGAACTTGGCCATCCTTCACAGAGGAGTGTGGAGCAGTTTTAACATTTTCAGTTACATTTGTTTCACCTCCTCTGATATCCATATGGGAAGAGCTATCTCAGCAATGCCTTCCAGCTGCATATAGGGGGCTTTAAAAGGCACCAGGTTGTAAAATGTTCCTATTTATGATTTGAGAGGACAGTCTTAATTACATTTCAGTGGAAGTTATTGGAAACAATGATTTGCTTAGTGATAAACAGATTAATAAAATCCTGAAGCGTGGCGCTTCCCAGTAGATTCTGCTCTTGTATAATGAATGTTATAAAATGCAGTCTTAAATGCAGAAATATCAGTTTACAATCAAGCATGCTTAAATAACAGGCTGAGAGTATTGGAAGACACATTTTGTCCTGCAGCACAAATGAAGTGCGTTAGAATTCTCAAGGGTGTTAGTTATTTCTGAAGAGAAACAGCTGCTTAATATCTTTAAAAATAAAATGTTTTCAAGTGTTTGCACACTTTTCTCTCTAAGGTGAAGGCAAAGTTGGTCACTTTTCTCTTCTAATTTGTAGACCTCAGGAAGAGCCTACAACCTGGACAGGTTACTTTGGAAAAGTGCTGATGGCCTCAACGAGCTATCTGCCCTCTCAAGTAACTGAGATGTTCAACCAGGGTAGAGCCTTTGCTACAGTCCGTCTGCCCTTCTGTGGGCACAAAAACATCTGTGCACTTGCCACGTGAGTACAGAAATGGAGCCTGCCCTCCCCACCCTGCTGGCTTGTTTGGGCTCTGGAGAGGCAGCCACTGTAAAACACAACTTCATCTGCAGCAGAGCACCTGTGATCATTCCAGTTTAAGAGCAACGTGTCAGAGCTAACACCTCACAGTCATGAGAGAGAAGGAGGAAAAGGCATAATATTTGGATAGGAATAGCCCATTTCTAAGTGTTGTTTAGAGATGTCTTCTAAAGGTGTCTTAATTTTGGAACAAGAATACTGAGAACAGACCCATGGGCTTTTATGGCATTTGCTTCCATTAGTGCTATGGGGAATGATGCTGTATGTTGTTAGTGAATTGCAAAATTAGGCAATCCAGCCTAACCATTAAAGAAGTCTTTGAAAGCAAGTTCATATAATTCTTCTCTAAAACAGCGTAGCATTCATTAAAGTTAATTTTGAGGACTAAATCTAATCTTTTATGCTGTCTTCCTCAAAGGCAGGTCCCATTTGGCACAGCTACCAAAGCAATAAGATGAGCAGTAGTAAACTTATTTTGTGGGGGTTTTATAATTTTTATGCTAAATTGACTTCATGTCTGTACTCTCACTCCTCTGATCTCAAAGCACCCTTTAAGCAATAATTAAGCTTTGTAACATTTCTCAAATAAGTAAATCCTTCCCGTTAGAATATTCGTCTCTGGAGTTGCACAAAGCTTGATAACTGGATGGTAACTTCTCAATCTGTTTTACTGAGTCACATGTAATTGCTTGATTCCTGTGGCATCCTGTTAGCCCCAAAATGTGGTTATGCTGTAATTTTTTTACACACAGTTCTTTCCTGGGTGCTCTAACTGTTAATAGCATTCCCTGTCTAGGAGCAAAAGTGCGGAAAATAATGCCTTAAAGTCATAGAATCGTTTAGGTTGGAAAAACCCTCTGAGTCCAACCTTTAAATCATGGGAAGGGAAGGGAGTGTGTATGCTATTTAATAATCTGTTAATTAATAATCTGTTAATTAATAACCTCTCCTCTAAACCTTTCTAGAATCCAGAAGATCCCTCGTTTGCTGGTGGGAGCTGCTGATGGGTATCTCTACATGTACAACCTAGACCCCCAAGAAGGAGGCGAGTGCACACTAATGAAGCAGCACAAGTAAGTCCACATTAGCTGAGAGCTGTTGTATTTTATTTCTTCTCAAAATCCAGTTTGTTCTCAAACTTAGTTCTGTTCTAGAAAAGTCTAATTTACAACAGCTCATTTCTTCAGACTAATCTTTTTCCAGACCTCTGATATGAATGAGTAACTTCAGAATCCCCCTGAGCCTTCCTTCTAGGTATCCACTACACCAAGCACCGCTTTACCAGCAGAAATTTAACCCTGTCCCGGTGCAGGGAGGGATCAATCGCTGTTCTCTCTGTGCTCCTGTTTCCTCTTGGCACTTTGAGTTGAGTTACTTAAACAAGAACTTGAAACGAGTGACACCGTCCTCTTCATCAATAAATGAAGTGGTTACAAACATGAGAAAGATCTTTCTCTGACTTCACAGAGGGGAAACTGGCCTATGAAATTATCCCTGTTCTCTCTCTGCTGGTGTCCTTATTAAACTTCCTTTTGCATATAGGCCAGGCAGCTGCTGTTCTGTAATAGTACTGTAGAGCACTTAGAGAAATAGGACAATGCACTGTTTTCCAGTAAGAGTTGGCAGGAAAAGCTGGGGTAATACAGTCAAATTACTTGATCAATCACAGAATTAAAGATAATAACTCATGATGATAATTCAGGTTTGCAGCTTTGGTCAACCTACAATTATGGTCAAAAATCATACATTTATCTGAACATTTTAAGGCATGACCTCTGGTTAGGGATGAAGTAAAGCCTCATAGAGGGAAGCTTTTTACCAAGCTGTTAATCTTTGAAGTGCTCTAATTTTTTCTCTAGAGGGTTTTCTAGTATCTGTGTATGAAGCAACCGCTTCTGTTGTGGACAGAGCTCAAGACAATCTATAATATTGCTGATTGGAATGGGGTTTTTTAATCATGCAGTCTGTTTTGAGTCATCTTTTCCTACTATGAGCTACTAGGACTTAGATCCTGATGCTGTGTCAGAAGCAAACATGATGCTGATGAGTCTTCAGAGAAATACCAAGTGTTGTCAGGTGCCTTCTTGCCAGGCCTCTGAAAAGGAGGGACCAACTTCCTCCTGTTGCATTTCTCTATATATTATTCTTGCACATCAGATGAAATATTTTCCTGTAGCTGCCAGCTCACGCTGCCTTGTGCCCAGGCAGATCACCTCTCCAGCTAACCCCTCTCTCCCTGGCAGGCTCGATGGCAGCATGGAGCCCGCCAACGAAATTCTGGAGTCTGCATCCCACGACCGGCCCTTGGTAGCGCAGACGTACAGTTCCGCTGTGACTAAAGGTACATACGTGCCTTCCTCACCCACCAGGCATGGTAAGGAGAAGGCTGGGAATGGGGCAGGGAGCACCTCTGCCTGTTGCTTCCTTCTAGATGGCTGCGTGAGCTGGTCCACGTCCGCACCGAGCTTTGCGTAACCGCGCGTGTGAGGTGGAGCTTTGGTGAGCAGTAGGAAAAGAGCACTTGTGGTGTGCAGTAGCTTTCTGTAGATGGATCACTTGTCTTTGCTGCTTTCTGGGTAGAACTTTTTCTGGAGATGTGGTTGATTGCTGTAGTGATAGTTTCAGTACTTGCCACATGGTTCTTGAGGCCGTTCTGCACCCAGACCTTGTGCAAAGCATCTGAATTATAGCCCTGCTCCCTTTTTAACATTTTTTTTTACAAAAGGTTGATAAATTCTGCAATTGTTCCTTTATGGGAACAGCAACCTTTTAGCCTGATTCACTGCTCTGTTAAATCAAGAGGATGAGAACTTGGTTAATGCTGCAGCTCTCCAAGTCAGTGGAGCTTTTGCCACATTGGGCACCCCAGTTAGTGCCTCGCTGCAAAGGGAGGACAGTCAGCACATATCACGTGTGTACTGCACTGCGTCAGTGGAGACTGAAAAGCTCCAGTATGCGTTGCACACACACAGGAGTTTAATTTTGATCGTGAACTGCTCTTGGCTTTGGAGAAACACAGTAGTGAAACAGAGTCATGATAAAAGCAAACATAGGGTGGCAGTGAAACTATTTCAAGTAATGCCTGGTACTTCAGCTCTCCTCACTCACTCTGGATCCAAGCCTTAGTTTGTTGCTGCTGATTCCCCAACTCCTTGTTCCTTTCTCTCCAGCCTATACGGATGACCTGGGTGCTGTGGGTGGAGCTTGCCTGGAAGATGAAACCAACTCGCTTAGATTGGAGGAAGACAGTGAGCATCCCCCCATGATCCTTCGGACAGACTAAACTTGGACCTGCGAACTCACTCCTGAAGCAGAGAACACTGGCTTGATGTTTCTTGAGGAATCTCGTGTTATGCTGCTATGAACTTTGACATGAGTTGGGAGAGAGGATGACAGACTTACAGTTTTAAGTCGTAGCTGTAGTTCTAATTCTATACAATTGGAAAAATATATGGTTTTCAATTCAGTGGCTTTTAATCTTGCTTATCTATTTTAGCTGTGTTTATTTTTTTTGTTGCCAAAACCTGCTGTTTGTGCAGCCCTCAGAGCCTACTTAGCTTTGCATGCGTTCATGTGCCAAGCAAGCATACGAGGGGGAGAGAGAGAAGCCACTTTATAACAAACTCAAGTTTGTATTTTTTTTATATATGTATATAATATTTAGCCTATATAAGGAAGGAGTAGAGAAGTGGTTCTGGAAGCTGAGACTAGTTCTGCACTGACAAAGGTCCAAATGGTTTCCTGTGCATGGGCTTGCAGGCATACCTAGTGACTGACATGCAACCTTTCAAATGCAATGGCCTGTTTTTTTGGGTTCTCCCTTCCCTTTCCTGGACCATTTTGTTAATTAAAATTCCTTCTGAATGTTGTGTATTTGTGGGACTGTTCTGTTTGTTGGGATGGAAAACTGGAAGTGTTTCCCTGCGTAAGGATATAGAATATAGAAAGTGCCTTTACAGGGAAGGAAAGGAATTGCTGCAGGAAGAAAAGCTAGAATTTGAGGGAAGGATTGTTAGAGAATCTTGTCTGTACACCTTTGGTACTTGGGTGTCTGTAGCCTGTAGCAGCTGATGAGCTTGTGGGTTTTTGAGAAAAGACTTGGAATGCACTTTCTTTCTTTCCTGTAGATTGTCCTATTTTCTTGGCAGAGTAGCAATAACCTTTTTTTATACTTTTTTAAATTATCCAAAGCAAGGATTCTGTCAGGCTGGAGGGAAGTCCCTGTAGAGTTTGGCAGCCCCACTCTATAAACAGCCTTAAGGTTTCCTGCTGGAAGGCTCTCAATTCCTGCTTCTTCTCAGTCTGGGGCTGAGTGTAGTGCTCTAATAGTGAAAGTTCTTGATTTTTTTTTTTTTTTTTTTTTTCAGATACTGATGTAAATATAAATGATTTTGAAAATTTAATTTACTTCCGGGTTCTCTACTGCTGCATAACAATGCTTTTCTTTTCTTTGGTTTTTTTTTTTTTCCATTTCCCCACTCATCAGAGTACCTCTTGCGATACACTCAAGGAGTGATTGTTTCTTTGGCAGTTTTGGAATAAATCCTTAACTGCCCTGACACTGTCTAGGGCTTTCCAAGGCTGAGCAGTGCTGCAGACTATTTTTAGGGTTGTAATGTGCCTTCTCTTAAGTCTTGGATAACAGTTATTGAGCAAGTGATTAGTGAAGTACTTGGTGAGTGTTACTTCCCTTTGCCAAAACGAGCCTGCTTTGGCTTCTGTGTAGCAATGTGGGTTGTTTCCTTTCCCTCTACTGACTGCTTACAAAGAAGTAAATATAAAAAGAGGCAAGAAAATGGCAGATCTTGAGAGGAGGACAGAGGCTGAGTGTTCCAGCTATGTGTGAACTCCCTACAACAACTACGCAGTGATGTTCTTTTAGGATTTGGTACCATGAACAAGTCTTCTCTGGAGCAATAGCAGGCAGTGGGCTCTGTCCCCAAAGCCCTGTGTGGGCTTCCCCTGCCTCTGTAAGTACAAAGGAGGTGGTAGCCCCTGCCAAGAGAGCTCTGTCAAGGAGGCTGCTGTGAGTCTGTGTCAGTGGAAGGTGTTTGTACACGAGTGTGTGTGGGAGAGAAGGGTTCAGGCTTGTTTATTCTCTGCAAACCCTTGACTGTCCGAAGTAGTCGGTTGGAGTGGCTTGTGGTGTCCTCTCCAGAACCCAGCACATTCACAGCAAGCCCCTGAGTCATGCTGAAATCTTGCTTAGTCTCTTGACTTTAAGGTCTGGCTGACAACTCAATTCCATGGTCTGCAGTTATTTATTTTATTTTCTGCTTTACTGCTCTCAGCTTTGCTGTGATGTTGCGAGCTGCAGAGTGAAATACAAGTCTTGAAGTAAATATAAGCTCAGTGAGCTTTGCTGGCAAACTGAACCACCCAGGAGATGTCTGCTCATTCCAGACTAAAGCTGGTTAACATTCCTGATAACATCCTTGGAGGCTTGGTCTAGACTCCACAAGCACAGTTAGCAGTAAACATGCACCAGCAGCACAGGTCTGCTAAGCACACAAGTTTTACAAGTCTTGAGTGTAACAAAGGCCATATTACACCCCTAAACGTAATTACTAACTTTGCTGTTAAAAACAGAGAACATGTATTGTACTAATTTTATTCCCTTCTTAATTTTCATACCTTATTTTCCACAGGTGAGTTGGAGATCCCATATTCACTGTATTTGTGTCTTCCGTACGCTGTAGCGTGTTCCTGCTCCTGAGCCACACACTGTGGAATTGCTGTGCCCTACTTGGTTCACTCTTAAATAGAAGCTGAAAGCCAGTTAAAGTATCTTCTTGCTGTTGTAACTGGGAAAATCTTTTTATAAAGCAAAAATATTAATGTTCTGAGGTTAGTGACCAGCTAGTAGGGTGGAGCAGGTTGTTTCTGGTCCCCACTGGCTGTGTATTTAAGAGTGGTGACGGTAGTTTGTCTTAAATTCATTGCATGAGGATATAAACTTTTTCTCAGATAAAATATGACTGATGTAATTTCCATGTGATGGCCTCAGGCCCTCAGTAACCACCCTGTTGTGGTATGCTACCAAAGTTAGAAGCCTTTCAGCTTGGGGGTTTATCCCAGTGACACAAAGATGTGTTTCTTTTTTTTTTTTCTTTAAACATATCTAGAAATGCTGTTTGCAGCTGCATCCTCACCTGAGTGTGGAGCCTGTGATTGCATTGTTGTTCTCTGTGAATCAGGTGGTGTCTAAACATTTCTGTTCTGATGCTCTGACAAACCCAGGGTAAGCCAAGGAGGCTCTAGCCCTGTGCTGTGGCCATGAGCTGGTCACAGGGTATGGGAACACCTGTGCAGCTCCTCTCCGTTTAGACTGACCTTCCTTGGAAGGACAGTGTTTGTTCTGTACAGTCTGTCTCTCTCTCCATATGGGCTGCACTTCCTCATAGCTTTTAACTCAGTGGAGGGTTGAGGCAGAGAACTGAAACAACCAAAGCTAGGGAGGGGGGAACACTGAAAAACTTGGAATCCTAAACTCAGGTCTTAGCTTGCAGTGGGATCAGTTCCCAGGGAGTACCGTAGGGAAGGAGCTGCTTCTCTTGATGTGCAAATGAGCAGCGAGTGCAGGTCCTTGGCTGCTGTCTCGACATCTGTCTGTTTACTCTGTATTTCAAGTTCTGAGGCAGAAAGCTTTTATCTGCCCTGGTCTCTTCTTATGTCACTGTTTCCAAAATACAAGTGATAGATATGAATCTAGCCGTTAAAAGGCAGGGCCTGGCAGAGGAGGAGGAGGAAGTAGAAAGCATCAAGAGGTTGGTAAAAGCTGTTTGTTCTGATGCCCTGTTGAACAAGACATTGGCACGAGTGCTCCCTCTGGGATCAGGTGTGTGCTTGTACCTCACTGCTCTGGGTCCTGCACGGCGAGTTTCTTGGCTCTGTGTTTTGCAGAGGGTGGGGGTAGAGGTGGTGGCTTTTCAAGTCTGCCTGAATGCAAATAAGTACCTGAGAAGACCTTTAATGCAGTGACAGGTGTTTGCACAGAGGAAATTCGGTCTGACCTGTGTGGAATAGCAAAAAGGAAGGAGGGAGCAGAGGAGCCCCAGGCTGGGTGAGCAGGTTAGCACTGAGCCTGAGCACAGCACTCTCTGTTACGTCCCATGCTGTGCTTTCTTGGCTCCAATAATGGCATTAGCACCAACCAGCATGCAGTAGGACAGTAGAATTTCTTTCCCTGTGGGTTGCTGAGCTGTTCAGTATCCCACTGGCATGTGCAGATGCTCTGCTGCTGTTTGCAGAGCGACAGGAGTCTTTGTCCAAAGTGTTGGTGGGGATTAATCACTGCAGAGGTTTGGGAAGTTTTATTCTGTGCTCCAGTTGTCCTGGCTAACAGTGAACTTTATTTAAACTGTTAATATCTGAGAGCAAGGCCAGAGTGTCTTCTCCACATGTGCAGAGCAGGCCTTTCTTTTCCTGGAATCTGCTGGCCTGTGAAAGGCTTGCAATGAAGAAAGCATGGCTCTGACTGTAAATAAATCCTTTCAGATTCCAGTTGTACAACCAAAGGAATTCAGCAAATTCCTATTTTTCTAATCATGACATGCCTTCATTTTAATGCTCTTCTGACTGGCAAATCTCATCTTACACTGCTTTGAAAATAACGGGCAAGAAGTTGTAATTCTGCCCTGCAAACAGCTGCCGTTGTGCTTGTTACAGGTGTCAGTGCTGTGGCTTTGGCCATGTGGCCGCAGGGACCCTGCATGTGTCCAACTCAGGAGTGGGGAGTTCTCCCCAAACCTGTAGCTCTGGGTTTCTGTGGGGTGTTGACTCAGCCCTAGGTCTACCTGGATCTATTTGCTCTTGCATTTGCTTCCTGGAGAAAACCCTGCATCCTGCAGTGCTCACTGACTGTTTGGTATCTGTGTTGATAAGTGGAAAAATTTGTCTAACATTCCACCTCACCAAGTGTCTGGCTTTCACTGCTAGCCCGTCGCTCTTTGTAATTTTATAACTGCCTAAGAAATTAAATCTGTGTTGTGATAAGTATTCTGTGTCTTCTTCCTTTTGTTTGCTACTTGGAGATGGGGCCAGATAAGATCAGGGTGACGTTATGTGGCCCAAACCAAAACAGCAGCAGTTAAGAGCCCTCGGTCTCGGCTGTGCTTTGTGGCTGCTCTCCACAGAGCAGCTTTGCAGGGACTGGGAAAGGACCAGCTGAGTTTTTCTTGGCACATTTTGCTTGCAAATGTAATTTTCCCTCTTGTTCCTCCTCGAAGCTGCTCTTCCCTGGCCTTGCATTTGTGTATTTTTCTCCTGCTGCTCAGGTGAGTTCCTTAACTGCCTTTATTCCTTTTTTTCATGGGATGCATCTCAAGCAGTACTTTCAGAGCCAGCCTGCTCCCTGTGCTGCCACTCCAGGCTTGTTGCTTCTTGCATTCAAGCCCTGAAGGAAGATGTGGAGCGAGTCCTTGCAGATGGGAGAGGAGGCACCTCCTGCTTCTGTATCCTTCCTCCTGCTAAGCAGCAGCAAGAGCTTTGATCGGGGTGGACAAGAGGAGCAAAAGCCTTTCTGCTCTTGCTAGCAGTGTCAGAGCACGTGAGGACAAGATGAGGATGAGACTCTCCCTGTTCTCCTGTGTGGCTTTCTCATGGCGAGGCCTTGGCTGAGGAGCTGCAGGCGCCGCCTCCCCTGATCCAGCTCTGGAGGGCAATGCTGCCCTGTCACTGCTGCTTTGTGCCTCCCTTTGCTCCAGGCAAAACAGGCTCTCTTAGCTCAGATGAGTGTCTCTAAACTGTTCACTCAGCTGCTGGTGATGTTTCCCTGTCTCCTGCCTGGAGCAAACCGAAGATCTGAGGGAAGCTGCTGGTGGATTCAGGAAGTGGCAGTGACTTCCATCTGCAGTGTTCCCTGTGTCCCAGGTGGATAGAGTCATCCAGACCCACTGGATGTTTTGGGAGGTCCAACAGCCCCTCTCCTTCTGTTCTAGGGGAGCAAAACAGAATATTCTCCAGTAAGCATAAGAAAAATTGTGAGCAGTGGGCCATACCCAGCCCTGAAATAGGCAGCCATGATTGCCTTCACATCAGCAGTTTCACATCTGTCTGTTGGTACTGAGTTTGGCCCACTGAGCATGAATTTCCAGGGAAGGGACTGAGCAATCCCATTTCCAATTATTTATCTTATTGTAAGGGCAAACATGGACTCGTGCCTGTGTTCCTCCCTGGTATGCTTTCTCTTGGTACTGAGTAGGCTCTTGGGTGTAGCTGTGATGATCTGCCCAGTGGTGAGGCCCTGAGACCCTTCACTACGCAGGACTTGAGTCCAAGATGAAATAACTGAGCAGAAGCACAATCCTGGTGTGAACAGCCCCACTTAGGCTGTGGCTGAGCTGAACAGACTGCTGGGAGCAGAGCAAGGAGTGAGGAACTGGGCAGAGCAGCTCACACTGCCCCAGGCCTGGCTGGATTGCAAGGTTGATGCAGAATCACTCAATTTTAGAGCCAGTGGGCAGAAAGGAGATGCTGGGGCAGTGCTGGGGTCCAGCAGCCAGAGGTGAGCGCCAGCACCACTCTGATCCTGCCCAGGCTTAGGAGCAGCTTGTCGCTCTTTGCAGCACCCACTCTCAGCTGGTGCCTGAGCACTCACCTCTCCCGTGCCACATCCAACCCACGCAAGTCTCAGACAGGCCCTTGGCAGAGACTTTTTTGGCTAATTAATGATGCACTGTGAGCTAATGAGGGCATTGTGCCCAGCTTGCTGGAGCTGAGGACAGCTGATGCCGGCTCCTCCAGCACTGGGTTATGTTTTGGGCTGGGGTTTTTAGCAGAGCATTTTACGAAGTTACAGGCTATAATAAAGGATTTGAAGATTGCTGTGTCTGGGTAAGTCCATTAAGTAAGCTAGAGGATTTTGGCAGTGTTTTGATATTTTGGATACTGTTTTGCAGGGGCAAGGAAGGCCCTGGGAGAGAGACTCACTTCTCCACAAGTGTAGTCCGGGAGCTGGGGAGCACCAAGTGATGCAAGGGCACAGATCTGCTTTGTCCGTGTGATCAGAGCCACCTTGTCCACACGGTGGGTACAGAGTCACTTTTGGGTACCAGCCTGGTGTGTACCTTCCCAGCATCTCCCTTGTCACTGCTGTGCCCTCCTCCCTGCTTGGGACAGGCTGGTGGCAAAGCCCTTCCAGGCTTGTCAGCCACTGCTCAGCAGCTCCAGATCAGGGCTGATAATTTACTTTATCTGTGGAGGGCAGGCAGAGGGATGGGCCTGTGGCTGGTGAAGGGAAGGCTGCTGGGGGCCATCAGAGGGGGGCTGTGCTCTGCTGTTGTGCAGCTGTTGGATGGAGCTGCAGGGTCCTGGGGCCACAGAGTGTCCCTGTCCCTTCCCCAGGACCATCCCAGCCTTCTGTCCCCAAAGCATCCCTGTTCTTTCTTCCCTTCCCTGGGACCATACCAATCTTCTTTTCCTGGAACACCCATGTTCTTTCCTTTCTGAGAGTCTCCCTGCTCCTTCCCTGGGAGCATCCCAGCCTTTTCTCCTCTAGAGCATCCCTGCATGTTCTCTAGAAGCATCCCAGTCTTTCTCCTCCCATAACCTCCCTGCTCTTTTGCTGGCAGCATCCCAGCCTTTTCCCCTTGGTGCATCCATGCTCCTTCCCTTGTTTGCTCCCATGACATCCCTCATCTGCTTCTTCAGCAGCTCTCTGCAGCACCTTCTGTGCATGCTGAGGGCATCTGCCTTGCACTTCCTCCTTGACCCAGAGCAGAACATAAGGGGGGGAAAAAATACTGCTCTGTGTTTGCTTTCACCCAGCCCCTGAGCCAGAACTGCTGGGGGAGGCAGAGGGTGCTTGGCTGCTGTGTGTGCCACAAGCTCCTGCCTGGGGCTTGATCCAGCCCTGCTGGGATGAGGGGACTGTGGTGGGGCCAGAGCAGAGTGTGTCTGGCTTTAGCTGTGTGGCTGTGCCACTGCTCTGCTGTGTTTTCCTGAGCAGATAACGCTGCAGCTTTTGGAGTTGGGCCCAAAAATTGAGTTCTGGCAGGGGAGGGCAAAGCTCTGGGCTTCACCTGGCCCCACAGCCTCTGCTGTTGACTGAAGCAGGGCTGGAATACAGACCCCGGGCTGTGTCCCCTCCCTCTGCACCATCAGGGCACAGGGGTCTCTGCTCCAGGTGTCCCCTGAGGACCCCCCTGCTCTCTATGGGCACCAAGCACAGTGAAATCATGCAGAGCATCCCTCCTCACCCAAAAACAATTTTGGAAATGAAAGTGGGGAGACAGAGCCAGGGACATTATCTCAGCCCTTTTTAACTTTTCAGATAGGAAATAGCCTTTCATCTCTCCCAGGGTGAAAAGGCAATTTGCATTTCAAGAGGTCAGGATGAAGCTTTTTCTCTTTACCATCCCAAATTCATTATTGAAAGTCTATTTGGAAACAAAACAACACATCCACGGGAAGATGGCCTCTGCAGGCTCAAATTAACTGCTCCTGTCATCCCTGATTTCCCTGGCTGCTGCTGGAGGATGCAGGATCGAGGAGGAGGTGCGGGCACTGCTGGAGATGTGAGCGGAGCAAACCTGTGAGCTCCTCAGTGTGGCTGGAGCTGCTCTGGGGCTTGGGGGTCTCCCCTGGGAATTGGGGGGGGGCTTTGCTCCCCCCTGCCCTGCACAAGCTTGGCTTAAATTCCATCAGGATAACTCCAGACCCACCTCCCTGCAAACCCTGCTTTCCTCCTGCTCCCACACTCGCCCTGGTCTGGGACCTCAGCCTGGCTCCAGCAACCCAATTCTGCCTAATAAAAAGCCTCTGGCAGCCTGGAGCTTGGCTGGGGCTTGCTGGGCACTGGTGCTTTGTTTTCTCAGCTGCTGCCTCTGCCCTCACCACTGCCACTTATTGGTATCGGAGTTTGCATTAGCAGGTGCAACTCTGGGATATTCAATTACGTATAAAGAGCCGTAGCAAAGCAAGACATTGCAGGACGCATCAAGGCTGTTGGTTTCAGGGGATTTTTTCCTTGGTTTTGGGTGTTTTGTTTTGGTTTTTACCTTGCATTTAAAGGAGATGTGAGGATGGGTAAAGTGGTGTTGACTAAATAGAAAACATAAGTAAAAAGTGGAGTGAAGAGAGGGAGAAATAAATAAATAATCCTGTTTATGAAATGAAACAGCTGGGTAGAAAAAAAGAGAATGATCTCCGGGAAGAAAGCAGCTCCCTGGGCTATTTTTAGCTCTTTTGTTTCTACCCCCCTTTCCATCCCCACCCTCCTTGCACAGTCTGAGGGTTTGGTGCATGTCAGTCCTGCTGTTCTCCCTCACCTCCTGAGTGCCAGGTGATGTGCTCTTTTCTTATTTTCTTTTTTTCTCTCCTCTTTTTGCATCTTATTTATAGCGTGGAGCTGGGGGAAGGGCAGCAGCATCAGGAGAGGCCATGCAGGCATCGCCCTCAGCCCTGGCTGGGGAAAGGAGGGGGCAGCAGGGGCTGAGCCTCTCCTGCAGCATCCAGAGCCCTCCCTCTGCTCCTCAGCAGCTTCAGGAGCTGCTGTAACCCCCTCGGAGTTCCCTTTGCCTGGATCTCGGGCTGCAGTTGCTGTGCTCCCAGCAGCTCCAGGGCAAGGGGCCACATTTGGTGTCTTCTCTCAGTTCTTGCACCAGTGGGGCTGGAGGAGCCCTGGATTTCCATCAACTCTTTCTCCTGCCAGGCACCATCATTCCTACACTCATCCCAGCAAAGCTCTCCACCATCCAAAGTCACCCAGCCCTGCAACTTTCCCCTTCCCCAGCCATCCCTCCCAACTCCCACACCTCCCATCACACCCTTGTGGATGCTGCTGCTGCCCCAAGACCCCTCTCCCCTCATCTCCTCTGCCACCACCTCCCCCCTCACCGAGCATCCTCGTGGTCTCCCATATTTGTGCCATTATGGAAGAAATACATAATTCTTTTGTTATTCAATTAGGAATTTAACACACAATCAGGTGATCGCTTTAAGAGGATTTCCTATAAGGCAGGATTTGAATAACAGGGCTATGAGTAATATATTCCCTTAACTGGTTTATTCCTTTATCAGATTTTTTTCCCCCTAAGCACTTTAATGCATTTACTTTCCCATTGTCGACACTTTTCTCCGCACTCTTCCTCCCTCCCCGAGCTTATGCAAATCCCCCGTAAGGCGTTTAATGCGCCCTGTGTGTCAATAGTGCCCAAATCTTCGCGACAGCATTAGGCTGCATGCATGCCCTGGCTGATTAAGAGGGGTGATGGGGCCAGTCTGGCTGCCCAAACCCCCTTCCAACCCCCACCATGGGGCCAGCAAAGGGGCCCCTGTGCTGGGAGCTGCATTTTTCTAGAGAAAAGGCTGGAGCTGAAAGTAGCTTTTCTTTTGCAGGGCGGGCCGTGAATAGGGAGCGTGAGGCTGACCTGTCCGCCGCTGTTTGCTGCCCTGTCGCTCAGCTTTTGGGGTGCGTGGAGGTGTTCACTGGGGAGGGGGATGGCTGTGGGTGGGAGGCGAGCGGAGAAGGAAGAGGAAGGTGGCAGAATAACCCCTGAGCCAATATCAGCGTTTATTTGTGAGCACACAATCGACGTGCACAATCCTATGTGGTGGTGCATCGGGGTGCATCACCCCTGGGTGCCCGGGTGCCTGCTGGAGCCATGTGGGAATGGCTTGGGCATCTCTGGCAGGAAAAGAAGGGGTTTTCCTACTTTTTATGCCTCCAAGGGCTGAGGTCAGCTCACCCTCACCCCACTGCCCAACCTCCTTCATGCGTTCCCTGGGGCGGCCTCTGGGCCTTGTTTTGGGGGGTTTAACAGCCTTCACAGACATGGGGTGTGATGTACCCGGTGACTGGGGCAGAAGCCTGGAACCTGGCTCAGGGGGATGTATTTGCCTGCTCACCTTGGTGGAATGTTTGCTCTGAAACCTACAGACAGTGCTGGGGAACTGGGGAAAGGAGAGCCTGGGGAGGAGGGCAGCAGCGATGACAGGAATAGCAAAAAAGGTTGGCCTGTAATTCCTGGCTTTCCCACTGCCTGAGGGTTTTGTGGCTGCTGGCGAGGCCCTTTGTGAGCACAGCACGGGGGAAAACACCCCCTCCAAGGGTAACTGTCACCATTTTCTCCTTCCAGAGAAAAATCTCTCTCAACCTGTGTCTGTAAATAGCCCGGTGAGTGGGAGCGAGCTGAACCGGCCCTTCCCGGCGTTGTTTCCTCTACGCCCACCACTGATTGTCTCCTTTTTTTATCCCGTCCTGCCACTCTGCCTGTGTGTGCAGCAATTATGCAAAGTTGCAATCAAGGAGCTGAATTAGGAGCTCATCTTGGATTAATTAGTGATGGATGCAAATCTGTTCCAACAAAGAGGAGCGAGGGGAATGCAAAGGCCATGGGTATCCTCCCAGGGTTTCTCCAGCTCTCCCAGGCCGGTTTGAGGGCAGGGAGGGATGCAGAGTAATGCCTTGCAGGAGAACTGGGGCATCCACGTGAAAGAATTTGATTCTTGGCCTTGGGACAAGGCTTGGGTGCCCCAAAGCTCATGCTCAGCTCAGCCCCTGCATCTCCCTGGAGGTTTTAAACCCAGAGCTTTGGGCTTAGAGCATCTCCTCCCACCCCGGCCTTGCTGCAAAGCTTGGGGAAAAACCAGTTAATCCCTGCAGCCTCCAGTGCTGAGCTCCTGCCAGCACTGGGGATTTCTGTTCGCCTGCAATCGGATTGTGACAAACCCCTCCACTTGCATTGAACAAATTCTCTGGCTACTCCCCGCTCCTTGCAGGCCCCAGTAATCCCCCAAGTGTGACTCTGGCCAACAGGCAACATCCCTGATTAATCCCCGCCGTCTCTGTGCAAAGCCACTGCTGCCAAGGATGCTCCTGGTGCTGGCACGACATGCTGGGCCGGCGTTGGGAGCAGACCCCGGGTAAGGATGCAAAGGATGCAATGCTGTTTAAAGGAGCTTTTCCAAGAGGGGATTGCAGCCTTGAGAAAGGCTTCCTCTTCCGTGAAGCGGAAAAGATGGATGCACAGCGCTCCCGGGAGCACTGAGTGGGGGGGGGGTGGGAAGGGGGGTGCAGATGTCTCATCCCTTTTTCTGCACCCCTCAGTGTCACCCACCCCAGCTGGTGCAGAGGGGACACCCATTGGGCACAGAAGAACCAGGGCAGCCTGGCAGGGTGAACAGGGCTTGGTTAAGGAGCTCCTTAGCCAAGGGATGGCTTGTGGCTGTGTCCACAGGGATGGGGACAGCAGGAACAGCCCCTTCCCATGGTCCCCAAGAGTTTAAAGCCTTGGCTCGAGGTTTTTGGTCTGCAGACAACTGAAAGGTCTCTCCTTCCTCTCCCCTCTGCAACAGCAATGATTAATAAAACCTGACTCGGCTGGAAGGGCAAGGAAAAAACAACCATACAGGACATTTCTGGAGATCGTCCTAATCCAGCATCTCGAAGCCAAATGAATCAGCAGCTTCTTATTCTGCCGGCAGGATTAGTCAATGTTCATCCAGGCTCCTGGGAATTGAGGTGAGGCCCTGCATAGCAAGGAGCTGTGGCAAGGTGGCCACAGGGTGTTGGTTGGTTCATGGAGCCAAGCAAATCCCTCCTTGTAATCCTGCAAACTCTGTTGGGATGCACCCACTCGTGCTGGGAGCCATGGGACAGCAGGGAGAGGCAGGAGAAGGAAAAAATGCCTCTAAAAATCTGCGGTGTGGGTGAGGGATGAGGCTGTTGGATGTGAGGTGCAGGGGCAAGACTCCAGGCTGGGGCTGTGTGTAAGGGATGTCCCTCATGCCACAGGGACCAGGATGCCTGGGACCAGGAGCACCACGCCTGGCTGACTTTCCTGGCTGTTAAAGTGGGTCAAGCAGAAACCCAAGGAGCATCTGAGCTCACCAACCTTGAGCCAACTATGTGGAAGCTGAATTATTCAGGGCCAGCTTAAAAAATTTAAGAGCCCAGCAAAACACCAGGAGAGCCCAGCCCATGGGACCCCCATACCCTTGTCAGGCAGTAGCAGCTCAGCCTGCCCATGCTCAGGGGGCACCTTGGGCAGGGGGGACAGTGTTGTTTGTGTCTAACACTGCCCTTGTGAATCGAGAAAGCAGAGAGAAAGCACCCAGAGAAGTTCACCCTGATGAGTTCATCTCCCTGTGTTTCCTGTAGCTCTCCAAGCTGTAGTAGTTTCCTTGGGTATCCCAGCATGCGTCTGTCACATCCACAGCAGGAGTAGTTGAAAGGGAAACCCCCCTTGTCCCCTGGAATGGGGATCTCTTGATCGTGTGATTTTGGAGAAGATGCTAAAACTCGGGCTTGATCTTTGTCACCAGGTGTTTGCTTGCGGCATCTCCCGCGGCTCAGAGAGCGCCACATCCTTTTGGGAGCTGAGATGCTCCCCTCGGCTTGGTTGTCTTTAAAGGACCACCCCTGGTTCTATTCCTGGGGCTTTGGAATGGGGAGAACCGGCTCCTGGGGGGAATCCCTGTGGTGAGTAATGCTGCCTGGCGAGTGCTGGGAAAAGGCGGGTGCACATATGCTTCAGCTCATCCTGCTCTTTTCATGGAGCACTCTCACTGTCTGGGTGCCAACCAGTGGCAGACACGGCCAAGGAACCCCCACCACACTCACCCCCCCCCCCTTTTTTTTTTACATTTTCAAGGTTCCTGGAAGAGAGAGGTGGGGTCTGGTGTAGAGCAAGGGGTTGTACCCCAAGGGGAGTGAGGTGCTTTGAGATTTTACAAAGACACTATTAAATTAGAGCTGAACAAGCCTGCCAAAGCAAACAGCCCAAAAAAATCCCCCTTTGCACCAGAGGGCCGAGCTGTGCAGGTGCTCAGCCCAGAGGGGAGTAGGGAAGGCTGAGCCCCGGCCCCAGGCCGTGCTTGGCACAGCAGTCGGGTGCGCTTTGAGCCAAACTCCGGCTATTTCAGTCAAGGAGGAAAAGATGGAAATTTCCACCTGGCCTGTTTTCTTCCCTGCGCTGAATTTGCAGGAGCCCCTTTTCTCAGCCCCGCTCCCGGCAGAAGGGCGGCTGAGGCGGCACAGGCGGCTGTGTCTCTAATTTCCTCTGGCAGCGGCAGCAGCAGCAGCAGCGCATCCCCCGGCCCCGCGCGCTGATTTACACAACGCAGCAATTATTGACTGCGAGGAGATTGTAATTCACAGCCCGCCGCGGTGCAGCCACGGCCTGGGAGCAGGGATGGTTCGTCTCCTCCTTCCCGCTGCCTCCATCCTCACACGCTCCGTGGGGGCAGAGCCCAGCAAGGGCTGATCCCTCAGAGCTCTCACCCAGTTTGCTGGGAGGGGGCTGAGTCCCCCCCTCTGCGCCTTGCTGCTCTTGTAGAAAACCCCACAGCAATAGATCCCCATGGTGGAGCTTGCAGCCTGGGCCAGCTCTCTCAGCCCAGGACGGGTGGGGACACCCACGGGGTCCCTGCCTGGATCACCCTCCTTGGGGACACAGGTATCCATGTTGCCCCATGCTGCTGGTTCCCTTACTCCTCTGCTTCCACTCCCTGGTTATGCAGGGGATCAAAGATCTTGGTTGTTTCCTCAAAACGCTGGGGCATTGCTGTGTTCTGACAGCCAGATTTGCAATCCATCTATCCTGATCCCATCAGCTCCTCTTACGACAAAACCCTTCTCAGGGCAGGAACGACCCTGTCCCTGAAAAACTCATGCCCTGAATGAAATTACCGTGTTTTTCCTAATTAATCTCTCTTTGCAATTAGCTCCGGACCTCCGATATCCCTCTAAGGCACCTCTCGCCAGTACCTATAGGCGGTACCTACCGGTGGTGCCTATGGACAGGGGTACGGGCGTGCATCGGGAAAGCCGCTCCCGCGGACCCGGGGCCGCCGGGGGGGCTCGGGGGAGGAGCGGGGGGCGGGCGGGAGGCAGACCCGGGGGGAGGCAGACCCGGGGGGAGGCAGACCCGGGGCCGCCCCCGCTCCGCGCCGCCGCCGCACTCGGTGCCGGCCCCCTCCCGGCGGAGGCTCCGGTATGGCGGGGCCGGGGGCCGGCGGCCGCCGGGGCTGAGCGGGGCGGGCCAGCGCCGGTGCCGCAGAGCCGCCGCGGCGGAGCGAGGTAAGAACCGCCGCGACCTGTTGGGCTCGGCCGGGACCGCCGGGGAGAGGGGGAAAGGAGGGGAAGCCGCCGCGCCGAGCCCCTGCACGCCCTGGCCCCGCTGAGCATCTTCCCGGCCCCCCCCCCGAGCATCCTCCGGGCGCGGCCGGGGCCGCGTTCCCCGCGCTCCCTCCGGCCAGGAGATTCTCCTTCAGACCGGGGACGTGGGTTACTGAATTCCCCTCGTCTGTGGCAACTTCGCCGCTGGTAAGATGTCGGGAGACCCTTCTGCCAGGGCAAAAAACGCTTTTCTGCCCTAACACGGGGCTGCGGTGCCCGGGACTCACGCAGAGCCGGGGGGCAGCGGGGCAAGGGCTCCTCTCGGTTGAGACCTCCCACCCCTGCCCGCGATGGAGAAACGCCCCCGCTCCCACCATGGGGCCACAGGGGTGGCAGGGTGTAAATCCATAGGGGCAGACGGATGTATATCCAGCGGGAGGAGAAAATCCAATTTACGGCGGCGCAGGGATGCTCGGGGGAGCGAGGCGGAGAGTGCCGGAGGCTGGTCCAGCGCCGCGGCTGTGCAGCGCATCCCGCACCCCGCTCTGCTCCTGGCCCCGGGAAGTTTGGGCCACACACAGTGCGTACGAGGCATTTCCAGCTGGGATTTCTGCTATGGAAAAGCCCTGCAACAGGCTTTCCGGCATCCCGGGAGATGCTTCCCGCTGGGTTTTATTGTCTGGGGTGGTAGCAGGCACAGGAGGGTGTGGGTGAAGGGGATTGCAGACAGCTCCTCTGGGAGCAGCAGGATGGAGCGGTGTCCCCAGCATAACGTGCCCTGCTGGGTTGTTCTGCTCGCGGGGCTCCGGGATGGGCAGTCTTGGGGTGAACCCCAGCATGATGCGGGAGGAGGGACCCCATCCCAGCCCCACAGCAGTGCTGTGACCTCAGCACAGCCTCGGGGCCGGGGCAGTGCTGCCCTGTGCACCCGTCCTGTAGCAAGAGAAGCATTTTAGGCTCCAGGAACTCGCTCACAGGATCTGTGGACAACACGTTTGCCACCCACCTCAGGGCCCTCCAGCATCCAGCACATCCTGGCAGCTGGAAAACCTCTCTGCTCCTGCAAACGCCATGTCTGGCAGGGAGACCAAAGAAATCACTGTCATTGATTTTTCCTCTCTTGCCTGACTCAACCTACTGCCTTGGAGGAGATTTTTTTCACCACCACCACCCCTGGATGCCAGGGAAATCTGCAGGAGGTGGGCTGGGGACAGGCTGGCATTGAGCGACTGGCACAAGGAATTCAGAGCAGCCCCCTGGGGTTGAACCGCAGGGAAGAAACATATTTTGGGTGGCTCTGGTGGGGTCACTGGAGGATGTTGGGTATTTGAAGAGCTCATTCTGGGATGCATTCAGTGCAGACCCTCTGAAGCATGATGCTGGGGTCTCTCTGGTGGCTCTCTGAGCCGCTCTGTGCTGGGCTATGATCCCTCAGAGAAGCAGATCTGAAAAAAGCAGGGTCACATCCCATCCTCTCCCTGAAAGGCTGCAGGAGTGTGTCTGCCCAGGCCGGTGGCTCTGCCCCAGCCCCAGGCAGCAGAGATGCTGAAAAGGGGCATAAACCAGAGCAAGTGTGCTGTCTGCAGGGAGCGAGGGCTTCCCGAGGCAGCTGGGATCTTCCCTGTGAGTGGTTTTCATCCATTAATTTCTCTAATTGCTTTTGGAAATCACAGTGGCGTTTTTCTTTGGTAGCATCCCAGTGAGGTGCTGAGCCAGGCTGTTCCTCAGGGGTGGCTCGTGTGGGTCCCCCACAAGCACTGCTCACCACCCCAAAGCCAAACTTCTGCTCAGAAGGTTGGTGGATCCCATTTGCGCCAGAGAAATCATCTTTCCAGGTGGAAAAAACACCAGAACCGCTGTGATACAGCGAGGTGGCGACAGCTCAGGGCTGCGCACATGCCATTGTCCCTTGCAAACCTCTGGCATCACCCGGGGGCGACACAGGAGCCACTGCTCTCTCTCCCTCTCAGGTTGGCCAGGATGGGCTCGGTGGGAGCCGAGCGCTTCAAGGAACTGAGCCCGGCGGCGACGCCGGAGGGGAATGTGGTGATGAGCTTCAGCTTCGACAGCTACCAGCTGGAGGAGGACGAGCTGCAGCGGGGCAGCCAGGCCAAGGGTGTCCTGACCTTCATGGAGCCAGGTGAGGGCAGGCACGGCACGACATGACCCACAGCCAGGAGCCGGGTTCCCTGCTGGTTTCCCACCCACTTAGGAGCTTCCTGGGATGGGTTTAATAGCCACAAATAGTCTGAAATGCCACAAAATTGCCCAATACCTTTTTTCATCCATTTTTGTACCCATGAGAGCCACCAGCACATCCCGTGACAGTGGGCTCTGCAGGCTGGCAAGGAGTTGAGGATTGGTGCCCTGTTTCTCCTGCCAGGCTCATCCCCAGCCTGCAACTTCGTCTTTCTCCATGCAGGACTCAGGGATGCTCCTGGGATTCACCCCAGCCCTGCTCCACCTCCTGAGGCAGCCCTGTCCACCCCCACACCTGCCTCCACCCCTCTGCACCTTGACTTGTGCTATTACCTGCAGTGCCTGGCTCTAAGCTTGTTTAGCTGCAATTAAAATTCATCAGCCCCACAAAGCCCAGGTGTTTTCCTGCCTCCTGGGTGTCCCACTGAAGGGTCTTTATTTAGAGAAGGAGCTTCTTAGAGCTGGGGCTGTGTATTTGTACATCTGCAGGGTGCTGGGCTATTTCATCGCCTCAAGGCTGGGGTCTGACATAGGTCCCAGGGGTGCAGCAGTGTCACTGTTACATCTTTTTCTTTCACCTTTTGGGGCAGTTTCTGAGGACCCTGAGCCCCAGGATCGATACCATGGGATTTATTTTGCCATGCTGCTGGCTGGGGTGGGATTCCTCCTGCCCTACAACAGCTTCATCACCGATGTGGATTACCTGCACCATAAATATCCAGGTAGGTCTGGAGCAGCTCCAGCACTTCCCTGACACCCCAAACCTGGAGAGAGCTCATTCCTGTTTCCAAGGGAGCTGACCTCCTGTTCCCCCATCTTCTGCCTCTCTGCAGGGACCTCCATTGTCTTTGACATGAGCCTCACCTACATCCTGGTGGCCTTGGTGGCCGTCATCCTCAACAACGCGCTGGTGGAGCTGCTGAGCTTGCACACCCGGATCTCTGTGGGTGAGTGGGGTCCCTGCATGCCCAGGCAGTGCTGTCCCTGTGCTGTCCCCCCACCACCACCTCTGTCTCCCCCCCACAGGCTACCTCTTCGCCCTGGGGCCGCTGCTCTTCGTCAGCATCTGCGACGTGTGGCTGGAGCTGTTCAGCCGCAGACAAGCCTACGCCATCAACCTGGTGGCTGTTGGGGTGGTGGCCTTTGGCTGCACAGGTATGTGGGAGAGCAGCTGGGCTGAGACAGGGCAGGTAGGAGTGGGAAACATCCCCATCCCTGAGCTGCTCTGCTCTGATCCCTATAACCCTCACAGCCCTGCTCCATCCCCTCCACATCTGTCCAGGCACTGTGGGACTGGCCAGGGGCACCAGCACCAAACCATGACACCAGTGACCGACACCACTGATCCAGGCCACCATGGTGGCATCCCAAACCCCCACATCTGGTGGCCACTCTTGGTGGGAACAGATACAGTGAAGCATCCGGGGAGGGAAAAAAGACCCTCCTGCTTTTGGGGCAAGGAGGCTGGTGCAAGGAGCAGCTCCCAGTTGGCACAGCACATGGGTTCCCTCTGGGGTTTCTTCCCCCTTCCCGGAGTTTTGGCTGCAGCAATAATTCCCCCTTCTCCCCTCTGTGCATCTCTCCTGAAGTGCAGCAATCCAGCTTCTACGGCTACACGGGGCTGCTGCCCAAGCGCTACACGCAGGGAGTGATGACAGGCGAGAGTAAGTACCCACAGCCACTGACCATGTCCATGTCCCACCACATGGACTTGCACCTTCTCCTGGGGCCCCAGAGAGTCACACCTGGGTCCCCACTGGCTCCAGCACAGCCCAGATGGGTTGCCAGCAGGTCAGGGACACCCCAGGGTGCTCCCAAGTACTTACTGGTTTCTAAGACCCTGCACTGCCATGCCAGACGGGAGGTGGGGATGTCTGCCAGGAGCTTCATCACCCCAAAATCACTGCTGGTGACTCCTCCATACTGGGAAGCATCACATCCATGTAGCAGGGGCTGATGGGGATCCCTGAGCCGGGATTCAGTGGGGCCCAGCAGTGACAGCTCTCCCGCACCACCAGGCACCGCTGGGGTCATCATCTCGCTCAGCCGCATCTTCACCAAGCTGCTGCTGTCAGACGAGAAGGAGAACACCGTCATCTTCTTCTTCATCTCCATCGGCATGGAGCTGACGTGCTTCATCCTCCACCTCCTGGTGAAGCGCACCCGCTTCGTCCGCTACTACACGGACTGTTCCCGCAAGGGCCTCCCCGAGAGCCGCGGGGCTGGCGACCCTGGCACCGGCTACCGCGTCCACCACGATGTCACCTCTGAGGATGTCCGATTTGTAAGCCAAGGGTGGGTTTCCCTGCTGACTCCTGGGGTTCTTCACCACTGCACCTCAGCACTGCTGTCCCCTCTCCCCTCATCCAGGAAAACCAGGAGCAGGGGCAGCCGAGCTCCCCTCGGGGCAGCCCCGGCCCTGAAGCTGAGCTGGCTGGGAGTGGCACCTACATGCGCTTCGACGTCCCTCGGCCCAAGATCAAGAGGAGCTGGCCCAGCTTCCGAGGTGAGTGGTGGGCTCAGGGGCAAGCCATGCCCATGGGGTGGGCTTGCCACATTTTGTAGGGTGGGATAAATGATTGGTAACCCAGAGTTTTGGGGCAGGATCATCCCCAAGGCTGGAGAGGGCCTTTTGAAAAGGGCGTGGAGTAGCAGGACAAAGGGAAATGGCTTCAAACTGACAAGAGGACAGGATTAGATGGGCTATTATCAAGAAACTCTTCCCCGTGAGGGTGCTGAGGCCCTGGCACAGGTTGCCCAGAGAAGCTGTGGTTGCCTCATCTCTAATTGTCCAAGGCCAGGCTGGATGGGGCTTGGAGCAACCTGGGGTAGTGGAAGGTGTCCCTGTCCATGGCAGGGGGTTGGAACTGGATGAGCTTTAAGATTCCCTTCCATCCCAAACCATTCTGTGATTCTGTGATCCCTTTCCTAATGATGTGCCCAAAACTATGAGGGAAACTCATCTCTGGAAGGCACGCCTGGGCGTCAGAAAAGGCTCTCAGGCTCTTCAAGGGGGAGGCTGCAATTTTGGCTGAGCTGTGCTGCCTGTCTCTGCCAGACATGCTGCTCTACCGTTATGTCGTGTCCCGCCTCATCTGGGCCTACATGCTCTCCATCGCCATGACCTACTTCATCACGCTGTGCCTCTTTCCTGGGCTGGAGTCAGAGATCCACAACTGCACGCTGGGGGAATGGCTCCCCATCCTCATCATGGCCATCTTCAACCTCTCTGACTTCGTCGGCAAGGTAGGAGAGAGGCCAGAGGCAGCACAGTGGGGGTCTCTCTTCCTTTGGTGTTCTCTTCCTAAGCCACTTGGCTCCACCAAGGGTCATCTCCACCCATGGGTGTCTAACCAGTGTGAGGCTGCTGCTTACCAGCACAGCCAAGGTTGGGTTCCCACAGCAGTTGGTCTTCTCCACAATCTTGTCTCCTTGTTGCCCCATTTTGGGCACGGTGTGGCCCTCCCCAGCCTCCTCACCCTCCGCAACAGGGTCTCTGCCTCTTGCTGCAGATCCTGGCTGCCCTGCCCTATGACTGGAGAGGGACCCACCTCCTCGTCTACTCCTGCCTCCGTGTGGTCTTCATCCCCCTCTTCATCATGTGTGTCTACCCCAACGGGCAGCCCACCTTCGGCCACCCCGCCTGGCCCTGCATCTTCTCCCTCCTCATGGGCATCACCAATGGCTACTTCGGCAGCGTCCCCATGATCCTGGCCGCAGGCAAAGTGAGCCCAGAGCAGCGGGAGCTGGCAGGTAGGACCAAGCCCTCCTGGGAATCCCACATGGTGTGGCCAGAGCACCCTGACACCCCGTGTCCATTCCCACAGGGAACACCATGACCGTGTCCTACATGACGGGCTTGACACTGGGCTCGGCCGTGGCGTATTTTGCCTACAGCCTCACCAGCACCTCCCACAGCACCTGTTTCTACACCGAAACCTCCAATGGCTCCTTTACCTTCGGGTACTGAGCCCTGGGGTGGGGCTGTGGGGACACAATGGGACCTGCTGCCCACCATGGTCCCCAGCACCCCACATGTCCCTCCTCAGGGAGGGAGCCTGGAGCCAGAAAGCCGCCCCAGGGTGGACAAGGACTGGTATCCTGTCGGCACAGGGCTGTGGCATCCTGAAACGGTCCGTGCTGCCCAGCCTGGCACTGTGCAGGGCCACTGCTTGGGGTGACATTCCTCCCACCCCATGGGACAGTTCTTGTTGCTTTTGGGGATGTCCCCATCAGCAATGTGCAGCTCTCCAGTGAAGGCTGGGGATCTTCTGTTTGCGCCAAGCCATTGACAGGAGGAAGAAAATACTGCCAAATCCCAAAGGGAATAGAACCAGCACTGGGGAGGAGGGTGATGGAGGGCTGGTGAAGAAGAAGAGGAGGAAGAGAGGAAGGAAACGCTCCTTCAGTCCCTGGTGGCTCTGGGAAGGTGGGTCTCAACTTCCATTGATGGTGCTGCAGGTTTTCACCAAGAAAGGCTTGAAGTAACAGTCCCTCCCTAAATATGCCAACCGCTGTGTAAAAGTCCCAATTCACTTCTGATGGTTGGGGAAAAAATGATTTTTTTTTTAACTGTGTCTTGTTTTACCCCTCCCCCCAACTGCAAGAGCAGCAGGTCTTGCCTCCCCCCACCCACACTGTGAATCTACCCCGTTGCAAGGGGTGGAGGGGGGGTCTCAAGGCTACAGCACTGCCAGTGCCATTCACAGGCCACTGCTGAGCTTGAAGATTTATTGCACAGGACAAAAGTGAAGCTGATAAAATAATTAAATGTCTTTGCTGGTTCTTAGCTGTACCACTGGCACTGGTGGCACTTGACTGCTGGTGCTGGGCTGGGCTGGCAAACACACACAGGGTCGTGCCTGCTGCCTGTCCTGTTGGATCTTGGGGTGCCCCTTGTGCTGCTCCCCTTCTTCAGGGCCCTCTTTGTCACCTGGGGTGCCTGAACTTGTCACCGGGTTACACCAAACCCCTACCAGCCTGCAAACTGCTGTGGGCAGCACACGGGAGAGGGCATGGGCCAAGAGGAGCAGAAAGCAGCAGGAGAAGGTGCCAACGGCACGTTTTGGGACTGGCTGCACCTTGCTGTGCCAGTTGGCGGGTGCCACCTCCCAGGAAATCAAGCCCAAGGAGCCAGCGAGTGCCAGGCCTGGCCCCAACCCGGCCCCCGCAGCACCATGCCAAGTTCCTGCCTGTATGAAGTGGAGCTCACACCAAAAAGAGCAAATCCAGCGTTTCATCCTCAACACATGGTGCCCTGAGTGTGGCGGCAGGGGGAGGACTCACACCTCCAGCCTAAAGGCCCTGTCCAGCAGACACCTCTGCTCCTGTGTCCTGTCCTGTCCATCGGTGCCACCACGTCACACAGACGGGTTCTCCCCAAAAAGCCACCAGGCACCTGGGTTCTGTCTTTCTCCAGGGCAGGGGCTGAGCCAAAAAGCCATCGTTGCCACCAAGGGGAGAAAAACCCTGTGGTCAGGACAAGTGAGACAAAGAAAGATGCTTCGTTGGGTTGCTTTTTTTCAATTAATTTTTTTTTTTTTATGAAAAAAGATCACACGGAGTTCTCCAACAAACAGAATGCCAAAAAAATTGTTTTAAACAAAACATAAACAAAACAAAACAAAAAGACAAAAACCTGGCTCTCCTTTCCTCTCGATTGTCTGAAATATCCTTGTGTTCCATAGAAGGCAGTGGGTTTTAAGTGCTTTCTATTTAACATTAGCATAAAATCTCTCTCGCGCGCTCTCTCTCTCGCTCTTTAAAATATGCTCACACAATTTGCTTCTAGAAGTACAGTACACTTTGAGCGTGGGGGGTGTGCCTGTTCCCAGATCATTTACAATCACAATCCAACAGGAAATAAAAAATAATATTCTAAACGTCAGACTGTGTTCATTTCTGCCGTTGTGGGTTTTTTTCTTTTTTTGTTTTTTATAATTTCATAATTTTTTTCACAGTTTTAAAAAGTTTATATTTATATATATATATTTATATTTATATTTATAATTAAAAAGTTGAATCCATTTAAAGACTTATAATACAGGAGGGCTAAAGAGTCTTTTGGTACATTAAAACTGTACAGGCTAGAACCGTCACTGTCCGCCGTGCCGAGGCGCCGGTGGCCCGGGGTGGAGATGGTACGAGCTCAGCACCATGTGGTTTGTTTAAAGGTCAAGGGGGAACTCTGCGGGGCTGTCCCTCTCCCCTGAGCCCCAGCCTCCAGTCTCTGGTACGCAGCCGGCACCAGCATGGAGAGTTTCCAATCTGTCCTTGGCTAAAGCGTCTCCCCACCCAAGCCTGGGCCGAGCCGGGCCCCGCTCCACGTCCCAGTGATCTGTAGTGCGAGTCGGGAGTTGCAAAGATCAGTGCGTCTCTTGGAGTTTTGTTTTAAGTGCAAGGATGGTGCATCGTTCTCAGGTGCTCCCTCTTGCCAGGTGTAACCCTGGAGCAGCAGTGGTGGTGCTGTGGGTCTGGCGTGTGCCCAGTGGGAGCTCAGCTCCTCCGTGGATGGAGGAAGCTGAACGGTGCCGTCCCTGAGCCCAAGGTGGCAGCGGGACTCTGGCTGTGGGAACGCCGCAGGCAGGCACAGCCAGGTTCACACACTGTCCCCATTCCCTTCAGATGATGAGCAGAGGCTTCCCAGCAGCTCCACGTCTCAGCTCAGGCAAGGCATGGCAGGTAAAGCTGGGTGAGGGATGCCAGAATCCAATGGCCTGTGATCTTCTCTCCTCCAAGCACCGAGCAGCAGCTTTTCCCAGTCGATTCCTGCTCCCTCACTGCACGCTCCAAGACAAGGTCTCAGTTTGCCACGCGTCACCCCCTTGCCACCTGCTTGCTCCCTCTAGCACTTCTGCACGGCAGAAGGGGTACAGAGCTGCAGAGGGTTCAGACTCTCTGTTCTAGGCAGTGGGAAGGCAGCATCCCAGATTGGATGTTGGCTCCTCTTCCACCTGGCTCCTTCCAGCCTGGAGGATTCTCTTCTGCCATCTCTGCGCTGGGGCCAGCCCCGCCCCGTCGTGCTCCACATGCTGCCAGAGGGGCCTCCAGGGAAAGGGAACGGCAAAAAGGCGCTGAGAGGATCGAGACGAGGCGCTGAGAGAGACTCATCTCCTTTCTCTTTCACCCTGTCCTTCCTATAAAGGGTCATGCGAAACTAAGCAAGAAAGGGAATATAAGGACGGAGAGGAGCGCACGCAGAAGGCAAGAGGGTCCTTCCACGCGCGGGCGGCTTCTGAGTTACTGATGGAAAAAAATGACACAAAAGGGATCCCTCCTGCCGGGGGGTCCCGCTGGTGAAATGATCACGAGACCCATGTGCTTTCCTGGACCAAAAGGAGGAAGGGAGAAGTTGGTCAAGTGTCACCTTACTTAAAGCCACTTCCAGAAGAGCCTCAGGGTTCAAGCACCACCACCACCCCCCAATGGCACCTTCCTCGAGTCCTGTAACTGCTTCCCCAACCCCCTTCTTCAGCCCTCTCCTTCCTCCTCGTGTCTCTCGCGCTCTCCTGTCTGTAGTGTGACACAGAAATGAGCATTGAAAGAAACAATCATGTCGTCTGAACAGGCACGTCCTCAGGTTTGTCCCGTCCCTTCCCAGGGGGTGGCATGTGTCCCCTGGGCGGTCAGCAGATGACAGGGACCCCGTCAGTGTTGAAGATCATGCCCGTGGTGGGCTCGTAGGTCCCTGCAAGGTAGTAGAGGTCCTCACTGTCTTGGTATTTCTTTGTCTTTAGCATCTGCTCATACTGATCCAGACCAACAACAAGACACTTGTGTGAGATGGTCTGGACATCATTTTCATCCACGTGAGAGGACTGGTAGAGGGCTCTCTGCACAACAGGAACAGAAGGAAGGAGGTGGGAAAAAAAGGAGCCATTAGATCTCACAGCATTTACAGCATCATCTTCAGTAAGTAGGAAGAACACCCATCATAATGGGACAGGGCTCTGCTCACACTCAAGAACCTCTCATTCATCCCAACAGCCAGCCCAGGGGAGGAACACTGGGAATCTGCACAGGCCCATGGACAGCCTGGACAATCCCTCCAGCCCACTGTACCTGAGCCCTGGGTTTCACTCAGCTCCCACTGATGGGAATGCTGCGGCTGCCAAGCACATATACAGGGGAATATGGAGGCCAGGAGTTTGTCATCCTCCCTCCAAGGATGCAAATGAAAAGATGGGTGCTGGATACCAGCTCCCTGTTCCTCCCCACACCCAGCACCTGCAGCTATTCCCTCCCTCCAAGAAACATCCATCCCAAGTCCTGGGCACTGCAGACTTGGCAGCCGAGGCAAAAATCAAGAGCCAGAGAAGTTTGGGGGGCATTTCCCAGCAGTATTTATTTGTTACAGGGTACCCAGCATTTCCTCCCAGCCTTCCACCACTCTCACCAACCTCCATAAAGTCCTTCCTCTGGTTGGATGCCTGCAAAGCTGTGGACAGACTCCTGCCCGATTTCTGATCCCAGCGCTGTGCCCAAGAAGGAAAGAGGAAACAGAAATGAAAGCCTGGTGAATTTTTTGTTTTTCCATGCCATCACCTCCTGCCCACCACTTGTGCTTTTGGAACTTCAACCCCTGCCCACTGCCACGGGGAATAAATCCTGCTGTAAACCACCCCCCCACACATGTGCAAAATTCAGTGTTTCTGAGCACCAGGCCCATCATTCTTAGACTTTAAAGACTTGATCTAGCTCTTGACACTCTTTTCAGACCAACACAAAAGTCTTTATTTCCTACTATGAAGAAATCCACCCCTCTCTTGTTCAAGGGGCCAACACTGGGCTTGCCCACAACATAGGCAGCCCCCACAAAATGAAAGGATGGGGCCAACCCCTTCAGAGCACCAGTAACAAACTGGGCCTTGGGTGTTTTCCTCATCGTTGTAAACAGGAGGGAGCAAGGAGCTTTGCAGCCCTCTCAGCAGAGGAAACCAGCCTACCTTGCCTTCGTTGAGTTTCTTCCCAGGGTTGGTTTCTTCTGGGTGATAAAACCATTTGACTCGGACCACCATGTTGTTCCCCCAGGATTCCCACATGCTCTGGATCCGGCCAATGTAGGGCAGGTTGGGGCGGCCAGCGGAGAGGAAAACCGCGCAGTCTCCGATGCGGATGATCTCCTTGCCCCGCACGATGGCCTTGTAGAACAGCTTCCTGGCCTTCCCTTTCATTCCTCGTCTCTGCCAAGAGAGGATCATGCAAGTGGTCAGCCAGGGATCACCCATGTTTTCCCCACACACCACTGTTTGCCCTGTCTCACCGGCACCCCTTTGCTGTTGGCAGAGCCACAGTATTCCCACAGGAATTGCAGCAGAGGAATACACCACGCAGGATGGCTTCCCCAATGCAGTGAAAGCCAAACCCAATCTCCCTGCCAACTGAACACCTGGCACACCACGCCAGCAGTTCCACCACCCCAGGAACAGGGGAAGAGGTACCAGAAGGCAAACTCTGGTGCTGAGAGAACTACAGAGCATTTACCTGTGTGGGTTTCCCGAACCACTTCCACAGCTGCCGTGCCGGGAGGAAAGCGGCGATCTTGGGCCTGTTCTCCACAGAGGGCAGGCGCTGGCGCTTGGCCAGTTCCTTGGTGGTGGGCAGGTGGATGCCCTCGCGCTTCTTGGGCCGGCTCTTGTTGCTGCTCTGTGGCGGTGCCGGCTGCTGCGCTGGCTGCTGCGCTGGCTGCTTCTGGCTCTGCGGGTGCGAGGATGCCCGGGACTTCCCTGCCTGCTTGGTTTGCTTGGGTGGGAGGGTTTGCTGAACCGAGGAACTCGGCTGGGCCTCGGCTACTTCATCGTCAGAGCTACAGGAGGAATCTTCATCTGTAGTGGAGGAGGAAGAAGAGCTGGAGCTTGATGAAGAAGAGGTTGATGAGGTGGAGGAAGAGGAGGAAGAGGAAGATGAAGAGGAGCTGCTGCTAGAAGAGGAAGATGAGGAGGAGTTGGAGGAAGAGAGAGGGGTGGATGCTCTTGAGCTGGCTGAGCTGCTGTCCTGGGCTTCCCCTCGGTTCTTCTCAGCCTCCTCTTCTCCCTCTGACTCCGAGCTGCTGTCGCTGCTGTTGCTCTCCGACTCCTCCACAGCTGCTGGAGCTGCTGCCTTTTCTTCCTGGTCCTTCGAAGCAGTAAGGCTCTCTGCTGAAGCATCGAACTTTCCTCCAAAGCTGGCAGGGGAAGGGTCTCCCTCAGCTGCCTTGGCTCGGGAAGACTTCTGCTTGCCCTCCACACTCACTGCAGCGGAATAGCCCAGCCCCAAGAGACTCTTCCCATCTCTGCGACTGGCCAGGTTGGAGTCCTCCAGCATCCTCATCGCCTCCTTCATCTTCTTTGTCTTTGGAGACATCACACCCTCATGGTCCAGCTTGATGAGGATTTCACTGTCATGCTTCCTCTGAGCCTTGACCATGGTGCCAAACTCTTGTGTCTCTTCTGTGGGCCGCCCTTTCTTGGCCTTGGCTTTGGACACCGAAGCATCACTGGAGCCGAAGGCTGCCAGCGTTCCCGGGAGATCGCTGTAGGGCTCTGTGCCAAGGATGCTGCCGAACACTGCAGGCTGGTAAGGGGGTTGTGGGGGGCTGTGCAGCTTTGTGGAGATCTTCATTTTGCTGGCTTTTGACCGCTTTTCCTCTGTGGGAGCAGGAGAGCCTCCAGTGGGCAGCGGTTGCGATTTTCGTGACCCCTTCATGCTTGGCTTGCCCAAGCAGGCCGGCTTCTCTGGGACTGAGGAGGTAACAGGTGAAGACTCCACCTGGTCCTTCTCTTCAGGCAAGGCAGCCTCTTCTGCAGAGGAGAGGAAACACAAAGACACAATGTTATCCCTCCAGATGGGTTTTATTAGCTCAGACAGAACTAGACACCAGTGCTGACTGGTCTCTGGCCAAGCATGGCTTGTTCCTGCCTGCTCAGGTACCCCCAAAGGGATACAGGCGGTGTCCTCACTGCTGACTGAACAGCCTGGCCTAGTGCCAGCACTTGTGAGCAGTAATGGACAATGCCCAAGGGTGCTGCTTCAACTTCAGGAGAGCCAAACTACAAATCTCCTGCACCTTCGGCCCTATTGACGGCTGTAGATACGCTCAGCTGAAAAAGGGACTCTGCTCCACATCCCTGACTGACAGAAGGAGGCTGTCACAGCACAGGCCAGCTTCTGAGCCTGCCTCCTGCAAACTGTAGCCACAGCAGAGCGAGATGATGCATGGGTGCTCTGCACTCAAGCAATGCATCCATCCCCATCCAAATCCTGCTTCAAGCAACAGCTCTAACTTGGGGAGAACAGTGGGGAACTGTGCAAGGATTCCTTCAACTCCAGGCCTGGCAGTGGTGGCACCTTACCAGCTTTTGCCTTGACACTTGGCTTTCTCCCTCGCCCTTTGCCCTTTGACACAGGCTCCTCTGACCCCAGGGCAGCTCCCTCTTTTCCTTCTCCAGTGTCTTTGCTGGATTTACGGCTACGGCGCTTGGTGCTGGGCACCAGAAGGGCAGGGGAAGGCTCAGCACCTGGAACAGGTCAAAGAGATGTTCAAATGCAGTCAAGTAACACATAAAACAGAGACATGATAGAGGGAAAGTATCCCAACCAAATCTGCAATAGTGGCTGGGCCTTTTTCCTTATGGGTGATATCCCACCCCAGCTCTGTGTGTCTGTAACTGATGGTGCAATCTTTGTCACTGGAAATCTGTGAACTTGTCCCAAAATCTGAGGAAAATGGCCCGAAATTCCATACATTTCAGAGTGGGAAGTGTCTTGCAAAAAACTGAACAGCAAGACTCACACTGGATCTTGTAGTCAGGTGGGAGAAGCCGAATGTGAGACAGTGGGATGCGTCCGGTGTCCCCGTCATCAAACTCTACTGTGATGAGATCACCATCTTCCTCCAGATCCAGGGTTCCTGTGGGATGGGCAAGCAGAAGATGGGATTAGGAACAAACACCCAAGTACAAACCCCTTGTAAGGGAAGCGGGGACATGAAGAAAGACAGGGGGGCTGCCCCAGCTCCAAAGCATCCCATCTCCACCATTCCTAAGTGGTGCAGGGAGGGCACAGAAGGCTCACTCTGCAACGGAAAGTCCCTGATAATACTAAACCAGCCCACTCAGTGTGAAATTCCCCTTCAGCAGCACTGCTCCAGAACATAACAGCCATTCCAGCTCGACGTCCCACCTGTCTCCACTATCTCCCTCTACTCTTGCAGAAATTCACTTCTCTCCTTTCACTGAAGTATCTTTTTTTTACCTGCATTTTGTAACTACTCTCAGCCATCATAAACTGCTGCTTTTCACTTTCTCCAAGAGAAATAAGCTGTGTTCTCACCCTCTCTTCTTGCAGCACCATTACTGGTTTATAAATCATTAAGTAATTATTCCCTTTTACACATGTGGTGTGACCAAGAGCCCAAAAACAAGACCAGCCATGGCAGAATTGTCCAGAGCTGTTCACCAACTTTTTCATGGGACCAGATTGGGGAGTTATGTGTCAGAGTGAAGCTGTGAGGGTCCAGGTGATTTAGAAACCTCCACGGCCTCAGAAATAATTGATGCCTGAAATAAATTCTGACTTTCTGAAAAGTATTGAATGTCCTTGATATATTTAAGCTCCTAAATTGCTCAAACCTCCTCCTGAACCTGCAGGATGTTACTAAATCTGCATCATTAATGAGAGGGGCATGACCTGGAAGAGAGAACGGGCCAGGCTCTGATCTCCAGGACACTCACAGCAGAGCTCAGGCCTTCCCCAGACAAGCCTGACATCCCTGAGGACACACAGGACTGAGGCATCCCAGGTTCACAGCACAGAGCAGCCGGAGTGGCCTTACCTCGGACAACTGTCCCTGGGTAGAGGCAGCGGTATTGCTGGCTCCAGTAGGCTGCAATCCTCGTGCCCTCAGGCAGGAACCGCACTGAAGGGGGTTTCACGTCGATGATCTGCTCAGGGCAAGAGGAAGGCAATTACTGACCACCCTGGCACCAGCACAGACCATCCCACCACACCTGGCATGGAGCAAAGCAGCTCTGGAGAAGGCAAGGGACAATTTTCCTGCTGCGGAATGGCCTCCTGTCTGCTCACAGGGCAGCATGAAGGAAGGACCATCCCTGCTGGAATACAGGACTAGTGCCTGCTGCCAGTGGGGGAGCTTGGCCAAGGGGCAGCAAGTACACCAAGGGGAGCTCTGCCCACACTGGCCATGGGGGCAGGACCAGGGCATCCCTGCAGCTGGGGAAGGACAGAGCTTCCAGCTAGCCTTCCCCAGCCCAGAACAGGGCATGGGCACTGAGGACAGGCAGCCTTCAGCCTCACATACCGCTTCCTGCAGGAGCTGCTCCAGGCAGTAAATGTGAGGACGGTTTCCCCTCTCGCCTTCCACCACCACCCGGTATCTGAAACACAAAGGCTCAGTCAGACACAGCACACAGGAGACACCACCCCAACCAGGTAACGCCTCCCTCTGAGGATGTGAGAGCACTTAATGAGAGATAATTGGATTTCCCTCAGCACTGATAAACCAGACTGAACTCTCCTTCCCTCCCTGCCAGACTCCATCACTCTGTGGGCAGCCAGCTCTACACAGCCCCACAGTGACCCATCCCCATTCTCCAGCAGATCCCAGGTGGATACAGCAGCCCCTCAACTCACATGTCTGGTGAATGCACTGTCTTGACATGGCCGGCATAGAGCAGCTTGTCATCCATGGGGATGAGGACACGCAGGCCATCTTTCAGCTCATCCTTGTCAATGATGCAGGAGCGGGGAGCTGTGAGGTGTTGGACCAAAATAAGGATTAGAGAGCACCACACAGGACAAGGGGACAGTGAGGGGAGAAGAAAACTTCATATTCCCAGCATCACTGTCCTCTAGGAAAAGGTCAGTAAGCTATTTGGAGAAAGGGCTCTCTGTCTGGCTAGCTCTTGGTAATAAAAATTAATAGTGATAAATAATAAGTCCCCCCTCTTGGTAATAGTAACATACCAGTAAACGAAAACAGGGCAACTCAGAGACTAGACTTCAACTAGATGTCACAGTGAGCCATGATGATCAGGCTTAGTTTTTATTGAATTGACTGAGAACGTGGTATCTCCACCCCAAGGACTCATGGCTCTGGATGAGGAATGTGCGAAAGCAGCACAGCTGTCCTTTAAGCAGCCCTGGGAAACCTGCCCAGCTCCTCTACATGTAAAATCCCGCCCTCACCTGGTGTGGATGGCCGCTCAACCAGCATGCTCAGTGGGATGTTCTCATCCTCTGAGAAGCTGCTGTCTTGGTTGGGTTCAAAATCCTCCTCTGCTGCCATGCTCTCCATGAGCTTGCTGACAGCTCCTCCTTTCCCTCGGTTCTGCAGGGGAGTAAGCAGCACATCAGCTGGATCACCACAGTCTGATCCCATCTCACCTTCCTCCAGCAAGAAATAACCTGAGGATATCGGGACAAACCAGTCTCCACCCTCAGGAATTGTTCATCTCACAAACAGTTAAGTGGGTGTACCCAAACTTCTTGCTGCCTTCATCCCCAAGCATTACCAGCAGTTGACCAAAAGCCATTCCCCACATCCTGTCTCCTGCAGGTTGGGAGATGCTGCAGAGCTGTAGTTTTGCTCTGCATTCACCACAGTGTTCCTGAGCCTCTGCCTTCACTGAACAGGTGCCAGGCATTGCTCCTATTTCTTTTCCAATCCCCATGATCTGTTCCTTGCTGTTACTCGCAGACCATAACGCCACACTCAGAAATCGTGTGAGAAGACAGCAATGTGTGTTATGAGAGATGACAGGCTACAGCAGTGGAGCAGAAAACAGCTGTGACCCAGTGCTGAGCAAGGCTACTCCATCACCATCTCCTTGGTCCTTGCTGTCCATGCAAGCTCTCCCTCCACCCTGTGGCAGCCTTAGAGAAAATCCTGCCTGCTCCCGAATTTGGGGGACGAAGGCAAACAAACACCAGATGGTAGCAGCAGGTACTACCTGAGAGTGTTCCTTGGATTTTAGGCTTCTCAAACCAGCACTTTGCCTGTAATGCAGTCAGCAAAACCTGCACCTCTGTTTTCCCTCCCTCACACTGCAGCAGTCCAGGATACAGGAGGGCTCTGCCAGCCACCCTCCAGTCCAGCCACACTAGAACCAGCCTCTCACCTCTTTTTTCACCTCCTTGGCTTTCACCTTAGCTTTGCTCTTCTTGGTGGAGCCCAGGGCACTTGCGAGGCTGACCCGAACATCTGAGGGGGAGCTGGGGATGCCAGGAGGAGACATGGATGAGGAGGAGGAGCAGCAGGGTGTTTCTTTACCCTTCTTCCGCTGCTAAAAATAAAAACAAAAACACTTCCATCAGTAAAGAGAAGATTGGTAAAGATCTGGACCCAGGGAGAGGGAAAAGGTGAAGCAAGGCAGGCTAGGCACAGGTCAGATGATGTTCAGCCAGCAGTCAGTTCACTGCCCACATCACATCCTACATCTCCCAGCTCTGCTTTCTGGCTTCACACATTTTGGGAAGAGTTTTTCATTACCCTGGAGAGCAACTCCTGCCCATCAAATCTTCCTCCAAAGAGCTCCAAGAAGATCCCAGTTGGCCTCATGTCACAACTAACTTGTCTAACTCTCCCCATCAGTGCTCCTCCATAACACTACCATGAACTGAACTGGAGCCAGAGCATTCAGCTCTGGTGATGAAGATGAAGATGAAGAGCCAGTAACCCAGAGATCACTGTCACCCCCAGACAGGGACAGACCTCAGAAGTCACCATATAAAAGGTGAAGAGCCTTAAAGGCCAGTCTGGGGACCAGAGGTCAGCAAGAGGACAAGCTCATGCAGAGAGTGGGAGATCACTGACTCTGGCCACCCAAACAGAAAGGATTTGGGACTTGGAGAGTGACAGAAGTAACCAGTCCCATTCAAACATGACATGTTTTTACTCCCTGCAACTCATCTCCAAGTCTGACAGAGCCTCCGGGTGTACATGGAGCTGACAGGGGCGACAAACAACTACTCAGATAGGACTCAACCCTCCTCTGCCTTAGTGGAGTTAATTGCCCTCCCCTCACCTTCAGCTCCCAAGCATCCCAACGCCAATTTGGCCAGCACATTCCTCACCTTGCTTAGCTCCTTCCTCTCCTTTCCCTTGCTGCCCTCCTTTTTGGGGCTCATGGGGGCCCCCTTGCCACAGCGCCCCGGTTTGGAGACAGGGGTGGAGCTGGCAGGCGCCGTGGATGTCAGCATGGCCGAGGACGTGGTGGCGTCGTGGAGGAAGATGCGCTCGCTGCGGCGCCGGTTCCACAGGTCATCATCGCTGGCCTCCAGCCCAAACTCAAAGCTCAAGTCCTTGGGGGATTTAAATTTCTTCAGCTTGCGGCCTTTCTCAGACCCCAGCTTGGCCTTGTCAGCGCTCCCAGATCCAGAATCCAGGCTGCTGGGGGCCTGGCTTGGCGGGATGCTGCTGGACTCCAGCGGCCCCTTCTTTCCACGCAGCAGCCCTGAAGGCGACTTCTTCCTGATCTTGATCTCGCTCTCCGAGTCAGTGTACTCGAACTCTGTCCCTACGTGCAAAGGATTTAACCATCAGTTAAAGCCCTGGCTGAGCCAAGAGGGGACATGTCCTGCTGGAAACTTCTGGGCTCCATGGGAGATGCTGTGCCTGTTCAGTAGAACTCTTGCTTGTTCCCCTTTCCAATCCCCACATCCCTCAGACCTCCATTTCTGACCCATAAAACACTGTGGAAATTCCCTGGAAATAAGCCTGCCCTGCTCCAAACCAGAGCCCAACCATTCAGGCAGTGTGGTTCAGTATGTTCCCTGCCTCTATTTTCTCCCTTCTCCCACAAGCAAGACCCTGGAAGCTCTGAAAAGATACTTTAACCTGCTCCTCCCCAAAAAGGAGCTCCTCAGCTGAAACCAAGCATAAATCCCACAAGCTGATCCCTCCTTCTCTCCTAGTGGGAGCCCTCTCCAGTTTCACCTTTGTTTCAGGAGAACAATATCTTTTAAGAAATGGAATAAACCCATATTTCAAGCTTATTTTTTTCCCATTGACCAACAGACACCACAGATCTTTTTACTGGCTCAAGTAGTCACCTTAAAGTGAAGAGAGGTAAATGATCTTTTTGTCTGTGGCAAATGGAATTCCCCTCACACTGGCCTCTGCTAAGCACCACAGGCACAGCAGTACCCAGGGGCCTGAAATACTGTAGTAATGCCAAAACGTTCCACACCTTCACTGAGTTCCCCTGAACCTGATAAAGGAAAGCAAGATCATGTTTCCAGGGGTGGAAGAGAAACTGAGGCAGCACCTACACACCCAGCAATATGGGCAGGAGGGTAGGCAAACAACATTCACGGGGCAAAATGAAAATGCACATAGCACAAGCAAGGAAAGCATCTTCTCTTGATCCTTCTCTCAAATACACTCACTTCCCTGGGTAAACTCAGCCTGCAGGAAACTGCTCTCATCTTCCACCCAACCCTCTTCCCCTGAGACAGCCCCAGCATGAACAGAAAAGGAGCCAGTATGTCAAAAACAAAGCTGGAAAGGCTCGAAATGAAAAACCCATTGGAAATTAAAACACTCCTTCTCCTCTCTCACTACTGCATGAGGTAATTTCTAGATGCTTCCAGTTTCAAGGAGGGCAGGTTACAAGACAATAAATTCTTAACAGAGGCTGTTGGAACAAGTTGGCAAAAGCCTAATATAGCATGGAAACAGTGCTAAAACAAGCCAGGCTCCCGAGGAGGACATCATTTTCCATTTTGAAGCATGCTATAAATTCCATTATCACTTAATAAATATTAATAGAGAATTTATAAATGGAACCCATATAGACCTGTCTAACCAGGAACAATGTCACCAATGGGCACTTGTGCAGCAGGGCATGGGGAGGGGAAGAAATGAAACTCCCAACACATTGAAACTGAGACACACAGAGGGCAGAAACCCAGATTCTGGCACTGCAAACACATGAGCAGAGGAAGGAATGCTTGTTTCAAGTCTCGCTGGCTGGTTTCTATAAGGAAGCTGACGGGATGGGCTGATGGAAAGAGCAAAAGCTCTTCTGCTCAGGTGTCTCTGCTTCCCTTGTATATCCAAGATCAGCTGCATTTAGCACATGCTTCCTTCCCTAAAATCTAACAGCACTTCACTGCCTTCTGCGCTCTGTCCAAGGGGATGCAGCATCCCACTGTTTGCCTTTGCAGCACGTCTTGTTCAGAATTTGCCAAGTAGAAGAGGAAACTTTGACGAAGCCACAGCTGTCCCTAGGGAAGCCATGGCTGGAGCTGCTAACCTGCCATGTCCCTGACTGGCCACTTTCTCCACCTTCAGCATCAGGACAAAGCAAAGAAAGGACAGCTCAGTGTCTGGCTACACAACCTGCTCTCTTGCAGCACAGCTGGGACCTCACACACCTTCCACCTTGCACCCACAGCACCACCCCAAACCACGGAACTCACCCATCAGGCTCTGCCGCTCCTCCTTCTTCTTCGCCTTCTGCTTGGCCTCCAGCTGGATGATGGAAAGCGGAGGGGGAACGATGGGGCTGGGCATCGCGCTGGCAGCAAACCTGGCCAGAAGGCCCAGGCCACTCTCATCCAGGGCAGGTGACGACAGCCTGTCTGTGCCATCCGTGCCATAGTCCTCTGCTTCCTCCTCTTCCTCCTCATCGTCGTCCTCCTCCTCCTCCGAGCTGGAATCTGGCACGCAGAAAACAGGGAGCCCGTTACAAATCTCACGGAGTTGTGCAGCAGCCGTATTCCCAACCCGAACCGCAACTCTCCTGCTGCTCTGTGCCCACCTAAGTGGCACTGAGCCACCCGGGACTGAGCCACAAGATGCTGGCCATGGACACACACGTGTCCTTGCAGCCATAGAGCTGGTGTCACCCTGCCTGCCACCACCCTGGAAGGACACAGCAATACAGGGTACAGCAAAGACGACCCATTCAGGGCAAGGGAGGGAAGAGCAGGGTGTTGGCAGATTTGAAAAGGATGCCAGGCACCCCTTCCCTACAGCTTTCAGGAGGAATTAAAAGCTTCATTCCTTTGAAAATCCCAACCTTGGAGCTGTGGGATTCCCCTCCCGCCCACCAACACTTCCTCCACAAGGAAATCCATTAGTGTAATCAGAACCAGAGATCAGCATGGAAGGGGAATACCAGAGAGCAGCCTGTGCCATGGTGGGAGGCAAGGGGGACACAGGGAGGAGAAGGGGCAGGAAGCAAAAATGCAAAGAGGGGGGGAGAAATAATAATTTGAAAGCAATGGATTTGGAATGCATAAGGGAGGAAAGTGTAGGTAGTGTTGGAGACAAGGAGCAGTGTTTAAACACTCTGCCTCAGAACTCTCCGTGCCTTTCATTTCCCTCTCTACAGCTCAGGATAGGGAAGCCTGGCTCAGCACGGGCAGGAAGAGCTGCCCACAGCCAAAATCTAATTCTGGCAAAGAAATCAGCCTCACTGCCTGCCTCAGCTGACACCTGCAGAGCAGTGGGCTGGGGGGTTTCCTCTAGGGTGTGCATACAGCAGGTATTTTGGGGGTAGATGCTCCAAGAGTGGCACCTCTCCCTCCCTACAGCACTTCCCAAGAGTCTCTCAGCAGCTCAGAGGCAATTAATTTTAACAGCATCTCATCCAGTGAGTGCTGGTGAGCAAGCCACTTCACAAATGCACATATACCACACACACACTTATACACACACATATATATGAGCACAAAGATCTATAAAAATATATATATTTAACTGCAAAAAGAGGTCTGGAAAAGATATTTCATTTCTCTTGAAATTGAGGGCTTAAGTAGGATCATTGAGGCTGCTGGAAAATTTCCACCACTAGCAGGAGCCCTGTTCTGAGCCCACTCCCCAGCTCCCACCAGCCCCTATCCCTGCGTCTGAAATCCAGCCAAATGAGAAACCAGATCCCTTCAAAATGAGCTGGAATGTACAAGAAAATCCTTTTCTTTTCACATACGCCCTCTGGGATAGATAAAAACGTCCTCAACACTTGGTTGCTCAGAAAAAAAAACCAACAACAATAACACAAGTGTTATTTTTCCATGATATTAGAAAGAACAGGAATATCAGAAAACAATGTTCTCATCCTTGTATTTTATCAACTGAGGTAACTGGCAGCTTTTTTTGCCTTCTTTTTTGTTTAACATGGACGGTTCATCTCTGTAGCATACATCTGATAGTCACAGAATACTAATTTTTAACTGCATAACAATCCCTTCCCCATTTCGGTTGCTCAGACTGGCTCCTTGTGATATAAAAATGCTACTACAGTCCTGCAGTCAATACCAAGAAATCCACAGCCATGTTCACTCCCTGCATAAAAACCACATGCAAAAGAAAAAATCCACAGCAAACTGGGATCAGATTCCTTCCCCTACCAGAAAACAGGGTACAACTACTGGTTTTATATCACATTTTGCCAAAAAGAAAACGAATCCAGATGAACTTTATTCTGAGACGTGAAAACCACCTGCCTGAAAAGCAGCAAAACCATGCCTGAGCTCAGTGACACCCTGTGGGGTAGCAAGACCTTCTCCATACATTCCATCTAGCTCTGAAATACAGCAATTTTCAGCAAAAATGGGGAAAAAATGAAAAAATCAACCTGTACATCCCCTCATGCCAGACCTGAGAGTTGGCTGAGCAGAGAGTGGCTCACTGAGCAGCTGGGGAGGAAAATGGGGAGAAAAAAAATGGGAAAGTTTGCAGGAACATGACCAGTCCAGCCTCAGTGGCTCAGCCACATCAACTGCCCAGCAGCACCATTCCTTCAGCACTAGCAGGCTGCATGTGCAAGGGCAAAAGGGTGCCCAGCAGCTCCAGTATTTCAGAAGCACTCAGGTGAAACAGATTTAAAAGCCAGGATGGCAGTGGATATTCCTCAGGCTACAGAAAATATAGGATACAGTGAGGTGCCTGGTGGTTATTCCAATGTCCTGCTCATACACGGCGTCACACTACGGAAAGACAACTGAAGACAGTCCCTTGTCAGCATTTTTACCACAACACTTATATTTTTATCTGCAGGAGATACAATTTCCAGCCTGAAAATAACCCCATTTTAACACATTCACAGCACAGCTCTATCCTCCTCCACCTCTCATGGCGAGGATAGATCTTGCTAACCCCACTCCACATGCACAACACAATCCCTGCTCCTCCTCTTTCTCATTTTCCAAGGGACAAAAAGTAACAAATGAAGCGAAAAGAAGACATTTGGGGCTCTGCTCCAAGCCCACATGCTTCTAAACTAAGTCCCAAAACTTCTGGCCATGGTGGCAAGTAAGCTGCTGGTGCTCTCTGTCCATCTGCACAGCTCCTTGGAAAGACTGGTGCCTGTATTTAATGGGAAACAGGAGCTTTACTCCTACTGTACCCAAACTATGTGTGGGTTTAAAATTAACTATGCACAGATGCCTTTACACAATTGAAGCCTCAGTATTTTTTTTGTCCTGAAAAGGGGATTTTTAGCTAGCAACAGGGAAAAAGACATTTAAAAAAAAAATCATTTTTTCCTTCAACAGTAATTCTGTTAACACTGAGAGAGGGTAAGGGAAAAAAATGCTCAAAGTTAAAAATATCTTTTCTAATTGACATTTTTAAGAGCATGTATATGTGTGTATATACCCACACACGCAACCACACGTGTACATACAACTCCACAGCCAAAACAAACAATACACTTGTATTTAAATGCTACTGATGCCAGATAAACTGGAGCCAAAGATTATTTTTTTTTTAAATTTTTACCTGCATTGAATTAAAAACCAAACCCAGTTAAAAATACTAAGTTTTCTCATTGCTTTTAACAGCTAAGCTGCCATGATATTTTATTGTAGGAGAGCAGTAAATGAAGATTTGTTAATGATGAACAGAAATTGGTTAAGCAATTTGGTTTTTAGAGACTGATGTATGTAACAAGACGGGTTGAGGAGGGTGTGAAGAGGAAAGGTTGGGGAAGGGAGGGAGTAGAAACACACACTTAAAACAGTCATTTCACATTGTAAAAATAAATAGCATGATTTTCTCATAACACCAAGCAGGCCTACAGCATACAAAGCAGGCTAAGTACAGGCAGACTTTAGACAGCTACTGGGTCATTAACATCTGATTTCTGGGATCTGTCCAAATTCTGGAGGTTACTTATTTTTGAGTATCCAATTTAAGACTGTACCTTTCTTTTTTTTTTCCCCAAATAAGCCAATTCTCAAAATTGGAAGATTTTTCCCCCTGATATGTGCTGTGCTGTTGACTCCAGAAGTGCTTGTGAAAAATTAAAAAATATTACAACTATCACATGGGAATATGTAGGGAACTGGTTATCCCTCACTGCTTTTTTTTTAACTGGGGTAAAATTATCCTCCAAGTCAGGAAAAAGAGAACAGAGAAGAAGGTACTAAATTCTTAAGGAAAACAGAGTATGGAGGAGAAGGACTTACAGGTCTTTGGTTTCAGAAAGCTCAAGGAATTACCTATCCTGGTGGGCTTTAGCCCACATTAGCAGTTTCCTCTCCAAGGTCACTGGATTAAAAACCACAAGCTGTGCCTCTTATCAGAATGGCAACGTGATGTTTGGTCTGTAAGAAAGCAGCGGGTCCCCCCCCATCTGTCTCAAACCAGATGACAGAAAACAGCTAATCCCACCTCTGACACAGATACTGCAGGGCCAGGGCCAGGCAATATCCCTGAGAGGGGAACATTTCTGCACCGTGGCCCAGAAACCTTTAAGGTTTGCATCTTGGACCCATCTGCAAATCCTTGCCCTGGCTGGGCTAAGGGGTTCTCCCAAAGAAGTTCTGCAAACAACAAAGCATTTCTGGAGTCCTCAAACACACACACACACACGTGCAAACCTTCCATGTGAGACTCTTCATGGACAGAGGAAAGTCAAAAGTGGACAGCAATCATCTTCAAAATTAAAATAACCAAGAGAATGCAAAGAGCTACGTGTCATTATTCATGGAGGCAACATCGAAACGTCTGAGGCTGACAGATGACATAAAGAAAAGTTATTTTGCCTACCTACATAACAATGGTCAAGGTTCAGGTTCATGGCTAGTGACCCTCGCTGAGAAGTGTCTGCCCTACAACCAGCCAACCACTTTGCTTCTTTAGTGCAGCGTGAGAGCAAATGCAAGAGACCGACACAGACATTCAAAGCATCATGGATAGGGGCAGGGGTGAAAGGGTTGGTCAAGCAGCTGCAAGGAGAAAGCGAGCACTTCTAGAAAAGCTGAGGTTATTAATCGGTTTAGTATTCAGGGAAAGCCATCAGAAACCCTATTACCCAAATATCCCTTCAAGAAATGCTTCTGACAAAAAACCAAAAAAAAAAAAAAAAAATTCATTTGCAGGAAAAAAAACCCCAAATTGTAACCAATAACCCCTTCCCACCTCCCTCTCCCGTACCCACCTCCCACCCCAGGGGGTTTTGCATCTTTGGTTTCCCCACCATTAAATGACACCCCAGAGGGATTTACAATGCATTTCCCCGTTTGTTCCAGATTCCCCAACCTCCTCCCATATCCCCTCCCCTTCCCAGATTTTATCCCATAAAACTGGGATTTTTAGTTTATTTTTTTTTTAATAAAGCAGACAGGTTACTTGAAAAATAGACAAAGGGACAAGTTACCTCTCTGCTTACCTGGAGCAAAACCAAAAAGTAAACCCAAAACCCCCTCAAGAACTTGGCACCTAAAAGGGATTGATATCCTCAAAATTTCCAACAGCAGCAAAACAAACAAAGAAAAGATGCAGGAAGGAACAGGGAAGGGAAGAATGGAAGTTAACGCAGACTCTTCACGGAAATGTGGCAATCTCAGCCTTACATAAAATCCACTATCCCCACAACTTTACAGGTTCTCTAAAGAACAATTTTTAATTTTTTTTTGACACATATATTTCTCTTCCAGATTTTCTTTGAAATGCATTGGTGGGTCCAGCCCAGAGCCACATCAAACCAAATCAACATTCTGCATCTTTCTGCTGTGTTTGACAATTCTCTTTTTTACACTTTTTAGCTTAAATTATCTTTCTTTGGAGGGAAGAAAAACCAAACAGGTGCAGGGAGGAAATTAACATCAAAAAACTCAGAAAAGAAAAAAAAAAAAAAAAAACCAAAAAAACAAAGCCAAACTATCCAACCCCATTTTTCAATTAACAGCCCTGAGCAATGTAAAACACTAAAAGGCTTTTGCTGGGCTACATCCAGCTCTGCCGTGTAACTTAGATAACAACTGGGGATGCTCTTGCTCTGCATTCAGCCCAGCCAAGCTACTTTCTTTTGGGAGCTGAGGGCTCATTAAAATGACCTTTCCCCATGATTATTATTTAATGAGTGTGCTCTAAAACAGAAACCCCTTGTGTCTCTGGAGGAAAAGTCTCAAGTAATCTCTTTTCCCACTGAAGTACTAATGACAGGCTGACAAAAAAAAAAGCTGCAAGAAAAAACTGGGGTGAGGGTGAGGGAGGGAAACTGCAGAGTCAAATTTAATGCAGTAATTGCCACATCCTTGAACACTGTGGGCTACGTCTGGGCATCTGAAAAAAAAACCTACCACCTAAAAAGAGACACAAAAACTTGACATTTAGGTTTTAAAAAATAAAAAGAAAAATTTCTGGCTGTTAAATATACCCTGCACCCTCCTGCAGCAGCAACAAGGAGCGAGTGCCTCCATGTTTTATGTGCCTGCCTAGAGAGAGTCTATCAGGAAACAAACATAAAAAGATAAAACCAAAAAATGGGTGAACAAAATAAAAATTAAATTAAAGGGGTTGGGAGCAAAGGGGGAAGCCTAGGCTTTATCTGGACAAAGGCAGCAGGGATATTTGAATAATAGAGAGTACCCCAGACTAGGTTAATTCCAGTTCTACTGATGGGGAGTGGGAGCAGGAGGGGGATGCAGAGCAGGATGGAGTGAAGCGGCAACCTAATCGCCTGATAAGAGACACAGCAAGAGAGACAAGGTACACAGGTTTAGTTAAAAATGAACTCGGTATGTTTAATAAAGCTTGGTAAACCAAATCGCAGTACAAACATCAAGTCACACGGCCACACAACAGTACCCCGGTAATAAAAAAAAAAAGAAAAAAAGAGGGAGAAAAAAAGAAAAAAAAAGGGGAGCAAAAAAGAAAAAAGGAGGGGAAAAAACAAAGGAAGGGGTTAAGAAACAAGAGGGGAAAAAGAAAAAAGGAGGGGAAAAGAAAAAATGAGGGAAAAAAGAGAAAAGGGAGAAAAGGAGGAAAAAAAAGGGAAGTAATTAAAAAAGCTCCTTTCAAACTTCAACAAGGCTCATGCCAAAATAAAATAGTAATAATTAAAATAATAATAGTAATAATAATAATATAATGGTGGTGGTGGCAGCAAGGAAGGAAGTGAGGTTAAACTGAAGGGAGGAAGGGAACAGGAAAGAAGCGAGACGTGGACACTAAAACCCAGTCGATATAAAAGCTCTAAAAGAGCCAGCCAGTAAAAATATCACAATGATACAGGTACAAAAAGGATAAAAAATAACCATTGGGGTGATAAAGCAGGCTACGCTGCCAAGGACAAAGATGGCCGCCCTGGCTCCGACCATCAAAATGGCTGACCCCGGCCCGCCAGGCCCCTCGCCCCCGCCCCGCTCCCACACGGCCACAGCACAGGGTGCATTTGGGGGTGCGTTTGCTATAAATTAATAACCTTGATCGAATGAGTCCTCCGAGGAGTCGCTGAAGGAAGATCCTGCCTCAGCCTCCCTCAGCAGCAGGCAGAAGGGCTGCTTCCGCCCCGCCGCCGCCTTCGGCCTCAGCGGCCGCCCGGCCACCGCCACACTGCGCGGGGCCGCCCTGGGGCCGCCGGCCGCCCGGCTGCCCTTCCTGGCCGTCGAGCTGTACAGGCTGGGCGGCCGCGGCTTGGCAGCGGACGGGGGCTGCGCTGGCCACTCGTCCCTCAGGGATCCCTCCTCCTCCTCCTCCGAGTCTGTATCTGTGGTCAAAGCGGGTGGGAAGAGCGTTACATCACTGAATGGGGTTTGGGTGCGTTCTGGGGGAGCTTTGGTGCCACCACTGTCCACCCCTGCCCAGGTGCTCCATCACAAGCCTTGCGCTCAACAAACACAGGAATTCACATTTCCTTCTTTCCATCACAAATGGACACTCTCCACCTCCTGTCCTCCCTTAAGACAAGATCCAAGGAGTGTTTTTAGCCTGGCAGCAGAATAATGAGGCGAACATTTCCACTACGTAAATGTGAAGGCATAGCACCGTCAACTATTCGACCATCAACCTGAATTTGTCTTCACTATGATGATATTCAGTATTCTTGACCTAAATCTCCTTTTCTACATGAACCAGCTCTCACAGAGGGTTTTAGACACAGGTGGCTGGAGAAAACCCAGCTGCCAAGAAGGCAGGATGTCTAACTCCAAATGTCTGACTCCAAACACACTGCCCTGGATGCTCCACGGCGTATGCCACAATAGAGCAGGGACCAAGCCGCTCCTCAGTCTGTGAACCATGGCTTTACAAAGCTGCTTAGCCTCGTGGGCGGTGAGAAGTTATCCAGCCATCCCCGCTGGCACCTGATGAGAGGGACAAAAAGCATATGGCACCCCTGGATGAAATATAAGTGGGTAAAAATTGTCACCTCCCCGCTTGTGGACATGCCATCAGCTCCACAACATTACAGACATTGTGGCATCACTCCCCAGCTCCATTGCATTGGGTTGTGGAGAGGAAGACATGAAAAATGGCAAGTTTAGGAGGCCAAAAGCCCAAATATGCACATTATTTTGGACACCTGACTTTTCTTAAAATTTGTGGGAGTAAGATGCTCATTTCCCCCTTTGGATCTATGCCCAAAGTTTTCAGGACTCCAGGTAGAAAATCCTGAGGTCAGGAGGCAGAAGGACTTGGCGCCAGTCCCATTTACCCTTCTCCACATGAGCAGCCCACCAGCCATGGGAGGTGCTGCCATATGCTCGACCTGCCTCCCCAAATTTATCATGCCTGAATGACCAAATGACAGGCCAAGGCCCTTCCCTGGAACATGCACACAGCTGAAAAACCAAAGCTGAGCTGTTTCCTCAGTCACAACAATCCTGAGCTGAGACCTGAGTGACAAAGAGACACACTCCTACACCAGGAGACTCACTGGACAGTGGTCAGACAGAAGCTCTCTTAAGTCTGGGAGTTTTTGTTCATGAAACCACAGTACCAAGTGCGAGGGCACTGCAAAAGCTCCCTCTGCCATGAGCCGAGGCTTTAGCTCCAGCAACAGCCTATCCTTCCTCTTCCCATTAGCTCCGGAGCTCCCAGTCTAGGAGACACGTGTCTGTCCTTGGGAGTGAAGCACATTCACGAACAGAACTGCTGGGTAGTGTGTACAGCACAATAAGCCAAAGGCTGTGTTCAAGTCCAGTGGACACAATGGCTCCTATTTTGCCATATAAATGGCTAATTTCATACCAAACATTTGTTCCATTGGAGAGTCACCAGATCATCTTCCCCATTAGTGAAATTTCTAAACTAGTGTTGCACCAAGAGATGTATTTGTTATGCACACAAACACCCCATAAAGGTTTTAACATGGCTTTAAATAGCTGCAAGCAAAGGGAAAGATGTGTGTGCAAGTGAGCTGAGACCATTACACGACGGTCTCAGACCATAAACTCTGCCCCAATGTCTGCCTGAACTGTTAAAGACTCTCCTGTGTTTGGCTCTACTGTTTTCCCAACACTGTCGGCAGTTCAGATTTTTCCTTTTGTAACAGGGGCCAGTCGCTGGAACCCTCACCTCGGGCACACTCTGGGTTAAGAAGTAACAATCACCACACTGATGTTGGGTGGGGACAAACGCTGATGACCCAGATGGGAAGGCTCAGCACAGCCAGCCAGGAACCAAGCCATGACACTGAAGGGCAGGAGGATGCTCAGGAACATCAGTGTTGCTGGCAGGCTTTTCCTTTCCAACAGATTCTGTGGCATAATCCTAAAGCTAAGCCCACTGAACTCAACAAGGACTTCAAATGTCAACCACCTCCTAGAGAAGAGGCTGCACGTGCTCATGTGACAGGTAGAAGGAGTGTCTACTCCCACCAAAAGCAAGAACATGGGTCAACTTCATTTTCTTAAGCGTTTTTCCCCATGATGATGAATACAATACAGGTCAGGAAGAGACACATTGATCATGGCTACCCCTTGGACAGCAAGATGGGCAGACAGCCCATGCTGACCCCAAAGATGCAGCAGCATTCACTGGGAGGAGGAGGTCACTTTTCACTCACGAGCAAAACCAGACCCATCTGCAAGACCTTTTCAATAGGCCAGAAACTCCCACAACCCCCTCTACAGACAGAAGAGATAAAAAAGACGTTACTTACTATAGGAGTAGCTGCTAACTTCAGATATTGCTGGTGAATGGGAAACCTTGAGCTGATTTTTGACTTTTAACCCCACCTCCATCTTCTTCATTTTGGCGGTCACTTTGTTTTTACCTTCTTTGGCCGTTTTCAGTGACAGGCCCAGGTTCTTGGCCAGGCTCTTCTTCTCCTCCTTGCTCGGCAGAGCCTCATGGGCTGGGAGGTACCTGCTGCCACCTCCACTGGTTTTGAGCTTTCCCCCAGAGCTGTCAGCAAACTTGAAGGGGGATTTGAGCTTGTCTTGCTTGGTGAGAGACAGGGCCTTGTCAAGCTTGCTGGCCAGCTGCTCCTGATCTGATGGCACCTTCTTCTTTTTGAGCTTTAACTGCTGAGGTGAAAAGAAGAGACAAGGTGAACACAGAGCAGATATCATGGCAGACCTGAGGGACCTTACTAGCCCTCCAAACAGTCTCATGCATGTAGTTAATAAAGCCTCAAGGTGATCATCTTAGCCCCAGTTGTCATAACCCACCATGGTTCTAAGGAGGAAGAAGAGGAAGATTGTCAGCAAACAATACAGTTTTACTGAGCATTACAAAATTGCAAGATTAACTTAGAAAAACTGAATGTTCTTCCAAAAGAAACATGTTCATAGAACAACGTGCTTTGGAGTGCTTTTTTCTCTATACCACCTGGTTTTTAGGGTATGTTTGGGCTGGTTTAACAAGCTTTTCTCTAAATCACAAGGATTAAAAGTCTTCTTTACCCAAAACTCAGCCAAATAAACAGGGATTTCCACATAATCAACCAGCTCCAGAGGCTGGGATGCCAAAAACCCAAATACCTCTCAGCATGAGTATCAGCACCACTGCACTACAGCCAGAGCTGCTACATCCTTTTCAGTATTTCTTGCTTCTTGAAAAAAGCAAGTACATTTCACATGTGCTACAGCTAGATAACAGCAGCTCTAACTCAGTACTTTGCCTGCATGAGTTTTGGATTTCATCAGCAGCTTAAAGCTCCAGTAAATATCTCATTGCCTCAACAGGAGCAGAAGAAAACCCTGCATTTGAAATAGCAAGGTTGTGCTCCAGTTCCTCCCTTGCTTCGGGAGGTCCATTCCCCCGTGCTCTCTCAACAGGCAAAGGGGTAAGACAAGCCCTGCTCTGGATTCAGAGCCAGTGCAGCACTGAATGCTCTGCCTGGCTCCAAGGCACTTGACTCTGCTGCCTTCCAAAGACGTTCAACCTCTGTAAGCCAACAGTAGCCCCTTCACTGCACACAGTCCTCTCTTGAGGAGCATCTAAACCCACGTGAACTGAAAGCGGACACTGAAAGATCAGGAGTCCAACCCAACACCAGCAAAGCAGGAAAGAGATGGGCTTTTGGCCTGGGGCTCCATGTTCCCCACAAGGGCACTGACCTCATTTGAGAAGCTGGGAGCCGCATCGTGCTCTTCCCAGCTTGGGTTCCTCCCTTTCATCTTTCCACTGCTGCTCTCCACATCCTCGTCCTCCTCCGGGAGGGCCCCTTTGTGCCTCTTCTTCATGCCCTCACCAGTCTCAGAGTCTTCAGAGAGCAACAAGGACTTGCTCAGTCTGCAAGCCAAGCACAGGATGGGTCAAGGTGGGCAGGTTTCCTCCCTGTGATCCCCACCAAGCTCAAAAGTGACGTTAAATGCCTCCTAAGACAGTGGGGATCCTCAGCAGGAGCCAAGTCCACTGTGAAGTGACAGCAGTTTGGACAAGGTTTTCCACCAAACTGGAGAGCCAAGGAGCCCTTCACGCACACTCTTGGCCACCAAGACAGAGGAGGGTGCCTGAAATCAGAGACCTGCAAGGTGCTCTCTAAAAGGAAGTACTTGGTATTTTGATAACAGCCACCAAAAAGTGCCTGATTTGGTACAGAGCAGCAACAGGAAGGACTGACAGGTGACTTGGCCCTTAACGTCTTCTCCCACTTCTACTTCCATGGACTCTGCAGGTGAAGAGAGAGACTCCTGAGGCCCAGGGAGGTGCCTCACTGCCCAGACACTTGCTTTGGTTGCTTGGGTATGAGCAGGAGTGGCAAGGAAGTGCCACATGGGGTGACAGGGAGGGACAAAGGCACTGCAAGGACTGGCTCACTCCAGACTCCAAGTCTGGCCCCTTGTGAAAGGCATTTGTGATCTATGTCATTGGACTTGCTTTGGGATTTGGGGGGAAAGGAGAGGGTAAATAAATAAGAAAATAAAATAAAAAATAAAGAAGATGAGACTATAAGCACATCTTTCCCGGCTCCCCAGCCATCTCCAGTAACTATTTGATGGATGATCAGTCAACACCTCAAGATTCCTACCAAGCTTCCATTTCAAGCCCTCATATGCTGCCTCCTTCACACTAAGCCTACCAGTCAGACCACCACCACAAAGCCACTGACACGGAGCAGCCTCCTCAGCTTCCAGGCATTTCTCCTCCCTTCTATCCTCTCTACTGACCTGCACAGACAGCTAAACCAACACCTCAGGCCCTGGACACCGGCTGAGGATGCACCTCCATCTCTAACAGCAGCCTCCTCCAGCATTCCTGTGATCCAGGGACACGCACACACAACACTGTCATACACCCACACATGCACAACTCCAGCTGCCTCCGGACGCCTCCAGCCTGTCCAGCCACCCAAACACGAAGAACAAAACACAGAGCCACCAAGAGGACAGATTTTCAGAAGCACTGGTCAGTGGGAGCTGGGCACCTGAATCTGATTTGTGGTCTTGAAAAGGATGTTTACAAAAATATGGAGCACGCAGGGAGGCAGCTTGGAAATGCCTTCCCATTGGAGAGGCTATGTGTGGTAGGCCAGCACTGGTGAGATCCAAACAAGAGCAGCTGGACTTGCAAAAGAGAAAAAAGCAGAATAGAGAAAAATCCAGATGCTTGAAAGAGAGATGTCAGGCGAAACCAACTCCCACTGATTCAGGGAACAGAGAGGAAGACAGAAGAAACACAGCAGAAAGGTTCTACAAAGTAAATAACCTGGAACAGCCCTGTCCTTCCCGGTTTTGATACCAACATCCCTGCAACTGGCTCTACAGCACCCGCTTGCACCATCTGCTCTCCTGAAAGCACACGAGGATGCACTCCCCGACTCCAAAGCCTCACCCTACAGCTCCCTGCCAGCCGCATCACCTCACAGCTGCTCAACTCCACCTGTCCTACCTGCACCCAACACCAGACACGTGCTCTGCCCATGGGGAGGGAGGACACTGGCACTGCATTCCCACCCTAAGGACACACTCACGTTAACAGCACGCGCTTCCACCACTGCAGCCAGTGGCTGGCCTGCCAACACAACAAGCCCCCGCTGCATCCGAGATGCTCTCCCCAAGTCAGACCCTGGTGCAGAGACCCTGCCGTGTTCCCATCTTCCCCAAATTCCAGCCTTACTTTCCACTCTTGCTGTCACTCTTCCCTCTCTCCTTAATGGGTGACAGAGCGCTTGATCCAAGTTTCCTCTTCCTGGGCCTTCCAGGGCCTCTTCTCGCCAAGCTTCTACTTTTCTCGTCATGCTTTTCCCTTTAAAAAAACCACACGCTTCACTGTTAACCAAGGCAACAAAAAAAAAAAAAAAAAGAAGAAAAAGAAAAGGGAAAAAAAAAGGCAAAAGCAAACTTTGCTAACAAAAAGCAAAACAAACAGGGAAAAAAATAAGGAAAATAAATCCAAAAAGAAGAAAAAGGGAAAATAATTAAAAGAAAGCAAGCAAGAACGGGTGCCAACCCAGAACCTTCGCCTGCCACCAAATTGCTAAACTGAGCTGCTGTAGCCAAGGTTGTCTCTAACACAGTCTCCCAGCTGCAGTCACCAGTTACCAGGTTGTTGTGTCACATAGCCTAGGAGTGTGCTGTGCAAAGCTCTGGCAGGATGTACCAGGAGAGGAGAGGAGGCAGGGAGGGATGGAGGGCAGTTTTCTCTCCCAGGCCAAGAGGCAGTGAAAGTGCCCAGCTGGAAAAAAACAAGACTGGGTGAGCAGCCTGTGACTTACTCGGAGTCCCTGCGACGCTGCAGCTTCACCAGCTCCCGCTGCTTCTCCTTGTAGCGCCGCTGCAGCTCCGCCAGCCTCATCCTGTAGTCCAGCTCCATCGCGTCCATGTTCTCAATGGCCGATTTGATGGAGTACATCTGGAGTGGGGAGGCAAGAGAGGGTCAGGACACGTCCAGGGGGTGCACACTGCGTGCCCTGGCAATGGCCAAGGTGTGCAGCCTGGCAGAAAGCCCTTCATGCGGACAGGGGAGCAGAAACACCGTGCCCACCAGCACAGCCCCAGAGTGGTATCCAAGAAAACCAGCAGAGCAGAGATGTTCTGTGGCTTATGCACAGGGTGGCATCAGGTCTTAGGGACTGCAACCCTGGAAGAGAATCTGCAGGATAAAAAGCTCTTTTACCTTGTTTAAAAAGACAGATCACAGTATATCCTATCTTGGAATACTTACTTGCTCTGTACAAAATAATTTATCAGTCTCTTCTACAGGGAACAGTCAGCAAATTAAAAATAAACAAGGAAAAACCCTCCTGCCACTACTTTTATTTATCCTCTGGCCAGAATAGTAACACACAGGTTCCTCTGGCATCACATTAAAACACCAATTCCAGAGCTGCTGAGGATTCTGCTGAACCTTGATTCACAAACAAGGGAAGAACCTAAATTGCAGCCCACTGACTCCTGTGCAGCCAGGAATGTGACATGAAGGAACAACCAGCTTGTTCTGCTGAATGCAGAGGGGCAGCACGAGCCAGCATGAGCCCCCAAATTGGGGCTGGGACAGAGAGTTGTGTGAGTGGATGCACTGGGGCTTTCCAGGCTCAGCCACACTAAGAGCTACTTACTGGTTCATCTTTCTTCTGCATCCAGCTGTATTTTTTGTTGGGATTCAGCTCTCGAGGCAGCCGGATGGTTTTCAGACTTTCCATAAAGGGGGTGGAAAGTACTTCCATGAGCATGTGCGTGCTGGCAGCCAGCAAACTCTCCAGCGTTGGCCGGACAGGGAAACTCTCTGGACCTGCTGGGAAGGACACAAAAAAAAGCTACAGAAGGTCCCATTCCAAGACTGCTTCTCCAACAGGCATAAGGAGAGGCTGATGGCCCTTTCTGGACCACGGCTGCTCAAGGAGTCCCCCAGCCACCCCTGGCCCTCACCTGAGATCTCCTGTTGTACTCAGCCATGGTGTAACTGGCAGTTCCCATCACTTCTCACCTCAGGAAGTTACTGGAAGGTGAGATTCTTTTCAGGACCTGCCAAGCTCTTGGAAAGCATCATCTGGAGCTACTGGGGCCTCTGGTGCCAAACCCCAACAGACTGTGGACTCAGTGCCTGCCAGAAGGGTGTTACCCTGGCAGCTCTCAGCAACTGGGGCTCCGTTTCCGCTACGCATACCACAAACTGTCTAGACATGGCGAGGGCCTTTGGAAGGGAGAGCAGTACAAAAGCCACACGTAGCTCAGCCTGCTGCAACAAAAACCCTGCTCCAACCCCATCCAAAGTACCAGCCACTCCTGCAACTCAGGGCAATGCTCTCCTTGCTGCCTGGCTGAGGCTGCAAAAGATCCCCCCTGTGACTCTGCTCTCTGCCCACATGGAGAGCACAGGGACCATAAGATGGGAGACCCAGCATGGTCAGAAGCTGACCAGACTCCCCACTCACAACTTACTTTGCACTTCTTGCTTCCGTTTCTCCAGCTCCATCTCTGCAATTTCACTCAGCAAAGTGATCCCTTGCAGGAAGGAGTGCTCCAGGGTCTGGTCAGTTAACACCTCCACCTTCATCTGGGGTGGAGCGACAGTGGTCGTAGTCAACAAGGAACAAGCCTGAGGCATTTCTGTAGCAGCCACCAAAGCATTCATCCCAGCCAGCGGGTCACCCGGCTTGATGTCCAGATCTGGGATTTGGCAAGCGATTGCCTCTTCTGTGTAGGAAGGGATCTCTGGCCCCTGCTCCCCCTCCTCAGGAGGCAGGCTGGGAAACTCCCTTGCCCGGGGCACATCGGCGCTCTGCAGATCCATGGCTACAGAGGCCTCTTCCCGCTGGGGCGTCAAGTCCATCTCCGGTGGCTCGCTCTCCGCGTGCACGAGCAAACCGTCATAGTCCATGTGCATGGAGCAGGCTTCTGCTCCACTCCCGCTCTCTGCCTCAGCCTCTGCTTCTGCAGGACAGGCCACAACCTGGTAAGGAGGTGGGCAGCTCTGGAGGTCTTCCTGGTCCTGCTCCATAGCACCCAGGGCTTCGCCTTGGTGCAACAGGAGATTGCAATTGTCCACGTTCTGCACTGGGACGGCTGCGGAGGTGGTGATGTTCAGAGTCCCCATGTCCTGCTCACAGATGCCTTCTTGGCTTTCCTCCATCTGCACCTCTGATTTTACTCTCTCTTCCAAGGATTCCTCTTCTGCTGCTGCTTGGATGGGCTCTAGGATTTTGGACGGAGACAGGTGGATGGGCTTGACCTCTGAGGAAAGCTCCATGTGCTCAGAGCCTTCAGCAGGCAGCGGGACGTCAGGAGCCAGGCCATCCGCATCAGATGCTGCGGGGGGCTGGAGGAGGTAGGGATAGTGTCTTCCAAAGGAGGGAGGCAGGGACTGGAATGGATATCCAGGGGGAATCTCTGCAAGATATTAGAAGGGACAGACTGTGTAATGGCTGGGTCTCCAAAGCACCTTCTCTCTGGCTAAGGCATAAAGCTGTTTCCCTTGGCTTCCATCATCTCTGGTCTCCTCCTGTTCTCAAGCAATAGGTGCTTTGGGCACCTCTCTCCTGACCAAGCTGCCACATGCAGCAGCACCCCAGAGGTCCCTTCTGCACCTTTCCAGCACTTTCATGCAACTGGAGAGAGATCTGCCTCCTGCATCCTCTCCCACTGGGACTCCAGCCCTGGAACAACCAACCCAGGCTCAGCCCAAGGGAAGAAGAGAGCCTACAGCCCCAGGGATCCAGGCATCGATCTCAGTCCATCACACTACCCCTGCTCCTTCCCTCTCCCCTGCCTTTTAGAGGAGCTATGTGGTTTTCCCTAGGGGAAGGGACAGAAGCAGGAAAGAGCCGAGGAGAAAAAGGGAGGCAGGCACAAACACAATGGGACTCTGCCAAAGCAGGGCTCTCTTACCTGGGAACAAGGCCTGATATGGACCAGCAGCCTCTTTTTCCAGCTCCAGGTCTTTCTTCTCCACGGTCTCAGGCGCCTCTTCCTTTGGAGGGATGGCAGGGGCAGGGGGTGGAGAGGCGGGGGGCGGGCTGGAAGGATGGGAACTGGGGGTGGCAGGGTAGGAGTAGGCTGGCTGCGAAGGTGGCTCCTCCATCTTTTGGATCACCTCAGCTTTGAGCACAGACACGGGTGAGGCCCTGGGAGAGAGGGGAGGTGGACTCACAGCCTTGCTGTAGGACGTGGAGGCGCTGGGAGACAGCACAGGTGGTTTTCGGTGCACCAGTCCCGGGGCAGAGGAGGAAAGGCCTGACTTGGCACTGTCCAGGTTCCGTTTTGTCACCTTTTCTTCCATATCCACACGCTGCTCGTTTGCCTTCAACCTCTCCTGTGACAAGAACAGAGCAAAACTCAGCACAACATCTGGAAAGTGGCACTGACCTACCACCAAGCAAGACCAAACCATGGTCTTATCAAATATGCACTGGAATAAAACACACATTACCCAGTGCAAGAGCATTTGAAGACCAATCTGACAGAGGGTGACACTGATCTACAATAGCTTCTCTACTAACTCCCAGCTCCAGGAATCATGAGAAGGATGTCTCAGCTTTCACTTGCATCCAAAGCAAACCATTTCTATTTCCAAGCCTCCAGGCTAGCAAGCCCACACGCAAAGGAAGGTCGAAAACCAGAGGACCACTATAAAAATGAATGGGTGTAAAACACCCAAATGAAAGCTCACGACTTCCAAAACCCTTTCATGAATGGGAGCTGTCTCCAGGAGCCAGTGTGACTGCTGCAAGTCCTGCAGCTCCTTCTCTGAGCTGCTCAGGAGGTTTGTTTGGAGGTGACCAGGAATGAAACCACTCAGCTATGCAGAGACATCCCTAGGGAAGGAATCCAGGTTGTGCTGCTGCTGGGCAGCTCTCCTGACAGCACTGCTCAATGGCTCTACACCAAACCCCTCCAAAATCCACTCTTAACTGCAGGATACACCAAATGCTTCACATCCCAAGGACCAGGGCAGGATCACTCAATGCATCCATATCCTTGAGACACACTTGCCACACAGGCACAGCTGCATTTTCTCCCCAGACACTCCAACTTCAGGCTCGTTTCACAGCCAAGCAAGAAGTTCTTGAAAACATACCACGAGCTGGGCACTCCTCTGCAGCTCCATGGCGTGGGCTGCTTGCTGCTGCAGGATGTACAGCTCGTGCTGCCGCAGCAGCTGCTGATGGGAGAGGAGCTGGAGCTGGTGAGCGTGCTGGAGGGAGCTCCTGGTCGGGGGGTACATAGCGGGCCACAGGGGGGGTGCCCGGTCCATCAGCTCCGCTGTGGAATGAGCAGAGATGCAGTCAGGGAGGCCGCAGGGTAAGGATGGACAAAGGATTCAGGATCACTCAGGGAAACACTCTTTACAGTCCCAGAGTATGGGGGATGCCAAAGACTGGGCTATACAACCAGGAATCAGAGGGGAAAGTGTGCTGTGTTCCCCTTGGTAGCCCAAATCCCACCACCCCTGTGCCCTAGGGCCATCAGACTTGCTTTCCAGGCACCCTTGGTGTGACTGTCCACGGCTGAGCCTATGAATAGATTCTTCTAACCAAGGATCAAACTCTGCAAGGTCCCACAGGGGATGAAGAGCCTCTGCTAACGATTACATATTTCCATCTCCAAAACACACCTAGTAAGAGGCCCACTCACACCCACCCTACAGCTGCGGCTGCTGGCCCCCACAGGTATGTATGCTCCTCTCTGGCCCTCTCAAAAGGCTGTTTTCCCCCCAGCTGTCAAAGAATGGTCCTCAGGAACACGCTTACTTCCTTACCAAAGTGAGGCAAGTGCTCGCTGGGGATCACAACAAGCTGCCCGGACTGCGGATCTCTGGCAAACTGGTAGGCAGAAGGGAGAGCTCCCCCCATGGCAGGGGGGAAGCCTGGAGTCATGCCCTGGTGCAGGGAAGGGTGACCAAGTCCTGGAAGAAAAAACACCAAAGTCACAACTCAGGGAATGCAGACAGCTCCTACCCACACAAGAAGTCATCTACTGCTCCGAAATGCCTCCTTCCCTTTTCCCTGTGCTCCTCAAACAGCCTCACTGGGCTGTAGCAACACTTTTCCCTGGATTTCATTGGTGTGAACACCCCATGACACTGCTCCCTCCCAGGGCACTCACCGTAGGGATGGCCAGCCAGCCACATGGAGGGGCTCCCTGTCCTGGGGAGCCAGGGGTGGGCTGCCAAGTGCGAAGCCGGGTCTGCAGACCAGCGCCCGGAGCCCGCCAGGGCTGGGCCTCCCGTCACCATGAGGTTGGAGTTTAAACCGTTCGTGGCGCAGCTAGAGGGGTGTATTCGGGCAAAATCTGCCAGCTCCTTGCTTTCTCTGGGGATGGAGGAGGTAAGAGAGAGAGAGTGAGAGAGGGTCCGAGTGATGGAGGTGCCCAGGAGTATGGACCAGCCTGCAGAACGAGTGTTTGCAAACCAGGGTCAGTCACTCGAGGAGAGCTGTGATGGAGGTGTCATGTCTAGAATAAAACATTCCACCTCTCCAGCCCTTGGAGCAGGCATGGATTTGCAGCTGTCTATTAGGTGTGCTTGCTGAGGACTCAGGATCTGCCTACAGCCCCGTGTACCCCACTCAGCAACCCTCGCTGCACCAGTTTGGTGCCAACACCTACAGCAGGATGGATGCAATCCTCTCTGGACAGGTTGTCCCTCAGCTCAGCTTGTGACACTACAGCAAAAGACCTCACCTCCCTCCAACCCTCACCTGAGCAGCTTCTCCTGATCCCGCTCCAAGCGCCCTGCCAGGAGGTGGCTGTCCCGGTGGCGGCTTCTCTCATCCCCACAGTCATCTTCGGAGCGTCCGTGCCCTACGAGACAACCCAGCACCATCAGACAGGAGAAATGGTCACGAGAAAGCCGTCCCCTCTGGGCATGGAGGAGCACTATCTGGGAGCCAACACACCCAAACATCAATGTCCCCAAGGATGTTCCAGGTTCAAATCCTGAAAGACGAGGCAAGGCTCTCTGTGTGATCAAGATATTCTCTCTAAAGCAATATTCTCTTCATAGCACCCAAGTGCACGTGTTCTGAGGTTCATGTCTCCAAGACATCACGGGGCTACTTGCCAGGCCGGGCTGGTCTCCCAGGACAGCACAGCCACCAGCCTGGGAGCAACAGGGCCAAAGGGACCACTGTGCTGAAGGACAGTGACAGATTTCCCATCCCAGAAAGAGCTGAGATGCAGCTAAATCCTCCATCAAACCACACAGTCCTGCCTAGAACATCTCAGGGAGGGGAAGGATTTTATCTCTGCACTTTCTGAAGCACCTTTTGATCTTGTAAACCAGTCTGAGAAGCACTGGGTATGCTCTGAATACCTGTCCTTCTGCAACAGGCAGAACCAACAATACAGACCCTCACAAAACCAGTGCACTCCACTCTGCAATTCAACCCATTATCAGGAATCTGCATCCCCCCTGAGACACGCAACAAGAAAGGGTCTGATGAGGTAGGGACACATATGGCAGATGAGGGCAGGAATCCAAAAAGGGGGCTGGATGTTTGGCTGGAGAAACCACTTGTCCACAATCAGAACAGCTCTCGCAAATACAGCCTGGCATGGCAGCAGCTGCATCTGTGAGAGGCTACGAGGCACCTTCACAGGAGCAAGCAGCAAAGCCTCACTTGGCTCTGCCAGGACCAGGTATTAAGGCCACCCTTTCCTTTATCCAAGGTCTTCACTGCAGCTACCTGATTTTAAGCTCACTTTTCCCTAGTTTTTTCCCCTAGCTTCTTTCTTGCATATTCATTTTTCACACAATTCCCTGTTGCCCCTCTCCTATGCTGCGGTGATAAAATCCACTCCTAAATCCCAGCCCTGCTTGCAGCCGACACCCAGCCTCGCAGGACTGCACCCCAGCAGCCCTTCCCAGGGTCCTCATTCTCCTGTCTGGATATGGTTTGGCACACGGGAAAACATCTCGGAACATCAAGTCTATTCTGCTGACAGGCAGTCTTTTCAAGGAGAGCTCTAGTGTGTATTTCCACAAACCTGGACAGCCCATGGGTTTTTTTCTGTCAAGTCTCCAATTCCCTCAGCTTTTACTGTCAGAAGGAATCCAGGAACAAGACAACATCTCTCCCAGCTCCTTTCCCCAAGGCTCCTTCCACGGGCTCCGGGCAGAAAACAAAGATGCTTTAAAACCTGGCACACAGCTCTCCCTCCCAAAGGACTTCCCAGGGTCACCACATCTCCCTCACAGCCTGCCAGGACACCACGTGCAGCCCAACCAGCCCCAACCAGCCCCTCAACTCACTGAACGATGTCCCCCCCAGCCTCCGTTGCTCACTTTCACTCCCCAGTCTCCACAGCACGGGGGCTCACAAATCCCTCAGGAGCCCGAATATCTTCCACTGCCTCTCTGCCAGCATTCCCCTTCCACACCCTAGCCCAGGGTTTTCCCCCTTTGGAGCCCCTTTTCCTATTTCTCTTCCCCAATCAATGCCCAGCTGTCCCTTTGGTGTCAGCACTATGGAGCAATTCCTTGGACAGCTCACAGCCGCCCTCCCTTCCTCGGCATGAGGTGAGTTAACCCCCACCCCCACACTGCCATTAAAAAAGCGTTATTTTGTTATTTTATCATCGCTCCTCCCTCTCCCATCTACACTCCTTGCGCTCCATTATTTCTAGACGAGTTTACCATCTTTTTTCCACCCCCCATCCAAACATACACACTGAAGGACCTCTAATTCCCGCCCAGCCTCCATCCCACTAACAGGACAGTCTCTTTTCTGGACAGAACAAGGATTGTCCAGACAGTGAATGATCATTCTGTCTATATATATGAACATGACGCATGGACTGCATAGAAAAATTCAATCAGTTATGCATGGAGGAAAGGCTTAGGTCCGTTCCCTTGACAACCAATGCCCAGTACTAAATACTTGCATTTTACTTGCCAAATACTACAGATTAGCCAACTAAAGCCTGCTTTCTCCTTCTTAAAAGGTCTAAACATTCAAGCACCGTCCACTCAGCGCAAGCAAGCTAATGTTATTAGACGAATATCTCCTGGCACACAAAGGGGGGGCAGCATTTGGGGGGCGAGAGGAGGAGAAAAGCAGTCTTGTTTTCTGTCTGAAAGCCAACTGCATCACTTAGCAACGAGCCCAGAGGCCTGCCAGAATTCAACCCTTGTTTGCAGCCTTTTAGTTCGGCTCAGTAAATTACATTTAACGCAAGCTGGGAGCGTCTGGGACGACTGAACGGCTGAACAAACAGCTCCCTGTGCTGCCCACGAGGTCCTCGGCCGGCTCCCGCCCGGCTGTGGGGAGGGCACTGGGAGGCGATGGGAAGGAGAGAGGGGCTGCTGCCTGAGGGAAACTGCTTCTTGCTACTGAGTTTTGGGAGAGGGGGACAAAGGCAGAAAAATGGGGAAGACAAGAGCTAAAAATGGAGAGCCAACCATTGCTGGCCAGCCGCTCGCTTTGGCATTGCTCCTTGGCACACCAGAGCCCCGTGCTGGGCAGCCCCCGGGTGTTCTCTTGCGACACAAGCCAAGCAGAGAACCAAAATCTCTCTGGTGCCATCCCCCTCCTGCCAGCACCACGGCTTAAATCAAAACCATGAGATTACAACACCAGCACAAAGGTGGCTCGAGAGGTTTCTGTGTCACTCCCTTTGCTAATGGATCAAACTCATGAAGCAGGATTGTCCTCAGATGTGGCCAGAGGGACTGGAAGCAGGAACAGGGGACTGACTACCTCTTGCACATGGGGTCTTGCTTCCCACTGTGGTTTACAACATGTCCTTTGGCTGGCAAGGGAGGCAAAAGGAGCTGAAGATGCCAAACTCAGTTCATGGCACACAGCCTGCACGGGGTGACTGCTCTTCCCAGGGAACAGATCCTCCAGGGAAGCCCTGAGACAAGCCCTAGGGAACCAACCTTTGATGCTGCTGAGAGACAGCGAACGATCCCGGTCTGCCAAGCTGGGCCCCAGTTTGCTGCTGCTGCTGCTGCTGCTGCTGTTGTCCTTCTGCCGGGCCACAGCCACAGCGATGCCAACAGGCAAGTGCCTCACCTCCACCTCGCCCTGGGAGCCAATGCTCTCACGGCCAAAGGATTTGGCACTCTCAGGTCTCTCAGGGTCCCTCTTTAGCTGCTTCGCAGGCTGCTGCAGCAGCAGCTGCTGCACCTTGGAGGCTCCCAGCTGTGCAGAGTCCAGCTTCACGTTGCCCAAACCCCCAAAGGGGCTCTTCTTGCCACAGCTCTGCCGGGACGCCGTCTCCTTGGCAAAGCTGCCGCTGTACTTGATGAGGCTCTGCATGGCCGAGCCCTCGCCGTGCGAGGCGGGGTGCAGGACGTCTGCGGCGCCCCGCGAGCCCACCACCGAGGACCGCGGCAAGCCGCTGGGGTCAAGGTAGACCTTCTTGGCTTCCTCCTCCACCCGGCTGACGTGGTTGTGCTGCGCGGCCAGCACCGCCATCTGCGTAGTGGCAAAGTTGCCCATCTCAAAGGGCTTCCACTTCTGCTCCGGCGGTTTCAGCTGACCGTGGTCCAGGTGCTGCCGGGAAGAGTCCAAAGTGCCATAGACCTTTGCTGCTTCTTTGGAGCTGGATCGCTGGAAGCGGTCCCGCTCACAGGGGCGATGCTCTGCCTCCGGACTCGGCTTCAGCAAATCCTTGGAGGCCAGGAACTCCCTGCTCTCCGGAGAGCCCAGCCCCGGCCGGTTGAGGAAGGGTTCTGAAGTGACCTGTCTCTTCAGTGCCATGGAGTTCGTCCTGATCACCGAACCCTTCTCTCTCAGAACCTCCATCCTTTTGGCATCACTGTGACAAGAAAAGTCCTGGGACAAGAGTGTGCGGGAGGCATCTGCAAGGCAACGCTCCGTGGGCGACTGCAGCACCCCCACCTTGCCAAGGTCCTTGTCCTTCCCCTTGTTGTCACGGGCCTGGGAGGCGATTTGGATGGGCCCGCTCCTCTCATCGTAGGCTTCGACCGAAGGCACGAAGGTGGGGGCGATGACTTTGTGCTCCCTCCCCAGCTCCTTGGCCGGCGGGAAGATGGTGTACATGCTGGAATGGACGGGCTGCGGAGGGAATGTTGTGGCCGGCGTCATCTTCCCCGTCTGCGAGGGGTGTGGGGATGGACAGCTACAGGAGACGTGCAAAGCGCCCACGGAGGGCAGGAGGGGCTCCCCCCGCTTCAGCCGCTCCGCGTGGGCGTGCGCAGAAGGCCTCATGTTCTCATCGTGCCGAGCGGGATCCTTGGCACAGCGGTCCTGCTCAGCACCCAGGACCTTCAGCATGGGGTCCCCGCCACCGTTGCAGTTGCTGAGGGAAGAACTCTGCAGCGGGTTCTTGGACTTGGGTTCCCCACTGCCTGCGCCCCGATTTGGCATGTGCTCGGCCAGGAATGGCGAGAGACGCTCGCCGACCTTCACCGCCTTCTCCACCACACTCACTTTCCGGTCGCTGTCGGGCTTGGTGTCCTGTGTGAGGTCAACCACGCTGCGGGGTCGGGGCTCCTCCTTCGGCTTGCTCTCCTTCTTGGCAAAGGGCAGGGACAGATCGCTCCGGCATGCCCGCTCCTTCCCACCAGGGTCTTTCAGGCCTTCTTTCGAGCTCTTGTGCAGCTGCCCAAGGTCCTTTTCCCGGAGCAAAGTGTTCGACGTGTGGCTGCCCACGGTCCTTGAGAGGGGAGGCTGCGGGTGCAAAGCGGACTGGCCCGCATGGCTGGACAGGTAGAATCCATCTGTAGAGTAAAAGCAACCAAAATTATCACAGGCTTCCAACCCCTTCAGTCCTGCACAGAGACAGGCAAGAGGTGGCAAACCAGGAAAGACTGGATTTCAAGGATGCCTTAAACAGAAATGCCCAGGGCAAAGGAGACCAAGCAGGTTCCTCCATGCGGGACGCAAGACAGCCCTGTCTCTGATGCACACTGGGGCTCCAAGGAGGGACCTGGCCAGCATTCCTACAGGGCAGCCACATCCAAAACCTTGGTACTGCTCAGCCCAGAAAACATCCCTGGCTGACCACCCAAGGGGTGATCTTCACCCACAACACTCAAGCATCCAGCAACTCCAGCAGCCAAACAAGCCCAAAGGACAGGGTAAGTACCCAGGAGTGACTGTGGGAAGGGCACACAGGGTCTGAGACTCACCTTTCTGCGACTCAAAGAGGCTGTGCTGTCCCAGCTGGGCCAGGAGCGGACTGCCAGCACTGGGAGGTTCGAGGTGGCTCAGGGGAATGTACGATGGGTAGAGACCGTTAGGCAGATGGGAAAAGCCTGCAGAAAATGGGAAACAGAAGAGGGAAACATGTTTTATCCCGAGCAGCACGCTGCCTTGGAACGAGCCCTGCAGGAGCACAGACTGTTGTGGCTGTCGGTCCCTCACATGCCAGGAGCGGCGGCGGGGACGCACGCGGTGACACACAGCCCACACAGCCCAGCGTGGGGACCGCTGCTCAGGGACCCCACTTCAGGTACTGACCCCCACTGCGGGTCCCCCAGCTCACCCCGGGCACCTCTGCGAGGCTCCAACTCTGCAGCAAATGGAGCGTGCTGCTTCCTGAGCACAGCCTGACACCTGAAGGCTCAGTGACCAAACCACCTGGCTGATGTTTTATCACAAGTACAGCAGCCTGTGGGTGAGGGCACTCCCCAACATGCTTCCAGAGCTGTGATAAGACCTTCTTGCCAGCACAGCTTTGCCAACACAGCTTGTCCCCACTGCAGTTGCCCAGCACTGGGTACAGGCTTTGGGAAAACACAAGAGCATCCTCCAGGACAGCTCACAAAAAGCACAGTTTCACATATCCAAACCCAGCATCTCATCCCAGAGGAAGGCAAAACAGAGGAGAAAGCATGACAACCATCCAAGAGCTGATAGGAAAGCAGCATATCCCCATGACCCTGCTGCCAGAGGTCTGGATGTCCTGGACGCTGGGCCCCTAGCAACACCCTCATGCAAATTGTCATCAGCAGCATTTCCTCAGTGAATACAATCACCACAATAGTGGTAATAACACCCAGTGTTGACTACAGGCAGCAATTCCTCTCCAACACTGCCACCAAACGACACCCATGCAACACTACAAACCCAGCGCTGCGCCAGAACTAGCATCCCAGTCCATGCCATAATTTAAAAACTGAGTAAAAGCCATCAGGAGAATCTGAAGGAGCCAGTCAAGCCCACTGCAACCCTCCTCCCTTCCCCTCAGCCTCCTTTGGCCACCAGTGTCCCCCAGATTCAACGATCCCACTGAAAGCAACCAGGCAACAAGTTTGTCAAGAGTCCAGCATCCAACTGGCTCAAAACAACATCGCACCAAAACCCAAGGGGAGACAGAGAAGTTCAGTCCCCGAAGCTGCACGTGGAGCACCATCTGCGAGAGCTAGTCAATATTTCACATTATTTAGACAGCCAGGATCTCTTTCGCGTACATGTTTGCATCCCGGCATATGTGCCTCACCGACGCGGTGCTCCGCGCAGCTCCTGGCCCGCGTCCATCGCCCGACAGATCCCAGCAGCATCACCCGCACACGCCAACCCTCCAGCAGCAGGACCAGGGGAGCTGCTGTGCCCGTGCAGTTCAGCACCGGGCCCGCTCCCAGCAGGTAAAACCTGCTGTTTAACCTTGAGCACGCTGCTGCAAAGGCACCGAGCGTGCACACACGCCTCTCCTTGGTAACCCCAAAACCTCCACACTGAAGCATTTCCAAACACCTTTTCTCCAGAGCTGGAGAGAGCTGGGTAGAACCCAGGAACACCCACCCCAGCTTAGCTGTGAGCAGCTCCACTCCACACCATGTTTGCCTCGGCTGTGTCATCGTCACCGCTCCGGTATGGCTGGGCTGGCAATGAGCCAGCATCTGGAGCAGGAGCAACACATTTCCAAGGGAACACGAGTCCCATCTGGCAGAGCACATGGTTGCAGCATGGCAAAGCCCCTGGAGCACCCCATGCCACACCAGCCTGGAGGCTCTGGCCGCAGACATCCCCACGTGAGCCCCTTCTCCCAGCCAGGCATCAATCCCAGCTGCAGCTGCTCCAGCAGGCGGAAACACCGGCATGGGGATCACGGCAAGACACATACCATGCTGCAGACACCACTGTACACAGATGCCATGGCATGTCCCCACTTGCACGTGGTGCAAGGACATGAAGCCACCTGCAGGGCTCCAGGGAAGGGACACACTCCAGCACTGCCATCCAGCACAGGGACACCTGCACGCAGCTTAAGCTACTGGTACCCAAAGAGGCATTTTGGTACCAGTTACTACATCCCTGGTCCTCTGAGGGCATCTCCCTGCTTTTGGCATCATATCCTGCCCAGGGATAACACAGGCTCAGTCCCAGCCCCAAATGTTCTGGGGCTTCCTCCCCAGTCAGCATCATCACATCCTGCTGCAGTGACCCAGCCTCAGCTCAGAGCTGCAGGAGCAGGAGGAGGAATGGGAAGTGTCCAAGCTGGGGACAGGTTCAGATGGAGAGGTTAGGAGCCCTGCCAGGCAGTGTCACCATGCCATCTGGGAAACAGCAGCAGAACTGAACTGATGCCACCTGCCAAGCCCCAAAGCCACATCACACCAGGCAGCTCTTCCCAATAACTTCCAGAAGCCCACAGCAGCAGCGCTGCTCCTTAGAGAGGCATAAGCCCAGCACAGGAGCTCAAAGCAATTCCAAACTTTTGCAGTTGTAGAAACTGAGGCATAGGCAGGTGCAATGACTTGCTGCATCATGCAGCTGTGACCAGCAGCAAAACCAGAGAACCACTTAAACTCCAGCCTCGGGTCTACCAGCGACACTGTTTTCCCTTGCAAAGTGCCTGAAGAAGCTGCACAGGCTGTATTTACCTGGCTTGTTCCCTGCCAGGAACCAGAGCCAGAGTAGGGAGAAGGAATCCGAACCACAGCTTTCCTGGGGATGAACCCAATGCAAATCCAACCTCGAGGCACTGCCAGAGCATCCCTTCCTCCGTACAGCCCTCCAGCAGCCACGCTGACAGGCTGGTGTAAGGCTCGCACGCAGCCCAAAACCTGCTGCCCCAGTGCCCTGGGCGGGACCTGGAGGTGAAGCTGCTCCTCCATGCGCTCAGGAGCTGCACTGGCAGGAGGCGGCCGCGGGTGAGTCGCTGCCTCCTTGGATCTCCATGCCAGAAAACGATGCCAAGGGGAGAAACTCTACCGCAGTGAGCAACGCACAGCTCACCCCAACCATGGGCTTCTGCCAGGAGAAAGGGAGGGGAAAAGGGGAAACCACAACCATCTCCATCTGCCTGGGGCCAGAGTGTTTGCTGAACCAGCACAAGATCCGCTTTGCCCCGGGACACGCCGACAGGTCTCAGCAGGCTGAGCCACACTCCTCTAGCCAATTGCTTGCCCAGAGGCGGTCTGGCACCACAGCACAGGCAGGGAGGTGCGAGTTGGCAACGCTGCCAAGCCCAGACTGGCTGTGCCCCCCCTTCCCTGCCAACTTACACCACGCCAAACACATGCGTGTGCCCATTAGCTTGGCCTCTGACTGCCTGGGAAAGGCACCACCAACACTTACCTCATGCCAGCAAGGACACACATGATCCAAAGCAGCCCAGCTCTGAGGGTAAAAGGGTTCAGGGCACAGAGATCATCCCTTGAACCACCTTATCCCTATAGCCAGCAGCCAAAATGCAACCCCTGTGATGCTCCAGTTGCTGCAGCGGATGAGCACACCTGTCCTCCTCCTTCCCAGCTCCAAGATTATAAAACATACCTGTTTTGCACAGTTGAGACATAAATCACTAAGGGCTGTTATTAAAGGAACTTGGCGGGTGCAGATGTGTCAGCCCACTTGAAAACATCTTCTCCATCTTTGCTCAGCTCTCCAAAATGGCACAGGTTCTGGGGAAGAGGTACGGCCTCGGGTGACTCACCACCGAGAGGGGATGTGACCGATGAGGAGATGAGATACCAGCGACCGCACAAACCACACGCCAAACGTCTGGAGGCCGGAGGTCGCGCTGGGGGAAGTGGGAGGGAAACAGACCCCACGTGCTCAGCCCACTTGGGGTTGCCAAAGGTCCCTGTGAGGAGGGAGACGACAGAAAGCACCCCCAGGCAGAGCTGGGGAAAGAGGGCGGGCAGCCATGCCCTCAGTAGAGGGGGCTGCCACTGGTCACCTGGAGTTTTAAACCCATGGGGCTCTCTCTGACTTGGCCCCTCACACCTCAAGACTGAAATTCAGTCCCAGCTGGACAAGTCAGTCAAGGCTGGGTTGTTAAAGAGCCAGACAGGAGGAGGGCATGCTGGAGGCAACATGCTGGAACTGAACAGATGGCCCTGTGGACACAGCTCCAGCCAATAAGCCAGGCTACACGCCCGAGGTGACAGGGGTGTGTGCCAGCACTGGGAAAGCTGCTCCATCCCTCCTCAGCTGTAGGTGACCGGCTGGCACCTTCAGCATCCCCGTACTGCCCTCCACACTGGCTGCCAACCTGCTGCAGAGGGGACAGCTCACCTGAACACCCATGAAGGGTCAAGAACAGCAAGTGGGAGCAACATGGAGACACCACTCAGTGAGGAATTCACTCTCCCAGTCTGGTTCCATGTTTCCAAACTAACCCAAGAGCACCAACACACCAGAGAGAAGCAGCATCCACAAAGCCTCTGCTCATGCCTTGGGACAGCCTTCCAGTTGGAAAAGACTCTTTAATCAAGTCCAGCACAGCTGGACAGCCCTGGTGGCTGACATGTGGTAACAGGTGGCCACGTGCACTGCTGGCTGCAAAGCATGCCAAGCAAGAGCCATCCTCAGCTTAGAAGCCACAGCCCTGGCACCGGAAGACCAGTGGCCTCCAGCACCCCGGGAGAAGTGAAGTAAACTCTTCCCCATCAGCCCCATCTGCCCGTTACACGCTTCTGCCACTTATGAAACATTTCCAACTGCCGGCATCTCGCCCCATCCTCCCTGGCCACAATGGACAGACACGCTGCAAGGCCTCAGGCTGGCACCACGCAGTGCTCTGCAAGGGGCTGTGGCCACAGAAGAGCCTGAGCTATAAAGCCTGGCTCCTTGGACCCTCCAGTCTGAGCCTAGCAAGGCTGGGAAACACAGCGGTGAAGATTTGGCTTTATTATATATGGGATGTTTTGAACTCTGGGCACTCAAGGGAGATTTGCAGCCCGGCTGCAGCCAGGTTCTCAGCTGGCTGCTGGGCGCAGCACAGAGCAGGAGCTGCAGCCACCCTTGGCCGGGAGCACAACCACCTCTTCCCCAGTCCAGCTAGCAGTGCCTCACAGGCAGCCAACTAGGACAACAGTCCACGCCACAAACAGCTGGATAAATGCTTACGTCCTCCCCAGCAGGGAGGGAGGAAAGGAAAGCAGGGAAGGTCCAAGCACAGCGAGCACCTTCCCACCACCGGCAGAATGGACACCACACTAGCTGCCTGTGCTTACCATGATCAGTGCAGCCCTGATCCTCTCCCTGCAGAAGCAGCAGATTCCCAGGGAAGACTCTTTCAGGGGTCCCCCTCCAGCACACACCTCCCCATCTCTGCCCCGCGCAGCTCGGCGAGGCACAGCCACAGCTATTCCTCATGCACACATTTATGGCTGCAAACAGCTGCGAGCCGGAGTGCTGACAGTATAAATCTTTGCCACCTCCTCCCCTGCCTGCCAGGGCAGCTCCAGTGACACCCGAGGCACCAGAGCCGCTTTGACTCTGTGCCATGCACGAGACACCAGTGATACGAGCCCCTGAACAAGCCGGGCTGAAACCAAAGCCCCCGGATCAGATGTATGTGGACTCCAGCAGCGGCTGGTCCCTATCGCTGTCCCCAGCAGCTCCAAGCTGCTGTCACAACCCACCACCCTCCGCTCCAAAAACTGCCCCAAAAGCCATATTTACACTCCATGCCATGGGACTGGCAGTAGCTTCAAAGCCCTAATTTACAGCCTCAATTCTCTGCATCCCCTGAAAGCCTTCGATCCCATCCCCGGGAGCCAGAACAGCCAGGGCAATTTAACTCCCCATTTGATCTTCTAAGGGCCATGGTGAGCTCGGAGACAGCATCCTCTGGCGGGGGGTCCACACTCCCGGCCTTTGCTGACTTGAACAGCGCCGCGCCGCTTTCCTTCAGCTGCACAAATCATTACCTTAAAAGCCAAGGCGAGTTCTCCCTCCAGCTCAGTACAGCTCTGTATTGTTTCTTTTAATTTTATTTTATTCCACGTGGGAATCTGTGTCCAGGCCGCTTTATTTTTAAGTGGCTCTTACTCAATATTTACTATCGCTCGCAGCTGCGTCAGCACAGGAACACTGCGCGCTTGCATCAGGTTTCCGACCAGCCCTCCCGCAGCCATTCCCCCCGTGCTGATGCCATGCCATGATTTTCCTGCCATGCCACCCTCGTGGTGAATCACCAGTCCCCCACAGCCATAGGATACTGAAGGGCAGGGTGTGAGCATAGGGCATGGGGGGGTTCCCTGCTTTCATGGAAATAAATAACATCAGGCAGAGCCCTGCCACTCACCTCCTCCTCACCCAGGAGCTGGAACAGCCCCAACAGCCTGGAGATGGCAGAGGAGGAGAAAATGGGAAGTGGCTGGAAGGGCTCAAGGGACTGGTGTTCATGCCTGGTTCTGCCCCAACGTCCTGTGGACTTACTTTCCACCGTGCAACAGAACAAAGGCAATCCAAGATATGCCAGTGCCTCAGGAAAAGGACACCAACAGGACACCCTGAAGATCCCCCACAAGGTCACCCACCAGCTCCCCATTAACAGCATCTCCATGGGGACAGCAAGAAGCCATCTGGGTGGGGACATGAATTGCTCTAGCAGAATGAAGGTGGCTTTTCCTCACGTTGGAGGAGCCAGGATGGAAACCATCCCAGTGGGATTCTTGACATGATGCGCAGCCAGTCCACTCAGCCTGAAACACGGGGTCTGGGTAGCACCAATCCGGTCCCACACTAATCCTGACACTCAAACCAGTGTCAACGCTCCTGGGTCACTGCCAGCTGCTACAGCAGAAGCTTCTCCCACATGCCCCCAGCCTGAAATCCCCCACCACGTCGGATGTCTCTCCTTTTCCACTGGCATAATTAAACCTGCCACCCCAACAGGGGTCCATTGAAGCCTCCAGGCTCTCACTACACAACCACACAGCTCTCCTCAAACAGCAAAGAGCGACTCAGTGGGATCTTCAGCTCCACATTTACTAAAATGCTGTATGGAAATAGAAAAAATAATAATTTAAACTCTCAAACTGATTAGCAGAATCCCCAGGAATGCGGAACCTGGCTGCTAGATTGCAGTCTCACCTTCCTCTCCTGATTTTCTAGGACAGCATCAAAATGTGTTTGCTCTGGTTGGGTTCATCCTTCATGATGTTGAAGATTCTTCAGCCACTGGTGTCCAGCACAGGGGTTCTAAGACTGACTCTGCTACTGGCACTGGGCACACACTTTCAGTACAGGTGCTTCCCCTCCTTTCTAAGCAGAGAAACTTAACCCATCCCATTTTTCTAAATTGTATTATTGTTTTAATCACCGAAACTCAGTGCAGAAGACAATACAAACAATTGAGCTCCCCCACCCCGAGTCCTGCCTGCACATTTAACCCAGCACCACCCACGAACTGTCCCGTGCCTTCATTAGAAAAGAGCTCATTACCCTTCGCTGCCAGAGCCCAGAGAGCTACAGGAGCTCGGTGGGGGAGGTTATTGTGGGATGGCACCGGTGCTGGTCCCCACATCACCTGCACCGAGTGCCTGCCAGCAGCAATTAAATCAGCCTTCAAAGAGAGATCCCAGCTTTCCCAGCACCATTAGCTGTGCCCTGGAGGGAACACGGTCTATTTTCAGCCACAATGACTTAAGATCAGGTCACCAGCAGGTTAAATGGGACTGTGCAGCATCATCTCCCTGCCCTCCCATTGAGAAATTAAACACTGCTGTGTGATGGGCAGCAGCAGCCCTGGACACACACCAGGTGCCCACAGAAAGGTAAATGCCACCTGCCTGCTCCTCTCCTCTGCTTCCCATCACTGGCCATGGACACCCACTGCCCTGGCTGCCTTCCCTCTGTGTGGCGTGGTAGGTGGGGGTTCACTGCAGAATCACCCCTGGGTTCCTCCCTGCCTGTCCTCTTGTCCAGCACAGTGACAGTTCAGGTCCAGAATGGTCCCCACAATGCCCAAGGCCAGGAGTGCTGGAAGGAGCTTCACTGCCCCCCCATCCTGCAAACCCAGGCCCACACAGTGCCAGACCAGGGCTGCTCATCTCGCCCCCTCCTCCCAACGGCCCAACTGCAAATCCCCAAGCTGGGGACTGCCCCAAGCCACCAGTTCCACCAGGGTTTCACCACAGCCACCAGAAAGGTGGCATCTCCCCACAGAAGCTCCATCTGCTTTGCTGGTAGGTCCACCACTGAAACCCAACCAGCCACCCCACCACTAACATCTGGCGGGGAGGCAGCAGCTGGATGTGGGTTTGTTTTGCCTCCCAGGCTCCTGCCAGGCGCAGTCAGCACGAGCCGAGATGACTCAAAGCCCGGGAGACGCAGCCTCCATCGCTGCTTATTTTAAACCCTCTTGTCTGCAAAGCAGCTGCTGTGGCTCAGCACCTCTGGGGGTACCTTGCAAAGGGGGCGGCACTGCAAGGGGAAACTGAGGCACAGACCCACAATCAGACCTGGACACCACATCATCAATGCCCGCATGGTCAGCAGTCACTGAGCACGACACAGGGAGTCAGCAGCAAGAGGTGATCAGCTCCGAGAAACACCCCAGGGCTGCAGCAAGGACATTGCCAATGACCCAAAAGCATTCATCAGCTCCGGCTTCATGATTCCCTTTGGATACAGCATGGTCAGTAAGTGCAAGGTGAAGCCAGGTGCTCCTGCATGTGCTGCTCTGTGTGCCACAGGAGTGAATGCATCCCTCTCCCAGAGCCCAGTGCTGACTTAAACAACACCTGCAGGGGCCTAAACCACCCTGGGAAAAATTCAGCAATGGGCTGCAGGCATCTGGGGGTGGAAGAAAGGGATCCACACACGGATCAGAATCTCGTAAGACTCTTTCTCTTAGGAAATCAGGCTCAAAAGCTCAGCCTCTGCGCCCAGCCTCTCCTCTTGACCCCACACTCAGCCTTTTTTCCTCCCACACCCTCCTGAACATCAGCCCACGCTACCTCTTCTGCACCAAAAAAGCGCTGAACCATGAAGCAAAGGGGTATCTGTGGCCGGCAAACACCCAGGACCCCACACCTCCCCGCTGCCAATAATGGGAGATAAACACAGAGGCAAATATTATGGCAGTGCGGTTTAATTCCTGATGAATTATGCAAATCCGTATTCAAATGGAAGCACAGCCCTTGGGCTCTTGACAAATTGCCAAGCTGGCCCTGATGACACCAGGCAGGGACGGCCAGCCCTCCATCAGGTGAGGCACTACATGGGTGCCCTCTATATGTACGTACACACATGTATGTGCTTGCACCTCTCAGCTAGGGAGACCCAAGGAGCACTTGCAAGAATGGTTCAAGAGTGACTTCTGCATTTCTCCCTCCTCCCAGCTGCATTTAGTGTGTCCAGGGAAGGCCACCAAGCTTTCATATCCTCCACAAGATGGAAGCAGCTTGGCCTGACAGCAAAATGCAAAGCAGGACAGAAGAGAAAATTCACCATGTCCAGGGCTCGGGAGAACAGGCGGCAGAGGGGGGCACGAGGGGAAAGCCTAAAACACTTGTGCCGATATGACTGTCAGCCCTGAAGCCGAGGAAAGGAAGATCTGTCCACAAAATAGTCACAGAGAGGGCTCATCTGATGAAAGTAGGAATTTCCGATCCCACACAAACCCCGAACATCCATTAAAAGTAGCAGAAGAATTGCCGCTTTGTGTCACTAATCTCATTAGGGAGAAAGCCCCGCTGCAGTGCCGGGATTGCAAAGGGAAACCCCGGCACGCTGCACACTCCAGGAGCCCAGCACAGTGTGCCTGCTCATCCGAGCGGAGCCGGGGCTTCCACCGGCACCCCAGCGAGGTGCCTGCACCCTTCTTTACTCACCCACCCGGATCTCTACTCGCTGGAGCATTATCCGCTTGGCTTGCGTGTGACACGGCATCTGGGATGTCCCCACGCCCAGCAGACCAGGACACAAACACCAGGATGACACACATTGCGTGGCGGTAACGCGGGAGCTGCCTCATGCACACACAGCGACCGGCGCTGCCTGCGAGCGGCACACAGTCCAATCCCTCCAAAACCCTTCCTCCCCACCACAATGGCCACTGCCGATACTACTTTTCAATTTTTTTTTAATTAAAAGCAATTAAACCAAATGTGTTAAAAGCATATTCAAGCCACGGGGAATTCTGCTGAGAAGGCATGGGGGCATGAAGGGAATCAGGGGCAAGAAATCCAACCACCGAAGGTAAAAAGAGCTCTTTGCTGGCAGGGATGCATCGGGATGAAATGAACGGAGACAGAAGCAGGAGCAACCTTTACAGAAGTTGCCGGGGATACAGCCCCAGAGAGACAGGGCTGAGTGTCTTAAAATTTCTGTTATTCCTCTAAAAAGGCATATTCCCTCCTGAATACTGCTGCTTCCCTTGCTCCGAGCCCACCATGTTTGGCTTGCCTGCCTGCATCCAGCTCGCTCAAAATGGCTCTTTGGCCACTGCTACGCTGGCAATAAAATTTATTCCCAAGGTCACTTCAGTCCTTTTGCCACTATTTCAATCTGGCTGGATTTAAACAAAACGCAGCCTCAGACACACTGAGCCCCCCCTCAGCCCCTCCTTTCTGCCCATCACTTCCCTGATTTAGCGATGCCAAACTCTCAACTACCTTTCGCTTCCCATAACCGTCAGCAGCAACAGCTGGAGAGGAAAACGGGAGCATATTGTGCACCCAACAGCTGATCCTGGCGGCGTGGGGAACGAGCCCAACTGTCACCGCCACGGCACTGCCGGATCGGGCGCTCCCGCCGTGCGTCCCCCAGCCAGCACCCACGGGGACCGGGCTCAAGGGGCTGTGTGGTTGCCATACCCTTGATGTTTAAGAGCTGGGGAGAAGCGAACAATAAGCAAAGCAAATAAACAGCAGAGAGGGACGGCATCGGTGGGTGCGTCGCGATGCCTGCAGACATCCAGCTGTGCCATCCCGGAGCGAAGCCAGCCAGAAACACGGGGATGGGAGGAAACATGGGGAGAAGGAAAATGCCAAATCCTCGTGGCGAGGGTGAGGCAGACACACTGGAGCAGTCCTCTCCCAAACTTTGCTTTTTGAAGAGCATCCCCAGCTGGCAAAGCCAGTGAGAGGCTGTGCAGCTGGACACAGCACTGCTCCCTTGCCCTGGCTCCAACAGGCAGGGAACTCGGGGCTGCCCTTGGCTCCTCCACCCTGCCTGTATTTTCAGGTTGTTCAGGGCGTACCGTGCTCTCCATTTCAGCAGCGAGGCTGAACAAAGCACTCCCTTGTCCTCGGCACCTCGAGCAGCCAATGCTGGATCGCATTTCCTAACCCAGACCAACATCTCCTCTTCCCGGCACGGCAGCTTTCGTGTCAGCACATGCCAGCCTGGCCCCGATTCCCTGCACCACCTCCTGCCCGGAGCTTTAACTGGACCAGTTTAGTACACAGGGAAAACACACGGGGCCTTGTTTGGACTCGTCGGGCGCTAACCCCAGCTCGGGGAGGTGATCCGACACCCTCGCGCCGGTCGCAGCTGCGGCCGAACCACAAGGCGCTCACCTGGAAGGCTGCCGTAATGACGTTAATTCCCCATAACAATGTTCATTTCCATATTCATCAGAAGATGGTGAAATGACAAGATGGGGGGTTATTTACTATATGATTATAAACTGATTTCAGCTTTACTCTGGGTTATCCTAGGAAGGAGATCTAAAATTTCCCTTACGAAAGCCCTGCTCTGCTAACCACGTCTGCAGTGAGATTAACGCCCAGTGATTTCCATTTCTCCAACAGCTGCTGTGCTGGGAAAGAGCAGGAGCTTGTCCCCAACAGCAGGGACCTGTCCAGTGCCCCATGCCACCCCCGGCTAGGATTTCTAGTGCCGGCTCATCCTCCAGATCAGATTTTCTCTGGCACATTATCAGTCAGGGATGGGACCCATGGTTTTCCAACCCCACCAAGGAGACTCTGTACTGGGTAGAAGGCAAGGCTTGCTCCAAGTGGGAGAAAGGCTGCTAGAAACCACACTAATAATTGACACCTTTAGCAGCTTTGTGTACCAGAGGCAGGGACAGACTCCTGCCCGTTCACCTGGGAAGGTGTTGGAAACCCTCACACAGTGAAGGATCCCACAGGACCTTGCTCTGAGCAAGTTTACGTCACCACGTTGGCCCTTGGGCTCTTGTCCATGTTCCAAGCCCAAAATCCCTACCAGCTACCACTGCTTGAGACGGGCATTTCAACAGAGGCTGCAGCGCAGGGTGGACAGTCCTTCCCTACTGCTCCTGAAGGATGGAGATGCCACCCCACAGCCCACCAGGACCCTGGGAAAAATCACTGGGACATCAGAGAAACACAGGAGCTCACAGCGGGAGACTCCCAAAAATGCACAAGTTCCTTTTCCACCACCATTTCAGTCCAGAGACTGCTCCTGCCTTCCTCACAGCCTATGAGCTGGCCGCCAGCCCAAGGGAGCTGCAGGGACATCACTCCATGGGATGCCGGCTGTGAAGAGCAGAGCGAATGGGACTGAGCACAACATCGCTGCCCAGCACAGGCCAGCACCCACCTCCCCGAGCCCCACTGGGACAGGCACACTCCCTGCTCTGCCTCAAACATGTCTCAGAAAGCATCTCATTTCACCAGGGCCCCAAGGGAGGGGAAGCATCCTCCCAGGCAGGTCTCCGGCCGGTCCGCATTCCTCCCAGTGTTACACCGAGCCCCTGCCCCAAGGAGCCCCCTGCGCTCAGCCCCTCGCACCACCCCTGGGCGGGCAGGGAGGGGGAACCGCGGTTTCAAGGGCCATTAAACACCAATGGTATTTTCCTTGCAGCATCAAAATGTGACCAAAAAGAGCTGTGCCGAACCATGGGAAAAATCCCGCCGCTGGTCCAGGAGCCATGGTGCTCCGAGCAATGCAGAGGAACAGGGCACGGATCACTCCGGCACCCAATCCGTGCTATCCCGGTCTCTCTATCAGCAAAGCAAGTTTATCATGGATGCAGTTTGATGAGCAAATTGTGCTTCCACTGGCACTGCCAACGGCAAAGCCTCCTGCAAAATCTGCGGGCTCAGCAAAAGCACCATTTTGCCATTATAAGGATGGCTATGGCGGGATTTTGCTGGCACAGCAGCGCTGTCCTGGGGGATGAAAGGGTATTTTTATATCTTTTCCTATGCTCCTACCTGGCCCAGCTGTCTGGAAAACTTCTCCCTGGGCACAGCAGGACTGGAAGGAAGGACAGTCTCCAATCTGCCTTAAATCCCTGCATTTGAATGCACATGCTAATGTGAAGCAGGAAAGCAGGGAAACCAAAATCTCTCCCCTCTGTCTGCCTGCTTTCCTTCCAGCCACTGCTCTGGAGCTGGATTTAACACAGTCAGCCCCGCTCATGGTGGTGCGTCCCCTTTCCCGGGCACTGAAAAGTGTTTCTGAAGCGTATTTTAATGGAAGAGGCTGAGCATCCTTCTATACAAACAGATCTGTTCCTGCAGTCCCCCACCCAAGAAAGCATATCTCAGCAAAATAAGCACATTTTTATGTGCAAAAAGCACAATTTTATTAATTACTGTTATTTTAAACTCAGAGTCTTTTTTTGGGTGTGGGTGATCCTTGCTCACACACAGCCCCGCTGCTGCCTGGCAGGGACATGGTCCCAGAGCAGCCCTTCGCAATCGTGTCTGAGGGAGTCTTTTCCACCTCCCCCAAAACACAGAGTCTGCCAAGAACAACACGCTCCTCTGGGACGGAGGCGAGACCAGGACCCAAAGACAGTGGGATAGGGAAGGAGCAAAACAATAAACTCCCATATTTTGAGCTGCTGCAGAGCAGAGCGAGCTCTTGCTTTAATGGACTCATTCCATCGATTGCAGCCTTTTTTTAAGCAACATCTTCCCAGCAAGCTCCAGGCATGAAATTCCATTGCAAACAGTCCCTTTCCTCTGCTATCCCTCCACAAGGCCCATCAGGAGCACCACCCTTCCCTCCTCAGGGATGGGGAGATGGCGATGCCCAAGAGTACAGAGGGGACAGGGAATGGCATCCCCGAACTGAGCGCCGGCTCAGCTCCCGCCTCAGCCTCCAGCTCACTCCTCCCTCCATGCACTTCCAACAAAGGGGTTTCTGTCCCTGTCCTCCCGGCCTGCACGGCAGCAGCCAAAATGCCACCACCAAGCAGAAATCCCCCAGAGAAGAGCAGCGCGTCCAGGGGTCACTGGACACAGCCCAGGCGCTGGGGCAGAGCCCTGCTGGCGGACTGAGCAGAAGGTACAGGAAAAACAAGGAGTCGGTGCCGGCCATAACTGGATTCTCAAATATGGCCAATCGTGCTATTTTTACAGGGGCGTATTTATTTTCGGAGGACGCTGGGATGGATTCAAGAGTCTCTTTCTTCAGCCCGGGGTATTTAAGGATCGGTTTGAACTGGCTCTATTTAAATGCTTCGCCTCCTGCCCACTTTTCTTAACCCCTTGCACAAGGCCTTTGCTATCCACCCCTCCTAAAAACAAAACAAACCCCCCAAAAAAACACAACAACAACAACAAAAAAAACCACCGAAACCACACACCAACAGCACTGAGAACACAAACCTACAAAGGGCCCCTCGGTAGCAGGAAGCAATCATCATTTCAGGCGATATTGTTAAAGCCGTAAAAAACAACAACAACAAGAAAAAAATATCCCTGCCTACCCCACTGCTGCGGTTTAATGAGAGTTTCAGCTGTTAATTGTACAGATCTTTTTAATGGAGTTTAGCCTGGCTGGGAATTGCCTTGACGAAGCCGAGCTTTGCGAGGATCGTGCCGGGGAGCAGACAGGGAGGTGCACTGAGGTGCAGGGACGGGGAATTTCAAACAACTCCCAGAAAAAGGAAAATAAAAATAATTTAAAAAATAAAGTAAGAACACAATAAAAAAGAATTGGAGGTATCACACACCCCACTCCCTCTGTGAGGGGACCCCAATCTGAGGCTTCCTTCCAGTATGGTGGGAAAGCTCCCAGACGGCATCACAGAAATTGGCCAGCTTGGAGAGACCAGAGCTCTGTGCCTCCGTTCTGACCTGCCTGGATTTCAGAAAAGGAAACTTTGGGAGGAGAAATAAAACAAAACAAAAAACAAACAAAAAAAAATTACCCCATAAAAATAAGAATAATTTAAAAAATACCAAGAACCCACACTCGGTTTGGCTTACGATTGTCCAGATGAATTTTTGCAGAGATCGTATTCTGCTGCAGTAGGAGGTGGAAAAAAATAACCAGGAAAAAAAAAAAAGGGAGGGAAAAAAAAAAAACAACACAAAAGGGAAGGAAAAAAGAAGGTGTTTGCCCATGTGCTTGGCTTCGTAGCCCAGTTCGCTTTACACCTCTCCTCTTCGCACCTGGGAAATTGGCACTGCCACCTAGTCTAAAACTAATAAATCTTTTTCCCTCGATTCAGGCTGCTTCCTTCTCTGCAGATGTTGGCAATCAGGTTTGCAAATTTCAAAGTCATTCATCCCGGGCGGCTGGGAGAAAAGCAGGTTTATTATTGCAAAACCTGTCACCCTCCCAACGCCTAAAGTAAACTCCGAGTCACCTCTCCACGCCCAGGGGAAAGAAAGGGGAAAAAAAATTTTAAATAGTCAGAGAGGGAAATCAAACGGTCAGAAATCCCTTACGTCCTCCCAGGGAAAGCAGCGAGCAGCAGTGTGGGCAGGAGAATGCGGCAGCGTCCTCCCAGCAGTGCTGGACTCCGCGAGCCGCTGGGAAAGGGAGCTCGGAAAAGGGGAAAAAAATAAAAAGCCTCCAAAAACCAAAAGTAATTTAAACAAATAAATAAAAAGCTGACTGTGGAAAAAAAAAACCACTGCGTATACTTCAGCGTCTGCCTCTTTTTTTTTTCTTTTTAATAGAAATGCAGACGTGGGGCTGCCCGAGAATGAAGCACGCCGAGAAGGGAGAAAAAATGTAAGGACGAAGCAGTCACTGCATAGAAGTTTTGTTTCCGTGTTTGAAAAATAAGAATTGCCGAGAAAAAAAAAGAAAAAAAAAAAAAAAAAAAAAAAAAGAAACCCCACCAAAACCAGCGGTGCCGGCAGCGCTGCCCGGGGGCAGCGGGACCTCAGCGGGGCTCGGGCTGCACTGGGCAAGAAATCACCAAAACAGCTCCTTTTCAGCCCTTTTTTCCAGCCCAGGGATATTTTTTTTGGCTGGCCGGGAAGCACAGCGCCGGGCAGCGCAGCCCGGTCCCTCCGCAACCCGGTCTGCGCCTCTCCCAGTTTACCCGAAAATCGGATTTATTCCCCGGATTTATTCCGCAGCCGCCGCGGCAGGGATTTTCCTCAGCGCCAACAAAACCGTACGCTGGACGAGGGGACTTCTATCGGCTAGGCGCGATTTTTTCCCCATTCCCCTATTTTTTACTCCGTTCCCTTACTTTTCCACCATCACCCTATTTTTTCGTACTTCTTCCATACTCCCCTATTTTTTTTTGCCAAATCAAAACCACGCGAAGCAGAAGACACTTGGGGACAAGACGCGAAAAAGCTGCGAGCGCATAAATATATGATTATTATGACGATATTTATATTTTGGGGGGGGGGGGTGGGGGGATGGTTAAAGCCCGATCCCGGTTCCGCCGCCCGCGACCGCGGAGGGAAGGCGCGGGGGTACCGGGGGTTCCGCGGAGCCTTACCCGGGTGGGAGTGAAGGCTGATGCCCGATGCGAGGAATTTTCCGGGCTGGAGGGCGGCGGGGAGCCCGGCGGCCATGGGCCCGGCGGCGGGGGCCAGGCGGCCGGTGGCTCCCAGGCGGTGGCTCTCCATGGCCAGCCCGGAGAGCAGCGGAGGGGGGCCGTGCACCGAGCGGGGGGGCCCGAAATCTCGGCCATCCATCATCCACTCGCCGGCTTCACGGAGTCTCCCGGATCGCTGTCGGTGCCCGCCACCGCCTTCCCCCCCCCCCCCCCCCGCCCCCCACCCCCCTCCTCCTCCTCCTCCCCCAAAAAATCAGATGGTTTTCAAAAATAAGGCGTCCAAGCGTCCCATGGCGCGGTGCAGGGAGCCAGCCCCGGCGCGGCGGTCTCGGCGCTGCCTGCAAAGAAGAAAGAAGGGGGAGGTGCGGTGAGCCGACATGCCCCGACACCCCCCTGTTCACAGCCACCCCCAAAAATACCCCCCAAAACCCACCCTCACCTTCCCGGAGTGGGGGTAGAGAAGGGGGGAGAAGCGGGGGGGAAAAAAAAAAAGTAAGAATAACTTGTGGCAAAAGGCAGGAACAAAAAAAAAAAAAAAAAGTATTTAAAAATAGTATTTTAAGAATTTAAACTTTTTTTCCAAGAGTTACATTTGTCACGGCCGCAGCCCCGGCCGGGCCGGGAAGCGCCCGCCCGCAGCCTGGCTCCGGCGGGACCGACCAGCGGGGACGCGGCACCGCGCTTCGCCCCGGAAAACAAACACAAAAATCCCAAAACAGGGAAAAAAAAAAAAAAAAACCACCCACTCAAATCTTTCTTCTTTTTCTTTCTTTGTTTTCCTGGGGTTTTTTTCGTTTTTTTTATTTTTTTTTTAATTTTTTCCAACCCTTTTCTTTATTTCTCCCCCGCCGCGGGGTCCGGCGGCGGCATCCCTCCCGCAGCCCCGTTTCTCTTTCTCTCCTCTTTTGGAGCTCATCCCCAAGACTCCAAACCACCGACTGGGCTTGTTGTTTGAGCTTTTTTATTTTTCCTTTTCCCAGCGCCGCTTTCACTCGGGAAAACAAAACCCGTATTATCATTTCCCGGCAGAGCGAAAAAAAAAACCAACTCAACCATATATATAAAATTATCTATATTTGTATTTGCAGCATGATGAAAGGCTCCACTCGCCCGCCGTATTTTGCACCGGGATAGCGAGAAATAATAAACACTGCGGGAATAAAGTGGAGGTTCTCCCCTTCAAATCCTCCCCAAGCGCTACCGGAGCCCCGGGAGCCGCCGCTCCAGCCCCGCCGCCCGTCCCGGCTCCCGGGCGGGCGCTCCTAGCGCAGGGGAGGGATAATTAAATAAAAAAAAAGGAAAAAAAAAAAAGAAAGAGAGGAGAAATAAAAAATTATACCCCCGAAAAATCTAACTGCTTTGCTTTGTTGTGATTTTTTTAAAAATTATTTTCGGGTGGATTCTAATATTAGTTAAACCCTGCCTGCGTGGCTGCTTGGGGCGAGCCTCACCCCGGGAGCTGCGGGATCGGCCGGATCCCGGCTGGAAAGTAATCAGTAAAGGGGAAAACGGCTAAAAAGGGGCAAAAAGCGGGAGGGATGTGGAGGAAGGGGGGGTGGAGGGGGGGGGACGGGACCGCCGCCCCGGGGTCGGGGTGCGGGTCTGGGTGCGGGTCCTACCTCGGCGCGGTCAGACCGCCTGGTCGCGGGGCATGGCGGCGGTGCGGGGCTGGGGCGGGGGGTGCCGGCTCGCCGCCCTGCCCGCCGCCCGGCTCCTCCGCTGCTCCGCTCCGCTCCTCAGGGGCAGCAGCGCGGGAGCGACGCGGTGGCGGCCGCGCCATGGAGCGGCGGGGCCCCGCCGAGCTGCAGCATCGCCTCCACACCCCCCCCTCCCCGGGCCGGCCCCGCGCGCGCGGCTCGGCGGCGCTTAAGGGAAGAGGGAAGAAAGGAAAAAAAAAAAAAAAAAAAAAAAAAAAAAAGAGGAATAAAAAAAAAATTAGGGAGGAAAAAAAAAAAAAGGGGGAGCGCGAGCGCGGGGCGGGAGGGAGGGAGGGAAAAAACGGGGGAATGGGGGAGGGAAAAACGGCGGCGGCGGGGCCATGAAACACGCATTGTTCTCGGCGCGGCGGGGGCGGGCCCGCGGCCTATCTGCGCCTTCCCATTGGCCAGCCGGGCTGTCGCTCAGCGGCGGGTAAACAGGCGGCGGTTTCCAGGCCCCCCAGCCGCCCCGCCCCCGGCGCTCCCGCTGCTGTTTCCAGGCTGCCCCCGCGCTCCCGCCCGGAGCGGGCGGGCGGTTGGCGGGGAGCGGCCGCGGGTCCCCCCGCTCCGAGCGGGGACGTGAGGGGGGAGCGCCCCGCGACCCCCTTTATTATCTGTGGGGGTTAAATCCTTCATCCCGGCCGGGCAGGGCTGAGGGGGAAGTGCCGCCGGGCCCTCTCCCACGGCCCCGCCGCGGACAAAGCGGCCTTTCAGGGCCGGGGGGGAGCGGGGGAGGGTCCCTGCCCTCCCTGCGGGCCCCGCCCCCCCAAAAATTCAAAAATAGGGTGAAAAGGGAGGCTGGGGGAGGAGACACACACATTCTCCCTCTCTGGATTTTGAGGGGGGCGGCCCCCCCAGTGCTGCCCGCCGGCCACACCAACTTTTACTTTTCTTTCCTTTTTTTTTTTTTTCTTTCTATTTTTAATTTCTTTTTCCCTTTTCCCCCCACCTATTTTTAATGTATTTTTCTCTTTGCACAGCACAGAGCACTCCTCGGGGAGAAGGGGGGGATGCCCCATCGCTGCCAAAACCCCCCCCGAACCTCCCAACCCACCCCCCGCTTCTTTACTTAATTAAACAAAAATCGGCTTTTATAACGAAAGAGGGGAGGAGGGGAAAATCTAATTTAATCCGGTATAAATTAAAAGTGATAATAATAAAGCGCCACCCCCCCAGCCCCCCCGACAGGAGTTTCGAGGTGCCCACTGGGACATCGGCCAGAAAAGGGGAGAAACAGCCCCAAAAATCTGCTTATTTTTAAACGTTCCAAGCAAAATCGAGTTCGTCGAAAAGCTCTCACGCTGCGCAAGGCCCTGGTTTAACGCGAAAATAATAATAATAAGTAATAGTAATAATAATAATAACATATATTTATGTTTTTATTTATATTTAAGAGCAAAACTGCGTCAGAGGCGAGGGCTCAAACCCCGCTGCCTCCAAGAGGAGGGCGCTTCTTTTCCCAGTCTCCTTTAGTAAACCAAAAAAACGGGGGAATTGGGGGGTGAGGGAAAGAAAAAAATATTAATGGTTTGATCGCTTTTATGTGGCTTTAAAAGCATATTTTATAAATGTTTAATGCCTTCACGCCCGGACCTCCCCGCCGCTGTCCCCGGGCCGGGGGGTTGGCATGTCATAAATCAGGGAAATGCTAATAAAAAATAGAAAAAACAGGCTCGGGCGGGGCGGGGGGGGACGGCCCCCCCCCTCTGCAACTCCAGCCCTTCCTCCTCCTCCTCCTCCTCCCCTTCCCCCGGCCGGGAGCCATCTTGTAGCAGCAGCTCCTGGCTGGGGCATCGCTGCTGCAAAACAGCCTCCAAAAAAAGAAGAAAAGCCCCTCCAATCTAATATACACATTTTTCTAGTTATGATTGTTATTGTTATTATTATTTTTTTTCCGTCTCCGGCGCGGTCCTGCGGGCGCGCACCGTTTTCCCACCCTTTTCCACATGAAATCCCAACCCCCTTCTTTTCTCCCCATTATTTCCCCCCGTAACCCCCCCACCCCTGCAGCTGGGGGGGGGACACACACGCCGCAATGGGGGGCTGCGAGTACCCCGTGGAATTTGGGGGGGTGGCGGCCGCTCCCACATTTTCCCCCGCAAAGCTTTGCCGCAAACAGCGCTTTCTCCAAAAACACCCATTTTTATAAAAAATAATATCGGGGCGGGGAAGGGAGGTGGGGGTGTCCCGCGAGCAGCCGCACCGCGTTGTGCCCCCCCCCCCCCCCCCCCATTCCCATTCCCATCCCGTTCCCGGTGCCCCGGGCTCCCGGCAGGTTCCCACGGTGCCGCCCGCCCCCGGGCCGCCCCCCGCCCCCCCCGGGGAGGGGGCACCCCCGCCCGCCCTGCGCGCCCGGCTCCGCTCCCTCCGTCTCTCCCCTTGTGCTTTTTCCTTAATTTTCTTTTCTTTTCCCTTCCCCCACCCCCCCCAATTTATTCTCCATTTTGTTTTGGCGTTTCTTCCTGGTTTTGTTGTTGTTGTTGTTTTTCCTCTTTTTCCCATTTTCCCTTCTCTCCCCTCCCCGGACGAACACGAAATTCCCAGTGGCCGCCCCCGTCCCGGTCCCCGCCGAGGCGGAGGGGAGCGGGCAGGAGGCAGCGGAGCGGTGCGGAGCTCGCAGCCCCCCGCCCCACACCGGGCACTGCCCCCCCTCTCGGGATGCAGGTAGGACGGGGGGGCGGAATCTGGGAATGGGGGGAGTTGGGGGAGGCTCTCTGGAGACGTGGGAGGCAAAGCAAACCGATACCCCCCACCCCCAACGCATGTCCCCCGTCTTGGGGGGGCTGCCAAGGTGTGGGAGGTGGGGGACACTCACCCCTTCATTGCCAACCCAGCACTCGATTTTGTACCCACAGACTGGGCACAGGCCCTGATGGAACCCCATTCCCATCTGCTGAGACCCCCCAAATCCCCTTTTTTTCCCCCAATAAATCCCCTATGCTCCTCATCCCCAGCCGGGGGGGTGCTGTGCATCCCTTCCGCCCGCTGTTTTTAACGTGCTTACTACACGTTTTCAGGGTGTTTTTGAAGCTATATTTAAAGTGTGCAGTCAGTGGCTGGATTTAGAAATCCAGGCATAAATCACATTAAAACGCGGACGGCGACGATCCCAACGCATCGGCAAAGCTTTGCCCTGATTTCATTCCTTCCCCCCTTCTTAAAAGCAGAACTGAGTCTGACAGCAGGGTTCCATTCCACCCCCCCCAAATAAAACCCTGTGGGGACAGAGGTGGGATTTGACGGCAAGGGGACCCTGCTGGGGTTTATTCCGATGCATCCATGGCGATTTATTTATCAATGGGGGGGCTTGGATAATTCCAAAGCCTAGGGTCCCTCCCCACCCCAGCCCCTGTGCCTGCAGTGAAGGAGCTGCCATCCGTGGGGAGGGGGCTGTGGAGTGGGGGGTCCCAATGAGGAGATCCCCAGGGAAACGGTTTGGGAACTGAGCGAAGAATTTCTGATTAATGACCAGAACAGCTCGGGATTTCGGTTTTCTCCATAAATCGTGGCTGATTATAACCCTTGTGCTCAGCCTGGCAGCAGGCTTTGCATGGAGGGGGGAGCCCAAGAAATAACTGCCCCCTCCAGGGGCTGTACCCAATGCCTGGCAGCAGCTGGAGGCTGCAGCATCCTCACCATCCCACGCAGAGCAGAGAAAAAGGGAGAGGGGCCAGGGGGTGCACAGGGATGTGGTTGGTGCCCTCCCCCCAGTTCACAGCAGTTCTGGTCCCGCAGCTCTGGGGTTTGTAAAGCCAAACGTGTCCCGAACCGGTGTGGTTTTGAGTCCAAATAAAGACTGATGGTTTTTTTTTCCTTGCTTGGCACGGGAGGGTGGGGGTGTGTGCACAATCCGACCCTGTTTTCCTGCTCTGCCACCTGTGCACTCACTTCCCCCCAAATCCTGAGCTGGGACCCCCAGTGCCAGGACCTGCCCCATGCTGGGTGCCCTTTGCTTTCCACAACCTCCACAAGCCCCTGGTACCAGGCTTTTTTCACAGCTAGACTGGCTCTTGTATTCATAAGGCTGGATTTATTTTTTTTTTTTTCCCTTTTATCCAATAATAAGCTTTCTTCATCCAAGATCAGGGGGAAAAAACAGGCAGGGAGGAGGGCAGACATGCACAACCCATAGAGCGCTTTGAGAGGAGCACCAACCCCAAAGCTGTAATTACTGCCTGCGTTTTTTGGCTACGGATCAGCTGCTAAATTGGTCGTAAGGCACGGAAACGGCAGTTACACCTTTCAGTGGAAAAAATGTGGTTTAGTGGAGAAACGTGTATGGGAAACCTCCCCAAAACTGCAGTCCCCATACAACACCCGCTATTACAGGTTCTGCATTTGGGAGTTTAAAACAATCCTCCATCCAGGTGAGCTGAGCTTAGAATGACAAGACCTTCTACATCAACAGGGTAAATTGGGGATTTTTTCCTTGATCTGTCACTTAAATCAAAAATACCCTCCTGGGTGCAGGACACGAGTAAGAGAGAGGCAGGAGCATGTGCTATTTTGAGGTTCAATACAAAATAGATACCCTTGGCTCCAGCAGTTCTCCGTAGCCCAGCCCACAGGAGCTGCAGGTACTTTCGTATGCATACAAAACATTTTTAAATGGAAAATATTCACAGCTGCTCTCGCTGTTTTGACAGGGGGGAAGGAATCGCGGGGCATGTTAAGGAGATATTAAAAGCTGTGGTTTGAAGCTCCTAAAGCATTTACTCAGCAGGAGAGCCAGAGAAAGAAGTTTAGAAGTTAACTGCATACTTGTGTGCCTTTGCTCTGTCCTTCTTAAAATTCACCTCTCCTATCTGCTTCTAATTTAAACAAGCAGAGCCCTCCAGGAACTGGAAAATCCAGATTTGCAGCATCTCCCAGGGAAAGACGATTTCCTACGTGCCCCCCCAGCGTGAGGGTCCTGCTGAAGGTTAAACTCGTGAGTGCCTTTGGTTTTGCACCAAGTTAATCTCCCCACAAACTAAAAGACTGGGGAAATGCTGGTGAAAACGATGCTGATGTTGCTGGCTGGTCACATCCCTCTTCCAGAAACAGACGTGGATTTCACCATGAATGCTCATCCCCACACTGTTCCCTGGCCTGCTTCAGCTTCCCCGCCTGAAAACAGAGTAAACCCATCCACCTCCCCAGGGTACATTATGGTGGCTTAAAATTAACACTCAAAAATGTATTTTCAAATCCCTTCATGAAAGGCATCAGAAGCACTGGGTGTTAGCAGAATAGATCCTTCACCTTTTAACAGCTGTTAATTGCCATTAAAACCAAACCTGCACAGCTTTATTGGAGCAGCATCCAAGTTTCCTTGTCAGATGCTGCATCCACCCTCGGTCGTGCTCTCCTGCACGTGCCGGCTGCCACAACGAGGTGTGGTGGATAAATCCTGTCTCACTGGTGGTTATCTTGCACTTTGGGTCTCATTGTACGATTTCCTGGTGCCAGGTTTTTTCCTTCGCCGTCCTGTGAGTCGTTGCAAAAGTTGCAAGAAGTTGCAACACACCTTCCTTTGACTCTCAGCAGGAAAGAAGATGGGATGCAAGACTTGTTCCCAAAAATACCCCAAGGAACCAAGCAGGAGCCTGCCCTCGAGGAACTGGGTCCCTGAGGCTGAATCCAGCCCACAGCTGTCAGCAAAAGCATGTGCTGGGTGTCACAGGGATGGGAATAGCCCTCTGTGACCAACGTGGAATAAATCCAAGTCATCAACAGGCAGGGCTGGGGAAAGGCTGCCAGCACTGCCCCCGCCATCCACCGTGCTGGGAGTCACTTCCCTGCTGCCTTTGGGGTTTATTGACCTGATCCCTTCCATGGCATCCCCCCATCACCCTGCAGCCCAAATCTGGCTGGAGAAGCCAAGTGCCAGGCAGGGGAGAAACCCTTGGGAAAACGCTGTGGCAGGAGTTTTCCTGGTGTTTGTGAAGCCATTGGCTTCTCACATCCCTCACAGGTGCTTTATGCACTCCCAAACACCCAGACCCACCCGGGAGTGCCCTGCACCACTAAACTGCTGATGCTAAAATACATGAGGTGGATTCAACAGGGTAAGAGGGGAAGGAGTCTCTGTGATTCCGAGTGTCTTGTTAGACCCCAGGGTTTTGTTTCCCCCTGGATCCCAGCACAAGGAGGGGGTGTCCAGGGCTGGCTCCCAGGGCTATCCCATCTCTTTTCCCATCGCCCTGGCCCTCTGCATGGGGGAAGGGGCGGTTGGACAAGACGAGCCCTTTCTGCTCCACAAAGCTCGTCAGCCAGCCGCACTGGGCTTATAATTATTATTTCCTTAAAGACGAGCCGAGCAGCTATAGACAAAAAAGTCCCCTCTTGTCGGAGCTGGAATTTGATGTCCTAACGACTGTTTTTGTACCGCGCCTGAGAGGAAAGAGCTCGGCAGGAGGGGGAAAGAGAGATTTAATTATAGAGCTGCATTGTGATTTTGCACACATAGCTGGCTGTTGTAATCAGGTTACAAGTGTATCTGATTTTCTTCCCTCCCCTCCCTCTTCCTCCTCTTTCTCTTTCTTTCGGTTTTTTTTTTTTTTCTTCTTTTTTCCCTCCCCCTTTTTTCCTTTCAGTGGTCCAAATTAGTTGCTTATGTTTGGGTGTTGCAGAGACGAGCTGTTATTTGCCTTCCCTGAAGATCTTGATCAAGGGAACAACGTTTCCAAAGAACCTCGGCAGTTCTTTGCCGAAGGAAGGCAAAGGTTCCCAGCTCCGGCAGAAACCCCCGGGGCTGTGCCAGGCACTCGCATCCCGCCATCCCCAGGCTCCCTTCCCTTCCCACCACCAAAATAAGGGGAGACACCCATATATATATATATTATTTTTTAAAATATATTTTTATATTTATATACATATATATCTTCCTCCCCCATGCTCCCCGCCAAATTCCTTCACATCCAGGATTCCCTCAATAAATTGATGCACTTGAAGAAGAGGAGGAGCCCAATTTACCTTACCTGGGGCAGGAGAAGGGAAAGAGAGGAGACAAGGACCTTTTTAAAAGAAACTTAATATTTTCCCTATCTGAGGCAAGTGATGCCGCACTGGGATTGGGGGCTGTTGTTGGCTTCATTTAGGAATCCATTGTTGTCCATGTGAATTCTTTTTTACATTTCAAATAACAGGATTATTTCCCCAGGGGGTAATATCCTGTAATTTGAACACAATAATGGGAATAAATTACTTACTTAGAACTAATAACGACAGCCTGATTCCAATATATATAGGAACTGTAACAGCTTTGGTTAGTTAAAGTGTAATTGTGTCGACGGATGACATTTTCTTTCAAAGGAATCAGAATGACTTTTAATTAAATTTGCTGGGGGTGGGGAGGAGAGGGAGAGATACGCTGGGAGATCTCGGCTGCTGAGGCTGTGGCTGGTCCCAGGCTTGGTGCCCCAAGTCCAGCTTTGCCCCAAGCTGGGTGTCGATCCACGATTGTGGAGTTTAAAGACCAGACACAGAACAGAGGAGAAGGAAACCAGCAACAAACCCCCACAGTCCAGGGGTGGTGGGATGGAGTAATGGAGGGGGTGGGGAGGATGAAGAGGACAATGAGGCTAGAGGGGTAGAGGGGATGGAAAGATGGAGCCCAGCCCATTTCCCAAGCTCCTGCCTGGCAGAGGGCAGGGCAGGGCCCTGGGGCACCACAGAATTGCCTCTACCTGTGCTGGGAAATGGAGGAGTTGACAGAGGGCAGGAGGCACCAGCAGCCAGGCAGGGCAGCTCTGCTGCTCTCACTGGAGCCACAGAATCCCAGAATGGTTTGGCTTGAAGGGAACCTTAAAGCCCATCCAGTCCCGTCCTCTGCCATGGGCAGGGACACCTTCCACTGTCCCAGGCTGCTCCAAGCCCCTTCCAACCTGGCCTTGGACACTTCCAGAGATGGGGCAGCCACAGCTTCTGTGAGCACCCTGTGCCAGGGCCTCAGCACCCTCGCAGGAAAGAATTTCTTCCTTATATTCAATCTAACTCTGCTCTCTGTCAGTTCAAAGACATTCCCTTTTGTCCTGTCACTCCAGGCCCTTGTCCTAAGTCCCTCTCCAGCTCTCTTGGAACCCCTTTAGGCACTGGAAGGGGCTCTAAAATCTCCCTGGAGCCTACTCCTCTCCAAGCTGAACACCCCCAACCCAATATTGTTACCTCAGCCCAAGGGTTCCTCAGGGAAGGCAGCTCTGATGAGGGGGATCTGCAGCAGCAGCTGTGCATCCCAGCTCCTCGCCCTCACCCCAAAACTCCCCTGCAAGCCCCGGGCTCTGCACCACATCTCCTCACCGCTGCCTTCAGTGCCAGCCACTCCTCAAGTTTATTTCTGAATCAGCAGCACGCGAGGTTCCCTTCAGAGGCAGACAAAAAAAAAAGCTGCAGTGTGCAGAAAGCCAAGTTCCTGCCCCGAAATAATCTTGGAGAGGAGCGGTGTGCTGCTGCCAGCGGCTCCAGCCTCCTCCAGGACTCATTTTCCTCTGTTTATCTTGAAAATATTTCTGCGCTGAGGTCCCACCCTGCGCGGCGGAGCCCTGCGAGGCCGCCTTCAGCCTGACACACGGCCTCTTGTTTATCCACAGCGAGTTTTACAAATAGCTTATTAAGCCCAGAGGTCTGTTTGCTGGAGGAAAACCTCACCGAGCAGCTCCTGCAGCCCCCGCGAGGCTCCTGCCAGCTGTGCTCCCTCCCAAAAACTCCCTGATGTGCATCGAGGGGCTCAGACCTCTGTGGCTGTAGACATCGGTGTCTGCTGGGTTTGGGAATCGCTCCTGCTTTGATAAAATAACCAGTGTGCTGCTGATGGGTCTCCCACCACTCTCACCCTTTCCCCGTTCCCGGAGCTGGTGTCCCAGCTGGGATTTTGGCATGGCACAGGGATGCTGTGGCACTGCCAGCTCTGGTTCGTGTGATCCCACAGTGGAGTTGCTGGGTAGTTTTTGCTTTTTGCAGGACCCCCCTGCAAGGGCTGCTGGTTTTGGGAGGGTTGCAGGGGTTTGGGTTGCAAAGAGCGTATTTTGGAGATTGCTGGAAACATGTCCAAAGCCATAAGAGATGAGGACAGCTGGATGCTGTATAACGTGGTCCTGGCAGGAGCCCAGTGAGACCATGCCTCAGATTCCCTCCTGTGCCTCTGCTGCCCACCGGCCATGGGACCGCCAGGAGGGAGCTGGGATGGGGGTTTCAGCCCACAGCAGACACTGTCAGGGATGTCCCACTGGGCTTGAGCCCGACCATGGGCACCTCTCTGGCCACAGGGTCTCTCAAACCCATGCCCAAGCACCTCTGTCCCTGCTGCCACCGCTGTCCTGGGCAGGAGCCTGGTTGTGCCAAATCCCCAGCACCCCAGCTGCACCTTGGAATGCCCATCCTGAGCGTCCCCTCCCTGAGACCCCCTAAAACATCACTCCTGGAGCTCACAGCCAGGCAGAGCCCCATAACACAGCAACATTCATAGCCCAGCTAAGGAGATTGAGTTACCTGCCCCTGGAAGAATAAAGGAGGCATTCAGCCATTTTTTTAAAGTCTTTTTCTGTGCCAAGACCAGACACCACGGTGACGGTGGCGCACAGAGGCAGGGAAACACGAGCCCTCACCTCTCCTGCCGAGGGTGACCCCGATCTGCCCCACGTCTCCCCCTTCTCTGACCCTTTAACACCCAGGGAAGCACATGCTTTGCTCACCCGTCACGAGCTCCCTTATCTTTTAATAAAACCTTTAAGAGCAGAAGTCAGGCAATGCTGGCACAAAGGCAGCTCAGCCTCCTCCCGGGACATTAATCATTTTCTTTGACACGTTTTGCTAATTAGCCAAAGCGTTTGCCTCGACAGGGGAGAAATTGGGGCCTGGGAAAAAAAAAAAAAAAGAAAAAAACAACATTAGAAGGGGGAGAGGTGGAAAGGGAGGAAGAAATGGGGGAAGAAGGAGCTGACGTCACCCCTGTGTTATCCGGCATCCCTGGGCACCACCTTGCTGGGAGAAAGCCCAGTCCCAAGCCCATCCCAAGGATTTTGGAGCACCATGAGCTGCAATACACATTTTACCTTCCCCATCCCACTCCTGGTTACCCCAACAGTGCAGATTGCAGCCATGAAGGGTAACTTGAAACACGCTGTTTGGAGGTTTAACTCACGGCTTTATCTTTTACACGGCTGTTAATCCTCGGGACACATGTTTCCTATCAGCCTTTGATATTTAACATACAATAAGTGTCTTATTAAATCCCAGGGACTGACTTCATGCAGACATCTCCCCCCAGGTCCTGTCCTGAGGACATCCCAAAGGCAGATGGGGCACCCCGGCTTGGGCACAGATTTGGGGTGTAGAGTGTGTTATAACCAACAGGGAGAGAAATAGAGTGGGGTGAAGGCTCCTCTGCACAGGAATTCAGCCTTTAAATTGGCTGAGCAGACACCACTCCCACACATGGGAAAACCCCTCACAGTTTTTAAAAATACGTTATTTTTAAGGGTTTTCTGGCAATGCTGTGGTGGCCAGTGAGCCCATCTGAGGCAGGACTAGCTACTGCCTCAGCATGACTTCTTTTCTCTAGGAATCCAACTCAATTTTCATCGGACCTGATGTTTTCTGGGGGAGAGATACCATAGAGAGAGCAACTCACAGTGAATTCCCTCTAATCCATGGCATTCAAAATAGAAAATCCCAAGGAGAAAGCATTGCCTGCTCATGCCTCCCTCCAGCCCAGCATGGCAAAATACTGGCTCCTGTCCCATCCCTGAGCATCAGTTCTCCATCCCAACTCCTTAGGGAAGGGCAAGGCAGAAAACCACACGGCACAATCCCCTTTTCTCCACAAAACCAAGTGTAAGAACAATGAAATTGGGTGATACAGCCCCCACATGATGTAAGGACACCCCCCTGCCCACATCCACAGCAACTGTCCCATCCCCGTGCATGGGTACAAGGGAGCGGGAGCAGCATCCCAGAGCCACGTCAGTCCTTTGGGGAGTGTTAAAAAAATAAATCACAGCTCTTTACTCCTCTCTAGCACAAGTTTCTCATTGCTGCGGGATGACACACACTACCTCCTCCAAAACAAGACCCTGTATTATTATTCTGTTTCTAATTTGGGGGTTGGAAATTATTTTCCATGCCAGATTCCAAACCAAACCATCACCCTGCCCGCACCCCCCCCCCAAAAAAAAATTGCTAATGTGCTTTCCAGAGAGCAGTGGCACGGCCAGTGGTCTGCAAGGAAAGGGTGAAGGTGTGATACACAGCACTGAGCACCACGGAACATCCCTCTCAATGCCCATTTCTAAGAAAAAAACTTTTTAAAAGAGCCAATTCGGTTAAAGACAGAGCTGGCCCAAACTCCTGCTGCAGCCGGGTCTGGGATGGGCCGGTCCCACTGGGAAAGGGCCGTGCTCCATCTCTGCCCTCTGAAGGACTTGAAGAAAAAGCAGTGAAAGGTGAATATTTGGGATGCAGTGTGGGGCTGGGAACTCAATGGGAATCAGCGTCATTCCTGTTCTGAGTGTTTTAACCCAAATCTACCAATGGATCCTACTTGGTCCCTGCAAGGCATCAGGAAGCCAAGCCACACAGTGAGATCCCACTTCTCCATGTCCTGCCTGGTCTTGGGGACAGTGGGGACACTCAGGACAAGCCTAGATGTGTCCCCAGCCCCATCACCCCAGGCTGTGCCACAAACCTTGGGGACAGACTTGTGGGGGCCCCGTGCAGCCGGCAGCGCTGGCAGGAGTGCGGAAACCAACACGCAAGGAGCTGGTGGAAACCCTCCAAGCTTCCAACGCCGTTGTATAAGAGCCGCTCAAAAATACTAATCCCCAAAAAATTCAACCCTGGGAGCGTGACCAGGCTGCCTCCCAGGCAGCCGACAGAGCGTGGCTTGCACAGCCAGCCCTGCACACATCCAGGGGGGAAAATACCTTCAGGTGAGCGAGCTCTGCAGGAAGGTCGGGGTCCCAGATGTTTTCATACCAATGATCCTTTAAAAAAAGACAGGCGAGCGAGGCACGGAGGCAGGATCACCCGACGTGCCGAGCGCCGCTGCAAAACAAGTCTTTTTTCCATGAGTCACCAGTGGAAAGAGCAGATCAGGCGTCCCACGGGTGGGCTTGGCCGGAGCCGGCTCCACATCCCCGCCACGGCCGGGAGGATGCTGCGAGTGCAGCCCCTTCGCTGCCCCGCTCTCAGCTTTCCCAGGCGGCTTTGGGGTCACGCTGGGGTGGATTCCATGGAATCCCCAAGCGCCGAGGGCCTCGGGATGCGGAGATGCATCCCGCGGCGTTTAGACGTTTGTACCACGGTGCAGGATTTTCCCGACCCCCCTTTCCCCAGCCACTGACATTCCCCATGGAGACCAAACGTGTGCCCTTCCCCGCGGCCTCGGGGCCGCTTCATTGCTCTGCCGCTGTCCCCTGCACCTCCGTTGTCCCCTAAAACTCTCCGGGACTGAGGCAGGCAGCGGTAGACATAAAAATAAATAAAGAAATGTGGAAGGAGCGCCCCGAAACAAACGGGTTTGTTTTGTCGGTGGCGGGAAGGGGCGAGAGCGATGACAGGCAGCGCAGGAAGTCCCTGGGATCGTAAATCCCGCTGGGAGTGCTTGAAGCCAGTGTTTCCATGCGCTGGGTGGGAGGGGACGGGGAGGGCGGCTGATAAAGTCTAGGGAATCTGGGGTGGGGTGTTTTGGTGTATAAAAAGACGGCGATGAAGGGGAGGTGACGTCCGGGGCAGCACCCAGGGCAGGGTGCCGGCGGCAGCCCGGGAAGGGACGGGGTCACATCCTCGGGAGGGCTGGAGCTCCGTCCCGTCATCACCACCCGCAGGATAACAGCAGCCCTGGCTGTGTTATGGGTACAGAAACGGCACGTACTTGTTGCTGGCCGGGTTTCCTGGCAGTCCCAGGCAGGATTTGGCTGCGCAGGAATTTGGAAGCTGCCTTAAATCCAGAAAGAAATGAGAAAAGACTGGGAGCGACTTTCTGAGCAGAGTTCAGCCGCAAATCCCGCGGCCGCCCTCTCCCGACGCGCGGCACCGGGGGCGAGGTCGGAGACCTGCCGGGGATCGCCTCCTCCTCCGTGGGGACATCGAGGAAGGCTTCCGTACACCCCCGATACCGTCAGCTCCTCCTCCCCCTTCCCAGAAAGCCTCCTTGGCCACAATGCCCCTCAGCACCCAACCCTCCATCCCACCTCACCCCGCAGAGGTGATCTCAGAGATGGCTTATGCCGCTAGGAAACTCCATAAATCCCTATCGCCTTCGCCCCGAGGCTGCCAGGGGCTGCTCTCTCCCCATGGATGAACTGGCTCAGCCACAGACTGACACCAGGCTTCACCCTCTTACTCCTCATTTGGGGGGAATCAAGGAGGAAAGGGATGAAAAAGAGGCAGGAGGTGCTGAGTGCTCTAAAAATCGACAGCAAAAATGCAGAGAAATTAAAATTCACCCCAGAGGCTCCTCCGGATGCTCAGGAAGGTGCTTCCCTACCTCTGGAGCTCTCCATGGGTGGCTGTCCTCATCCAGGGTTGGTGCTGGGGTCACTTCAGCCCCACATCCATCAGGAGTCCAGCTCTGGCTCTTCACATTCCCAGACCCATTTTCAGGGATTTGCCCGCAGCATCCTGGCTCATTGCATTTGTGGGAAATTCAGAGTTTCTTTGGAAAAACAAGCCCAGTGCCTGTGGTGGAGGATTTCTTGTATCCCAGTGACACCCTGGGGTGGGGAGGGTCCTGGTGATGGACGGTACCCAACCCTGCACCACTGAAATCCAGGCTGCACCTTGTCTTGGAGAGCCAAGGAGGAGCACTTTCCACCCCAGTGATTTTCTATCTCATTTAGGAGAATGTTTTTAATTACTGGTGCCGTTACCCCGTGCACTTTCTGTGTAAACACAGCCTCTCCATGGTGGTTTAAATGGACTGAACTCACACACCTTCCTCAAAGCATCCACTGGGAAAAGCAACCAGCTTGGATGCCCCGTCAGAGGGAAGGGGAAGCCCAGGTCTGGGAGGCAAGACTTCTGCAGGAATAAATACCTCAGACCCATCAGCTCTGTGTTTCCCAGCTCTCTCCTCATTCAGGGACAGGGACCCCATGCCACATCCCCTGCAAGTCCCTATATTTGCCCTAAAGGGATTTTCCTGCCTTTTTTCCCTGGCTCAAACACCATCCTTTCCTACAGCACCTGAGACACGACAAACATTATTCAACATCCCAGCCAGGTTTTATATATTTATCCTTTAACTCCCAAACTGGAGCTTGCAGGGGAAAAATCAAGCCTGGTGAGAATGGGATCCCAGCCACAGCACTCCCAGGTTTTCAAGCATCTCATTTGGCTTCTTGAGCCTCATTTTGGGGAGCAAACAGCTTTTCCATACTGGGCTGTGTCTTGTGCTGCCTCTCCCTGATGAAGAAGCCCTTGAATGTCATGGAAAGGGCTCGGCTTTGCTTTGGTGAAAAGCTGCTTTCTCAAAAACAAGCTTTCTATGGGAAAAATAGATGGTTTGGGATGACCAGGGATACTCCTCAGGAATTCAGGGCTGGATTTGCCCCCCCCCCCCCCCCCCAGTGTGCCCATGAGCCCCCCAAAAAAGCCATTTTTTTCCTCATTGCTAATAACTCCCTGCAAAGAGGGGAGGGAAGAAAATTCGTGCCCTCACTTATGCAGAGACAAGGAAATGTCGTTAAACTAAACCAAACAAACGAATCCAGAGGCAAAGAGAAAAATCACATTATCCCGAATCATAAATCCTGGAGAGGGGTATTTACAGGCTGAATTGCCAAGTGCATTGGAACTGCAGAGCATCCGAAGAGCAGATAGCCATAAAGGCAGACAACGGCCCTGGAAAAATGCTTTGATTAGGATCTGGGCAGCATTCAGCCCAGATGTTCATTTGTCAATGGAAGAGGGATGGGGGGGAGGTGAGAAAGGCTTTAAATTAATCTTTACAACTAGAAAGGAGCTTGTAATACACACCATATGGGGAGCAACGTCCTCCGAGCCCCCTCTCCTCCCCCCAGCCCCGCGTGCTCGGAGCCAGGCTGGGACCCTGCGGCCGGAGCGTGTCCTCCCTCTTCCCCCCCCTTTTCTCCATGCACCAAACACCCTCTGAGCCCAAACCCCTTCCACATGTGCTTTTTTTTTACCATGAACAAAACAAACTGCAATTCCTCTTATAACACCAGATCTCTTTTATTATTCCCCCCCCCCCCACTCCAGACCCTGATACCTGCTCCCCTCTCCCTCCAATATCCACATGTAGGGGTTTTTTAACCCTTCCAAGCTGCCAGCAGTGGGGGGGAGGGGGGGGGGTTGTGTGTGGAGAGGAGGGACGAGGCTGTTTATTAAACGCCAACCATTCAAATTAATTCCCCTAATGGACTCGCTGACATCATGGTGTGCATTTAAATGAACGCTTTGTCATATTTCATAGCCAACCTGCAGCTCTCTGCAGAGCAAACCTGCTGGAAAGCCGGGAACAGCAGCAATGACGGGGACAAACCTACAGAGAGATAAATAAGAATGAAATACAAATCCCAAATGCAACATGGAGGGGGGGAAAAGAGAGCCCAGGAAGCCCTTGGGAATTTGGAGGTGCAAGCGAGAGCCCAGGCAGGGCAGAAGGAGCTGTGTGATGGCAGTGGGAGATGCTTTTCCACATGGGAGGAGGAAAAATCCTCTCACTGCTGGGGCAGGAGGCACCAGAGAACCTGTGGCTGGGATAGGGAACCCTTGCCCAGGCCAGCACAAAGCCACTGTTTCCCAGCTGGGGTCTGGGCTGTGTTTGCTCTGCTGAAGCCCTGGGGAGCCCCACCACGGCCAGGACCAGCCCCAGCAACCCCAGCTCAGCCACAGGGACCCAGCCAGGAGGGGAACCCCCTCCGTCCTGCATCCCCCTGGACCACCAATGTGGGGATGAGGGTGGAGGTGCCTGGCCAGCATCCCTCCCCGCAGCAGGGACTGGGCTGCTGAAACCCAACCCCTCCTGGCAAGCTGTGACCGCAGAGCTGAAGGTCCCAGCTCCTGGCAGAGCATCCCTGCTGCTCCTGAGTAAACAGCTCTTCCCCCCAGCACGCCTGGGACAGCCACAGGTTACTCACCTTGGCTTCAGCTTCAAGAGCTCCTGGTCCTTTCCTCCGCTTGATGGAAAATCTGTGTGCACACAGCCCCCGTGTGCTGCAAGCACCAGATACCTCCTGCTCATCTGGTTCCTCCTCTGCCCCCACCTTTAAGAGCTGTAGCAGAGATTTCTTTCCACCTTTGAGGGTCCTTCTCCTTTTCTCCATCCTGCCCCAGGCAGCTTCTGTGGGATCTGGAGGATGAGGAGGGGCTGGGGGAAACACTGCTGCCTCTCTCCTGTTTGGGACACTGGCATGACCAAGGGTGTTCACACAGCACGAGGGCCAAGGAAAGGGGGAATTTTCATGGTCCAGGACAGGGATGCAGGCAGCAGCCCCAGCCACATGTTTGGTACAGGCAGGAGAGCAGAGGGAGCAGCGAGTGCTGGCAGCCAGGTCTGCCCCATCCTTCCAGCCCCACTGCAGGCTGAAGGTCCCTGAATGTGGATTGGCCAAAAAAGCAAAAATCATAGGATCCCAGAAGGAAGGGACCCCAAAGACCATCCCATTCCACCCCCTGCCATGGGCAGGGACACCTTCCACTGTCCCAGGTTCCTCCAAGCCCTGTCCAATCTGGCCTTAGACACTACCAGGGACGGGGCAGCCACAGCTTCTCTGGGCAACCTGTGCCAGGGCCTCACCACCCTCACAGGGAAGAATTTCTTCCTAAAATCTAATCTAAACCGGCGCTGTTTGCAGAAGGTTCTCATTTAGGGAAACATCTGGAGTCAGCATTTCTCCCCCAAAGGGCAGCGAAGGGTTCAGAGGACACCAGCCCTCATGCTGGGGAGGAAGAGGAGGAGGAAGAAGCCCATTTTCCTTGTCCCCCAAGGAAGGGACACGACGTATTTGTGCTTGGTGTCTGTCACCTGGCCTTGAGTGAGAAAGGCACCATCCCCCTGCCAGGGAGAAGCATGAAAACCCCTTGGAACCCCAACCAGGAGAACAGCCCCTCCAGGTCCCAAAGCCATGGGTGCCAAGCAAGTGTTGGCAATGCCCAAGGTCCTCCCAGGGCCAAGGAAACACCCAGGTTTGGCTGAAGGACTCTGGGGACCCGAGGGGACAGGAGGAGCAGGGATGCTTCTGGTCCCCTGGGCTGTGGGTGAGTAGGGGAAATGGTTTACAGAGGGACAGCACACCGGGGACACGGCTGCTGTCACAGCACAGCCAGGGGACGTCACTCCTTTTTCCAGGTCCTTCTGGGCCTTTTCCCCGGCTGTCCTTGGCCCCAGAGCAGGAGCATCCCCCAGCCAGCAACACGTGGGGTGCAAACAAAGCCCTTCCTGCCACCCTGGGGCATCACAGGTGAGGAAAGGTGCTGTCCCGTCCCATCCCGGCCCGGGCAGGTCCCCAGGAGCCGGCAGGGCCGGGCTGCGGTGACACTGGGCTGCAGTGACATCTGCTGGGCTCCCACTCGGGTCCCTCCCCCCCAGCCCCTCCGGTCCCGAGCAGGACCCGCTCCCGCGCTGAGCCCGGAGTCTCCAGCCGGGGCTCCGATTTTCCAGCCCCAATCCCACCCTGATCCTCTCTCCGGGTCCCACTCAGACACCTCCACACCACATCCCTCACCGCCAGCTCCAGGGAAAGCCTCCTTTGCCTCGGCCCGCGGAGAGGGGCAGCACCCCCAGTACCCAGCACCAGTGGGAGGGGTCCCGGGGGGTGGTCTCGCTGCTCCTGAGGAGACCAAAGGCCTGAAAAACCTGCATTAAGGGAGAAAATGCACAAATTAGGAGTGGGGAGCAGGGACTGGGGAGGGGGGGGGGGAGTTGTTTATCTAGAGCTGATTTTGATTTTCCTCTTTCAAATATCAGCAGGATGCTGAGCCTCGCCTCGTTATGCAAATAGAAGCAATTAGAGCTCACCCAGGCTCTGCCCACGTGATGGTTTATGGCACTCGCAGAAATCCTTCCTGCTGCATGAGAGGAATAACAACAGCTCCCCGTGCCTGCTCCAGCCCTGCCATGGGCAGGGACACGGGAGGGCTGTGGACAGGAGCCCCAGAGCTGGGACAATTCCCCCATCACCACCCCCAGGTCTCCCAAACTTCTCAGAGGAGGATTTTCCAAAGGAAGGGTCTCCTCCTCTTCCAGGGATACACCAACCCTGCCACCAGCAAGGCTCACTGGCTCTTGGGATGTGAGAGGAGGAGGAATGGAGGAGGAAGGCATCACTGGGAGCAGCTCCAAAGCCTTTTCCCCACCAAGCCACAAAGTCAGCCCCCAGCAGGGCATCGCTTCGCTTTGGCACTTGGGTCTGAGCGGGTGCTCTTTGCTGAACTCCAAAGAAAGAGGCAAAGCCAAACATCCTAAATTCCCTGCACTGGGTTTAAAAAGCACAGAAAAGTCACCCCCACACCAGCCCCAGTCCCACCTTGGCCGCAGCAGGGGCTGGTGGTGGCTCCATCCCCTTCCAGCACTTCACCTCCCCAGGGCCATGCACCGACCTGCAGGGACCAGACACGGGAGTGTAAATCAGGCTCCCATAAATCCATCATCTCCCTCCTGATTTACATCCAGGTAGCCAGGAGGATTTATTCCCAGTACCTGCCTTGAGTTTCCCACCCCCAGAGGAGCACGGGGGAAAGGAAAAAAGACAGGCTCTTTCAATATTGATCTCACTCCTAAATCTCTTTTTTTTTCCTTCTTCTTTGGATGCAAATGGAGATTGATGAGGCCAGGCCAGCAGCTCCTCACCTCTGAGGGTCATTTCTCTGTGCTCCCGGGGGAGGAGTGGGCAGTAGGATCCCACAAGCCCACAGAGGCCATCACCCCCTCATCCATGGGCAGGAGAGAGCTCCCAGCACCTGGGTCAGCCCAGAGACACTTGCTGCAATGTGCGATGAGGAACATCTTCATGGATGGAGCCGGATGAGGGACATCACCATGGATCATTTCACAGTGATACAACATTAAACCCAGCAAGCATCCCTCAGGAAGTCTCCAGCCTGCATCCCTGCTCTGCCTCCATCCGTGACTCCACCCCTGCATCAGCAGCTCTTTCCAGGACTCCTAGGTTGGAAGAAGAGCAGGGAGCCCTTTCCATCTCCCCAAACCAAAGATACTTCATCTCATAGAGGGAGGCAGTCTTGGAATTCTGCAGCCACCGGATGGTTTGGGAGTAAGACCCTCACACCCACCCTGAAGGACACCCAAAGCTTTAGGAATTACCCAGGCATCCAGCAGGAGCCGCAGGCAGCAGGAGCAGGCAGGGAGCTGGGAAAGGGCTGAGTCAGCACCCGGAGAGTCGCCCCCAGCCAGGCCATTCATCAGGCAAAGGTTGGGAAGGAGCTTTTCTTCCGTAGCAGAGCCGGGCAAATAATTCATAGTGGATAAATAATTCACCGGGAGTTTAGCCGTGCTCTGGCAGAGGATTGCCTGCGAGCTGTTAGCAATTATCCCGTGTTTATTTGCGGTCCGGAATTTTTAGGTGAATTATTCAGACAAGCCGTTGCTGGGCTGAGGAAGAGCCCGGGGAAAGGAGGCGATACCTGAAACGACAGGAAAAATCATCGTCAGGAGGAGTTGGTGGCCGCGGAAGGCGCGGAGTTGTTGTGATTATTTAGCATCTGTGGCGCCGGGAACACCCAGCGCCGCGGCCCCGCGGCCGGAGGCGACGCAGGAGCGGGCGGATGGATGCGGAGGAGGCACCGGATCGTTGGGTTTCCAGCCGCTCCGTTCCCAGCCAAGAGCCCCTGGACATCCCTGTGTTTTCTGTTCCCTACCAGCGAATTCCTCTGCTCAAGGAAGAGGAGACGAAGGAGAGAGCGCCAGCAGAATAAATTCAGATTTCTGTGCGGATGAGCATCTCCCAAATTGTTTTAATGAGGCGTCTCCCTGGTTCTCCCAGCTGCAGGGATGCTCGGCGGCTCTTCCACAGCCACGCAAGCCCATGTGGTGGGGACAGTGGTGGGGACACCCACACGTGTCTTAACTCATCCGAAGTCATCAGCCAAGGGCTTGGCCCCCACTACCTGCACTGAAGACACACAGAGATGGGCTTTGGGGGGAAAAAAATACCAAAAAACTCAATTCAAGCAAAAAAGAGACATTTTCTTGAAAGACAAAGCAATGCTTCCAGCAGGAAGTAAGAGGAGCAGCGATGCAGGGACATGGGGAATGTCACAGAGAGGCTTCTCAGGCTCCAGACACTGGACCTGCTCCGAGGGAGGTTTGGCTCTTCCCTTGCCTGGAGCAGAAGATCCTCTACAGCAGTGAGGAGGACACCAGGCAGCTCCATCTGCTCTTCATTCCCAGGAGATGAGACTGCTGAAGGAGAAGACTCAAGGCCAGGTTGGACAGGGCTTGGAGCAACCTGGGAGTTTGAAAGAGATGATCTTTAAGGTCCCTTCCATCCCAAACCATCTGGGATCCTCTGAAGACTCAGACCACACAGGGCACCCTGACACCTTCCCAAAGGCACAGCCATGGATTCCAGCAGTCAGGCTGGAGTCACCTCTCTTCAACATGAAGTCACCACTGGAAGTGAAAGGACCCTAAACTTCCCACCTGCCAAGAGAAGCTTGGCAGGTGATTCCTGAAAACATCCAGATGGACTGAAGAGTCTAATAATAGTGATAAAATCAAATACAATTGCACAGTTGGATATTTTTAAGCCCATCATGCAATATTGAGGGTTTAACTCACATTTACTCCTCAGGGCTGATGTCCCAGAAGCATGACCAAGTGTCCTTGTCCCTTCCCACGGTGGGAAGCAGCTTTGGCAGAGCTGGCAGCCACTCTCCTGCCTTCCCAGGGCCACTCCAGGTCTGCACAGTGCCCAGGGACACAGCAAACCCCTCTCCCCTCTCCTTTGGAGGGATGTGTCCCGGTGCCATGGTCCCCACACACGGCACAAAGCGTCCCCCCGAGCCAGGAGCTTTGGCAAACTCCCCTCCTCACCGACTGAGGCTTTGCAAGGCTCCTGAATTAACAAACCTGTCTCTCCATGAGCCAACTGCTACAGGCTCCAGATCAATGGAACAGGTGAAAAAGAAGAAAACCGAAATAAATTTGCATGACTGTTCCCTGACGGATGTTTGATTCCACAAAAGGAACACGTCTCCTCTGGCTGGGCTGAGATCCTCAGCAATAACAGCCGTTCTTGTGTTTTCTCTTGAATTGCCAGTCATGCATTTAAAATTATTTTTAAAAAGAGAAAGGAGAAAAGTGATCACCTCGGGAGATGCTGACTCGGAGGCACAGTCCCATGGGGAGGAAGGAGGTTGCAGACCCACACCAGCTGATTTCCAGGCTGCCAGAGCCCACCCAAAGGAGGATGAAGCCCACAGATTTTTCCCACTGACTGGAAGGGACTCGCTTGTGGATGTCACCCACTGCCTTCCTCCAGATGCTCCTCACCCTCACCTGCTCCCTGCCAGCTCCCAGGATGTTCAAATGATCCTCAGCATGCAGCCATTTCCATCTCAGCTGGGACAGCCTGGACAGTCTTGGTGAGTTAATCCATGATATTTCACCCAGATTTGACAAGGGAGTGATTTATTACATACTGCAGACTGGCAGGGGGAAAAGCCCAGCAGGAGCGACATGGCAGAGGTTCGGGAACAGGGAAAAACCCCAGGGCTCAGAGGTCCAGGAGAGTTTCCTGCTCCCTTCTAAGGCTGCCCAGGTGCCTTCATCATGCTGGGTAGGAAGACTGGAGGTGGAAAAAGCCATTGAGCACTGGGAAGGAGAGCCAGTGGCCAGGAATGGTGATGGGGACACTGGGGACTCCCTGACCAGCTCACACCAAGCCTCTCTTCAGGTACCAATGGCTCTCCAGTCCTTGCTTGGTCTCTGTCCACTGCCTTGGCTGTATCCCCTTTCCCAGGGCTGGGGGACAAGACCCAAAGGAACCACAGAAGGAACTTCAGTATCCACCCCACCGCTGAGCCAGGGGCGGCCCAGCTCAGCCCCTTGCCGGGGCTGGGGTCCCCATGAAGACCTCTCTGGGGTGGAGAGTCCTGCTGATGCCAGAGGGTCCCCTGGGATCTGCTTGGCTGCCTGAATGCAGCTGGGCTGGGCTGATGGGAGCTGCAGCCAGGCACTGGCACATAAATGCACCATCCCAAGCCTGTGGTGGATCAGGGAGCAGCCCATGGACACGACAAAACCTGCCCTGCTCCATCCCATCCTGTCCCACCCTACAGGAGCTGGCTCACCAGGAATCCCCCACATCAGTGCTTCACCAGTGATAAATAAGGGAGGAATGTGGTGGCTCTGGCTCCAGGATCTGCCAGGTTTTTCCATCAGAGAAGTAAAACGAGGACTCTGGAGGTTTGGGTGCCCTCACCCCCGCCAAGGCTTCCCCCTGTGCCACTGCCAGCCCAGGGGTGACAACGAGGGTGCCCAGAGCTCCTGTTCCTGGATGGCCCCAAGGATAGGATGGGGCACAGCGAGGCACCTCAACACCCCCAGGATGGAGGGAGAAGTACAGACAACAAAAAAGAGCTTTTATACAAAACACAGATCCATCCCAGCTGATCTGAGAGGATAGGAGAGGGAGGAGGGAAAAGCAGCAGCTGGGATTTTGCAGAACAATGTGGAGAGAAAGAAGAAAGAGGGAGGAAGATGAGTGCGGTTGGGTCGCCTGTAGTTGTCAGCCCTTTTCAGGGGGAGGGCAGCGGGAAAGTCAGTGATCAGCCAGATCTGAAACCAGACAAAACTACTTCCACATGCCAATAAAACCCCGAGTGTGGAGGGTTTGCAGGGCTCTGGGGCCCCCATGCTGCCTCTAAAACAAACCAGAGGAGCTGGGAAGCTCACCCAAGCAGGAGCTGGGATGTGGAAGGGAGCGAAGTGATGGCATCTGACCTTTCCTTCCTCATCATTCTCCCCCTGCTTGCCCACTGCAGCTCATCCCTCCTGGCATTGTCTGTATCAAAAGGACGCGTGGAAAACAACTGGGCAGTGCAGGCATTGCTTGGTGGGGCTGGTGATGATCCTGGGTCTCCCACGTGGGTCACTTGTGAGCTGGGTGGGCGCCAGCATGTGGGATTGGAGGGCTGGAAGCATCCCTGCTGCCATGAGACAGCCCCACCCCGGGGAGCCTGATGGTCCCAGCCCTCCCCGTGCTGGGATGGGGACATTCTCCAAGCCACAGATGAAAGAGACGTGCTCCCACCTGTGTCCCACCGTGCGGTGACCTCGGCTGAGCCTTTACCTCACCCTGGCTGAGTCACGCAGCCGTAACTCCCTGTGCAGGCACCGGGACCTGGCTGGAGAGGGAAGCAGCTGCCGCCTGAGCCGCGATAAATCACCCCAGCGAAAGCACAGCACCCACCGCCTGCTCCCGGGCTGTAAATCTGCAGGAGCAGGAACCAGATCCTCTTATCAGGAGAGGCCACATCCCTCTCCTTCCCCAGCCCCGCTCAGCCCTCGTGCTGCCCACGTGGGATTCCTGGGGAGAGGAAGAGGATGCTGGGTTACCCTGAACTGCCGGCAGTGCCCGCAGCCTTATCAGGCACCACCTTCCCTCCCGAGCTCTGCAGCCCCGGCTCTCGCTCCCACAGTCAGGGGGATCATCACCTCCATGGCCAAGACCCAGTTCCTGTCCCCCAGCCTCGAGGAAACCTCTTCATCCTTTCCCGTTAGCCCAGCAAGCACAAGGGCGGGACAACTGTAATGTTTTCCTCTTTGTTACCAGAGTTTAAGAAACCTTGGACACCTCGATCCTATGGGAACATCCTGTTCTCTGGGGGATTCAGGGGGCAGAACCAAAGGCAGCGATTCCATCCTCTCTGGACATGGGAGAGGAGGCTATTGAGGAACACGTCCAAGGTCACACCAAGGAAGGTCCTTGGGCATTTTGGGCATGTTTGGAAACTGAGGGGCTCGCCAGGCAGCCTGGAAGTCATTGCCACACACAACTCCAAGAAAGGCTGCACCCTCGTTATGTTAATTAACAGTGGAGAAGAAAACCAAGCACAGGTCTGTGCCCCATCATCCCATTCCACCAAGGCAAATTCATTGGGCTCTACGGCCTTCTCCAAGGGAAAGGGTGACCAGAGTGACTGCAGAGGGTTCGGTTTGTAACCGGGCAGAAACACCAATTTAGTGTAGTGGTTTGGTCCAAAATACTCATTACTGTTTATCTTCTGTGAGATAAGAATGAGGAGAAATGCAAAGCAGGCACCAAACCTGAAAGAATATAAAGAAGTTTACTAACAGACCTAAAAGAGGAAAAAAAAATTATACCACACCTTTAGAACTCTCCTCCTCCCCCCACCTTCCTCCCTTCTCCCACTGACAATGGAAAAAGACAACCCTTAAGATGTTCAGTCTGTTTACCACTTCCATAATAACCTTGTTCAGTTCATTTAGAAGGAAGAGTCTCTCTGCCTGCGTGTGAGTCCTTTCCCCCGACTTGCAGCTTTTCCCACAACTGCTTTCGAGGGTCCACTCTTGAAGTTTCTTGGGGTACAATTTTAAGGTTGAGCCGTTCAGAAACAAAAACAGAGGCCCTTCTCCTTCCCTGGGAGCAAAGGGTCTTCCTCATCTTCATCTTTAGGACTATCTCTGGGAGCATCTCTAGGGACTGAGGTTTTCTCCTTTCCCATTTGGAGCAAAAGTCCTCATCACTTCCATCTCTCCCTGTCCAAACTTCTCATGAAATTACAGCTGCATCAGCATCTGCCTATCTCAGTGCAGGTGCTTTTGCTTACGAGCTGAACACTCCACCCCCCAGATCTTCATGAAATTACAACAGGATACTCTGATATATCACAGCTTCACAACAGACTTTCAGCTTTAAGCATCTCCTCTCTCTCTTCCCTCAGGTTTCAGCTCTTCACAGCAGTAAAAGGGTTAATCTCACCTCGGCCTTGCAGCTTTGCAGCTGGAATGTTGAATGTTGCTTATCACCGTGGAGGGGGGAGAGCCGAGCCGCTCCGGCTGCCCACGGCAAGGCAGTGGGTGGGTGTTCCACGGATGGAACAGGTCCATCGACTCCAGGCCTTTGAGTATAGGGAGGGGGAGTTTGTCTATTCTTAAGTGTGGATCACAGAGGTGGTCACAACTTTAAGTGGCTTAGAGAATTGTCCATATTCAAGCTGGCCAGCTGATAGGTTCTATCAGGTCCCAGAGGAAGCTGTAAGCACCCCTTAGCAAGGACATCCCTTCTGGGACTATGCCTGCTAACCTATGACATTGACTTACAGAGGGTGGAAATTCAGGGTCTGCTCCCGACCATCAGAGCAAGGAGATGCTGGTACATAAGAAAAACAAGTGTGAAACACCAACTGCTCAAACCAGAGCAGGATCCTGTGGCATGGTCACCAACAATCACAGGAGGTGACAGTCACACCAGAGCCCTGCTATAAATGAAGAGAGACACATCCTGATTGGAACAACTGGGCACAAGTCAGAGCCTGATTGCAATGGGCTGCTCACACATTTGCTGACCAGCTGAGCCGTGCTCCCACACAGCTTGTAGGGCAAGGGTAGGATTATGCTGGAAATGGGAACAGTCCTCAAAATCATAGCCCCTGATCCCAATGGAGTGGGTCACCCTCCCCATGGCAAAGCCAACAAGGCAAAAAATGGTAATGAGAGGTTTGGAGTTTGAAGGTAGCACTGAACAGCAGGTCCAAGGTGCAGAGAAATGTTACCCCGAGTTTTAAAAAAATAAAACCTAGTGCAAACATCAGAGCTCCTGCAGGAGGCCTGGGGAAAGCCCTGTCCTCTCCACTGCTCTTGGTCCTCTGAGATTTTCTCCTGTTCTGTTCCCACCCAGACGAGCTCAGTGATGCGCTGCATCCAACGCCCATGAACCATGTGGGAGCCAGGAGGCTGGAGACATAAAATACCTCATCACTTTTGGGAATACCAGCTACTGTCATGAACAGGGCTTGAGGAGCTCAGCCAGGCTCACTGCACCAAGCCACAGGCTTCTGAGAAGAAAGCTCCAATCCCAGAGAGATTTCAGGAAGCCACCCAGCTCCATCCACACTGTGACAGGACCTGATGCACCCCAAGGCTTTGCTGAGCACGGCCATCCTGCATGGTCACTGCCCCCCTGGAGGGAATGGAAACCACAGCAGGATTTTATGATGGCATTAAACTCAATGTTCCCAGCACCTTGGGAGTGCAGGACCTGCTCAGAAGGGTTATTTCAGCCTGAAGGGCAGATTTACCACAAACAAATCTAAATGGAGAAGCAGCCGGGGGGGTTTTTGCACCTTGTGCCAAGAAATGTTGGGGCCTCCAGCATGAGAGGGGCACAACTTGCTCCTTCCTCTCTCTTCTCTCTTTCTTAGTAAATTAAAAATAATGGTAGTAAATGCCTCTTGGCTTTATCCTCTCCCACCAGAGCAGATTCAATTAGCAGCTTCCCTGAGTGGCAGAGGTGTGATTTACTCCCAGAATGGGATGTATTAAGATGCAGGGCAGCAGGAAGTTTCCATCTGCCCCCCAACCAAATTCCCCAACCATTCCCACACTGAGGATCAGATAAGCTTTCCTGCTTCCCTTCCTCATTAATGGGTTTTGGAGGCACAGCCTGTGGTTTTGTTAAAGAAGCCTTGAGGACACATTCACCTGGGAGAGCTCACACCGGATTCCTTTCTCCACATATCCATGGGATGCTCTCTACATCCAAGCATCCCCCAAAAGCATGTTAGTACCCACCAGCTGGGCACAAGACGCTTCATACCCCCAGCTGGCACCTGCTGCTGACACCAAAAGCACCCCAAAATAGCCCAGGCCCAGAGGGAATTCCCATGGTGGTGGTAGGCAGCTGAAACCTTAACAGGTCCTGTATGAAAACAGCACCGTGCCTCATATGAGGGGGTTCAGCCCCCTCAGAGGATGCAAAAACCAAGTTGTTCCCTTTCCACCCACATCTCATCCTCCTGATGCCCAGGGATGGGTTTCCATACCACATCCCAGAGCCGAATACCCAGCGTGTGCAACTGCATCCAGGGAGGAGAGAATGATGCTCCACCATGATGCTCCACACCACTCACACCAAGCCCCCTGCATCCCACAATTCCCATTTGATTCCCCTTTAAAGGGGCTGTAATGCAGTGTGTATTTATACTTCAAAACAGCTTGTTTGTGTAATTGCCAAAAAAAATGTTAAAAAAAGAAAAGACACAAAACAGCCCTGCTACAATGACTAATTAGCTCGCTCCTGCCTCGTCCCCTGTAAACAAATGTATTTGTAACCAATTTGCAAGCACTTTGCATAAGGGGCCCAGAACACTCGTGCCTGTTTGATGCATTTTGACATTAATTTGATAATAGCGGCTTAACAAGGAATCCAGGCTCCCCAGCTATAAATATGCTGCTTTTCCACTTCCTTTTATCTGCACAGTGAAATAATGTTTTTCCCCCTGCTGCAATAACCACCATCCAACCCTTTCATGAATGCCCTTTATGTCCTTTAGCATTTTCAAGGCTGCTTCGCTTTTTTTTTTTTTTTCCTCCTGCTGGAGAAAGTAAAAGGGTTTTATTAGTTGTATTTTTAATTCCTGTTCATCAGGGGGAAGGAGAAGAGAGGACAGTGATGGTGCTCTGATAATGCAGCTTCCAGGAGACAGGGAGGAGAGACTTGTTTGTTCAGAAATATTGCTCCATCCATTTGTGTTTCCTAGGAAAAAGAAAGCTAATCCTTTTCCTTCTCTTCTCCACTCACCATGGGTCTCTCTCACCATGCAAGGCTTCACCACCACACCAAAAACCAAATTCAAGCAGAGTGAAAATGGGAATGGGACCCTGGAGTCCACTCTGATGGTAATCAAAAAGCACAGAAAGGGCAGGATCACGGGGACTGAACCAGGGCTATGGCTCATCCATGCCCTGACACCATCATTTCTCCTCTCCTCCTGGTCCTTCCCAAGATTTTCCACTTCTCCCCATGGTCAGAACCTCGCTCACACACCGGTTCTCCCTTGTGCAGTGCAGGTATCCTCCACCTCTGCCTCACCTGCCAGCCCCAGGGAGAGGCCAGCTCTGGGGCTGGGAAGTACCAAGCCCAAAATTAGCACCTTGGAAATTGTCAGCTGCATCCTGTGGCCACAGACATCGTTCAGCCTCCGGGAGTTGAAGCAGTTTGGCCTCCCTCCTCCACACTCCCTTTTCCTCTGCCTCCACCTTGGAGCCAGGGATGTACAAACTGCTCCCAAATTGACCCAGGCGGTGAAGTTGCACTTGGAGCACAGACCCAGGGGACTTCTCCTCCTGCCTCTCCATTCCTGGAGACCTCCCAGAGAATGTCCCAGCAGGTGGAAGAACCAGGGCCTTTTGCCCCCATTCCCTGACATCACTGCTCCATGTGCCCACATCATGGCTGGGCAGGTGAGGGCAAACCCAGAAGCACACCGAGACATCCAAACAGAGAATCTCTCCCTGTGCCAAGCTGAGCTCTGCACCCTCAGCATTCCCACACCTCCACTCCAGTTCTCCTTCCTGGAAACTGAGTCAGGTCCCTCCTTGCCAAGAGATAAGCTGGCAGAGGACAGGAGATCAGTACCAAAATGGAAGAGGGATGCTCTGCACAGGCTATCCCCGGGTTTTCCCCCACCAGTGTTTCATACTGACCACAACCCCTCCAGCCATTTCCCCAGTACTCCCCTGGGATCATGAATTCCAAAACCCCACAGCAAGTCCCGGCAGTAAGATTGAGGCTTAGCAGAGTCCAAAAGCACATTTTTTCCTCAGCCTCCTCCCTCCTTATCTCCTTCCTCCCTCCCCCCAAAGCACATTTAGATAAATGTTATTGGAACAATAAAATCCATAACTTAAACACAAGCACAGAAGGGATGGAAGGAGGGTCTCCACTCCATGCCTGGGTGAGCAGACCTGCCAGAACAGAAAAACAGGAGAGCCCATGATCCCCTCTGGGAATAAAACCTTGGATCACTACAGGCAGACATCATAGCACAGAGACTCTCCTACAGTCCCACCCCAAGTCCTGCACAGACTCACTCAAACTGATCACACCCCAATTCTGAGGCCCTTCTCTACTTCACCTACCTTCACCTGGGGTGAGTTGACTTAAGCACATGAGTACATGAGCTGCACTGTTTTCCACCAAGCTGCTCCTCCTGTGTGTTTGTGGATTTTCTTAAACCCAAAGATGCTGAAGCCTGGCTTGCCCTGTGTACCACTATCCCTAGGAACAGCAACACAGAGACAGCTCAACAGGATGCACATTTTCTTGAGCATTGATCACACAGACGAGCCCAGGGGCTGCATGGCCCCAGCACATCCATCCCCCTCCCCTCCAGCCCCTCAGTGGGGGTGGCAATGCCCTTTCAGCCACCACTGCAGAGCCCCAGGATCCAGGGACCAGACATGGCTGTCAGGGCAGAAGTGCTGCTGCCAGGGCAGGTTAATGCCCGAGCAGTTTTGTTCACCACGAGCAGCCCATACTGCCCATTCCCACCATCCCAGCTTCCCCTTCCTGTAGCCTCAGCCAGCCCAGCTCAGCAGTCATGCTGGCATTGATGGGATTTTGGCCATCCCAGTTTCCATTTCAGCAGGCACTTGATTTTAGCACCTTGGAAGCAGTGGTGCAGGTCCTGTCTGCTGTCCAGGGGCTGGAGTGGTCTGAGAGAGGGGTGGGTGGTGGCCTGGGGTTGTTCAGAGAAATGGACCTTCCTCGAGTCACCAAGAGTCACTTACCCAGGCATAATGGTTACAGAATCCCAGAACAGTTTGGGTTCGAAAGAACCTCAAAGATCATCTCATTCCAACCCTGCTGCCATGGGCAGGGAACCTTCCACTAGACCAGGCTGCTCCAATCCCCATCCAACCTGGCACTGAATGTTCTGTCCCACAGCAGCACAGCTCAGCAGTGATGCTCAGAGATCTAAGGAGAAGCAGCATTTCCTAAACACAAAGAAGGCCCTTCTTTAGCTGAGCCCACAGCCCCAAACACCACAGAACAGCATCCCCAAACCTCAGACATGAGAGAACAGGGCTGTAACCCCAAAAGTTCTCATCCCAGCACTCCCAGTGCAGACTGGGGCTGCACCCAGGCACAGCCCTGCCCACACATACCTCACCTGGCAATGCCAAAGTGTTCCTCCTGAGAAGGTGGCTTTGGGCTCCACACTGAGAGGGAAATAGGAAGCAGGAGTCCAGGAGACAGAGCTGGTTGCAAATGTTTCACTCTTTATTTGAAGTTTTACATGCCACCAGCGTACATGAAAGTTGCACATTCAGAATTCGACTCACTACGAGGACAAAGGGCCAGATGCAAACACAAGTGTCAAACGAGCGCACGGACGGAGGAGCCCGAACCCAGGAGCCTGCAGGGATTTGTGACCAGGCTGTCACCCTGATGGCACTTGGGGTGTCAGAGATGAACCCCCTGTACTAGGGCCACCTCCCTTCGCCATCTCCAGGGTTGTGAGATGGGTCTTCTCTCCCAACACGGCACCATTCCCTTTCAAAGAGCTAAACAAGCATTTTTGGTAACATCTCTACCAGAACTGAGGGTGTTTGGAGACCAACTGCCCATTTAATGCTTTCCTGAATTCCCCTTTCTATCAATGCCAGCAGTTTTTACAAGGAGAAACAATTTCCACTTGCTGTTTAGAGGGAGAGACGACAGAAATAGGGACTCTTACACTGACATTTTATTTTCAAAGAAAGTTTTGATAGAAAAACATTTTCCCCAGCAGCCTTGGGCAGGGAGTTGCAGCTTCCACTTCAAAGGACAAACTTCAAAAACAAATCCAGTGTCCTAATGGTTTTGTGCTACATTACTTAATTGTCATACAGCTAATTAGCAATGCCTGATTTCACATTCTCTGTACATAGATGAAGTTCACAAAAGAAGGGGCTACTTAAAAGAATAAATAAAACAAGGCACCAGGCAGCCAGGCTCCGACAACATTAACATAAAACGTTACACTTTACAATTTAAAAAACTGAAATAAAACCCCCATCATGATTAAACCTATATTGGTCTGCCTTCCTTCAGATCTCAGAGCTTTGGATCTCCACAAGGAAGGGGGGAGAACACAACATGGCAAGCGGGGGCTTAGCCTGTGCCTCTGTGTACGTATTTCACCAGCGTGCAGCAGAGATCTTTAAAATTCTAATTATTTCCCTATCACCAAGTAAGATCGGGATCAATAGATGGTACAGACTGACCCCTTTCCTCGAGTGTCAGGGGGGAATTAAAAAAAAAGAAAGGGGAGGGCGAACCGAGAGCATCAGAGGTCAATGCCACAAAACAATAGATATTGATGTCTCCATTCATTTTAAACAGCGGAAAGGTCAATGCCTCCCCTGCTTCACGTTTTATGGCTGAAATCCTGCTGCTAACAGCAACAATGTTAGTAGTCAGACCTCATCCATCCTTTTTTATTATTATGATTATTTCTAACCAGGTTAGCCATTTTGAAAATTTGACGAAAGCTGGGAGCAGCAGTGGGGGGCTGGGTAGGAGGAGAAGAGGGGAAGCTGCCCTGGAAATTAATGGAAGAGATGGTTCCCATTAGTTTTCAAGTCTGCCTGTCCCCCTACCTGTGCCCCAGTTTGTCTCTCACTGCCCCCTAAAAAATGAAAAGGGCCTGAGGCAACATCCCTCCACTATTAATCATTATTCCCCGTACAACATCCCAATTGGTTTCTATGGAAATGATTCTCTGGCTGGAGTACCCCGGCTGCCTGCGCATCTCAAAGAGGCAGGAGAGCTGCAGTGGAAGGAGACTGGGCTCTGCAACACCCAGCACAGCTCCTGCACTGCTCTCCCTGCTCTCCCAGCTTTGGCTGGACACTCTGCTGGAACCAGCCAAGAGGGAATTGCATCTCCGTTAGTCAAGTGAAACTGGTTCATTCCACCAGTGGGAAAGTCCCACATTTCTATGGACCTATCCTAAAAAAGCTGGGAGAAAGCACCCAGCACCTCACATGGATGGTCCCACACACCTGTCCATCATCCCAGGACTGTCACAGCTCTGAACATTAACGTGAGGGGACAGGTCCTGCCCTGCTCCCCGGGATCCCACACGCCTGGCAAAGGAGGAGGCAGTGATGGGAATTAGAGTGAGTGGGGTTGTGGCTCTGCTGCTCTCAGCCCACACCAGTCCCAGGTCTGCCCTCTGCTCCCCAGGGAGCAACACCTCACCTGGAGGGGAATATTCAGCATCCAGGGAGTCTCCTCTCCCTCCACAAGTGAGGAAACAGGCCAAGCCTCACGGGGTGTGTCTGGCTTCCAGAGTGAGATCCATGACTGCATCCTGCCCTGCCTCCTCTCACTCCCATCTTCTCCTTCTCCCTGACAAACAAGCGACCACAGTCAAAGCCCTCCTGAAGGAGAGACAATTACCACACAGCCCCTTCTCCAAACAGAGCAGTGGATACACTGCCATTTCCTAAAGACACCATGAAATCAGCTTTGCAAACAGCTGAGGAAGCAATCCTTTAACCTACACTCCTGAGAAACCTATGGGAACACAGACGGCTTAGCCTGCCCGAATTCCCCACACCAGGGTCACTCCAGACCCTCCCAGCCTGCAGGAACCAAGTGCCACTTTGCCAAACAAGACTTAGGACATGAGCAGAGCAGCGAACAACGTCGAGTTTTACACAAAACCAGCACCTGTCCCAGAATATCCTTCTCCCACAGAACCACAGACACCTTGGTGGTGGTCAAAGCAAAGATTTCTGCTGCAGTTCCCAAAGATTGGAGGTCTGCTTTGGAAGGCAGCAAGGAATATGCCAGCAGGGACTGGGATCCTGCAGAGGCACTCCCTGTGAGAAGGGCACCTTCTGGAATTGAATTCATTTGTTTTACACTACGGACAGCAGCATCAGCAGGCTCAGAGATCACCTCGTTAGACGCTCACAGAGAGCGGGAGGGAGATTTCTGGAGATATGGGGACAGAGGGAGGGGGGATTTCATATTAAATAAAACCCAGGAGCAGAACACCCCTCTCCCTGCTCCGCTCTCCTCCTCTACAGCTGCCTGCCCGAGCCTGAGCGCTGAGTGGGCTCCGAGTCCCATCCACTGCTCCGCTCAGAACATATGGAGCTGTGTTTAATAGCCCAGCTCTGCCAATTGGGGACTATTAGGGTGGGTTCTTTTCTCAGTGTAAATGTTGCAGAATATAAATTGTAATTAACACCGATGCCAAAATAGCACTTAGAGAAAATAAGCACATTATTAACATCTGGTGAATCCTGCCTGGAGTGCAAAAGCAGCGGAAATTCTCACTCACCATAAGAGGATTTGTAGTAGAGACATCAAGCACTGGCCCAGAGCTGGGGAGCTGGGGGTGGAAGGAGATTTTTAGGTCTTTATCATTATTTGGGATGCTACCTTTATCACCTGTGGGTGACCTTTCCTAGCCCTGGATGTAACTGGTAGCATCATCAGGACTTGTGACCCACTTGCATGAATACAGATGCCTGAACATCATATCCCTGGCAACAGAATGACGGCGCTGTAAAGCATTCCTGGCTGCTGCTCCCGTCCAGCAGGACATGAGGCAGGTGGATATGGATGTGCCAAGCCAAGTGTACAGCATGTTCCATCAGGTGACTGCAACCCCAAGAGCAAAGGTTTAACACCACAATCAAGCAACAGCTGGTTTCTGCACACAACTGTCCCCCAATCCAGGTTTTCTGGAGGAATAGGAAGAGGTGAGTTGGCAGCACTGCCAAGCTCTTGCTGATGCCACAGAGTGTTTATGGAGGGGAAATCCCTGCTGAGGGTGGGAATACCCTCACTCATACCAAACATCAACATTCCCTCACAGGACTAAACAGGTCCCCTAAGGCATCAGAGAGCTGCCTCCACACCCTCAGCCTTCCCTCTGCCCTGAGGCCAGAGGTACAAGCAGGACAAAGCAACTTTGCCAATGCTTCAAACAAGGAGGAGAAAGCAGCTCTGCAAACACCCTCTGCCTCATCCTCACTAGTTATCCTAGGAAAGAAACACGGACAAAAACCAGGCAGAGCTGAATTGTCCTGAACTGGACAGAGCAACAGCTCCTGCTCCTGCCAGAAAGCACATCTGATGTGCTGAAGAAAGGGAGGAGGACAGAAGAGAGGGCGATTCAAACAAGTGAGTAACAAGACAAGAGGTAGAAAGAATGACCTTATGGGGAGTGGGAGGGAAAACAGTGGCAGGAGCAGGGAACCAGCTCCTCACACTCACCTGCTTGGAGCCAAAACTGAGGCAGAGCCTCAAACACTCGGGGAGTGCTCAGAACTCAGCTGCAGCATTCCTGGAAGAGCACGAGCCAGCCTGCTGCCAGCTGCATTCCAAGGCTGTGCTGGCCCCCTGTCCTGAGAGGAGAAGGGAGGGAGACATGGGAAAGACAGCAAACCACCAGGGATTGGTCTCAGCAAGGCACAGACCTGTGCTAGCAGAGCCTAACACTTACCTGCGGGACAGAATTCCAGGCAGGCTCACATGTGGCTGATTGGAAAGTAAGGACAGAAAGTCCTCCAAAGCTGAGGGATGCATTCTGTTCTCAAATCTATCCCATCAGACCAGGCTTTCTATGAACACTGAGGGCAGAAGAGCATTTGGGAAGATGGCATCTTGTGTAGAAAATGCTGACAAGGAGATGGGCACATCATCTTTGGATGACTCTGGGCCTCCCCAGAAAAGCAGAGCTCAACACATTCGGGATTTGGGTGAAGTTCGACAGCTCTGGTCAGCAGCTGCTTTGCAGAAGACAGACCTGGTGTGCTACCAAGGAAAACTCTGCCACCCAGAAATGTAGCTCCAGGAACTTGTAACTTGGCTTTTGGTACAGCTGTCTGATGCTTTTAAAAGTGCTCAGTAAATAAGGCAATATGAAAGTGATCCAGACCACTACTGATGCCTGAGGAAGTTCTGTGGAGCAGAGAAGCTGACTGAAATCACACTGTGAAAATACTTCATAACATCTCTAAAATTAGCATGAGCTCAAGGCATGGGATATAAGGACAGAACTGGAACACTACATTCCCATCTACACTGCAAGACAGACTGCATATAAATCAGATCTGAGCCTCAACTTATTCACTGTAGGCACCATCTACCCTAGGACAAGGATTTCCAAGAGAGCTGAGAACTTCTTCCACCAGACCAATGGAAACAGCACCAGCAGGAACATACCATGGTCAAGGTGTTAATGACCTTAATTTGTTATCCAAAAACAAAAAAAAGAGTCCTTGTGGTACTTCTCAATCAAAGAAAAAACCCAACCCTTTAAATATCTGTGACTGCACGACTGTGACTACAAATGCCTACCTGTAACATAGAAAAGATGTGATGCACTTCAATAGAGCAACACATTTTTGTGCCTCTGAGCTGGCCCAGGCTTTCTACTTTGCCAAAAACAGACCGAAGCAAAGAATGATTTCCACCAATACCACAAAGCACACTGCCAACGTACACAGGGGCCCTTGGGACAGACACCAGGGGACACAGGGGAAAGAGCATCGTTAAGTCAGTTTCTCTTACCTTTAACTTCAGTAAAATAACAAAACAATTCATATTAACCACAAGGAAATACTCATCATATTCCACAAGCCTTTGAGACAGGATTTTCAGATGCAAGCAATATCCAGTAGATGTTTCCCCATTGCAAAGAACCAGCTTTTTTTATTTTGCAACTGCACCTGGTTAAAGTGATTGTACAGCATCCAGTGAGGTGGCCAGGAGCCAAGGATGGGCAATCCAGGCCAACAAGAAGCTACTCCATGGGTTCACGCTGACTTGTCCTTTCCATGCTGTGACAGTCACCACCACAAATTGGGAGGTTCCTCAGCCACTCTGCTTTTAAACAAGGTAATTTCATCCAAGTGCCGCATGGGGACATCTCTGATGACCTCTGTCAAGTCCTCGTGAAGCAGAGGGAAAATGACGACATTTAATGCAGGGCGTTCTGCCTGGAAACTAAATCAGATACAGGTTATTAGCCAAGGAAAAATACCAATTCTCCAGTGCAAGGGAAGGGGATGGCCTGGGTATCGATCATGCAGGATGGGGGCAAGGAAGGGTTGTTCAGAGGAGGCAGGAGGGGCAGCTGGAACTCCAGGTCTTCCCGCTCTCTGCCAGCAGGGAGTTCAGGCTGGGTTTGCACCCCTTTGCAGTGAGTTCTGCTAAGCTGGCACAAGCCCAAATTACACCTAAAATCGGGGGGGAGGAAGACATTTAAAAAAAATTAATAAAAAATAAATCAAGACACGTACAGAGATCCCAAGAGCTTGGCCCAAGCTGGGCAAGGTGCTCAGCCATAACAATTTAAACCACCTGCAAACTAGAGGCAAGTTGCAGAGCCATTAGGAAAATCAGGCCAGAGCAGTGTCAGGCATTCCCTCAGGGCTGAGCCTGGGATTATCACTTCAGGCTGGGTTGTTCTGCATGCAGAGTCTACACTCTGCAATTAGAGCATAGGCAAGTTTAGAAAGCTCAGATGTGCAGATAAGCATTTAAGTGTGCTCACACTCACACACTGCAGCCTTCTTTTTAATCCAGGCTGCAGAGCAAAGGAAGAGATTTGCAAAAGTTAAAGCCATTAAACCATGTAGAAAGAACCGTACGGAAAAAGCCCAAGTGCCCACCAGCAAGTGCTCTACATGACAGCAACCTGTGAGGAAGAGAAATAGTATTACTCAGTGCAGTATAACAGGAGTTCAGTATTTTACAGCTGGGGGGGGGGGGTAAAACTGTAACATAATTACCCTTAAGATGAAAAAGACTTGTGACTCTTAGTCCTTTGCCACCAACACATTTCCGTCGAAGGGTGTGACAAGGACCTCTCAAGGAGGCAGAGTCACACTGGCAGCACCAGCCCCTGGAGGCTGAACCAAGCTGTGTTGGGTCCAAAGAGAAGCTCACTGCTCAACAAACTTAGACAGGTGTGTGCCTGGAAGATTCCCAGCTCATCCCTAGTCCTGAAATGGCCAGATTTCTGTCAGAGAGGGAATGGCTGGAGATCCATCTGCTGGAAACACGCACGAAAATCCCAGATAGCAATACAGCCAGCTGAAGAAAGGAACACAAGAGACTGGCACTTCCTGGGAGACAGAAAGGACATTCCCATCCACAAATGATTTGGAGTAGAGCTGCCAAAAACACAGCAGAGAAACTTCTATTCCCAGGCTAGCTGCTCAGCCTTGGTGGGTTGAATTGATTTGCCTGAACCTAAGTAGCTGCAGGAATAAGAATTTCCAGCAACAGAACTACCTGGGGCAATTTTATATCTCTCTGCATCACAGACCTGCCCTTCATGCTTCATGCCTAAGGGCTGGCAGAAAAGGACACAGCTCCTCGAGTGGATCTGGGGACTTGTGTCAGAGCTGTGCAGCTTCTTACTTCCACAGCACTGCCCTCAAGAAATCAACCAGCAAATAACTGCTGATCTGGGAGGCAGCTGGTAAAGTCTGCAGTGAAATCACATAAAATACAGTCAAATGTCTCTTTGATAGTCCCTGCTCTGCCTCAGCTCTTCATGTTTCTTATCCAACACCACAGTCCTGCAGAGAAAATCATGTTAATCGACCAAGTTTACTCAAGTTCAGCAAGGAAGAAACTGCCATTTCCCCACGGGAAAGAAACCTCTGCTTCCTTCTTTGTATATAGACTCTCCCAAATTGGACCTGAGTGCTGCCTCCTCACCATGTACAAAAGTGTAGTTTATAAGCAGCCTTTACATGTAGCTATAAAAACAAGAACCCAGACAAGTTTACATGATGAACTGCCACCGAGACAAGTGAAAAACCCCAACGCAGTAAGTGTCCCTCCTAAGGAGGCTGGTTTTATACCAGGGGCTTGAACTTGATCTTAAAATAAGAGAAAAAAAAGAAACCTTTGTAATTTTCTCCCCCCCCCCAACAGGAAACTGTATGTTACTGCAAACCTTGTAAATTCCATACCCCAGCAAGTTGACGCCGGAGAATTCTTTCCATGTACAATTTGCGTGATTTAAGAAAAAAAAAAAAAATCAAATGCACATGGTTCACTATTATTCTCAGCTAAATGTGCGTGCAAAGCCTCTCCTTTAACTGCCTGTTAAAAACACCCTGATTTTAACGAGCAGCTGTCATAATGTTAAACTGGGATTAGCAGTTCCCAAAAGCAGCCTCCCTCTGCAATCTATGCTCCTTTAGTCCTTCCCCGGAAGGCAATTCCTTTCTTCATACACCTGTCCAGGTGGGCTAGATTAAGTGAGAGGCACTTAGAGCACTAGTTCGAAAGGCCCCAGGCATGGGGAGGAGATAACAAGAAGGGGAAGAGAGTGAGTTAATGAGTTGCAGAACAGCTCCTGTAATCTTCTTGAGGGTTCTTTCCTCATTCCACACCTGGATGGACTTCAAACTCCATCCACCTCTGCAAACGCATGGCTTGTAAAATTAAAACCCGAAGGACAGAGAAGGATGTTGACCTGGGGAGACAAAAGAGCTGCAGTTTCAGACATGAAGCCCTGCTTTTTTTTTTTTTTTTTTTCTCCAAGGGAGAAAAGCCAAGGATATGCTTGCCTGCTCTCTCCTACAAAACCTCCAGACTAAACTCATCATGATTAATTAAATGAAAGCAAGTTTTCTAGGCAACTGACTAGCAGCCCCTTCAAAACAGATCCTTTAATCAGAAACAACCACTGGGATAACAAAGAAAACACCTCCCCCCCCACTTATATTTTCCAGCATAACCTCTGGTCCAGCAGCATCAACACCAAACCAACAACCACCCAGTGGGAATTTCCACAAGGTTTCTGAAGTGTCCTCATGTGGATGTGGACACAGAGCAGACCTGGCCTCAGCAGCTGGTTGGAATCATCCGTGGAGCTGGGAAAAGAACGGTGAAGCACACCCTGTGTCACAAATTCCTCCTGGCATCAGCAGAGGTACAGCGTCTCTCTGCTCTTAAATCTTGAACTGGTTGTATGTGGATGAAAGGGTTAAGGATGCTTTGCTATTTGTCTCCAGAATTATCCCAGAACAGGTGTGGACTGGACACAGTAAGGTTATTTTCGAGTGAACAGCTTGGTAAATAGCCTAACACTATGCTCTCAATTACTTCCAACCACTGTGGCAGCATCCAATATGTAGGTCAGAGACAAAGTCAAAAAGAAAGAGAAAAAGTCTAAAGCAAGGCTGCACTTTGATCAGATTTCCTCGATTTTAGCAAGACGAAAGAGTCCCTCCCAGGAATGCAGTTATCTCCTGGCAAACATTGACATGCCTCTCCAGAGAGGACAGTGAGTCCCCAGGAGATTCCACCTGCTGATAGATCCAAAGGGTAGCCCAAAGCCATAGGGAATCTCACCAGCCAGCCTGGAAGGATGGATTATATCCACCCTGAAACCCTCTGCACCACAGACCCTGGAAGGTGACAGCTCTCTGCACTAGGTGCTGCTCAAACTTACCTTCTTTACTTGTAAGGAAAGGATAAGGCAGTATTTGGGGCTGAAGAATGTACTTCCCCCTTGAGATTTCCAGAGAAACCCAAGGAAAGCCCTAAGCCAATCAGACATTTCAGCACATCCCACTTCACAGAAGGTGGCAAGCAGGACCGAGGGCACGCAAGGTGGGATAATTAAGCACTGCCAACAAAAGCAGCACACAGCAGATAAAGTGAGGAAATACAGTGTATCAGGAGTGGATCAAGGGCAGATCTCTGACCTCCACAAACCCAGCTGAGCTCATGGAAAAAGAAGCTCTAGAGAAGGAGAGGAAGGAAGGAAACGAGAAGTTTGATTTGGGGGAACAGAGCACAGCGGGGACAGAGCAGATGTGGACTCTGGTAGGCACAACTTTTACAAATGCAAACCAGTCTCTGCTGCAGTCACACACCTTCTCCCCTCTATGTTTTAACCTTCCCCACAGGCTGATGAAGCTGTTTTTGGAGAGCTGCAAGTTTCTCAAGAGCAGAAGTTTCAGACCAACTCACTTTTTATCTGGTATGCAGCTCTCCCGCCTACATGCACAAAGCCCTGTTAATCCTCTGCCAGGCACAGCCTGTTTTCACTGGACGACTTGCTCACACCTCGAAGTTCAAGTGTGGCATCTGTCTTGAAAGCTTCAGCCAGCATACTTGAGCCAGCCTGGAAACTCCCTTCCTGAAGCATGGCACAGTGGAATGAAGGAAGTGCCAGGACAAGCTGGAGCAGCAGGCAGCAGCATGACCCAACATACACACACACACTTTTCTCATCTTCTCAGGGAAGGCCAGGCAAACACTTAAGATTTGTTTCACTGGCCATGCCCTGACCTCAGTACCAGGGAGCTGCAAAGCTCTCCTTGCTTACAGTGACTGCCAAAGAAGCTTCTCCAGAGCACCTTCCAAAGAAGATTTGGCCTCACCAAAGAAACTGCAGGTGGGATTCTCCCAGGCCCCTTCCCCTGGGAGCAGGGAGAACCTTTGCCTCCCACTCATCTTTCAGAAGCCTCTCAGGGGGATCCAAAGCTTCCCCACACCGACTCTAAAGCAGATCCATTCTTTAGTGCCACTCTCTCTTCCAGCCCTGCCAGAATGCCAGGACTGAGCAGACTTCATTTCCAAACCTCAGAAACGGACTTGAAAAGTTCCCAAGGAAAGCTGTTCAGATTCCTCTGGCTGCTCTTAACTCCAAACAATGAGATATTTTTGCTATAAAGTGTTTTCCTTTAGGGGTGTCTTCCATCCCTTCATGTCTATGTGGACAAACCAACATTCTCCCAAAGCTGCTGATTTTCCCACACTAAGTCCCATCACTACAGTCTCCAACCTGAGACCAAGGGGTGTAGAAGGGACTCTGAAAATCACTCACACACATCATTGCCAACCCTCCCATTATCTTCAACGCAGCTTCTTCCTCTGCCACTGCATTGAGCCACAGGGAAGCAGCAATAACACATCAGACTCATCCTGAGCCGAGGCAAATTACATCTTTCTGCTGTGGTTTCCCTGTAAGGCATGAATGGCACTCTGCTACTTCTCCTGTGAACTGAGGTTTGTATCAAACACGCCTGCAGACTGAGGTTCCTACATTATTTTGCCAGCTGAACTCTGCATCACTCAAATGTGACCGGACAATTAGAGGGGGAGGGAATAAGAACCCAAAGAGCGATGCCAGAGCGCCCAGGACACGTCCTAGGGGAGTGCTCTGCCAGAGCAAGCTGAAAGTTATTTCCTAATCTCTTCCACAAATTAAAAAGCTACTGCAATAACTGCTCAATTAGATTTATTTTACTATGGAAATGCTTTAAAGCTGCAGTTAATGCTTCCGTTCAGCCTTTTACACCCTCATGAAGAGAAAGCACGACAGTGCTATTCCAATATTATTTCTCAGCCAAGAGAGAGAGGACAATCCTTGAAAGTTATTTCATGCACAAACCAATCGGCCCGCTGAGGAAGGTTTCAGAACTGAATTCCTTTCAAAACACATGAGCTGGCAGTTAGAACGAGCCATTTGGGTCAGCCACAGGAATGCATTTAAAGAAGGGGGTTTGTGAGTACCCCCAAAAGAAGATAAATTAATATGGGAAACTGGGGATGGTCCCACAAGCCCTGCTGGCTTGTAAAGTATTTAAACCCACCCATAAACAACATCCCTGGTGGAAGCAAAGGTGTCTGAGCCACACCTCATGCATTCAACCTTCGACAAGCCCGCCAAGGAATCCTTGGGCAACGCAAGCCTACAAGGATGCAGTTTGTTATTCAGTCTGTGACAGAATGATTCAGGGGTTTCCAAGAGCAGGAAATGAAACAGACAATGAAAGCTTGAGCAGGATGCTAATGATTCACTACACCAGCCTGGTGATACATTAAGTCCTCTGCAATCCCACTTGTGCAGGGCCGGAGCCCTCAGCACGATGGGGCTGGTGGGGTGGGATCAGCAGCCACTGCCGGCAGCTCTGGGACCAGGAAAGCCAGCAGTGTACAGACAGGGACTTCTTCAAGGTCACAAGGAAGAGAAGGTGCTGAAGGGATGTAAAACCAGCTTGAAAATCTTGAATAAGCCCTAGGTGCTCACAGCAGCTTTTTGCAGTGCCAATAGGACTGCAGCAGTCGGGTGGGCAGCGTGGGAGCGACACTGCAGGACTCGGCTGAATTCAAAGATGATCTTACAATCACCTACTGCCCCTCCAGCCCCCTCCACCCCCTCTAACAGTAAAAGAGAGCCCCAGAAGGGATTTTCTGAGGCTGAGACCACAATGAGAATCCAGGCAAGCAGAACGCTTCAGGGATATCCAGGGCAAGGGGAAATATTTAGTCCTGGGGTGAGTAAAAATTCATCTGTGATAGTTCAGTCCTGTACTAAATGCCAGGAGAGGGACTGGCTCGCTCAGCACTTTCCAAATACTCATTTTCAGCCTTGTGGTCCCACCTGGAAGCCCTGTTTCTGCAACTGAATCCCAGGAGGCTGCTTCATCCCTTCTGCAAGCTCACAGCTCTCACAGCCACACAGGACCACTGGAATCAGCAGTTTAAGAAAAAGGGAAGATCCAGCCAAGAGTTTCACATTAAAAAAGGACAATAACAAGCATGGGGAAATTTAGGTAATGCTACAGAAGACTGAACAGGAGGATCTAATTCAGACTGAAAGCTCTTCCTAGAAAGTGGCAGGAACCTTATAATGAAAGTCACTTCAAACCAAGCAGTGCTCATACCTGATATGGGCACAAGGCAGGGTAAGTTTGTGTTTCTCTGAGTTTAGATCCCCAGAACAGTGAGATTGTCCTAAATGAGAAAAATTCTCTGCACTTTCCAGCACTGGTTAATCTAAGAGTGACCTGAGTCACAGAATCACAGAATTGTTTAGGGTGGAAAAGCCCCCTAAGACCAAGCCCAACCATTCCCGCAGCACTGCCATGGTCACCACTGACCCATGTCCCCAAGTGCCACATCCTCATGGCTTTTAAATCCCTCCAGGGATGGAGACTCCAGCACTGCCCTGGGCAGACTGTGCCAATGCTTGACAACCCTTTGGTGAAGAAATCATTCCTAATATCCAACCTAAACCTTCCCTGGCACAACTTGAGGCCATTTCCTCTTGTCCTGCCCCTTGTTCCCTGAGAGCAGAGCCCAACATCCCCCTGGCTGCACCCTCCTGTCAGGGAGTTGTGGAGAGCCAGAAGGTTCCCCCGAGCCTCTTTTACTCCAGGCTAAACACGCTCAGCTCCCTCAACTTCTCCTCATGGACTTGTGCTCCAGACCCTTCCCCAGCTCTGTTCCCTTCTCTGGACACACTCCAACCCCTCAGTGTCCTTCTTTAAGTGATGGGCCTGGAAGTGAACCCAGGATTGGAGGTGTGGCCTCACCAGTGCTGAGTTGCTCAGGTGCTTTGCAAAGCCATTTGCTGGAGAGAGGTACCAGCGTGGCTGGGGAAGAGGGGCAGAGAGCTTAGGAGGGAACTGCCATGTCCTCACTCTGACCCCACACGCTGGGGGGATGCTGCTCCACGAGCCCAGGCAGCCCCAGCCCTCTGCACTACCTCCTAACAGCTCCCAGACTCCAGGAATTTACAACAGCACTTTTGGGAGACGTGAAGAGCTGAGCCCAGCTGCCCACCCAGCACCCCAAAACACACTCCAGCTGCACCACGGTTTCTCCCTTGGGTTCCACTTCTATAAATCACAGCTTGCCTCTACGCCTTGACACTTTCCCCCTTCTTCATGAAGAATCCCTAACGATGCTGTGTTCTCAGATGGTTTTTTGTTTTGCTTTGGGGGTTTTTTGTTTGTTTGTTTTTATTTTATTGTAGCTTTCTTGATCTTTTTCCAAGGTGTTTTTCCAAGGACTTTTCACTGGCTTGTATTGTCTGGTGTTGTAGAGTCCTTGAAATCACTACAATGATAGGAGCTATCTAAACACTTCAGCTAAAACCGACAAAACTCTAAAGGCACACAGTGGAAAATAAAAATCTGTCCTTGAAGCCAAGGGGATATTTGCTGAAGCATTTCCCATCCCCTCGTCCAGCCTGTTTTCTGATGGTGAACTTCATCAGGAAAGCAACTTCTCCTGCACATTTGTGAAGTGCCCACTACCCACACCATGTAGCTGTGCAAGCCTGAAGTCATCCAAATTCCTTGCCCGAAGGATTTTTGGGGCAGAGACATACACGCATATAAATACGATTATTTGGTGTGCAGCCCGTTGGTAAATGGTGAGACCTTCCATGGGTCACAGCTCCATCTACTGACTCTTCCACAAAATAACATTGTGGAAAAGCTTGGGAAAGCTCCTGAAAGGCTCATCCCCTTGGACCTGCCTTTGGACACACGGGTCTGTGCAGGAATTTAGAAACAATCTCAGCACAGCAGCTCAGCCCAAAAGGGCGAAGCAGATTTACCTGTTCTGCAAAGAAGCCTCTTGGCACAGCAGCAGGTCTGGGGGTCACACCTGAACCTACAACCACATGCCCTCAAATTGTGGTATTTTAGTGTTTGTGGAATTAATGCTTCAGTGGTTTGAACAGAAGAGTTATTTAAACAGTGACAACACGTGCTTGGAGCTGAGCACTCCAGCAAAGTTTGGGTCCAGCATAAAACGGAAAACATTGTTTTCATTGGATCTGCTGCTACGTGAAGTGTGGCAGCAGCTGAGCACCATGTGATGGGGAAAAAAATGTCAATTTACACAGAAACTGAGACAAGACCACCGTCACATGTGAAACCAGTGGAAGATCAGGGAAGTGAATATGGATCACTCAAGCCACATCTCCCACTCTAACCACTACACACTTCTTATGTGCAGAGTATCTCCCTGAAACATAAAGGAGCTCACCCCTCCCATTCACACTGAGGGGAAAAGAATAAAGAAAAATACTGCAATGATTTATCTGCCCAGAGGGAAACAATCTTTACAGTCTTCTCTACAGCTCAGAGGAGACCTTGCCCTTGCAAGCCTCCTGTTTGCTGATGAGGCTCCAGATGAGCCCTGTTCTGCTTATTGTGTTTCATTGCAAAAGAGCCAGAACTGAATCAGAGGCTTTTAATGACTCAAATACACGAATTAGTTTGTCCCAAATAGCAGTAAACTTCAACCAGAAACTGCTCACCAGAAAGCTGGACACCACAGGGCCTGGTTCAAAGCTGTCACAAGACTAAGAGACATGAGAACAACTCTCTTTTCAGGCCAGTGGAACAGAAATACATAACACTAACCTCCTTTTACAGTAAAAAGGGAGGGTTTGAGAAGCAGTTCAGGCTTTAAGCCATTGCTGTGATGCAGCAGATTTAATTCCCAAGCTCCCATCACCACACCCTGTATATTCACCATCTTCCAGTACAATTCCACAGCTGAAACCAGTCTGTTTTCCCCAGATAGGTTCTGGCCTCTTCTGTTACCCAAATGCTACTGTTCATCCACACTTGAAAAAGTACTGCCCTGCACTACATTACATTTTCAAGCCCTCTCAGCTCTACCTTCTGCAGCAAACTCCTGATAACATGCCCAGCCCGGGGTCTTTCCCATTCCCACTCACATTTCTTCTCTTTTTCAGAGGCACTGGGAGAATATGAATTGCTTTGGCCCCATCTTGCTGTTCAAAGCCATCTCTCAGCCTAAACACCACCACCATAGCCCTAAAACAGGAACTCTGACCCTCAGTGGGACCTGAGGAATACGGATCAATTGCCCCAGCTCAAGAAAGGGAGCAAACAAAGCCTCAAGGTCCCTCCTTTCACCTCCTCCTTCTCACCCACTCTCCATGTTTCACACGAAGCATCCACACACATTCCAAGCAAATGGAAAAAAATAAGCATCAATCACCTCATTTCATTCTAGCACAAGGATAGATAACTTCCAACTTGCTGCCTGATGTAAAACTTGGATTGAAGAGTCACCAGCAGCATGCTTTTAGAGGAAGCCATGCTGTGTGAATTGGAGCCTTACCCACAGGTTTAAGCTCACGCACAGATTTTACTGCACATCCCTCTGCCTTGGAGTAGCAGACAAAATGCAGTAAAGAGAAAGTCAATTCCTGACCCCATCCCAAGGCACATTTGTGCTAGGATGATAATGGGATCTCTGGAGAAGTCACGTGGTTAAAGACTTGCTGATGGCTCGTGGAAGACTCCAGGCTTTGCTTACACATCGTTTTCTGTATTTTGTTCCTTCCGTTTTATTACTAGAGACAGTTGCATGAGAACGGGATCTTTGTTGCTTAGGAGAGCATCTGCTCCCACTGCTTATCCTCCTCCTGAAGTCATAATCTTACGTGACATCAAAATCGTTTCCAGAGCCACCAATTACAATGTCACAGAGGATTATGACTTCAGGTGTAGAATTTGCAGTGGGAGCAGATGCTCTCTTCAGAAAAAAAAACCCAAAACCCAACATTCAAAAAACCCTGTTTTCATACAAGCGTCTCCATTAATAAATTACAAAAGAAGAAAATAAGTTTGACAGCCAGAACTGTCGCTAAATATAAAAATAGTTTTTAACATTTCTACAAGGCATCAGCTGCTCTTTGGAAAGTTCCCAGGGTTTAGACTATAAAGAGGTAGAGAATGTAGTGAGAATCAAGTCCATGACAGAGAAAAAGAGAGAGAAAAGACTGCAGAATGGTGTATTTCTGCTCAATAAGTGGACATTAAAATTTTGGGCAGTGCTGCAACGGCACCTCAGAAGGGAGGGAAAATAAAAAACAGGAACTGAGGATTTTTAGCTCTTTCTAAGGATCCCAAAAGCACAACTGAAATCAACCCAGAAACGTTTTTACAGATATGAAGCCCTGTGTAAAACAAACTCAAAGAATCCTTGTCGCATCACAAGGAATTCACTCAGTTGTTTCCAACAATCCCTATCCCAGAAGGACACAGAGGCTTTCAGAGGCAGGAACAATCTCAGGAGCAGTTTGGTAGGGAGCTAATATAGTCACAGCCTTCTCTGGATTTGATCCACGGAAACAAGCCAAGTGTAATAAGTCAGTTTGAAGCTGGAGGAAGGCTGGGAGGGAGGAGCACCCTTTAGGATGCACTAATAATGCCGTGTGATTTGAAATTTTTATTAGAGCTTAACAGGGCACAGCAACAGTAGGTGACAAAGAAAACAGACTGAAGGCGGGGAAATAGCCTTCTAGAAAAAAAGATAATAATGGAAAGTCTGCTGCATGGGAAATATTTTGTAAGATGACTGCCATTATTAGAAGATTTCCAAATGCCAAGCGTAATTAAAAGCTCTCTTTTCAAATGCAGTTCACGGCTCACACACAAACGTTTCCCACCACGTGAGCCTCAGAACGCTGCAAGGGGCCAAGCAAAATGCATTTAAGAACTGCCAAACGTGCAAAGGCATTTTGTACCAATTCTCCCCCCTCACGCACCCTCCGAAGAAAAAACCCTTCACAACAACCCTTTAAAGGCTTTGAATCGCGCTGCCAGGGGATTATCAGTAAGTGACATTTACAAGTGATTAGAGGACAGAGAATTATCTTAGTCACTTGTGGGAAAGGAGGAAAGCTTCAAGGTCAAATCTCTCCGTACTTAAAATGTCGGCAGATGTTTTGTTTACACAAAAAGTGTCATTTGATTTATGATGGAGCTTTGCATCCAGAACTTCAACTCGGCCAACGGAACCGCAGAGAACATGGGTGGGAATGGAATCAAAAATTAATATAATACCTTCGAATATTGCACTGATTCACTCTCATTAAAGTAAGAGGCTGGCTTATGTGCCAAACAGTTACACATTACCTATTAGCTCCTTGGAACAAGAGCTCCAAGCCACATAAACCTTGGCAAGCAAGGGAATGGAGATAAATCTTCAAAAGCTCCAGAAATCCCACATCCACCCCTTTCCGCACTCACCTCCGGACAATGGACTGCTGGAGATTTTTGCAAACGGTAAGAGATTCTCCCATAAACATGTGGCACATGATGACCTCAAGGCAGTTGGCCATGAATGACATCACTGCGTCAGACTGCAGAGTCCCGCTCCGGGAGACGATGCAAAGCCGCTGGAGAGAGGAGCAGTGACTCAGTGCCTGGAAGAACTGGGCGCCTGCACAGAAGTATGGCTGTTCCAGCCTGCAGGAATAAACAAAAACAAATCAATGGGCAATTCATGCCTGGGACGATCTCAGACAAGAGGGAAAGACACAGCACATTCATGGGGGGGCTGGCAAACGGATCAAGCAGTGCCTCCAACCCTGAAGGACAAGGGCACAAATAGGCAGAAAGGCCCTAAACTGCAGAATTCTGGGGCCCACAGGGAGTAACCCCGGTTTTGCAAGTTTCCCATGAAGTATGGTGGGTGAGACAAGCCTTGGATCTAAGCAGTAGATCCATTCTGGTCTTACAAGCACAGCCTGGATTCTGCTACCTGACATCTACCAAGCAGGTGATGTAGATTTGGGCACCTTCTGCTCCAGTGTACAAACACTGCCCAAACTGGTCATATCTTCAGTTTACTGCCTGGGGAGAAGCAGGCATGAAAAACGCACAGTGCACAAAGAGTGATGCAGAACTGGGGCCAACACAGTGACCACAACCAGCCCTGGCAAAGGATCAGAGCTACAGCTCTCCCACAGGAAGAACAACCACCATCAACTCAACCTTTTCCTTAAACACCTGGCCCAGGGAAGAGAGACAGGATCTTCAATCGCAGTGATCCAGGGGGACAACAAGATGACATGGTGAAGCCATACCTGGCCAACAAGGGATATGTGTTTTAACCAGCAGCATAAGTGGGTGATTCCCTCACAGAAACCAGCCTGCTGGGAGCTGAACCTGCTTGGGGCCCATGCCACCAGGAGAGTTCATCTGCTTAGTGCAGATTTACTACCGGGCTTCAGAGCACTTGGGAATCCCAGTCATTGGGTCAGGAAAGCCAAGAGCTCCAAGAAGGTTAATCCATTAGGTGATAACAAGCTGTCAGGCCCAACCTGATCTGGATAATCTCTGCATAGGCTTTGTAATATGCAGGGGTATCTCAGCAACTTAATCCTGTTAATTGATAAATTCTGTTTCAGCCTCAGTCTGTGACTGCTGTCAGGTGGCATTGCCTGAAGAGATCCTAAGAGCATATCAGCACTTTCGGTAATAAGTAAAAATTCATATTAGGAGAATGGGAAACCTTTAATTTTTCAACATCATTATTGGGGCACTGTAAATTTAGGACAAAAAGCACAGAATCTCCAGGATCCAGGTTTCCAGGTGAATCTCTGGGACACACCAGCCACACCTGCAATGCTGCCCTTCACTCGCTAGATGGCAATGTTTCTTTGGAATAGCCCCTTAAACTTGTTCCTCTGCCTGGAAAGCTAGGAAGGGAAAAAAGGGTGGAAACAGCCGGGAATTAGTCAAATCGAAAGGAAACTGCATTATCAGGAGGAAGTGCTTATTTCTAAAACCATCTTAAGCTAATATAAAATCTTAGACTTTACTCAAAAAAGAAGAGTGACAGCTTCCACCCAAATGTAGTACAAGGAGACAGCCCTGCTGCAGCCTGCATTCCAGGCTCTGCGCTGCCTCCCATCTCCATCGCTCTTGGCCTCCATTTCAAAGCCTCAGGAAGCTACAGGGCCTAGGATGAGCAAAGCAACATTGCACACCCAAACCTCCTTCCCTAGCCCTCAGTTCCTCCATGGCCATTTACTCTCCGGAAGATTAAAGAGACATTCATGTAACCCAAGACCTTGAGCAACTGAATTCCCAACAGCTGTCATCCCTTGGATGAGAGACCAGCACACTCCTCCCCCATTATAAATGGGAAGTGGTAGAAAGTTCAAACCTTCCTGAGCTGTTTTAGCCCCACTAGCTCCCCTCACTATTGCAGTGGATCAGGAACAGGCACACAAACAGCAGTCTCAGGTGATAAGCAGTGATTTCGGCCACAGTAATAGAACTGTGACCTCGCTGTCCCAACTGCACAGCATTTTGGACCTGTTTGTGAGCAAAGGGGGGCAATGGGACTGACAGGTTCTGCAGTTTCACTGAAAGAAGCTGATTAAGGAGGGAAAAAAAAAGGAAAAAACCCATCTATCTACAGTTGTAACATTTGTGTTCATACGGACTAATGCAAGGAAACCACCACAGCTTCCTTTCGCAAGCACATTTTGGCTACCATGAAGCTCCTCTGTGCACTCTTTAGGACCAAACCTTTGGTAGGATCCTTTAAATCCTATCAGGAGAGGAGCAACAACAGGACAAATTCTAAATCTGGAATGTTTTCAGTACATTATAAAGAAAAGAAATAAAAAAATAAAGAGGCGAGATTTTCATACAAACCCAAGGCAGAAAAATATCTCATTGGGAAACCTAAAGAAAACTCCCCATTATCTGGACAGTGAAGGAGTCTCTTCCTTCCTGGAAATTTAAGAGACATGCGTATACACAAAGCCAAAAAGTCAGCAAAGGCACGTAGTATTTAACCAGTCCTGACAAGCTGCTAACTCCCAAATATGCAGCATACACTCTTCCTTATCTAAAAGGAAGGCAGTCACAGCACTTTTTGCTCCTAAAGCCCTGGTTAAAGGGCATATCCTGAGCCCTCAAGGACATGTGATGCCTTCCCATTCTCCACAAGTCAGGAAGCAAAATACCCCGTTTTCAAGCCATTGAGGTTACTCTGGACCAGAACACTTTTAACAGTAGCCACAACAAACACACATCACATTTCTGGAGATCCACAAACAAAATGGGAGATGTTCAAGGGCAGCCCCTCACCTGAGATCTCTCAAACACTTGCAGTGTTTCAGCATGTCCGTGAGAGCAGGCATATAGACCACCTTGCCCATCATGCCCAGGTTGGCCAAGGAAAGAGTCCGCAGGTGCTGGCACTGCAGCCCGATGTTGATGAGCCCAGAGCCTGTGAGAATATTTGGCAGCTGTGCTAAGGTGAGGCTCTGCAGGTAAGTCAATTGGCTAATGGCAGCCACCTCTGAATCCCCCACACTCTGTGCCCGGACGCAGGGAGGCAACGAGTTCCGAATTGCTGGCTCGTTGCGGGGCATGGCTGAGGAGAAACTGGACCCAATTATCTCCAAGGTTTCCAAAAATCGGAGGCTTCCCATCAGAGCCCAAAACACTGAAGACTCGATCTTCTGATTTGCCTGGTCCCCTAAGTTCCTTGGATATGTCTGTATCCCAATCCGAACTTTCCTTCCAAATGTTTGGGGCACCACATTAGGTGTGGTGGGAGGCTTCTCCACACTTGCAGCAACATCTGTGATGGAGCAAACTGGTAGTGCTAAAGAGAGCAGGTGCTTTAGCCTGGACAGGAGCTGGCACAGGTGGTTCCCTATGCTTTCAGAACTGTGGTGGTGAGCTGCAGACAGGTTCAGGTGTCTCAGGTTGCAGCAAGACACTACCAGGCTTTCCAAAATGCTGCTGTCAATGTCATCTTCCGCTTTCCGAAACAAGGACTCCGGGGCCAGACAGTGAACGCAGCCACTGAGATTCAAACTTGTCAAGCTTTTAAGATCCTTCCCACCATTAATGACCCTCTGGATTAGGTGCCCACCAGATAAGGTGCATCGGCTAAAGCTGAAGTAGAAAGGGTTGTTGAACTTCAAGTGTTGCAGGAGCCCAGAGCCGTTAATCCAGGCTTTGGGCAGTTGTAAAGCATCCAGACGTACATTTCGAGCCATGGAGTCCAGGAGGTTTTTGGTGGCTCCCGTCTCCGCAAAGCTGCCGGGGGCAGAGATGAGGAAGGCATGGAGGTTCTCAGGTGTCCGATCACTCAGCACTGCCAAGTAGAGCCTCACCACCTCCTGATTGACGTAGCCAGGAGCCAGCCTGGCGTAGAAGATGCGGAGGTTCTGGTAATGGGGCACGTTGCTCTCACCCACCATCAGCTGCCCAGAGAGCATAAACCCCTCCCGCGAGCGATCGAGGATCTCAAAGTAAAGCAGCAGTTTCTCAAGGCTGGTGCAGCACGGGACAACACCGTATGAGGGCGTGTAAAGGGTTTGCTTCAGCTCCAAAACACGGCTGAGGGTGGCTTTGCACTCACTGCTCAGCTGGCTGGCATCAAACCCCGGGTTCACGTCAATGGCCAGGGAGCGCAGGTGCTGGAGCGTGGAGAGCATCTTGGAGAGGCGGAGAGAGGTGACATGGCAGCCAGACAGGTTCAGCTTGACCAGGTTCTTGCACCGTGTTACGTGGTCGATAGTGGAGCTGGGCAGCCAGTAGCACCCGGCCATGTTCAGCTGGTAGATCTCCTTTCCAATGTCCCTCATCAGCTGCTTCACTTTGTCTTTGTTTACCTGCACCCAAACAAAACCACATTCAGTGAGATATACAGCAAAGGTGGGCACTGTCTCGGTTTCCCAGCTGGAGACTGGGATAAGAGTGGCTGGCACTTGGATTACATGGCTCATCCAAAGGTTTGGGGATGGCAGCACAGCCTAAAAATTATCACACTGCTGGCAGCTCAGTCTGCCATGCTTTGGACTCTTCAGATCACACTTCCTTTTCCTTCCGCGTTCTACATTTTATAGACTGTTCAGCAGCTGAGAGTGGAAGGGAAAACCAACTCCATTTTCTACCAGCAAAGCTATTTCAGCAGAACCGGCTATGTGCAGAAACTCAAAAGAAGAATGTTTCCATTCTTCTTCATTCGGTTTCCTCTTTTGGAAATGAGCAGCAAGGGCTTCCCCTTGCCTGCACTGGCTGATGCAGTTCCCATTGAATATATCACCCTTCCTTCCCAAGCTTTATTTTTGTTATAAGATGCACACAATTTCTGGCTTTGTTGACTGCATGCCTGACAGCAGCAACATGCACAAGATTTTTTTGCACAACATGGAAAACATACTTTGAGAAAATGGTAACTTTACACCACCACAGTTACAAATGGAAGGTCATGTTTTACTTCCAGAAATATGGAGAAGTTAAGTTTTCACTGACAGTATTTTACATAACTAAGGGAACACACAGCTGTTCTAACAAAGCATTCTGGAAAATAAATGCTTTTATAAAACAGCTTATTGTGTATTTGATTTCAGAGTTCAGGAGCAATCTATTTACGCATACACATTGGAAAGCTCTACTGTTTGGCATTGTTTTTCAGAACTCAGATTTGTCCTCACAGCTAACAGAAGAAGCAAGCTACTCTCCCCACCTTATAGTCCTTCTGAAGCAGAACTGTATGTGTTAGACTCTTGTCAAGGCAAAGTGTTGCAAGTTTCCTGCAGGTTCTCCTAACATTCAGGACCAGGTCAGTGCAAGGGACATAGCTGAGGATGTGCAGAAGGATCTCATCTGAGAACTCCATCAAGTTGACTCCATTGCTTTCCTCCTCACTCTCCTCACTTACGACCTCCTGGAGGAAAAAAAAAAAGAGGAAAAAGAAAAGGAGAATATGGAGGTAGCGCAAAACTTCACACGAAGCCACAGTACTTTCACTTGGTCTTTCACTGTTGGCTAACATTTCCATTCATTGCACTTACTTTGCAACTGGAAAAGTGACTGTCCATGAGCCTTTCCTAAATATATCACAGCAATCTCTTTCTACATCCTTCCTCCAAGCTCCACCCGTTTCAATAACCTCAAGAGTTATATAACCATGCACATATACATATATATGCACGGCTACATATATCTGTTTACACATACAGACACACACCAACACTGCAGTCCAACATCACCCACAGCTCTTGTGCAACACACTCACACCTTAACGGCGAAACCACAGCCCAAACTGGCACTAACGCCAGGGCAGCTCCTGAGGGGAAGCGGGGCTGCTCCACCTCACAGCCCCTGGGAGCCCCCCGGAGACACACGGCGAGGGCGATTCCGGCGTCCCGGCCCCGCCCTCCCTGCCCCCGAGCCCGGCTCCCGCCCTGAGGGCTCCCGGCTCCTCCAGCCCCACAGCAGCCCCGGTTACCGGCGCCCCGAGGGGCTAGTGCGGAGGGGAAGCGGGGGGCGAGCTGAGCCCCACAAGCCCCGACTCACCTCTCCGCAGCGCAACATGACGGCAGCCGCACGGCCCCGCCGCCGCCGCCGCCGCCTCGCCGGGCCCCGCTCGCAGCGGCCGCGTCCCGGGCTCGCTGCCGCCGGCCCGGCCGCCTCACGGCTCTTCCGGCGCGGCCATGACCCGGTTCCGCGGCAGTGCCCGCCCCGCGCCGCCATCTTGAGCGCGGCGCGGCCGCGGTGCGGCGCCATCTTGAGGGCGGCGCTGCCATGGTGGGAGTGGCGGGTCCGCGGAGTCAGAGAACACTGAGGTCGTTCCCGTTGGAAAAGAGCTGTGGTATCATCGAGTCTAATCTTTGATCGAACACCACCGTGTCAGCCAGACCAGAGCACTGAGTGCCATGTCCAGGCTTTCCTTAAACACCTCCAGGGATGGTGACTCCACCACCCGCCCGAGCAGCCCCTTCCAAAACCCGACAGCGCCTTCTATGAAGAAATTCTTCCTGATGTCCAACTTGACCCTCCCCTGGCACAGCTTAAGACCATTTCGTTTCATCCTGCCCGTTGGTCCCTGGGAGCAGAGCCTGACCCCCATCTCACTACAACCTCACCTCAGGGAGTTGTGGAGAGCAAGAAGCTCCCCTCCGATCCTCCTTTACTCCAGGCTGAGCCCCACCAGCTCCCTCAGCCACTCCTGGTGCTCAAGACCCTTCCTCATCCCCATTCCCTTCTCTGGACACACTCCAGTGCCTCAATGTCCTTCTTGGATTGAGGGGCCTGGAACTGGACACAGCACTCGAGGTGTGGCCTCTCCAGTTGTGAGTACAGGGGCAGAATGACTGCCCTGGTCTTGCTGATCACACTATAGAATACTAAAATGGTTTGGGTTGGAACTTAAAAGATCATCCCATTCTTCCCCAGGTAGAGGCACCTTCCACTATCCCAGGTTGCTCCAAGCCCTGTCCAACCTGGCCTTGGGCACTTCCAGAGATGGGGCAGCCACAGCTTCTCTGGGCAACTTCTGCCAGGGCCTCACCACCGTGACAGGGAAGAATTTCTTCCCAGTATCACCATCCTACCCATAACTGATGTGCAAAGGGCCATGCAGAATCACCCAGGGCTGCTGTGACCACAGCCATTGCACACAGCCATGTCCAAGAGGAGCAGCTGGCTCAGCACAGTGTAGCTCCACATAGCTCCTATCCCAAATCTCAAGTACAGACAGGACTGGAGCGCTGGAATTTCCAGTTACGTGTATGCTTCAGGAATTTTGTTCACAGAAAATGTGTTTTAAAGATGACCCATAAAGGAAGATGAATAAGTTGCTATTTTATTCCTGCTTGATTGTTGCCATTTAAGGCCGTGAATTGTATTAAGGGTAAATTGGGGGTTTCGCTTAGAAATAGCAAGTGCCTCAAGTCTTGATTACATATTTTGCTTCTAGGCCTGTGAGAGAGCTCAGGAGTCAAAGAGGAAAACCATTTTTAGCTCTTAGATGAGGGCGAGCCTCTGTAGAGGATCTGTACCTGCTTTGTTTGTCATGTGTTTCACTTGAATAAAAGGTAATCACAAATTAAATCCGGAGGCCTTTCAGTCAAGACCAACTCGTTTGACATCTGGGAAAAATACCAGCCTACCATACTTGCAGTCACCAGGGAAAGCAGAGACCAGGGTGGAGGAGACCTGCATTTCCAATGCAAATGATAAATAAAACCATCAGCGAGTCCCAAAGGCAGAGGGAAGGCCCTGCCCAGAGAGCCAGGGCGGCTGGAGCAGCCAGCGTTTGGAGTAGCCATGGGTTCCCTCCAGCCGTGGGGCATACAGGGGCCAGACAGCAGCAGACAACCCCAAATAAGTACTGGGAACAGAGGGTGGTGTAAGGAGCTCTTGAAGAGAAACCAGGCTTTGTAAGAGAAGCTGCATTTGGACTTGTGATCCACCAAATAAATGACCAGTGTGCTGGTGCAGATCAGACATGAAGGCTGAACACGAAGCAGAAGTGGGCAGAAAAGGAGGAAGGAATTGAACATCTTCATCGAACTCTGGCATTTCTCTTCGTGGCCTTGGGAGGTGGCCAGACAGTGATAGGGGAAACCCTCCTTGCTGTGCCTCACTTCAGAAATTATCTTCTCCATGTGGGTAGACTTTGGTCACCTTACAACCAATACATGTTTTCCTAGCCCAAACAAGGCAGGCACATATCCTGCTGTCCCAGTCCAGACAGGCAAACAAAATAATACCAGTATCAAGATATTTTGCTCTGTATAAAACAAAATATCTTAACATTCAAGGCCAGACTGTCCTGGGGATTTTATGTTTTTCCTCTCTGGAAAGCCTTGTTTCAGTTCTCTCCTCTGATTCTTCTTAAATTTGAAACAGCCTGAACATCTTTTTGCCGGCTTGACTAAAGCCCAGCCCGACTGCAGCAGGCAGAGCACTTGGTATGCTTGGGTGGATTGCTAGCTTCACTGCTGGAAGTGATTATCAATCCCTGATATGGTTTAATACTGTAAGGCCTGCTAAAGTGGATTACAGATGGCTATAATGCAAGTCAGGGCAGGGTCCAGGTCAGCAATCCTGCAAAGAACAACTTCAGAGACCATGGCTACTCCTACCCCAAGCACAGCCAATACCACAGACCCATCCCTGAACGGGTACCTCAGAATGGCCATTTTCTGAACCTGATGCTTTGTACCCTCCAAAGGGACTTCTGCAAGGAGGCCAGTTTAGTTTGAATGCTCTGAGATTCCCTGGGATTTTTGCTCACAGCCAGCTGGCACCTCTCCTGGAGGAGCACATGTTCACTAACGAGAGAACAGGACCCTCCCCATCCAGGGACTGTTTCTGGTCAACTGTCCCTGACACAGCTGAGACACAATGAGGCCCTTCAGGGCTAAATCCCGAGAGCTGCAACCATCTCCTTTGCCAAGGACATCACTAATTCCCGGCGGTGGCTTGATTCCATAAGCAGCTCAGTGAGGTGACTTTCCAGGTCATCAGCTAATTGCAGGTGAAGCACCAGTGACTGTCTCCAGCAGGAGGGAAGAAAGCATAAAACGTGTTTGCTCAGCTCCCTTGAGCTGAGCCATCTCTCCTGGGGCAGCTACCGGGAGGTAGGAAAGGGCTGGGTGACTTGGAAGGATCTAGAGCCGAGTCCCGCCGTCTCTGCAGCCCAAGGAATCTCAGGACGTCACCAAGGCTGAGCCAGACAGTGGGATGCACTCAGCCTGGCCCGTGGGTGGACATATTAAAGCTTCTGGTCTCCCACAACCCCTGGCTATTTGTGTGCTGGAGAAGAGGAGGAGATAGCCAGGGCACTGATTATTCCCTGCACAACTTCTCCTTTGAGTCTACCGTGGCTAAAGCCTGGACATGGCTCCTCTACTCCCTTCTTGACAGGCCTCTCGGCATTGCCCCACCTCTGTGAAACAGTGAGGGGTGAATTGAGCCTTCTGAAACTCCATGGCAGAGAAACCGCAGTTAAAAAATCCCCTCTCTTCCAGCACTTGACATTCCTGAGAGGAAACCACTCTGGACTCCCCTGTGCTCCCTGGAGTTGGGAGCAGTGAGTAATGCTCACAGTCGTCCCTGCCTGGCACCACATTCTTTTCTCCAGCATGCAATGGCCCAGAGGAGGGATAAATGGAGCCTTGCTAGAGCAGCCTGCAGAGTGGCTGTGCACACCATGGCCTCACACCAGAGAGGCATCGGGACGGATTGTGGAAGGCTCAGCCTCATTTTACTGAGGGGCTGGTTACCCAAAACCGCAAGTGAAATGGGAAGAAAGAAGAAAAAGCCCTGCAAAGTGTTAACTAACAGCATACCTCGGTTGGTTCTGGAGCATGAAAATCATCCTGGCTGCCCTGTGTCCAGCAGCTCTGCACCAGTCTCCCTGCGCTCACACCTCTGCCCACCTGAGCTGCTCTCAGCCCCTGGCATTTTGCTGCTCACTGGTTTCTCACCACCACCAGTTTCTTCTGTTCCTTGTGTCTCAGCACATTTTCCCAGAGCAATCAGTGACCATTTCAGAAAAGGCTGAAGAAATGCACCCCATTTCCCTATTGCTGTAATCTCTTCTTGGCTTCTGGCCTTTTTCCTACCCTGCTTCTACCAGCTCCCTCCCCAGGAGCTGCCATTGCCTCCTCCTCACCGTATTTCCCCAAGACCTCAGGTTATAAGCCCAGTTTGGGCCTTGCTCCAACCTGTTTCACCTCCTCTGTTGCAAACTGGTGCTTCCGGTACTCAGCTCAGCCCCGTGTCTGCACCTCCAGCCCTGCCAGGCTCCCATTGCACCCAGGAGGGAGCCTGGGGAGATGAAGGGCAGAAACCGGCAGGTCCACCCTGAGTACAGTACGATGCCAGAGCTGGAGCAGACCAGGCACAAGATTAAAGAGGAACTGGAGCCTGTTCCCTGCCTTTCATCTGCTGCAAGCATGCCACAATCACAGCCGTGAGCTCTTCAAAGGTAGGCAAGGCTGGCAGAGCCTTGGGAAACTTCACTCTTGAAAATGGTCCCAGGTCTGGCCTCCAAGCTGGCAGTAGTGTCACCTGGCTTGGCTTTTCCTGGTTCCTGACCCAGTAGCCTCAATCCTGTCTCCTTTCCACAGATGTGACTCCAGCTCTGGGAGGCTGTGGACATTGCTGTGCCCAGCAAGGGCTCAGCTGCCAGCATGGCTTTGTGAGGGTCCCCCCTCTTCCACAAAACTATAGAAAGTTGATCAAACAAGGCTGAAGCTTCATAGGTCTGGAAGCCCGAAGGATAGGTAGAGTCAATAAGCCCAAAACCTTCCTGCCAAAGGCTAGGCTGAAGGCAGGTACCTGCACTTGAGCTGTGCACTCTGCAAAAGCTTCCTCCCTCCTCCCTGCCACCTTTTTCCCAGCCCCACCCATGTAGCACTCCAGTGGCCCTGTTCTCTGAAGTCAAATTTTTCCACTTCAGACTTCCTCTTGCTTTCACCTGAAAGCTGCTCCACCCAGCCAGCATACTGCCAGGGCATGAGTCTCCCTACCTGAACCCAGGCCTCCCTCCCAGGGCAAATTGAGAGCAGGACAGGCAAGCTGTGACACCTGGAGCAGGGAGGAATGGGGACACTGCCCCATGTAGAGCTGCAGACTAGTCAAAGGAGCCTTAGCAGAGGGAGAAGGCAGCTGCTTTAGCTTGGCTATGGCATCACCACACCCCACTTCCATCAGTCCAGCATGAGACACAGCCGACTTGAGGATGGAGACACAGAGAGCAGTATTTGGGAAGGTGCAGTTCAATCCCCATTAAGCCCAGCTCCTCCAGCAACTCCCTGTTGCACACACTAGCAGTATCTGGACAACTCCAGCCCATGGCACCCTTGAAACCCACAGGTTTGGCAGGCTCAATTCTATCCCTCCCCTAATCACCCAGAGCCATCTGCCTTGTGCCCCAAAGCACCAGCATCCCCCCAGCCTGATAGCAGAGCTGTGCACCCTGGAAGGGCGAGATGAGAGCAGGGAGCAACTGTCAAAAAATGGCATGGACAGAAAGAAAAGGAACAACCAACACCAGTCAAGCCTCTATGGTGTGCACTTTTATTTCAACTGGTCTTAAGTCAGTGTACAGGTAGCCCCTCCCTCCCCCACATACTGGCACCACTTCTCCTAGACCCTGCGGGGGACTGTAAAGCCTTCATTCACATCTATCACTGGGGAACACAGGCTGCTTGCTTGACAAATCGAAGAGAAAAAGGATCAAGTGTGTTTTGTTTTTAAGGCGGAAAGATACAAAAAGACACTTGTCGGGTTACATAATTTACAGACAAGCAATTATAACCTAACACCAGCTGTAACTGGTGGACTCCCTCCGAGCTGGGCTTTGCCTTCACAGAGGCGAGTTAACTTCCTGTAACAATGCATTATAATATTTGGAATGACTATTAAAAAAACAAACAAATGTACAATCAAAGTCCTCAGATGCATTGTAGAACTTTGGGGGCGTTCGCTCCGACACGTTTCATTTTAAGACTGCTGCTGACACCTTCACCGTTCCAGTTTTTTAATCCTGAGTCAAGCGCCAAAAAAAAAACAAATAAAGCCATGCCAATCTCGTCTTGTTTTACGCGCATTTATGGGTTTTGTTTCATCACAAGGGTGTGGGTGTTGGTAACAGTCCGGTTTAGAAGCATTTGCGGTGGACAATGGAGGGTCCGGATTCATCGTACTCCTGCTTGCTGATCCACATCTGCTGGAAGGTGGACAGGGAGGCCAGGATGGAGCCTCCAATCCAGACAGAGTATTTACGCTCAGGTGGGGCAATGATCTGCAGGGAAGAGGAACCAGTCAGACACAGCATCACACTACATGCACAGCCCACGCACAGCCCTGCAAGATGGAGCTGCCTAATTCCCTTATCTAACCTTGGCCAAGATACCATGAAGTCCAAACAAGATCAAGACACAACCTCACACACCCACCTCTCTCCTTTGCAGCCAGTCTTTAATCCTATTATTCATACAGTTGGGTGGGTGCCATCCCATCCAGCCCAAGGCCATTAAGGCTGCACCAGACAGACATGGGTTCTATCTTTTGCAGCAGGATTCCAGCATACCACCCTCCACCCAGGCTGCATATTTCAGCCTAATGGGGGTGCTGAGATGTTCCCCCAATTCCATCGTACCTTGATTTTCATTGTGCTGGGTGCCAGGGCTGTGATCTCCTTCTGCATCCTGTCAGCGATGCCAGGGTACATTGTGGTACCACCAGACAGCACTGTGTTGGCATACAGGTCCTTACGGATATCCACATCACACTTCATGATGGAGTTGAAGGTAGTTTCATGGATACCACACGACTCCATGCCTGTGAAGAAGGACAAGTCTCAAGTCAGCAAAGGCTCAGACAGAATCAAGGAAGCCTAAGAAGATACTACAGGCAACTGAGAGACCAGCAGCCCTTTCAGCAGGAAGGCACTACAGAGCCATGGTTGGGACAGAGTCAACCTTTGGCTTTACTGACCCAAGTCCCTCAAACAGCTTTAGGCTGTGCAGGAATTGAGGCTGACTGGTGAGACAGCTCAAGTCTTGCTACAGACCAGCAGTAAAATATAGTACCTCACTGTCATGGTCTCCCGCTTACCCTTCACAGAAGGAACACTGAGGGGCACAGGGTATCCTAGGAAATTTTGACTTACCCAGGAAAGATGGCTGGAACAGGGCCTCGGGGCACCTGAACCTCTCATTGCCAATGGTGATGACCTGGCCATCAGGGAGTTCATAGCTCTTCTCCAGGGAAGAGCTAGAGGCAGCCGTGGCCATCTCCTGCTCGAAATCCAGGGCAACGTAGCACAGCTTCTCCTTGATGTCACGCACAATTTCTCTCTCAGCTGTGGTGGTGAAGCTGTAGCCTCTCTCTGTCAGGATCTTCATGAGGTAGTCCGTCAGGTCACGGCCAGCCAGATCCAGACGGAGGATGGCATGGGGGAGGGCATAGCCTTCGTAGATGGGCACAGTGTGGGTAACACCATCACCAGAGTCCATCACAATACCAGTGGTGCGACCAGAGGCATACAGGGACAGCACAGCCTGGATGGCTACATACATGGCTGGGGTGTTGAAGGTCTCAAACATGATCTAGAGAGAGAAAAGGAGGGGTTGAGTCAACAGCAAAATACAGGGCTCTTGCTACAGGTCTATACCAAGTCCATGCAAGTGGTTTTACTTCTGCCCCTAGGTAAGAGGTATCTCTACACTCCCCCTCAAAGTCCATGCTTATCTCACCTGGTCTCCACCCACTCCTGCCAGGTCAGAGCCTGAGCAGGGACACCACTGCCACAGACCCATCCACGTATCACAGCAAGGAACAAAACAAATGCCAAGTAAACTACAGTACAGTCACTCAAGGCTGTAAATGGATTAGTGTGCCTAGTCAGAAACAGCAGTTAGACAAGTTGCTAGTTCAGTCTCAGAGAAAGCCAGCTTAGAAGAGCAAACAAAACCTGTCAAGGTCCAGCAAAGAGGAGACTCAGGTCAGGAAAGGAAAACCCTGTAAAGATGGCAAAAAGGGAGAATAGTGGTGAAGGAAGAGAGAGGACAACATGGAAGAGGAGAGCTGGCCTGCAGCAATTATCTGCTGTAGCTCCAAGCTGCAGAGTTCTACACACCTGTGTCATCTTCTCTCTGTTGGCTTTGGGGTTCAGGGGAGCCTCTGTGAGCAGCACAGGGTGCTCCTCAGGGGCTACTCTCAGCTCGTTGTAGAAAGTGTGATGCCAGATCTTCTCCATGTCATCCCAGTTGGTGACAATACCGTGTTCAATGGGGTACTTCAGGGTCAGGATACCTCTTTTGCTCTGGGCTTCATCACCAACATAGCTGTCTTTCTGGCCCATACCAACCATCACACCCTGCAGAACAAAGACGATGTGGTTAAGTACGGCAGAAAAGTGGCTAACTCCCTTTTTCCAAAGCTATGTCTCCAATTATTGTCCCTTTCCTGTCATGTCTATCAGGAAAGACATCCAGCCAGCTGCTCCAACACACACTGCACAAAGGCTCTGCAGGAGGCTGCATTCCCCACCAGATGTGCTGCAGCGCAGAGGCCTCTCATGGTACAAAGCCAAATAAAAGGGCTTCTTGTCTCTAGGGGAACAACTTCCACCAAACCCTCCTCTTTTTTGTCAGATAACAAGCACACCAGCCACCTACCTGATGTCTGGGGCGACCCACGATGGATGGGAAGACAGCACGGGGGGCATCGTCCCCGGCAAAACCGGCCTTGCACATACCGGAACCATTGTCAACAACAAGCGCGGCAATATCGTCATCCATGGCTGGCTGCGGGAGGAGAGAAGGAGACATGAGCATCCCCACTCACACGCCGAGCCCCGTCCCGCGGCGGCAGGCGGGAAGGCGATGGCGGGAAGCGCAAGCAAAGCCGCCAAGGCCTTCCCCACCCATTTCCTTCCTGCCAGCGCCGCTCCGCTTCGCCCGGCGTCCGCTAGAGGGGGCGACGCCTCCTAGATTTCGGCACTGCGCGGATTTGGGACAAAGGAAGTCCCTGCGCCCTCTCGCATTATTACCATAAAAGGCAATGGATGGAGCGCGCCGCGCCTCGCCCGCCACCGGCTGTCGGGGGACGGCGGCGGCCACTCCCCGGAGCGGGCGGGCGTGGCCGCCACACCCCAGCGCCCCGCCGTGTGCCGGCCAGCGGGGCTCGACGCCTCCGCACAGCCCCGCCGGTCACGCCCGGTGCCCCACCTTGAGCCGGCCGGCGGGGCTCAACACCTCCGCACAGCCCCGCCGGTCACGCCCGGTGCTCGCCCCAGCACCCCGCCATGTGGCGGCCAGCGGGGCTTGGCACGTCCACGCAGCCTAAGGGGTCACGCCCGATGTCCACCGTGTGCCAGGCACGGCCAGCAAGACTCGACCTCTCTGCACAGCCCCTAAAGCCTCAGCCAGCCTCTACAAGGAACCGCAGCAGAACAAGCGCTGGCCACCACGCCCAGCCCACTAGTCAACCGTGACCGGGGCTCTGCCCCATCGACCGGCGGCACCACGGGCGGGATTAGAGCCAGCATCTTATGCAATTGCAGCCCGCCCAGGCTCAGCCCCGGCGGCTCCGGCCGCGCCGGTGTAATCCGGTGGCGGAGGGGGGGGGGGCGGCGGCAGCTGCCGCACATGTGCCGCCCCGCACGGGCAGCCTGGGAAGTGTAGTCGGAGCTGGAGCGGGCAGCCCGCCTGCACCTGCGCTCCGGGCACACGGGGGGTCCCCCCTGCGCCCCCCAACCCCGCACTGCTCCGATCTACAGCCTCGCCCCATGTAGGGGGTGCCGCCCCCTCCTCGCAAGCAGCAGCCACCAGGACTATTCGGATGTGCGGGGTGGGGGGGGGGGGGGGGGGTGGGGGGCCGCGCCCCTCCTCACCGAGGACAACGCCCCCGGGCCCCGACCCCAACACGGGCGGCTCCGCCGAACAAACAATGCCCCGCGCCCTCCGTGCACGCCGCCGCTCCCGGGACACAACAGCCGAGCCGCCCGCTTCCCCCGTCCGCACCAGCAATCCTCTTACGGGGAGGATTAACCCCACGGGCTGCAGGGGCGCGACCCCCCTCCACAAGCATCACCCCCCAAACCGGCCTTAAACCGCGAGCTGCGTCTCTATCCCTTACAACGCGGCAGCGCGCTACGGGGCCGCCACCCCGCCAGCACACAAAGGGCGCGCCGTGTCCCAACAACCCCGATCACACCGATATTCGTAATAACGCTGTCTCATTACTGATATCGTTAATATTATTATTTTCTTATCCCCCGTTGTCGCGGTGCCACTCTCACCTTTGGGGAGTTCGCGCGGTCGGAGCCGGGGCAGGCGCAAGGCGGCGGCGGGAGCGGGGCGCGCGCGCGGTGAGGGCAAGCAGAGCTCGCGGCGGCTCCCGCCCGCCGCCCGCGCGCGCTTTATATGGGGCCGCCGCCGCCGCCGCCTCGCCATAAAAGGAAACTTTCGGAGTGCGCCGCTCCGATTGGCCCCACGCGGCCACGCCCCCCAGGCCTCGCCCCGCCCCGCCGCCCCGACAGGGGGGAAAATATTGAGGTGGGGGGGAACCGAATGGAATTGGGGTGGGGGGTGCGGCCCCGGTGTTACTTGGCTGCTTTGGGGACGGGGCTCTTGCCTCGTGCTCGCTGCACTCCGCGGTGCTCCGGTGCCCCCCGTGCAGCCCCCCCCACCCCAACCCTCACACAAAGCCCCTCTGGTGGGGGTCCCGGCCCGTTCGCCCCCCGTCTCTGTGGGAGCCGGGCGGATGCAGCCCCCCGGGAGAGAAGGAGGTACCCGGGGGCAACGCGGTGCGGGATCCCGGGGGTGCTGCTTGCCCTGCCTGCGGCGCTGCCCAGCGCGGGGCACGTGGAGCGCCCGTCACCTGCACCCCTGGGCCGGGCGGGCACCGGTGACCCCGGCCGGGAGCGGGACGAGCGGGACGCGGGGCCAAGTTCACTGCTGAAGTCAGCAAGCGGCGGCGACACGGCTCCTGCCAGCCGCCGCCAGGCTCTCGGCCCTTGGACCCGCCCGGGCAACCGGGAACGCCACCGGCGCCACCGGGCACCATTAAAGACCGTGTGCCTCCGGTGGCAGCGGCTCCTAGGAGAAGGGTATGCTCCGCTGGCTCTGGCTCAGGCATCGAGTCAAGCAGGGGGCCCTGGTCCCCCCTCCCCATCCTGCCCCACGTTGGCAGGGGACACCGTGGGAGCAGTGGTTTGGTCAGATTTGAGCAATATTTGTCTCTGTCCTCTGATCCAAACCTTGCTGGAGTAGGAGACGTGGCTGCTCCAGCCCAGGCTGCCTTTTTGCAATTCCCTTCTTGCCTGTGACCATCCAACACTGGTCAGGAATAAAGGCGAGGGCAGCGGCCACAGAGCAGCAGGCAGCAGCAACCAGAGGGCTTTGCGTCTCCAGAGTGTTGTGCGAACATGGGCTGATTAATCAAGTTAATTAAGCAGCCCTGTAAGTAAAGTAGCAGCAGCCACTCTCAATCTGTTGCCGGCTGGAAGCACACAGACTTCAGCGTAGGGACCTTGGATGTGAAATCGCAGCCGTTTGAAAACAGTGGTGACGGGGAAAAAACAATTCTCGGGGAAAAAAAAAAGGCTCAAAATGCCTGTTCTCCATGGGATACCCCTTGTCCAGCATCATGGAGAGGGGAGTCAGGCCTGCAGTCAAGGTCTTGAGGCCACACCAGCAAGCTCTTTGTCATCAGGGAGCTGCAGAGATCACGGTGAGGATGAGAATGAGGATGGGGCTCCTTCTCCAAACTGTCCGTGTGGGTCTGCCTAAAGGAGACCCAGGCATTATTTCCCCCCCCCTTCATTACTCCCTGCTGTGGGATGAACAAAGGAGGAGAGCAGCAGGAGGAACCTGCAAAAGCCTGTTGAGATGGAGATTTGCAATTACCTCGGGGGATGGGAGGTGATGGGACACCAGGCACAGATGGGAATACAAGAGAAGCCCTTTTCCTTTGGATGGCATCCCCTTCCCCAGGAGTGCCTTGTCCTGGTGAAGGTGCCCCAAAATTCAGCACCACAGCTGTGCCCAGGTGCTTTGGAGGGGGTGGTACAGAGACGGGCGACCTGTGGGCTCTTCCGGGCCACCCCAGGGCCATGCCTCATCCCGCAAGACAGAGGTGGCCATGGTGAGGGATGTGTCCTGCCAGGCCACTTTGGGACCAGGCCATCCCCACCATGTGGAGATGGCCACAGTGATGAACGTGTCCTTCCAGGCCACTTTGGGATTATGCCATCCCCTCGGCACTGGAGATGGCCACAGTGATAAAGAGATACCCCCAGACAGTCCCCATGGGAAGCCCTCAGTGGAAGGGGACCCAGCTGAGGGTTCCTGCAGGGCCATGCTGGAGCAGAGCTGCCTTTGCCCGGTCATTCCTCTGTCAACCTTGATGTGGATCATGCAAGATCTCTCTATCGCAGCTTCCCTTGCAGTAAAATGGGAGTCATCGCTGTTAATTACCTGCCTCACGGGGAATTAATTAATGTTTGCATTCCACTTTGAAAAGGCTGATTATTAATTAGAAGATTATACGTCAAATAAGGGGAGCCACAAGGCATGGGTTGAGCTGATGGCCCTTGCAGCTGGGAAGCGTGGTCCACAAATGTGCTGATAAAGCAGGAAAAAGTCCAACAATACCACTGGGGTGATGGGTTTGGGATGGGGAACAACAGCAGGAAGTCTGGGCCAGGTGAGGAGGCCACCAGGGCTCATGGGGGTCTTGGGCAGCTGGATGAGGCATGCATGAGAGGGGTGGGATGCTGTGCTCCGCTGCATCCCGGTGAGCAGGTTGGATGGAGCCAGGCTGGGGAGCCACAATGCGAGACAGCCCATTAAGCAGGGAGGGAACTACCAGGCAATTACTCTTGATTATTGGACTGAATCAGAAGGCAATCAATCCACCAGCATCCGGAGGGCAGCAGCACCAGCCTCGCGTCTCCTGGCTTTAGGGGCAGCGAGGTCTGGCCTTGGTGTGACAGCAGGATGTGGCCTCCAGCACACGGCTGGGTGCCACCACTTCCTCCCAGCCTGAAGACACCTTGACAGCAAAGCCACCAGCCAGTCACCGTGTTCACCACTGTGTGATGAACCAGGCTGACTCCCTGGCCATGGCTGGGGCTCTCTTCCCATCTCTTCTGGGATGTTGCAAGAGCTGAGAGGAGAGAAAGGGGAACCGAGCAAAGAGCTTCCCAGCTGTCATGTTAACCTTTGGGCAGACATCACAGGCTCCCAAGTTCCCATGTTTTGCTTCATCTCTCCCTGCTTGTCCTTGGTGCTTGGTTCTCACTGACTCTGGACAAAACTATCCGAGGGAGGATCCTCCTGCCCTTCGCCAGCTGATACTGTGAGGCTTGAATCACTGCACTTGTGGGACAACATGTGAGCTCTGTTTTCCCCTCGCTTCTCCCAGCCCTTCCTCTAGAGCAGAAGCCCTCTGCCCATGCAGGAATGGCCTCTGTCACACTTTCAGGGAGAGGAGGGTCAAAGGTGGGAAATATTCCTGGCAGTTTTTGGAGTTGGAGTTTTGGCTTGGATTTCTGCACATCCCCTTCAGTGCCAGCTCCTCCGTCTCTCACCCTGTCATGTGCTCGGGCCTCCCTTCTCTCCCTCCTGCTGTTGTGACAATGAGGAGAGAGGTAGAAACTTCTGAAACCGCTGCAGTCTCTTTGAATCACCCTCACACAAAAATCATGGAGGTTTTTTTGAAGCACTGCCTTTCCCTTCCCTTCCCTTCCCTTCCCACTCCCCAAGAGGAAGAAGGAAAGGTGCTGACCACATCCCCTGTTTCACAGGCACAGGGACCATCTCAGCACCTTCCTCTTTCAATTTTCTCCTTGCAGCATTAGCTATAACGGGAATTTGCAGGAGGTAAAATCTAAGCAGGAACCCCAGGCCCATTGCTCCCTTTGGAGATGTTGGGGGCCTCACTGCAGCCCCCACCTCTCCCTTTATGGGAACATACTCAGCATTAAAACCTGAAGCAAAACAGCCCCTGACATTTTCCTGGCTTGTTGCATTGCATCCCTGATGCCAGCTCATCCCTGACAAGCTGCAGGCTCGGCTCTCCCCCTTTAAGCATCATTCTCCACTCTCATACACCCCTCCCTGAGGTTTCTACTCCTTTGTATTGATCCTTGAGCTCTCTCTGATCTATCAGTCCTTTTGCAGAGAGAGCACAGCCTTTCCCTTCACAGACTCCATGTGCAAGGTTGTTCTCCCCTGATCTGCTGCATCCACATGGACGGGCTAACAGTGCATTGAGCATCCCTCCCATTCACAAAGAATGAAAATCATTACATTGTGTCATGCTGGAAAACCGTGTAAATTCACCATTTTCCATTTTCAAGGCACAGACAACCAACCTGTGCTAGGTTTTGCGAGGCTGTTGGAAAGGGCTCAGACCTGCCCAGGTAGCCAAGGCGGTGGCAGGGCACACATGCCTGGTTTACAGCCTGCTGTCCCTGATAAATGGACTTTGCTGGAGGGGTTGAATCCCTGAGCAGTGATTTTTCTCCACCTATTTCTCCAGCCCTGCCTGTCCTTGCTGCCTCCAGCCTTGTCTCTCTGTGCCCCTGTGCCTTCCCCAGCCCTTTTATTGCATATCTCTGAGCTAATCCTTGTGCCAACATTTCCAGATCGTGATGCTGGCCCTGAGGTCCCGCAGCTTACAGAGGCAGCAGGAGTCCAAGGCTTCATCCCCAGCTTTGTAGGCAGCCAGGTCAGCATCCATCAGCCGGTGCCCAGGCTGGCACTCTCTGCCCAGCCCCATCCTGGTGCCCAGCAGCCCTGCCACCCTCCCACCCTCTCTGGGCTGTGCTGGCCCGGCCGGAGAAGAGCAAAGCCCTCCCTTCCCCCACTGGTTACGCGTGCTGCCAGGGCTGTTTTGGTTGACCTTGATAGCAACAGCCTGTGAGGCCCGAGCGTGGAATTGTTTTCAGCCCAAGGTCATTCCGCAGCACAGCACGATTACACCGGCACAGCCAGACCCTGAGGCGGTGCCGGCCGGGCTCCCAGCCTCAGCCCTGCATCCTGGGCATCTCTGGAGTCCGCTCTTCCACAGCAATGGGACAGGTGTAAGCTATATCCTATGCTGGAGCTTCCCTGCAGGGACAGAGAGTGGTGGAGCAGCCCTCCCCTCCAGCCAGGCTTGGCATCAGTTTCAGGGGATATTTCCTCCAGCTAAAAACAGAAGGGGAAGAGAAAAAGCTGATTCTCCCTGGGTTTTTTCTGCATGTCTCAGCCCTCTGGTCCCACTCACACCACCCCCATCGCCACCCAAATGCTACTGAATGACCCCTCAGCTGTGATGCACCTCCAAGGGGGTCTTCCCCTCAAGGATGCTCCCTGGGGTTCAGTTACCTGTCCTGGCAAAAGGTTCCCACAGGTTTTACATGGCACTATGCCAAGCCATACAGTGTGTTTTTGACTGCTTCTTAATTACTTTGAGAATTGATTTTTCTTGGTCTCTGACGATGGAGCAGGGGAGCAGCTGGATGGAGTTTTCTGCTTGTACTGCATATAGGAAATGAAACAGATCCTGGGCTACCCAAGCATGCCGGGAAATGCACTTTCATCTCTGCTGGGCTAGTGGCCCTTTCCATCTAGGGGCTTCAGGCCTTTGGCAGAGGTGACCTCTCCTACCTTGGAGAGAGTGGGAATAGTGCTGCCTTTGTTTTCTGTGTGAGAAACAGAGGCAGGGAGAGTAGGGATTGGCCATTGCAGGGCCACCCTCAGTCAGGGTGACTCTCCTGCCTGTGCCAGGTGGTGTAAAGCACTTGTGACTCTGCGGGTAATTCTGGTTTGGGGCATAAGCCTCCTTTATCTCCAGCAGGAGGTCACAGAGGTCTGACCACTGTGCCGGTGCTGCTGTGGGTGCACCCAGAGGTGTGGGGGATCCCCACCCCTCCAGTGACCCCAGACCTGCACCAGCTCCTGTCCCTGCAGGCACAGGGATGCTCAGGGAACAAATGAGCGAGGCAGGATTTGCCTGTTCCTAGAAAGAGGGATGCTGAGGCACCCAGGAACTGCTCTGGGCCCCGTCCCAGCCCCATCCCTGCCCGGGCTGGCCCCCGGCTCTGTTTGCACAGCCGGTGCCGAGCCATGACGCAAGCGGCCCTCCCCAGGCAGGGAGAGGGTGACAGGAGTGGGACCTGCTCTAGTCAATGCCCCATCCACTCCTCCGAGTTTAAATAAACCTTCAGGGGTGATTCAGCGCTTACACAGCACTCAGCCCTTTCACAGAGCCACCAGAATTGAAATCCAGTGACCGTCCCTCTCCCCCCACCTTGAGGAGCAGGTGCATGGGAGGAGAGCCAGGTGGTTTTTATCCAGTGCCAGGCTTGTTTCTGCTCCATGTGGCTGGGGTAACAGGGGCGTGATGCCACTTACAATGGGCTGGCGGTGGGGAAGGAGAGACCACAGGCTTTCTGCAGGGTGATGCTGCTCCCAACCAGCCCCTCTGGTCCAGCTCACACCAAGATCTGCAGCAAACCCAGGAATGAGCCAGCAAGTTTGCAACGGTATCATCCCTCTGGTATCATCCTGAGGCCACTTGCACACAGACTGGGCATGGAAGGAAACTACCACCACAACACCCAGGTGCAGAGGCACCAAGCCCCCCTGCATTTCATTGTTCTCCCAGCCCATTGCCCCCAAAGTCTCCATCCCTCACTCGAGACAGTATTTCCACATGTGCTTTGTTTGGCTCATTTCACGCATTCCTGCTGGCAGGTGATAAGATCTCAGGAGAAAGGCAAACCAAAATCCTGGGTGCCAGGCACTGGTTGTCACTCCCCTGACTCATTAAGGTACCTCTGCTCCCTCCTCACCAGCTCTGATCTGGGACTAGTGAGGACACATGGATCTTCATTCCACCACAGGAGGGCTGTGGGGTGAAGAGCTGGATGGAGAAAGTGTGGTGGGACTCAGGTGGCTGTGTGAGTTGTCACGTTCCCTCCTGCTCCTAAGGAAGACTGCAGAGCTCTGCTCTCTCTGGTCCCTATGCCACCCTGGGGTGCCCACTCTGCTGTCCCGCATGGGTGATGTGTGCCTGGGTAGGCACTGAGCCCCTCTGGGGTGGCAGAGGTGTTATTAGCTCTGAGAATATTTGAAAAATGCACTTGAGTGCCATTAGAACTTTGAGCACCCACAGGTGGCACTTACTGGAGCAATGGCACAGCCCTGGGGACTCCCTAGCCCAGCTGTCCCCAAGGCACCCTTTGCTGGCATGAGCAGGGTGGGGTATGAACACACCCATCCCTCCTCCAGCCTTTAACAATAAATTGGGTTAAGTCTTCCACATTCTTGCTCTCTTCCCTTCCCCATGCCAGAGCCAGAGCAGTGTGGGGTTGCAGAGGTGGCTTCCAGAGCTCCTCCACTGCTGGAGAACAGAGCAGCAGAGGAAGCCAAGTGGGCACAGGAGCCATCAGGGCCCTGGTGGGGCTCAGACACAAAGAGTGGCCAGTGTCTTTATGGTTTCTCAGCCCAAAGAAGAGGTGAGTCAGCACGCAGAGAAAACAGGGAGTGATTTTCCTATGGGGCTTTGCAGGAGCCCTTTTGGTTCCAAGATCACTACCCAAGGCTGTGAGACGGCGGCACAGCACAACTCATTCTGTGGGAACCCTTGTTCATGTTTTGCAAGAGCTTGGGGCGGATGGGGACAAGCAAGAGGAAGAAAAAGCAACCAGCTGCAGTGACAGGAATGAGGAAGTCCAGAGTGTGGGGTAGCTCCAGGCCCAGCACAGCCTGGGCTCAGTCCTGGCAACAGCCTGGCAGGGCAAAGGGTGTCCCAGCTCCACCCTGGCATTGCTCAGCTCACCCCCTCACTCAGGGCTGGACCAATGAACAGGGGGGCTCATCCAGCCCCATAGGACTGGAGCCTTCTGCTTGGCAACTGCAGGCTCTGGGACCAGGAAAGGTTTTGTCCTGCCCATCCAACACTGGGCACATCACTCCACAGATGAACCCAGATCCCTCCCCTGGGCTCCTTCCTCTGCCGTGGAGATCAGGGAAAGACATGGGACAAAGGGAGGGTGAGATGGTGAGGGTTCCCCCTCCTGACCCAGAGCACCCACGTCTCTCTGAGCACACATTTTAATTAACACCGAGTGGCTGAGAGACCATCCCAGGCAGCTCTCGGCACAGCCCAGCCTGGGGAAATCAGCCTTAAATGGCAAAACCTGGCCCTGTCTGCGGTAACCAGCTGGAACAAGAGGCAGCAGAAACCGGAAACCAGAGAGCAGCTGAGGCCCTCCGCCCCCCTCCATTGCTTTGTAAACCTAAATTCAGCAGGAATATACCTTAGAAATGATCTCTTCCCTCCTCTGCCCTGTCCAAGTGCTGGGGGTGCCCTCCCATGGGATGGGTGCCCTGGATCATCCAGCACCCTGTTCATCCTGCATCCCTGCCCCTGGGACAGGCACAGGGAAAGAAAATGTCTCTGTATTTCCCCTCCCTTGTGCATCAAGGAACAATGAGGGACAGAAGCCCCCTCCCCAACCTCCCATTGTTACTTTTGTGTGTTAACTCCCAGCAGATTCCAGGGCATAAATTGCTTCCAAGAGAACTCTCCATGCTCAGCAGTGAAAACTTTTCTGAGCTCCCCCATGTACTGGGGTAGAGGGTACTCGGATGCTCACTCATCAAGGGAATTCTGAGGTGCTCCTCAGACCCAGCTGCTGTACAGGAGAGCCTTGGATCTGCTGGCTGCCTGAAGTCCCCAGCAAGGCTGATGTTCTTCGCTGGGTTGTGGACAAGGCAGGTCTCAGAGTGCAGGAGCCCACCAGTAGCATGAAGTTCTTCCCATAAATCACCAGTCCCACTTAATGAACCCTACACTTGTGCCTGGTGTATTGGGAGCTCCCAATATTTGCTTTGGCTGGTTTGTTGGCCACCCCACTTTTTTGGGATGAATTTATTCCTTTCACTTGGCTCAATCACATCCTGAGAGCAAGCAGGCAGAGAGCTGTCAGCCAGCTGCTCCTGGCAAATGCTGGGGTGGAGCACAAGGTCCTTCACCCAGCTGGTCCCATAGATTCCGATCTCTGGGATGGGACAGAGCCTGGAAAGCTGTGTGATCCCAACACTGAGACTTGCTGTGTTACCATTTCCCAGCACGTTTCTCCATGAGCACTCTGCCAGCAGACTCATTAGCTGTGACATCTCATTAAAGCAACCATCCTTGGGGGAATTGGCTCACACACAGGAGTACTGGGATTGGCGTGGCCCTTCTCCTCCCCGCCTTCAGACAGGAGCGAGGACAGAGCAGTGGGAGAAGCCCCATCCATTGGGATATGCACAGCAACTCCCCTCGCTGCAAGGGAAAACTGCAAAGGGAAAGTCAGAGGGAGAAGTCTGCACACATCAAAAAGGAATCAGCTCAGCAAAGTCACGATTATTTAAAAACCCCACAGACAGTCACAACTCCCATTGAGCCTGTGGAGGACGTGGCTTTCTCCTGTGCCAGGACCGGTTTCCCAGCTCGCCAGCCCAGTGGGAATGAGGCTTTGCCTGCCAGCCCCACTCTGTCACAAGGTCCCCACCCTGGCTGGCCAGGGGACAGGGAGTTGCAGCACCTACAGCCCGTGGACTGGGAGAAGCATGGAAATGGCCTGGAAACTGGCTCTGGGTGGATTTAATCCCATCTGATTTCCCCTTCTGTGAGCTTTTTCCAAGTCTTCTAACATTTTTCCCACTCCTAAATAAATATGTTTCCAGCATGGGATATACTCTTCTTCTCCAAACAGGAAAAGACAAGCTTCTTCATCTCCCTTTGCTCCAAAAGCCCTGAGCCTTAAGTCAAATAGGACACAACCACCCTTGGGTGGAAATGTAAATCCCGTAAGTCAAAGACCAATTTTAAACAACAAAATGGAGCTGTGGGACACCAGCAGAACTGTCAATTGCTGCAGCCATCCAGGGTGGTTGATTGTCACCATCAAAGGTGATGCTACCACCACCACTTGGCATCACTGCATCACTTCCAAGCTGCTTTCCCACTTAGGCTTGATCTTGCATAAGAATCACATAAAATCAGGGTCCAGGGATGGACACCCCACAGTCTGCATGGAAGGTGTTTCCTCACCTCTACCCCACGTCTCTGCTGCTGACAGTCCAGCCCAGGATTTCTGCCAGTGGCCACAAAGTGGTCCCTTCCTCCACACCTTGCCCAGTTGCATCTCCTGTAACTTCTTTTCTCCATCCAGATAAAGGGAAGTAGAGATTCCCTACAGCCCAAGCACTGCAGATGCTCAGCATGTTCTGGGACAGAGGAGGCTTTCCCCAGCCCATCCCAGCTGGCTCTGCAGCTCAGGTCTCTCAGCCCACCTTCACCCTGCTTTATTTATAATACTTCACACCTGGCAGGGCTGAGCATGAGCAGCTCAGTGAGAAGAACAAAGATGAAAAGGGGTTTTAAACCCCTTCAGCCTAACTTTTTCAAGCCTCAGAGAAGCTCAACCCCACTCAGCATGAACCCTTGGTCCTAGGAGGATGTCATTGTCCCTCCAATGCAGGCAGCAGAATCAAGCCACAAAAAAAGAAGAAAGACTCCAAGCCCCTTCTCCATGGTTTTATTTTTCTGCCAGCAGCTGCCAGGAGGAGTCATGCTGCTCGAGGAGGTCGGAGGGTATTTTTTCCCCACGGATTGCCTTGACCCAGGGTTGCATGAGCCCTGCCCTCCAGCCAAACCCAGCTGCCAGCAGCCGCAGCCGGGCCGGGCGCCCGCGGGGCTGTGGGGACCATCCCCCGTCACGCTGTTCCCACAGTCCCAGCCTTCGAAGGTTTCACCTTCTCCCAGGCGGAGCAGTGCTAATGACAAGTGAAGGATGGTGCCACACCTGCACAAAACCATTTTTGGAAGGACACCTGGGGAAGAAATGTTTCCCATGTCGCTGCTCTGTAATTAGCATTAATTACTAGGGCTTGTGAAACCTCTTCCCCATTTACTCCAGGCAGCATCTGACGGAAACTGTGGGAATCCCGTATGGCTGAGTCAGCCAGGAGCCGGGGAGGGGTCGATGGGCCCCCCACAGGGTGCAGGGATGAGTCCCTGGGGTCCCTCCCTCTGCCCCCCAGCCCATAGGGACAAGGTTTTGTCCCCAGGGGGCTGCAGGCCTGGTTAACACACCAAAAAACAGCTGATACTCATCCATCTCACTCTTCCCCACAAGGTGCCACTGTCCTTTCCCAGCCAGGGCACAACCTGGGACATCCCAGGGTTTGGGGGGGTTTGCATGTACTGCCCTTTAAAGCATCCTTTAAAGCATGGCAGAGTGGGAGGTTCCCCAGCAGCACATTTCCTCGGGTATTTGCTTCTCGCTCAGATCATTGCTGTCAGCAACACTCCAAGGTGTTATTATAGACCGGGGGAAAATCCACCCCAAAAACCTAACCCCAAGCAGCCACTTTGTCACCACCCAATGGCAGAGTACTGCTGCCTGAGTCATTTCTTCTCTCTTCTTCTTTTTTTTCTTTTAAATAATATTAATGATTAGAATGAGTCAGGACATTTCATCATCCTGGAGTGGCTTCAGAGTCATCTCACCCTGCCCCAGTGACTCCTCAGTGGCTTGGGGCTGGGGATACATCCAGCCTTCCCCCTCCAGGGTGGGGTGCAGCTGCTGCAGCCTCACCCCCAAACTGGCAGCTTTTGGCTTCAAAATAAAGTAATAAAACACGAGGAAAAAAACCCACCTGCAGGACCTGTTTTCTCCCTGTCTGCTTGCAGCAGCTCAGGGTGCTCCAGCAGCATGGGGGGACGGGTGACCACAAATGCCACCCTGGGTGGGGGTCCCAGTGGCACTGAACATCACGATGGGCATCGCAGGGGCAATGCCCAGGTGACCCTCAACTTTCCACACATCATCGTTGCTGTGACCTCCAAGGGTGGTCACAGCTCCCGGCACCACATGGGACTCCTGTCCTTCCCCAGGGACCCGGGCGTCCCCTCACCCTCCCACTTGACCTAACCTCCTGTCCATAAATGGAGAGGTTTGAGAGCTGTCCCCGGGGTGGAGGAGGAGGAGAAAAAAGGAGAATAATGCCAAGAATGCAGGACACAGCTGAGGAGCCCAGTCCCAGCCCCTCGACACGGGGCTGGGGGCTATGGGACGGCCGGCCTGGGTGCTGAGGCAGCCTGGCCAAAGCCCAGTCCTGTCCCTGCAAGCCACCCCACAATAGTCACTGGAAAGGTGCTATTTTTGTTTCTCTGATTTTCTCACCAGCTGGGGACTTTCTGAGGTTGGGCTGCCCCATTTCCATCTCAGCACTGTGGAGCAGCTCTGGGGTGCAGAGCTGTGCCCCCACACCCGAGGAGTGTCTCTTTGCAGCAATGTGTTCCCTGCAATGCTGTCACCTTGCAGCAGCGTGTCCCCTGAGCAGATGATGCCCCCACCCCTGCAGCAGGGTCCCCTTCCGGTGAAGTGTCCCCCTGCAGAGACACATCCCCTTTCACCCTCTCTTCACCCCATCACCTGTGGGAAAGTCACACTGGGACGGATGTGAGATGCAGGGGTGGCCTCAGAGGTGGGTGGCACGGAGGGTGCCAGCAGCCACGCGCCCCGGCTGGCACTGCAGGCCAGGCCTCTGCTCGGGGCCAGAGTCCAGCGCCTTAAAATAGAAAGCGAAAACATTCGGGTGCCCCGTCCGGATGGGCGAGGGGGGCCCATCCCCACCTCTACCAGCCGAGCACCGCCCCGAAGTCTCACGACCCACCCTGCTCACCAGCCACCCTTTCCCCAACCCGCCAGTGCCCATCCCCAGGGTCAGGGTGGATCCCTTTGGGTTCTCTCGGAGAATTGCTCCAGCGGCTCGCTCGAATCCTCCATAAAAGGAAAAACAGCCAGCAGGTAGCACTGCCAAACTTAGTCATCCCCAGTCCGGCAGCGCTCGCAGCTCCGTCAGCAGCAATTTCCTCTCCACGCTCCCCTCTGCGCGGGGGGGACAGGGAGGAGCAGCTGTGCCTCGGCCAACGCCGTGCCGAAAGCTCCGGGCTTGGCCGAGGGCTGTGCTGGACACGCTGGGATGGGGAGATGCTGCCGTGGTCCCAACCAAGATCCAGGGGAGAAATGAACACCCTGGGGAAAACAAAGTTTTGCGCCTGGTGCAGTGGTACCGCTGTTGGTCAGGCACCAAAATCTCACTTTCAGCAAAGAATTTGTTCCTGAGCACAGATGTGCGGATGTACCTGGGAGCACCTTGAAGCACCTGGAATTTGGTGGGCAAAGCCTGTTTGCTGCCCATGGGACAGGTGTCACAGAGCCCGTCATTAATATAAGGGACCTCCAGCCACCTCCAGAACACACGGACTGGGACTGGGTGCTGGTCCCTTCCTGGTGGTGGGACGGCTCCAAGGGTGACCCCCGAGCTGGCCCAGGGCATCCCTGAGTCCCCTGCCATGCCACATCCTCCAGCCCCGGTTCTGCCTTGATTTCCCCACTAAGGAAGCAGGGTTGACCGCCTGCTCTGCCCCAGGGCACATTACTGAGCCTGAGAGGAGTGACCAGGGCCCAGCAGGGCTCCTCATCCCTGCAGGATTGCCCACGAATAGCACAGTCACCCGGGATTGCGTCACAGGCAGCAAATGCCCTGGGGTGTGAGGAAGTGACATCTCCTATTACCCCAGGAGACAGCTTGGGTGTTGGTCCAGGTGGCTGTGTCATGTACACATCCCTGTCACTTCACCATGGGGATACAGCATCACTACAAGGTTTGAAGCCTTCTCCCAACCAAGGAGGGGAATCAGACTGGTGGCATCCCCACTGCACAACAGGCTAAACACCCCAAAACACTCTTGGGGAGACTGTGCTCAGCTGGCACCAGCTGGCACCAGGGTTTTGCAGACAGGCTGGCTGCCCCAGTGAATGATTCACTCCAGCAATAAAAGATTGGAGATGTTCTGGTGATGTCTCACCAGAACATGCAGGGCCATGGGGTGTGCAGTGTCCCCGGGGCAGAAGGGAGTGAAAGGTCTGTGTGGGGGCCAGGTGCTCTCCAAATCACAAAGAGAGGTTGAGATGGATGATGCTGAGAGTGTCATGTGGTGTCTCTTGTCCCTGTGCTGGGTACTACGATGTGGATCAGGCTGTGATGGAGAGACTGGTTACACCACCACTTTGTCAACTTAGTGCAAGGTGAACCAGCCTGAGTGGACAAGCTGGAGTCCGCTCTGAGCAGCACCGAGCCTGCGGCTTCACCAGCAGGGATTTGGTGGCACCGGAGCACCCAGTTCCAGTGCTGTGACACCCACTCCCACCCTAAGCTCAAATCCTGCAGCATCTGCTGCCAGACACAGCTGTGGTTCGTGTTCCCAGTGATGCCCAAGAGGAAGCGACCTGCTCCCAGAGAGAAACACCATCCCAAGAACAATGCTCCGGTGGGGCCGGAACAAGCACAAGCCCCCACCCTCGCTCCCCCAGCGCTTTGTTCTTCTCCATGTTGTCCGTCCTGCCGCGGATCGCCGGGACCCGCCCACCGAGCCGGCCGTCCCGCTGCAGTGCGCAGCCGCGCTGCTGGGTGGTGCTGTTGGGATGCACACTGCGCGCAGCGCACCGCGCACCGGGACGCGGGACAGGGCACGCCGGGATCCGCGGTACGCCCGGGATCATGCACACCAAGGTGAACGGAGCACATAGGATGGCGCATGCCCACGTGTACAGGGGATCGTGTACGCTGCGCTCAGGATCAGGCAGCCATGAATCCCCAAGGAACATGTGTCCTTAAGCTGCACGTGCCTGTCCCTGTGTTTGTAAAAAAATCCTGTGACAAGACAGGCTGCAAGAGCCCCGGAGTTCTGATTGTATCAACAACAAACAGAAAACTTGAGCAGATCAAGGAACCATCCCGATCTCCACCGGTTTCATTTGCATCTTAATACAAGCAGTCCCAATGCAGGAGTCACTGAAAAATCCAGTCCGGGTTTTCCCCCATTCCATACACCGGGTAAAATCCATTCCGGGTTTCCCCCCCCCCCCCCCCCCATTCCATACACTGGGAAAAATCCATTCCGGGTTTCCCCCCCCATTCCGTACTCTGCGAAAGATCCAGTCCAGGTTTTTCCCCCATTCCGTACTCCGGGAACAATCCAGTCCGGGTTCTCCCCATGCCGTGCTCCCTACCCCTGCTTTTGCCCGATGATGAGATTTTGGGGCAATTTTTCTGTGCACGTGGGCTCACGGACACGGCACACAGGGTCACGGACACCAAGATGCGCCCTGCCTGTGGGGTCATGCACACCAGTGCGCGTGCTGCACACAGGATCACGCACACCGCGTGTGAGAGCACGCACATGTGAGCCCCCCCAGCCCCAGCACCGCCGCATGCCCAGAGCTGGGCCCCTGTGCCGAGGTTTTGGGTGTCAGGGCGGCGCCCGCATTCCTGCCGTCCCGGGGAACTCTCGCAGCCAGCGTGGCCGGAGCTCCCCCAGCCCCGATCCCTCCTTGTGGTCATTCGCCCACGGACAAAGCCAGCGCCTGTCAGCACTGGGCGAGCAAAGGGAGCTGTGGGACAGCCGGAGATGAGGGGGTCAAAAGCCCCCCCACCTCTCACTGCCACTGCTTTCACGCCAGCAGCTTCCAAGTTTGCTGAGCTGGAGATCAGATCTGGCCCTTCTTTGCAGGGGACACAGGGAATCATGGAATCCATGCCCAATGGAATTACTCTCAACTCATCAAGGGGCTCCAGATTCTGGGACTTCCCCCACCTTAGCCACCCCTCCTTGCAGATGCCACAGGAAGAACATCTTCAGCTTTCAGCCCGGATGTGGTTTTCCACAAATCAGATGGCAAGCAAAGCTGGACTCCTGCTGCCGCAGTTTCTCCATGTGCAGAGCTCCGGCCAGCCCCACTACACGGATGCACAGGAAGCCCAGACACCGAAGGGAGATGGGCATGGATGTACATAAGGAGATAAATGCAGGGCTGTGAGGACTCCTGGGCTGTCCAAGGGCCAATATCCTGGTCTGGGACAACACTCCCTTCCCTCCTGCCTTCCAGCAGCCATTCCATCCCAGCAGGTCGGTTTGTGTTACTGGGACAAGCAGGGCTGGGCACTGCAGACCCCCCTGTCCAAGGGGTTCTGCTGCTGGGAGAGTCTGCAATCCCATGAGAAAATGCAATGGGGAGCAAGATACTGAGTCACCTGGGGACTCAGTTCAATTCCTTTCACCACTTCCCACATTTCTCAGTCCAGTGGCTCAACTATAGTCCCATTCCTTTCTGCATCCAAAAAAAAAAAAAAAAAAAAAAAAGAGAGGGACTACGGTGCCCCTGGACCAGCACTGACAGGAATCAAGAAGGGCCAGGTGGGAGGTGCAGGGCTAATCCCCAAAGGCCCCATTCCTAATCCTGACTAATGGACTCTTTTCACCATTGACAATGGAGTTATCCATCTGGAAGGGGATCTCTGGGCCCAGGAAGGCACAGCTGGTGGGGCCAGGGCTGGGCAGGGAGGTTTGACCCCTCCCCCCAGCCTGAAACTGCTGCTTCCAGCCCCTTCCCTGGCCAAAATCCCACCTCCCTCCTGCAGGTAAGGATGCACACTCTGCTGCTGCCCTGTAATGCCCCAATGTCTCCATCAAGGAGTCAAACAACCCCCTCACCTTCTCTCCAAATCACAGGCTGTAAAAGCCCCCCTGCCCCTCTCAGCCCTTTATAGGGATCCCACGGGACATCCCAGCTGGCTCCTATTACTGCTCCTATTACCAATACCTCATCCTTGAAGAGATGCTCCCCCTGCTCTGGGAGTGTTTGGGGGGAATCCCCTGGTCTTGTTGGGGCTTGACCTCAGTTTCTCTCCAGGCTGAGCTTCAGCCCCCTGACCCCACCAGAGGGGATTTGTGCACCTGTGGGTGCAGCCCCCGAGGGGGTCTTGGCACCAGTCCCCTGTGACAGCATCCTGCAATGTCCATGTCCCCTCTGAGTCCTGTGAGAAACTGGGGAGATAGCAAACACAAAACCACGAGCTGTCACCTCCTCCTCACCCCCTATCCACAGAGGCTTGATCAGAGTCTGCTCATCCCCGTTCCTGATGTCCCCCCTGCTGCACTCTGACTCATTTCCAAGCCTTCTCCATCCCTCTTATGTCCTCTTTGGGATGTGCCGTGCTCCATCTCAAGGTGAGGATGGAACCACAACGTCATGTTGGGTCCTGCCAGAGGTCGGGATCACCATCCCAGCCATGCTCAGACCAGATGCTGCAGATCCAGAGAGCAGCTGTGCCCTGGGAATTCAGGCAGTAAACGCCTGAACCTTCCCTGCCTTCCCTTCCTCTGCCCACCAAACCCTCTGGCAGTCCTGGATGAGGCTGTGAGCAGAGGCAGCACTGGACACAGTGCATGGACTGCAGTGGGAAACATGGATCCAGGCATGACCGAGTGAGGAAATCAGAGCAGAAAGGAGCTGTTGTCGCACGCTGAGTCACCTGCTCTGCCCGGCTGCCGAGTGCCTGGGCCGGGCTATTTTGGAGCTGCGTGGGAGATGCTGATAACACACTTTCTTCTTCCCTGCAAACTCCTCTGTGCTGACTCTGCGCTGCAGCAGGGAATTAAAAGTGGGGACGGGCAACAGGGATGGCACTGGAGTCTTCCTCTGGGCCTCCTGCTTGAGGTTTCACAGCTACAAAAACCCGCAGAGCTCTCACATGCTCCGCTTGCAAACTGGGCAGCAAGGAATAAACACGTTCTAATTTTCTTTTTTCCTGTTTTTTTTCCTTCTTTTTTTTTTTTTTTTTTTTTAAAGGCTGGAAAGCATCCCTTGACAATTGATTATTTTGTCCCATAGAATGCCCTGTGTCTCTCATGTCCTGCTCTTGGGCACTTGCACAGGATTACAAGAGCCTTGTGTCCCAGCAGAGCCCCCGGGGACCAGGCAGGGCACTGGGTCCAGGACAAAGAGCATCGTCCCCACCACAGAGGTTAATCACTGCTACACAAAGGGTCTTTTAAGCTTTCCTAATAAAATTCCTTCTCCTGCTGGATGAACCAAGCTCCAGCCTCCACCCCACCTCCGCAGGGTCCTTGGGGGAGACAGAGGAAGGGGCAGGTTTTTGCTTTAGTTTCTGGTAATGTGAAAACCACACCAGAAAACACCAGAAAATGAACTGGGGTGGGAAGAGAGGGACAAATTCCCAGTGCAGACTGTGTGCTCTCATCCACTTCCTTCCTTCATTTGCCAGTGTCCAACATCTAAACTGCTTGAAACAAGGTACTTCAAACATTTCCATCCCTTTTTGCTCTCTGGATGCAATTAAATTATGTTAAGGGGATAAATCCAGCTAATAAAGCTGAGCAAGCCACATGACCAGTGCCATGACTGATCCTGATGTCCAGGAAACAGGAACTTGGCTGAGCCCCCATCACACTCCACCACTGTCCCTTGCTTCCCGAGCAAACCCCCTTGGGGCAGCATCCCATGGGAAAACATCTCTGGAGCTCGATCTGCCTCTCCAAGCCCCTCTCTTAGGGCTGCTCTTTGTTTTCCCTGGTGCTGCTGCGTTTTTTTTTAAATACAGCCTAATACAATTTTAATGAGGCCGAGGCGCCTGCCAACTGTCGGGAGGGCCGTCGGAGAACCTCTGCGGAGCTGGCTGCTGGCATATGGCAGCGAGGCCGGGGCAGCCGGGCACCCCGGGGTGTCCCCGTGGCCCCCAGCAGCAGCAAGGGACAACTGGGGACCTGGGAAAATTCAGCCTCCAGCCAGGATGTTGAGTCTCCACCTGGGACTCGTAGTCCCTGATCTCTGGGTGGTTTTGGCAAAGCCCTTTATCCTGCTGGAGGACAGCTCGATGGCTGCATAAGGTCACCTCATCCTGCACAAGGGCTCCCGTTTTCACAAACCCTGTCCCACGTGGGATGGGCGTGGCTGAAGAGACGGTGACCACCAGCAGTGCATCCCTAATCTCTGCTGAACCACCCCTCCGTGGGGTGAGCAGGCATCTGCATTGTGGGGGGGCTTCCCAGGCCCTCCTTGGCCATCTCACAGCCACTGTCACCACCAAGTGGGACATCAACACCCCCAGGATGGGCTTGTGTGTGCCATGGACACTAAACAGTCCGTGGGTGTCCCAGGGAAAGCAGGTGACTGGTGTCCACTCTGCTGGGGATGAAAACCGATGAGCAGCCCCCTCACAGTGAGGCCCCAAACTTGCTCCATCAAGGAAGGACAAGGAGGGCTTGGGCCAGGCTGGCAGCCGGGATGTGGCTTGAATCCTGGGGACAGATGTGTGCCAAGGGAGGGAGCGGCTTTGGACACCCTGTGCCACAACTGTGCCCAAGGGTCTGTGTACTCTGGAGGGCAGGAGGGGGACACACAGCCCAAAGCATCCCTGGCTGCTGTGTCCCGGGCTGGTGCTGCTGCCTCCACGCTGCCCCTTCACCTGGGGACATCTCCCACTGCCCTCCTGGGAGCACTCAGCTGGAACAACCCATTGCACCCTCAAACTCTTCGCCAGACACTGCTGTATCCTGCTTTTGCTGGCTCTGTCCCCTCTGAGCCCCTGTGCCTGCCCCTGGCACCGTGCCAGTGTGCCCTGCATCCCACCCTCCCTGCAGTATCCAGCTCTGCCTTCCCAATATCGCAAGCTCAAATGAAAATCCCGGGATTGCTCACAAACGAAGCCTGGCTGCCACAAAAACTGTCCAGACAAGCATGAAAATCTGAGGGTGTTTCTGTGCCTGAGGCAGGCAAGACAGGGATCACTCCATGACCGGGACTCCTTTTCTCCTGGCTTTTCTCTTTTGGAGCTGGGATCTCTTTGAAGTCCCAGTGGATGAGTCCCACAGCCCCTTCAAGAGGATGTGGCCACCTCATTCTGGAAAGCCCTTGTCATGGATGCCGTGTGCCAGGGATTGGGCCTCCTGCAGGAGCGGTGGTGGGAGGGCTGGGGGGATGACCTCAGAAGCATTTAGTCACGGTGGCTTGCAAAGATGATGGGAAATGCAACGTACAGAGGGAAACCCAGCGCCTTTCCTACCGCTCCAGTGCGCCGGGACGCATGGATGCACTCGGGGAATGAGCTTTGGCTGCTGCACCCCCAAGTCAGGGGAGCACTGGGCACCCTTTGCCACCACAGTGACATGTGAGGAGGTCTCAGATGGTGTTTGGGGCTCTCCCATCCCCCAGGAGCACAGGGTGCAGGCAGGGTGGTTGCAGGCAGGGTGGGTGCCCACTCTGGAGGGACAAGATCTGCTGAGCCAGGCAGTGCCATCCATCCAGGCAGTGCCATCCATCCACACAGTGCCACCATCCAGCAGTGTCACCCATCCATGCCACGCTGCTGGGCGGTGGGGAGAAAACAGGGTGGGTTTTTCTTTCTCTGCATAATTGCTTTTTTTTGTTGTCGTTGTTGTTGTTGTTGAGGAGAAAAGCTGTTTCTTTCCTGGCCTCATCACCATCTGCCCGTGGCGGCCGGGGAAGGCAGAGACCAGCAGCTGTGGGTCTGGGCAGCTGCTCAGCCTCACGGCCAGCTCTTAATGCAGGGGGCCTTTGAGCCAGAGCAGCAAAAGGGATTTACTGGATCTGCCTCACTGGAGCTTGGGGGGGACCTGTTTCCAACCCACTCAAGGGGCTGTGAGGTTGGCTCTGGTTGGCAATGGTCTGTCTGGACTTGCAGGGCTGGGCAGCAAGGATGAGCACAGAGCAGGGCTGGGCAGCAAGGGTAACCATAGAGCAGGTCTGGCCAAGACTTCCAGGAAAACAAAACCCATCCCAAGCTGGCAGGTTTGCCCTGGAGAGGTTGTGCCAGTGACCCCTGGGCAAGGGCGGGTGGTGCTGGCTGGGGGTGGAGCAGGGGCTCTAACCAGTACAGCCAGTGCAGAACCAGTGGAGCCTGAAGGGCCTTGGGACGTGGGGTGGGATGCCATCCTGCCTGGGGCTGATGAGCCTGGGGCAATTCTTTGTGCCAGCCCTGAGCACACACTGTTGTGCCCTCGAAGCCATGCCCACACTCAGCTCTTCACTTGTCCTGCTTCAGCTGGGACAGGCAGTTTAACTCCCTGATCCAGCTGAAAATCACCCCATCTGTCCTTCCCATCATCCCTCTTTCTCCAATTTTCTGATTTGGCACATCCCCCCAGCCAGCTCCCCCCTGTAAGCTCAGGGCTGTGCTTGAGCCAGCTTCAAATTGACCCCTGTGGCTGTGCTCCTGCTTATTGGTTTGTGTCCCTATTACAGACACAAGAAGTGTTCCTGTCCCCAAGGAGCAGTGGGCAGCACCCTTGGGCAGCACAGGCAACCCTCTCCAGGCTGGACTCTTCCTGTCTCCAGGTCAGTCCTCCTGTAAGTGCCACCAGACCATGGCCTCACATGCACAGCAACACTGCCCACCCACCCCCTGAGAAACAGCCTCAAAATGCCCCCTTGTGCAGGAGTGCCCCTGTTTCTTCTTCTGGATTTGCTGAGGGAATTCAGTTCCCCAGGGCCAGGATGCTCCAGCCTCACTGGTGCCTGGCACAGGGCGCTGGGATGGCTCAGAGATGGCAGGAGGCCACAGCATCCGTCACCCTTCTCCCCATCTGTCCCACAGCCTTGTGGCATGGCCAACAGCCCAGGAGGGACAGAGGGGTGCAGGGGGGTCTGATAATGTCTTGGAGTGGGATGTGGGATGTGCAATCAGAGGGATTCTTGCAGTGCAGGAGAGGGACTTGCAGTTCAAGTTGGTGTTGTGCAGTGCAAGGGGTGGTCTCATAATATGGGGGGTCCTGCAGTGCTTAGGGGGTCTTGCAATGTGTAGGACCCTGCAATTCAAGGAGGGGTCTTGTTTTACAGTGGGGGTCTTGCTATGAGTGTTTGGGGGTTCTTCAATTCGAGGGGCCCCTTCCTGAAGGGGTCTTTCCATGCTGGACTTGTGCTGGAGGAGGAGGTCCTGCAATTCATGGATGCTCCTGAAATGCATGGAGAAGTCTTGCCACGCCAAGGGGTCTTTCAGTGTATACAGGGCGGTCTTACATTTCAAGGGGACTCTTGCTGTGCTTGGAGCAGTCTTGTCATGAAGTGAGGACTTGCACTGTGTGGGGCCCCTGAAATGCAGGGAGGGGTCTTGCCATGCACTGGGGACTTGCGGGGGGGGGGTGTCCCGTGATTCAAGGAGCCTCCTGAAATGCAGGAGGGATCCTGTTATACACTGGGAGTTTTGCAACGTGGGAGGATCCTGCAATTCATGAGGGCTTTCGTAATGCAGGGAAGGGTCCCCGCAAGCAGGGGAGTCCCGCAGGAGGGAAGTGGGGGTGATGTCCTGCGACTCGAGGGGGCTCTGGCTGCGCCTGGCGGGGTCCTGGCCTGCCTCGGGGCCCCGCGGCGATGCGGGGGGCGGGCGGGGGTCGCGGTGGGGGCGGCCCCGGCGGGCGGGGGGTGCGGGAGGCGGTGCCGCGGCCGCGGCGCTATAAAGGCGGCGGCGGCGGGGCGGGCGCGGCGGCGGCGGTCGGTGTCGTTCGCTCGGTGTCGGTCGCTCGGTGTCGGTCGGCGGCGGGGCAGGATGACGGCCAACGGGACGGCGGAGCCGGTGCAGATCCAGTTCGGGCTGATCAACTGCAGCAACCGGTACCTGACGGCGGAGGCGTTCGGGTTCAAGGTGAACGCCTCGGCCGCCAGCATGAAGAAGAAGCAGATCTGGACGCTGGAGCAGGACGGGGAGGACTCCAGCGCCGTCCTGCTCAAGAGCCACCTGGGCCGGTACCTGGCGGCCGACAAAGACGGGCGGGTGAGCTGCGACAGCGAGGAGCCGGGCCCCGACTGCCGGTTCCTGGTGCTGGCCCACGGCGACGGGCGGTGGTCGCTGCAGTCCGAGCCCCACCGCCGCTTCTTCGGCGGCACCGAGGACCGCCTCTCGTGCTTCGCTCCCGCCGTCTCTGCCGCCGAGAAGTGGAGCGTCCACCTGGCCATGCACCCCCAGGCCAACCTCTACAGCCTGGCCCGCAAGCGCTACGCGCACCTGGGGCCCCGCCGCGACGAGCTGGCCGTGGACCGCGATGTGCCGTGGGGCGTGGACGCGCTCATCACCCTCCTGTTCGTGGACCAGCGGTACAGCCTGCAGAGCTGCGACCACCGCCTGCTCCGCAGCGACGGCCGCCTGGTCCCCGCCGCCGAGCCCGGCACCGCCTTCACGCTGGAATTCCGCTGCGGAAAGGTGGCCTTTCGCGACGGGGAGGGCCGCTACCTGGCCCCCTCGGGGCCCAGCGGCACCCTCAAGGCGGGCAAGAGCGCCAAGGTGGGCAAGGACGAGCTCTTCGCCCTGGAGCAGAGCTGCCCGCAGGTCGTGCTGAGAGCCGGCAACGATAGGAATGTCTCCACCCGGCAAGGTACGAGGGGACGGGGACTGCGGGTGCGGGGAACGGGACACCTCGGCCGCCCCGGAGTCCAGGGGTGTATCCGCCTCGGGGTGCGCCCCTGCCTCCCTCGGGTATCAGCTTCCATCGGGCATCGCCCGCCCCCAGCAACCCCTTGCATCCCTCCGGCATCACTTCTCCTGCATCTCCTCAGAATCGCCGCCTCGGAGTGGCCCCCCCAACCCCCAACATCTGCTGCCTTCCTGCAGCAGCCACCCCACAGGCTGCCCCCCTGCATTCCTCTGCCATCGCCCCCGTAGTGTCGTCCCCCCCCGCTCAAACCCCTTCTCACACCCCTCCCCTGGAGCCGCCATCTCCCCCGGGCACCCCCTGCACCCCTCAGCATGGCTGCCCGCGGTCCCTCCCCCAACGCCCCATCACGATCCCCCCGCATCCCTCCCACATCCCTTTCCCTTCCCCCTCCCGCATCCCTTCAGCATCGCCTGCCTGGGGGCCCCCATCCCTCCGGCACCCCCATCCCCGCACCATCGCCTCTGCAGGGCGCCCGGGGGGGGCAGGGATGGCGAGGGGCCTGCCTTGGGGTGCAGGGATGGACGGGGAGGGGGGCTGGGAGGGGGTGGATGGGGTCTTCCCTCGCCGTGAAGGAGGCAGGGCTGTTTCCCTCGCCTTCCTTCCTGTGGAGCTCATTGTTCGCCCAACAAAGCCTCCACCAACCTCCCCCTTGCCCGAGCACGGCTGAGCCATGTACCCAGCGGAGCAGGGAGGCTGCGGGTCCCACCGGGGGCTCTGGTTCCCCGAGGGGCTGGAGTTCCCATGGGTCGGGGGCTGGGTGGCAGCGTTACATAAAGGGCTTTGCCAAAACGCCCGCATCCTGCATCCACCCGCACAAAGGGAGCCGTCCCTCCGCACTCGCTGCTCCGGCCCCGTCCCCTCCGCTTGCCGGAGGGGCCACGGTGCCACCCGCCTCGGGGACCCGGTCACATTCAGAGCTCCCCGGGCACGTGGCCGCCCGCTGCCCGCGGGTGCCCACCGAGCATCCCAGCCCCTCACCCAGGGGTCCGTGCTGGAAGATGGGGGGTCCCCGCTCTGCGATGCCGGCGGTGCCCGGTGTGTGCCGTGGGTGCCCCGGGGCTCATCGCCGGCGCGCCAGGTCAGGCCGGCGCACGCCGGTGTGGGATGGGTACGAGCATGCAGCAAAGCCTGGAGGAACAGCGGGGAATTTTTTTTGTGTGTATGTATTTCAAGGTTGCTGCTTAACCCTGATCCGTGCCTGGGCAGCTCCGTGCAGGGAGCTCCCTGCATTTCTCCTGTCCGAGGGCAAATCCTGCGCTGCAAAGCAGCCCCTTAAAAATCAATAATAAAATCTGCCAAGATGGGCAGTGGGGGTTGTTTTCCCAGGCATGGGGATTTGGGGAAGAGGAGGAGAGGATGGCGGGAGGCTGCCGCAGCGCCGTGGGGGAAGGGCTGCTGCAGCCCTTTGTCACCAGAGATGGGGAAACCAGATGTGGGGGGAGATGTGAGGGACGGAGTGGTGGCGGTGGGGGACCCCGTGGTGGGGGGGTGGCCCATGGAGCGGGTGGGAATGCTGCTGGCCGACCCTCCGCTTTGTCTAATTCGGAAGGGATGGGGGAGCAGGAAGGGGGGGGAACAAATCTCCCCAGCAACAGAGGGCTCTGGGCTGTGCCCGGCCCCTTTCCAAGCAAAATACAGCGGGAAGGGCCGCGCTGGGGCTGCACATCCTCACTCGAGTCCGTTTTGGCTGGAGAAGCCGTTTCCACCCGGTTTATCCCTCCTGATGGCAGGGAAAGGCTGGGAGCTGCCGCTTTCTGGGGCTCATCCTCCCTTCTCCCATTGTGAAAGCGCCGTGTCCCAAGGTTGCCAAGAAGGCAGCAGAAACAGCCGTCGGAGGAAGCGGTTCCAGACAGCCCTTTCCCCGGCCGAGCTGATAAGGGCCATGCTGCTGGCAGATGCTCCCATGGTCACTGGGGATGGGGGATGTGGGATGCGGGCAGGGAGTGACTGTAGCTCGACACAGCCTCGTGGGAAAAGGCAGCTTGTTCCTGTGTGGAGTCAAGCAGGGAGCAGGGATGGCAGTGGCTGTCCCCCGTCTGCCCCATGGGAGGAGCAGAGATGGGTCCGTGGGGCTCTTCTGTGGTTCCCTTGGCTGGGATCCAGCTTTGGAACAGAATTGTCCCACCAGTGCCAGGTCAGCTCCTGGCTTGGAGTCTCCTCCCTGTCCCGGGGATGGCCAGTGTCAGCATCCCCTGCACACAGGGGACCACGCCACAAACACCCCCGGGGCAGGAAGGGATAACCCCAGGGACTGGGGATATGCACCCCTCTTCTGCCTCCAGCCCTTCAGGACAGGATCCCCGGGCTCCCTGAGAGTTCCCATCTCCCCATCGCACCTCAAACGGAGCGGAGCCGGGTGCTGCCAGCAGCGAGCAGCCTCCTCCCCGCTTAATGGCTCCTTTCTAGCCCGGCTGCGGCAACAAAGGGCCCTTTGTGGGCGGGAGGGTCCCGGGGGCAGAGCGCTGGCGTCCTCCCCGCTGGGCCCCTGCCAGCCCCCCGCCCGCCCGAGGTGTGCCCCTGCCCCCCACCCGCATGGGGGAGAGGATGGGCTGGCTCGGGAGAGAGGAATTCCAGGAAACGGGATCTGGGGAGGAGGGCGAGCGAGAGCAGCGGTGAAGGGAGCACGCTTGGACATGCCGCGTTGGCAGCGGGGAGCTCTGCCCTGGGGCCAGGAGCCCTCCCGGCATGGGCTGAGCCGGATTTCCCCCCCCAGTTCATCGTGGTGCCACGGCAAGGCAGGGAGATGCGGCTCCAGGGCAGCGGGCACGCAGGCTCGGATGCAGATTTTCCGTGCAGTGGCCTGCTGACACTTGGGGGATACCACAAAGCCACAGGAAATCCACAGGGAAGGAGGGGTGGGTTTTTCAGGAAGTTCATGTTTCACCCCTCCCCGTGACCCCTTTGCAGAGCTGCACCCCCAGCAGAGGAGCTGCTGGTTCCCCGTGCTCCAGGCTGTTGGATTTAGACAAAAACCTGTTTGGATTTCTGCGGGGGTGCAGTGTAAGCCCAGCTGAAGGGCAGGGAGGGGGCAGGAGGAGTCTCTGAGCACGTGTGCGGGTGCAGTGCTGGGTGGAGGTGCTAGAGCCCCGCAGGGAGCCCAGACCCGACCTGTGCTGGCAGTCCCATCCTGAAATCCTGCCCCGCTGCCCTGAGGGCCTGGGGACACTGCAGGGTGCTGCTGGCACTCCCGTGGAGAAATCCAGGCTCGGTTTTTTTGGACATAACCGTGGGGTTTTTGAAAGGAGAGTTGGAAGATGGGAAAGGTGCTCCTCTCCATGGAGCTCATCCCACTGGCTTCCCAGGACGGCTCATGGGAGATGTTCTGTGTGATTTGAGTGCAGAGGGAAAGTTTTCTACATGCCCTGAATGCCCCCACGCTGTGTCTGCAGCCGCCCATGGTGTGGAGGTCAACACAGCTACAACAAACTCTGCTTCTTTAGAGGGAAGAGCTCAGCTCTGTGGGAAGTACAGGAAGGTCTGTGCCTGCTCTGAGATGGCCTTAGGCCTCCTGGTACATCCACAGTCGTGGCTGGAGAGCAGCCAAGGCTCCAGCATCAATCCTGCAAACCCACGAGCTTGGAAACCTCGGCAGCCAAGGACTCGGGGAGCCTTTTCCTGCTCTCTGAGGACCTCAAGCCCAGGGACTCGGCGTTAGGAAGCCCTGGGGAGACAACATGCCTCAGCCTTCCCAACCTCTGCGTTTTCCCCCAGATCCCTGTAGCAAACCTGCGTTGCAGACGGAGCTGGAGGACATCCCACGCTGGGAATTTTGGGGAGCGCAGGTGTACCTGCACCCCCCTCCCAAAGAGCCGCCGTGTGCTCGCCCCCCTCCTGCCTCCAGCTGTAATTAGCAGCTTCGTCAAGGTCAGGAAGAGCAGTGCCAGTTCCAGACTGTAAATTTACCAGGAGCATTAATTAATCCATGATTGCAGTGGGAGCGGCCGCGGCTCCCTGCCACAGCCCTGGGCTGCCACAGCAGGGGGGTGGCTGTGGGGACAGCCTGTCCTCCACCGCGGGGACATGGGGACATCTCTGTGGGACCCCGTGCTTCCTGCAGTGTCCCCCATCCCGCCCGGCTCCGAGCCCCCAACTTTCCTGCTCCAGCCCAGTCCCAGCCCTTTGAAGCCTCCTCCTGCCCCAGCCGTAGCCGCATTCCTTTGTGCTGAGTCGGTGTAACCCAACCCCTCGCTGCTTTTGGGGAGGGGGCGGTGGGAGACCCTCCTGCTGCCGGGTCCTTCCAGGCACTGGGGAAGCCAAAGCTCCGTGAAAGGTGAGGCTGGCAGAGAGGTGGAGGAGGCCGGTGGGTGCACTGTGCTCCGTGCTGGGGGTCTCTGGGGAGAGGGAATAGTGTTTGGAGGCTGTCTCCAGCCCGGCCAGTCCTGCTCTGTGGCACACAGCATCCCCCTGGGCCCTGCAGGTCAGCGAGTTCTTCCCAGAAAAGTGCAGTGAGTGGAAGCACCACCCCCACTCCTCCCCCACAAACCACAGGGACCCACAGCTCTCGCAGGTTTGGGGGGCCCAGCGGTGCTGCCAGCCTTGAGGGATGGGCTGTGTCCCCCAGGGTCACCTCCCTACAGCCCAACCTCACTGTGAGCCCCCGCAGAGCCCCTCTCTCTCTGTTTTACAGCTCTGGATTGGGGCTGGAGCTGCCTGACGCCAGGATGCAAAATCAAAACCAAATGTTCCCACAACCGCCAGCTCAGCCCCCGGCAGTGCTGGGAGGCGGCGAGTGTGAGATGGCTCTGGAGCCGAGGACGTGGCCAGTGGGGCTGGGCTGGTGGCCATCGGCACCCATTGGCCCCTGTGCTGCCCAAATACCCTGGGGAGAGAAGCACCAGGGTGGCTGAGTGTCCATCAGGAGAGTAATGGAATCACAGAATGGTTGGGTTGGGAGGGATCACAGGCAGGGACACCTTCCACTAGAATGGATTATTCCAAGCCCCATCCAACCTGACACTGATGAACCCTTCCAGGGATGGGAGCTGCAGAAGGCACTGGAGGGTGCCTGGAGGGGGGGGGGGAGGATGCTGTGAGCAGAGTGGCAGCCATAGACCAGTTGGGATGTGGGAGATAAGATTATGGCCAACAAAACGAAGCCTTCAAAGCCTGATCCCTTTGGGAACAAAACCCGATCCTTTTGGGAAAGGTGAGAGATGGATATGCAAAGCAGAGGCTGCTCCTGGGCACTGGAATGGGGCCTGTTTGGAGACACAGATGGGTGATGTGGAGCCCCAGGGAGCTGTGTCTGCAGGACAGCTGTGTGCAGCTGGTGGGATGTCCTGGTGGCTTCCCAGAGCAGCGGGGCCACCACAACTGCAGTCCCTGAAGCCCTTCCAGTGACTGTGTACAGCACTGAAACCCCAGCAGCCGAGAAACTGGATGCGTTGTGGAGGTGTGAGGGGCTGAACACATGGCCAGCCCCCACCTCCTTCAGCTGCTCCTCATCAGACTCGTGCTCCAGAACCTTCCCCAGCTCCGCTTCCCTTCTCTGGACATGCTCCAGCACCTCCATGTCTTTACTTTAGTGAGGGGACCAGAACTAGACACAATGTGGACTTGAACCCTTTGCACCCGTGCAGCAGGGAAGGATGCAGGTGTGTTTGGCTCTGGAAAATTCATCCAGTTCCTCTGAACTCCCATTTCACTAAGCTCAGCAGTGGGGCTGAGCTCTGCTCTCCAACTCCCTCCCCAAAACCCAGCACAGAGCTCTGCCATTGGCTTTGGCTACAGCTTGTGGCTCGCATCCCCAAAGTGTTTTTAGGCTGAAATCCACCAGGCTGGAGAGCTCTGGAGCAGTTTTGGCCCCGCTAGCCCTGACTAAGCAGGTTTGCTCGGGCTCAGTGCCTGAGGTGGATGCACACATGGCTGGCGGTGGCCCAGGGCTGTGGCCAGTGGCCCCAGGACCAGCTGCATCCACCTCTGCCAGGGAAATGCTGTCTCTGGTCCCTTGGGCACAGGGATGGGCCATCCTGGCTGGCAGAGCTGGGGGACAGGCTGGTGCTGATGATTTTGGGGTGTCAGGGATAGGCTTGGCTGCCCTAGGGCTTTCCTAAGCCTCCTGTCCCTGCACACCTCACTGCCCCAGCGAGACGTGACAATTGTGGATGAAAAACGGTGCCACGGTCCTTAAACACGCCATGAGCTGGGATTCATGGGTGCTGCAGTGGCCTCTGCTAATGGGTTGAGTAACCTGGCTGTCACCTTTGGGAAAAACTGTAGCCCTTTTCCTTATAAAACATCTACATTGGTCTTTGCTTCATTGTAATGGAGCTGCTGAGTCAGGAGTGGAAGCTCATGGCTGCCCAGCCCTTGTTTAGGACCTTAACGCCAAATATCCAAATGAAAACTTGGATTTGAACTCCAAATGCCAGAGGGGAGATCTGTGTGAGGGATTTGGGAGCCACCAAAGCTCACCCAGGAAGCAGGAGCCCCTCTCATTTGGGTTTCCTGGGCTGCCCTGCACCTGGACCTGCTGGAGGTGGGTTGTCGTCCCACCCCCCCATCTCCATCTGTCTCTGCTCTGTAGGGATGGACCTTTCAGCCAACCAGGACGAGGAGGGTGACCAGGAGACCTACCAGCTGGAGATCAACAAGGACACCAAGAAATGCGCCTTCCGGACCTACACCGGGAAGTACTGGACCCTCACCTCCAACGGGGGCATCCAGTCCACCGCCTCCACAAAGTGAGTCTCCTGTCCCCGGCAGCTCAGGGCAGTGCCTGGGCTTCAGAGAACCCTCTGCATCTCCCCAGGGAATTCAAGGGGGATTTTCCAGCGTGGGTGCTCACACCAAATGCTTCCCAGCAGAGGCAGTGCATTCCTGGGAAAGCCAGGGATGTGTCGGGGCTTGCCGCCCACGATGCTCTGGAAGTCCCTGGGGCCACATAATCCTTCCCGGCTGGCTGGGGCTGTCGAAATGCTTTGCCCTGCAGTGCAACTCTGAGAGCCAGGCGGAAACCCCAGAAGTGCCTTTGGCTGCCTTGCCTGTCTCCTGCCTGTGGGGCGAGGGCTTCCCAGCAGGATGGCCACCACAACACGAGTCATCCTGCAAAAACAGATCGAATCAGGCTCTCCCGATCCAGCCATGACCTTCTCAAGCCAGCAGGGTGGCATTGGCAGGGTCCCTCTCTGTCACACCCCACTGACTGCCCTCTCTGCCCCACAGGAACGCGAGTTGCTACTTTGACATCGAGTGGTGCGACAAACGCATCACCCTGAAAGCTGCCAACGGCAAGTACGTGACAGCGAAGAAGAACGGGCAGCTGGCAGCCTCCATGGAGACAGCGGGTAAGGAACCCTTGGGCACGCCACACCAGGACAGCAGGAGATGAAAAAAGCCTTCCCAAAGCCAGGCTCTTCTTCCAAGCGGTGTTCAGGCAATAAGTTCTCTTAGTGACTGATGTGCTGTGAGATGAGGGGACAGATGGGGTGGATGAGAAATGGGTGGGGGGCACAGCCCCTGCTCCTCACTGCTGCCTGCCAGCTTTGGGGTCTGGCTCTGTGCCCCCCCGGCTGCTCTCACAGCCCCTGTCCCCTCGGCGCAGGCGAGACGGAGCATTTCGTGATGAAGCTGATCAACAGACCCATCATTGTCCTGCGTGGCGAGCACGGCTTCATCGGCTGCCGCAAGGTCACCGGCACCCTGGACTCCAACCGCTCCTCCTACGATGTCTTCCAGCTGGAGTTCAACGACGGGGCTTACAACATCAAGGGTGAGTGCCCGGGGTGGCTGCAGGCTGGAGGGTGGTGGCCTTTGGGGTCCCCATGCTGGCTCACGAGGCCACCGTGTCCCCTCTCCTGCAGATACCACTGGGAAGTACTGGATGGTGGGGAATGAGTCATCCGTCACCAGCAGCAGCGACACCCCTGTGGACTTCTTTTTTGAGTTCTGCGACTATAACAAAGTGGCCATCAAAATCAATGGCAAATACCTGAAGGGCGACCACGCTGGGGTGCTCAAGGCATCGGCCGACACCATCGACGCCTCCACCCTCTGGGAATATTAATGCACTTTAGGGTACCTCCCATTGCCAACTTCTCTTTCCCTTCCTGTCCTCTTTTCCTTTGGGTTCTGTTTCTCCTCTCTGTAACAGGATTTTCAGACTGGCTTGCCCTTCCCTCCTGCCATAGAGTTGGTGCGTTAAGTGGGAGGTGGGTGTCCGTAAATCCCTGTAAGAACTGGAAAAGTGGTGGGGCTGTCTGCCTATAGCTTTGTAGAGGGGTCTGTCTCTATCCCCCCCATCCCTGCCTCCCTCCAGGTTTGCTGGGCTTGGAAACCTCTGTATTCCCCTCCTGGCCCCAAGCATCACCTTAGGTAGTTTACTTGCCTCTCCTTGATTTAAAAAAGGGAATAAGATCACCTCTGTGCTCACTTCTGCCATATCAGCACTGGCACAGCCTCAGACTGTGCTGCCAGTGTCCCCCAGAGCATCCGTCCTGTCCTGCCCTGCTCCGACCAGGGGTGGAGTGATGCTGCTGGGCTCAGCTGGCTCCTCCTGGCCTGCCCCAGCAGCTTCTCTCCCCTCCTGGATTGTGGGGCAGGTTCATCCCCAGCTGAGCTGTAAGAGGTGACCTTGCATATCACAGCATCCCTGGGGATGGGGCTGGTGTGTGCCAGCACATCCCTGTGGAAGGGCCAGCAAGCTGCCCCTCCCCCAAACTCCTGGAAATGATTCTTTAGGGTGATCCTGTCTGGAAAGCCTCAGCCTTTCATCTCATGGAGCCCCGTGCTCCTCCTGTCCCTCCACCCCTCCTTGTGCTTCTGGCTCTGGAGGAACATCCCAGACCCTGATGGTGGGTCCAGCCTGCCCCGAGGCTGATCCTGCTGCTGTGCCTGGAGGGGAGGGTGTGGGGGGACACAGAGCCAGCCCATGCCAGGGTGGGGGCTTCATCCAGCCCACCTCCAGTGGGCTTCGGTCCCGGCAGGAGCCGGGCTGGCTGATGTGACCTCCCCGGGGCAGTGGCTGGAAGCATAAACTGCAGATTTTGGTTTACAGAATAGAAAAGTTCCTTAGCAAACTTTGCACAGTGATATTTGCTGAGTACCTTTGTTGTTGTTTTTCTCTCGTAAAATACTGGAACAGTGAAGTGAATCACTGAACACCTAATGCTGAATTAGGAAGCGCCCACTCCCGCGGGCACCCTGAGGGGGCAGCTCCCAGTCCCACCATCCCCAGGGCACCTGGGCTGGGCTCTCATGAATAGCAACCCTACTGGAAAAGGAAAAAAGAAAAAAAGACCAAAACAGTATTTTTGTTAGTCTCTATTTATATATGCTCTCCATGGCACTGTGTGACCAGCTGTTGTCTGTACTAGGTGTGCATTAGAGTTTAACGCTGTCTGTAACGGGTGATGCTGTGTGTTCCTTAGGGTGTTGAAAGGCACTTTATCCTTTGGGGCCTTCCCAGGGCCGGTATCTGCTCCCTACAAACATACCAAGGAGCCTTTTCCTGCGTGGGCCCCCTCTGGAGAGGGGTAGTGCTGGTCCCACCCCACGCCAAGGGTGCTCTCGGCATCACTGCCGTGCCAAACCGGGGCCGGTCCCTACTGCCGGAGGCCAGGCAGGGGCTCATCAGCCTTAAAGCCATGAGGAGGGACTCCCCTCCACAGGAGCTTGGTGCTAAATTCAGCTGGGAGAGCGAGTGGCTGTCCCCAGGCAGGGGGACAACTCCAGGCGGGGGTCCCTCACGGGCGCAGGGGAACCCGGCTGGGACTCTACCTCGGCTCTGCGCTCACATCCAGGGGTGCCCGTGCCCCCCGGCACCATGTGTCCCCCTGGGGACCAGGCTGCCCCTCGAAGGACCGAGTGTCTTGAAGCCCTGTGTGACCCTGTGACTTGACACACTCTCACTGGCCTTCACCCCCTCCCCGTGTCACCGCCTCCCCATCCCTGTCACGGTCCGAACCACATAATTCCCGCTCTGGCTTCTCCCGTGTGACACTAGGTCAACACCTCTCCTGTTTCCTCTTACCGGGTGTCGTGACTCTCTGAAAACATCTCACTCTGAAAATTTAAGTTTTGGGTTTGTTCAGTTTTTTTTTATTATTATTATTTTTTTGTAAGTGCCATTTGTATAACTTAAAAAAAAAATAGCTTCAAATGGAGAAAGATGACTTAAAAAAATAAAACCTGCATTCGGATTCAAACTGGTGTGTGGTCTGTTGGGGCTGCAATGGCCTTTTAATGAGGGAAGAGCCTGAGCGTGCAGAGTTGGGGTCGTGGAGCCTTTATCTGACAAAAGTTGAGCTGGTTCTGGAGGGTTGAGGAGCTGGTGGGGAAGGGAATGGTGACCAAGATTCTCCAAAGAGGTGTAAAGGCAAAGGCACCTGGAGGCTGGGTCACTTCTGGAGATGCTCAGAGCAGCCTGAAGCCACCGAGCCCATGGGCACCTGGGGATGGGTGACCCATGGATGGGGCAGGACCACCTCATCTGCAAACCAGCTGTGCCCCCACAGAGCTTTTTCTCTTGATTCAGGCATTTCATCTCCATAGGATGACCCAGGTGGGAGGGAAGAGCGCTGGGATGGGAGGTCTGGGTGCATGGTTGGGTGGGGGCCAGCAATCAGCCTGCTTTACTTGGGGATGTGGAAAAGGGAAAGATAAAGGACTAAAGTGGGGAGCACAGCCCAACCCACGTCCTGCCAAAGGAGCCAGGATGTGCCCCCAGCCCTCTCAACAGCTGAAAGCAGCCCTGAAACTCAACCAACAGCACCTCCAGCACCTGCACCGAGAGCAGCCAGAGCTTCCCTGCCTGTCACCACCACAACCTGGCTGGGCACCGACAGGCTCCTGCCTGCCTTGAAAAATGTAAAGCTGTTTGGAAAAAGCAAAGTCTGGGAAAGGGGGGGCACTCCCCCCAAGCACACATCCCAGGGGGACAGCACTGCCTAGAGAGACCTTCACCATCAGATGGGGGGGGCTAAGCCCTGCAAAGGTCAAAGGAAGGAAGGAAGGATGCTCAAGTCCTGACTATAAACAGGGAGAAGTCGGGGCAGTGCAGGAAATGCTGAGCAGCTCCGATGGCCACGCTTGGCCTTGCTGTGACATCTGTGTGTGCATGGGCAAACCTGGCTGTGACACCAGACTGTGACACCCAGCCAGGGGAGCAGGCAGCTCTGCCAGCGGGTGCCCACCCAGGGAAGGGGCTCTGGAGCTGCAGAAGGACTCACCCTTCCCCCCTCTCCCCCAGCTGCCAACACACATTTCCTTTTCTCCCCTCAAGGCTGGATTCTGCATTTACCATCATTCACCACCACTCCAGCATGAGAGGAAATCCCCTCAGCCTTCCCCCCCATCCTAGTTCCCATTTAAAGGAGCAACTGGAAACCATTTTCTATCCCATCAAGTTTTTCCTCAGGAGCACATGGAACAGATTAAGCTGTTCCAGGAGGGTCAAATGGGTTTTTGCCTTACGACCTGGGGAGTTTTCACCGGCACAGGCTGGGATCTGGCCCCACTCCCTGGCATTTTCCCAGCACCAGGCTGGCACAGGCAGGGGATGGGAGGACAAGGTCTCGGCTGTAAGGAAAGCACACAGGTGAAAGCCAGAGTGCACAAATTTATTTACAAAAATTCAAATTACAATATAATACAGGAACTTTTTACACACAATATTAGAACTGTTTACTACCAGAATGTAAAGAAAAATATTTTTTGGTTTTTTTTCTCCTTTTTTTTTTTTTAATAAACCACCTATTTATTTTCAGCTATTGTTATACAAAGTTGCAGAACATGCACATCTTTACAGGTCTTTTTTTTAATACAATGTTTTGCTAAGTGCAAATACTAAGTTTCTCTCTCCACCTTTAAGGCAAGTAAATGGGACACTGCAATTAGCTGTAAGAAGTACCTGTTATGGGATCAGCCTGGGCACAGCAACCTCCTCGTTGCCTTCAAAACCTTTTAACAAGCAGTTCCAAAGACTGGGCAGGAGGGAAAATGGGATGCAGGAGTTAAGAGACCAGGTCAAGGCTGGATTGGGTGGCTTGGTAAGTTTTGGGCTTTTTTTTAAAAAATAAATCAACACAGATTCAGAAACAATTTGAGATCTCCTGGGTTAGAGGGGAGAAGCAGCCATGTGCTTGGGCTGCAAATTTTTGGTGCAGTGGGTGTTTCCTTGGGGAGAGGAGCAGTGCTGGGAGTGCTGGGCAGGGTGCCCCTGCACATCACAGACCAAGCACTGATTTATCTCCTCTTGGACACAAATAAGCCCTTGGCTTTGGTGGGGGACACAGGGAATCCTCTCTTCCCTCTATATCCTCCAGGCTCCTCCAGGGCCACAACAGCTGTGCCAGGGCAGCAGTGACCCCGATGGATCACGGTCACCAACCTCCCCTTGCCCCCTCTGCTGACACCTCTCCAGCCCCTCGCTCCACGTCCGCACTTCCCTCCACCAAGGCTCAGTTCTCCACGCCCACACATCCCTGGACATGCACAAAAAGATAGGACTGGACCACCATTTTTTGCTGGATGACTGACCATCCTATTTCCTTCATAGTTTGGGCCACTGGTTCAGCAGCTGAGCTGTGCCCTGGCTGCTGCCCCGACTCCACTGCCTGATCCTTCCTGCACTCACCGGGAAGGGCAAATACATGCCTTGGAGAGTCTGGAGGGCTCATCCAAACCAGCCCTTGAGCCCAGAAAATCTCACCTATTAAACAAACAGGATTCCATTTCCATAAGGGAAGCCACCACTGCTTCTTCTGACCTGGGTCTGTTTACTCAGCAGCTGTAACAAAGCCCTCCCTCCCCAAACCCTACGGGATTTCTGCTCCTGGCTGCAGGAATCGGGCGCTGCAAGGCAGGATTTAAACCTGGTCAAAGCCCAGCTGAGCAGCAAGTAATAAAGCTCCTGCAGCCCCCAGACTGCTGCCAGGAATAAACTAATTCAAAATAGAAAATTCCAGCAGCAAGGGAATAGCAGATGGTTATTAATGCTAGAGAGGCCACAGCACAGAGGAGCCAGAGTGCTCCACAGGGAACATTCGACCCACAGGCAACAGGAAAAACACTCAGCTCCAAAAGGCATGGAAGTCCTCCTGTCTGGGAGACCTTCCTGGGGAGAACAGTCCCCAAATGCTGTCCCAGGCCCCTGTCCAGGAGCATCCCACCGATACCCTGTGTCCAGCGCTCCCTGCACACCCGAGGGGATCCGGGGTCCTGGAATGCTGCACGTGGGGCTTTGGCAGAAGCTGTGAGGTGGAGACAGGGAATTTTACCTGAAAAGAAAACAAATAAACCCACAAAACACCTGGATGCTGAAATAGAGGGGGGAATAACAGGAGGGGGAAATGCACTCAGAGAGTTCCCAGCAGGACAGAACAGGATGAAGGCCAGAACAAAACATTTGGAGAACAACAACACAACTGGGCTGCTAAAAGCTAGCCCAACATTCCTGGGAAGAGGGGTTTTTTCCACTCCAACCATTTTCTTTTCTAGACAGGGCCTGTACCAGACAGCACAGCCCAAGGGCTGTGGAGAAAGGGCTTTGTGCCACCCTTCTCTCACAGCCCAGCACTGCACTCCCCACTTCTCACACGGAAGTTTTGCTTTTTCCCTCACTTCCTCAGCCCAGCAATACTCAAGTTTAACTTTTAACATGCTTTTCCAAAGCCAATTATGCTGACATACACATTTTCATGAGTTATTTGGTGCTGTGGAAGCAGCCAGGTTCCTGCAGCATGAGGCTACAGCTGCCCATTGGGTTGTGGGGGGTTTGGGTATGGGGGCTCCCAGCTTGCTGCAGCTATGGGGAACATTCCTGATTTTCCTACCACAGGACACATCACTGCCTGCATGTCTATCTGGCTGTTTCCCAGGCAGTTTTTGCAATAAAGGGCACAGCTTTGGCAACCCAGGTGGTTCCAGCAGCTGTCTGAGCACTGCCAGAAGCTGGGGGAGGTTTGGAACACCAGATGAGAACGGCAAAGCAAAGGCCACATTTCAGAAGCTGAGGGGCACACACCTCTGGGGGGAAAAACTGAGCCCTTCAAAGGGGGTGAGTTCAGTCCAGCCAAAGATTTGGATGCCCAAATCTCCTGTTACTTCCTAACACTCCCATCCAGAACAGGGCTCTGGGCTTCCTACCAAGATCTTGGCAATGGGACAGCTGCTGCAGCCCCTCACTCTGCTTGGAGAGTGAGGAATACTAAAAATGCTACATTGACTTGCTTTTGAACAGTTAATTTCTGCTGGGAGGTGGCAGCAGGATACAGGGATGCTGGAGAACACAGGAACCCCAGCCCTGTGCCTCTCCACAGATAGGAGGGCTGGGGCAGCTGCCTTATGTTAACCTCACTCCTGAAGGTCTTACTCGGATGCCAAGTGTCTCCTCCCTTCCCCCAAGACTCACTTTGCTGCTCTGGCCAGCAGGAAGGCAGGATTTTTGGAAATTCCCCAAGGAACAGCTGTATCCCTGTGATCCACAAAGTCTCACTTTTCTTCCCAACAGCTGCCTGAACAGGCTTTATCAAAACAAGCATCTGGATGCCCAGCACATGGGGGAATTCCACCCCTGGGAAATGTAGCACCAAACCCTGTTGCAGCACAGGTTGAAATGTTGGATCACAAAGGTTTGGAGAAGCCCTAGAGAGGGTGCAGTGCAGGGACATGGAGTCCCCTGGCTGCTGGCTAAACCCCAGAGGGGCTGGAGTGGGGAAGGGGTGACGTTACGGGGTGGCTTTGCCCTGCAGTGCCTCTGCCAAGTGTTGCTGGGGGCAGGTCAGAACCGGTGCCGGGGCTGAGGGCCAAAGTGCATAGGCAGGTTGTGCTCCAGCTGCACGTTGATCTGGGGAAAGTCAAAGTTCACCCTCATGTTGGGCAGGGGGGGCACGTAGGGAGCGGGGATGGGGCCGATGTTGAGGGGGATGTTGTTGTACATGGGGCGCACGGGAGGGAGAGGGAACGGGGGGTGCACGAAGGGGTACGGGGGCATCCGGGGCTGGTGGAAGTTCTGAGGAACCGGTCTGGGGATGACTTCAATTCTCTGGATTTTCTCCACGGGCTTTTCCACGGGAGGGCCAATGCGCTTGAAGCTGTTCTCTGCACAGGGAGGAGAGCAAAGAACAGTCACCCCACAAACCAAACTCCCCGAGCTCAGTCCACGGTGTGACATTTGCCATCGGCATCCCCCATTCCCAGCACATTCCACAGCATCACTGCTGGCCCTTCCCTTGCTCCAGGAGCCACAGAACGCAGTGTGAGCTCTCCAGGCTGGCTCCTTTCACCAACACCATCCCACAAAGGGGAATATTTCCTTCAGTGGGATGTCAGGCAGCCCCTGTACTCCCCAAGACACAGCTCAGAGGTTTTGCTGCCCCTCAGCCACTTTGCCAAGCAGAGAAGAGATATCCACAACACCAGTGCCACATAAGAGCTGGACACAAATCTTGTGCCTGCTCACAATCCCAGCAGAAGTCTGTAGGCAACAGCACTTTAAAAACAGACCAGTTCCCAGGAGGAACAGAATCCAGTGAAGGTCCAGAGACCCATCAGTAGCTGGGAACCCTGCTGTCCCATCATCCATCCTCAGTCTGATCCTGACTGTGACTTACCCCCATTCTTCTTCCTTTGCTCCTCTTCAGCCTCCTTCTGAATCTCATGGATTATCTTCTCATCATCTTCCTAGAAATCAAGAAATACACCAAGAATCAGTGGGATAATTCCTGCTGCAGCAGCTTTCTGTTCTCTCAATGCTGCTTTTCTTTTCAGCACGTTTTCACGGGGAAAACCAAAAAAGATTAATTTGGCTGAATCATCTTTGTTTGGGGCTGGCCTAGATTTACCCAAAAGCAAAGCTGTGATGAGGGAACTGCAGCAGCACAAATAATCTGCACTCTATGGAGTATGACCAAGATGCTTGGATCAGCTTTCCAGGAAGATCAGCACTAAAATTCATTGACTTGATGGAAACCAGAGAACTGCGACCCAGCTCCACCCCTCTGAAGAGCTGTTAATCTTTTAAATGGCAATAGTCTATTAAATATTTACATTATACTAGCACTTGTAGAGTTTTTGGCCCAACAGCTGGAATTAACACAACTTAAATCCTGGCTCTAGTAGCTAAATGGTGCCATTTAGATCTTATCTGTAACTCTGAGAAGGGCATAAATCGAAATATGTTTCTTTAATGTTTGCCTAGAGGTTATAGCAAGAATATTCAGAGCTGCTGCTCACTGAGAATCAAGGATAAGCCAGAAATTGAAATTGTTCTGCCTCTCATCAGCTTCAGTTCTCTTAACTCAAAAGAGCATCAGTGAGATCCAACGATGCAGTGAAGCCTCAGGTGAGTTTCTGCATGTCTGTGGGGATGAAACCAAATGTGGAGATTTCAGGGAGAGCAGCGAAACCTCCAGGACAGTGTTTGGAACCCTGAGCTCCAAAGAACCCCACAGGGCACAAGACTCTGCTTGTTTTAGTCACCCTAATTTCAGTACTGCCAAAACACAAATTTCTTCCTGAACACTCGTAACGTGAAAAATATCCCTTATTTTGAAGAGTGCTCTGGAACTAAATCCAAAATATGCTTCGTGCATGCAGCTACACTGGAAGCTTTTTAAGCTTCCCAGTCCCCAGCTGACAGTCCTGCACATGTAGAGCCTGGGAAGCTTGTGGAAAAGTCCCCTCCTCCACCACCAGATAAGGTTTCCCTGGGAGACTGAAGTTATCTTAATGTGCAGAAAGCCAAAAACTCAATACTTCCCTCCCTTTTATTATTCTGTGAGTCAATGGTTAAAATTAAGACTTTCCAGGACATGTCTTTTTTTTTTCCTTTCCCAAGCAGGCTGCTTGCATGGACTGTTAATTACAGCCTATCTGTCTCCATAAAAGCTGCTGAAGAATGGCTCTTCTGAGCTTATATGGAATGCCTAACTACGCCCCAAGTATCCATCTTCCCAGCTGGAAAACCACCTGGGCATGCTCCACAGGCAACCAAACATCCCCTGCTCTTTTGCTGCCCCAGCAGCACTCTCAAAGCTTGGTTTCGAAGTTTTAAGACTTCATTTGTTTTTCACTTCTCAGACTTTTTTTTTTTGGCAATGCTGTTGAAAATGGACACAGCCACCACGCCCATTTTATTGCCACTTACTGGAAAAGATGCACCTGAAGGTTTATATGACAAGAAATATATTTCAAGCTCAGCTGAGCAAGATCACCCAGTACCTCCTTTCCTCACACAAAGGCATAAACCTCACCTTGAAGCCTAGAAATGTGGCCTTTAAGTTAACAAAATACTGTTACTTTAGTCTAAGTCTGTGATCAGAGAGTAAACTCCTCCCTGAGAGGGTGGGGAGGCCCTGGCACAGGGCACAGAGAAGCTGTGGCTGCTCCATCCCTCCAAGTGTCCAAGGCCAGGATGGGGCTTGGAGCAACCTGGGCTAGTGGAAGATGTCCCTGCCCATGGCAGGGGATGGAACAAGACGATCTTAAAAGTCCTTTCCAACAAAATCTATGATTAACCCTGTGAAATGGTGCTTCCCAGGGACACCCCCTTCCGGTCACCACTCCTGCTGCTGCAGCTCTGCTCAGTAGTGCACAAAACTGGACACATCAAACACAACTTTACCAGACCCTCCTGCAGCCAGGGCTGCTCCAGCCTCCCAGTTTAAACTGCAGCTGACCTCCCTCTCACGGGGCTGGACACATCCATCTGCCCCGGGGCTGAAGCCAGCTGCACTCACCCGAGGTGATGCTGGATTCGATTACTGCGGCTCCCAGAGCGCCGGGGGAAACAGGGAACAGCAAACCCCATCTGCCAGACCTCCAAACTGACCCCTAGAGCTCCCTAGGACAACATAAAACCATCTCCCCAAAGTGCAGCAGCCACAGATCCCACTCAGCTTCAGCCCCCTGGGGATTTCAAGAGGAGCACAGCTCACAGCACACCCTGGATGCAAAAACCTGCCAGGAACAGACCTGGATCAGGATGACGAATTCCTGACTAGTTCTGAAACCACAAATCACAGCAGAGCCACAACAAACCGCATCTCCAAGAACAGAACTTATCAGCCCTGTTGCTTCTCTGCTGATAAAAGTGTAATTTCCCATTTGAAGGTTAAGAAGTGCTTACACTTAATCCCACATACCAAGCCTTGGCTTGGAAATTTTTTTTGCACCATTGTCTGAAAGACTAGTATCCATTAATATCAAAAGAATAAAAACAACCTGCACAACAAGCACCTTCCTACTTAAGAGGCTGACATTAAATTTGGCAAGTGATGAATACACAGCACAGTTCAATACCTGCAGTATTTAGGAAAGATCCACATCCCAGATGGAACAAAACAATTGAGGATATGTAAACAGCAAGGTAATTTTTGGACGTTCTGAAAGAAAGCCGATGCTGCAAGTTCTGCCTAATACGTATTGTGCAGGTCAGAAAAAAAACCCAAACCAACAAGTCCTGGTGCTATTTTAGTGAATCTTGCAAAACGCTTCTAATTCTTTGAAAGCAAAGGCTGTTTTTTAATACTATAGTAATTAGAGAGATGACAGATTCATCGAGGGGTAAAGCACCCACACCAAAAATTAAGATTTCATTAGCACACGTATGGCTGGTTTTGTGGTGAGAAACCTTTTAGCATCACATGGGGTGGAGGCTGCAGAAGGATTTCAAAAGCTTCTTGTGTCCGTTTCCCTGCGCGGGTTCAAGTCCCTTAATAAAGGATTAGATTATAATTTTAATGGCCTGTTCACAGGCTGTGTGGATTGAAGGCATTTATCTTGTCAAGTTAACAGTCATCTTCCTGTCAGCTGCCTTGCCTTCAGCAAGACAAAAAAAAAAAAAAAAGAAATAAAGAAGAAAAAAGCAACCTCCCAACCCTAGGGGGATTGGGGGGGGGGGGGGTCTCAGCACTGGGCAGTTTTTTGAGCAAAGATGTAACTTGGCTTTTCTGCCAGAGAGGAAATGCAGGGCAACGCTACAACGTGGCCCTTCCCCACACTCTGCTGCATCACGGGAGAAGGGAGGTGGCCAAGAGGAAAATGCAAAGGATCTCTGAGATGCATTCACCCTTTTTATCTGCAGAAAGCAGACGTGGTCATTAACAGCAGCTGTGTTTTCAAGAGACAAAACAGGACCGAGCTTTGCCCCAGACCCAGCAGCGGGATGCTCTGTGCAGGAGCCATTCCGTCCTGTAGCCAAGGAAAACAAATGCTCATCCCTGGCCAGTGTGGGAGCCTGCCCTTGCCATCCCCCAGCTGGGAAAGGATCTCGGCATTCTCCTTTCAGCCCTCTCCCATTGAATCCAGGGAATGCGGCGAGCACGGAGCCAATCACAGCAGAACGGATGGCTCGGCCTGTGGACGGATTAGCCAAGGAGCAGGGCTGGGTTGCTAAGAGAGGCACCTTTTCATGCCAGGGAGGCCTGTTACAACAATGCTGCTGCAGAGGAGCCTCACCCAGCATCCACACAGGGCCCTGCCACAAGCAGAAAGAGCTGCTGGAGAAACAAACTGCCCTTGGGAACGAGAAAACACAGCAGCAAAGGAGATAAAAGCTCAGCAAATCACACAGAGACAACCTCCCCCCAAATAAAACCTCCTCTGCCCAGAACAAAAGTGCCATCCAGGGAACTTTAGAAAGCTCTGTTTTTATCTCCTGCGCTTCTCGTTATCTCTAATTATTAAGTGTCACCGGGAAGCGGCTGCCACCTCCTGAAAAGAGGGAAAACAAGAATCCTGGTGACTATTTCTGGGCTCTGCAACCCCTCCCCTACTTTAGAAAGTGCTTCACCACCGTTGCCTCCCCCTTTCTGCCTCTTTACTGCTTTCTTTTTTCCACGTATGTGTGGCCGCAGCCGTTCCTAATAAACTTGAAATGATTTTTCACGACAGAGGCTTCCAAAGGACTAAGGGGTTTTGTTTCAAATCATTCCCAGATCAGCTGTGGAGAGCCTGAGCAAGAACAGGCATCGGCTGTCTCCAGCGTGCTCCTCCATGCAGCAGGAAGCAGGGATAAAAGCAGGCTGTGTTGTAACTGGAACAGGGCATCTGCAGTGCTGCAGGAAAAGGGGGGCCGGGATGGGGACGAAGCACACGCTGGCGTTCAAGAAATGTAGAGTTATTTTAGCAACAGGCATTCCATATTGATGGCTTTCTGTGAATTCCCCGGATTAGCCATATGCTTATGATTGAGGCATTTTATAGCAGTCAAAAAAACCCCAAACCCACCACAAACCCCACATCCTAAATTTAGGGGGAGCTTCCCCCCCCCTCCAAATCCTAAAGGCAGCACTGTGCACTTCATGCATTTCCTTGATGCATTTGAAGTTTTATACAGTCTTCTCTCAACATCATCTTTTTATAACACTGGAAGGAGGGATAATTGCAAACACCTCATGATGATTAGTCTGTTGCTTTGAACTTTAACGATGGGCCTTTGGGAGGGTTTTAAGAGTTTACTGAAAACATCTTAAAACTTTAAAGCCAAAAAAGCCCCTGTGCAATATTACTGATGGCCCAAAGATGAGTATTAAATTCAAAATAATACATTTGAGACCAGAACCTGGTTTACCAAAACAGCCGGAGTGCATTAACCATGTTGCATCCCGGGATTTGTAAGAACTGGATGAAATGCACACAAGCAGCCTTAGGTTTGCTACAGATATTTAGAAATCAGGGCAAACACAGCCCCTGCATCCCAGAGCCAATTCATAGAATCATAAAGTGTCCTGAGTTGGGAGGGATCCACAAGGATCATCCAGTCCAACTCCTGGCCCTGCACAGACACCCCAACAATCCCACCCTGTGCCTCAAGAGTGTTGTCCAAATGCTCCTGGAGCTCTGGCAGCCTTGGGGCCGTGACCATTCCCTGGGGAGCCTGGTCAGTGCCTGACCACCCTCTGGGGGAAGAACCTTTTCCCAATATCCAACCTAAACCGCCCTGACACAGCTCCAGCCATTCCCTTGGGTCCTGTCCCTGCTCACAGGGAGCAGAGACCGGAGCTGCCCCTGTGCTGCCCCTTGCGAGGAGCTGCAGCCCCGATGAGTCTCCCCTCAGTCTCCTCCAGCAGAACAAACCGAGTAGCCTCAACCACTCCTCATACAGCTTCCCCTCAAGGCCCTCCACCATCTCTCCTCTGAATGCTTTCTTTAAGCATTAAAGGATCCTTAAAGGAGCTTTATTCCCACTGCTCCTTCCTGAGCTTTGTCGCTGGCAATGTTGCATCAGCCCCTCCTGCAGAGCAGAGCCAGAGCCCACGTGGACTCTGGGACATGAGGATTTTTGGCCAAGCAGCTTCCTGGGAAGGGCTCCTGGCACCTCCTACAGGGGTGCGGAGCACCCGTTAGTTCCAGAAGAAATGCAGGGATTAAACAATTCCTGCCTGGCCCCCCTGGAAGCTGCTCACCACAGCCCAACTGCAGCTTGTCTCAGAGCCAGCAAATATTGCACTGATACTTTTAAATCAGACTCCAGCCTGATTACAGCTTAGGGACAAGATTTTAACTAACCTTTAATTATGGGAAATTTTGAAGCCTCTGCTTTACTCTCTCAAGATCATTTGAGACAGAGACTAACAGATGCTGCCATTCCTAGAGGACTGCCTTTAATTTGTTTTTAACCCAAGCTAATGAATAGGTTTACTTACACTTTCACAAGAATTGTTTCAGACTCAGAAAACATTAAACATTTGGAAAAGAACAAAAGTTCCCTATTTTAAAGAAACCTGAATTTTGCTGTAAATAATAGGGATTTAGATTCAAACCAGATCCTTCAAAGGTCATGCCTTGGATGGACATTATCCCTGGCAAAGGACAGAACACTACTGATGCAATGGTCTTTTGCTCTTTCAAATCTCCGTGTCAAGACTCAAATTCCTGTTCTGTCTTTACATCCACCAGGGTAACTCCTGTTTCCATGTCCCATATGAGAGCAAGATCACCATAGAGGGGTTGGGTTGGTGTGCCTAAGCTCCTTATGAGGGAGGACTGTGCACACAGGTACCCACCATCATTTCAGCTTCAAGCCAACAGTTGAGTTTTGTGTTACTCTTCGCACTGCAGCAAGGACAGTCACCCAGCTTCACCTCCCCAGCCCACCAGCACTCTACCATCCAAAAAATAATCAAATAATAAAAGAGCAGGCAGTGCCAGCTCTGTGCTGACAGTGGGAAATTTTTCTTTGCCACAACATTGGTTAATTAGAGAGGTGGAAAGGGCCTGGTGACAGTGGCCTCTTTGTGCTGCTTATTTATTTATTTATTTGAAAGTACAGTACGAGCTTTTTTGAGAGGCCTCATGTTTTCTCTGGCTCTGAACAAATGCCATCCCCCAGCACAATCAGCAGCCTGACGGGAACAACGGATGCCAGCGCTGCCGAGCCCTGAATCGCATCCTGCTGGAAAATGGGGAGGAGTGGGACAGGAATCCAGGAAACTCAGAACCAGGTGTCAGAAACGCTACAGGGGTGCCTGCATGGAGGTGTCTGTGTGTAGTTTAACAGCTCACATTGACAGGATAATGGAGGGAATAAAAGCAGGCAAGCGGAAGACTTGGAAGCTTATGCTGGTTGTGACATTGCTGGGAGATCCCCAAGAGTCTGGAGGTAGAAGGGAGAGATTTAGAGTAGCTTTTCCCTGGCTCTGTGCAGATGCAGGATTGTGCATATTCCCTGAAGAAAGGGGGGCTGGGAGCAGCCTGGAAAGCTGCAGAGACTCAAGACAAAGAACCACTAGGAAAAAGGAAGCTCAGGCAAGCCCTGGGAAGGCAGATCCACATTCATGTTGCTCTACAGCTTTGCTAAAATCAGGAAATTCAACTCCTGCTCCTTCCAGCACTCCTGGATTTACAGTATTGAAGACCTCTATTTACAGAGATTTACTTGCTGCAGCAAGTTTTCCCAAGCCTGTCACAGATAGGAGCTGTATTAAATTACTACAGCTTCTCTCACAGCTCACTCCACGCTTCAGCTCTCCCTCTGCAGCTGTTGACAACAGCCCTGAGAATGGACCCAACTACAACTCTGGGCTTGCAGGCAGTTTTCTGATGGATGCATTTCTGTGACAGGATGCACAGCCAGCAGTCAGATCATCTGGGCACCAAAACCACAATTCCCCTTGCCTCCAGATGCCAAGCCATGCCAACACCATCTCAGCTGCAAAAGTAGGAATGAGTCCCAATACTCCCAATGCTGGCTACTGTGCTTGGTGCCAGCACTTGCTCCCCACCAGCTCCTTCCACAAGCCTCGCTCTCCAGAACAGCACTCAGAGCACTTCCAGCCAAAGCCCTCATCTGACAGGAGCTGTTTTTCCCTAAAGCAACACCAGCTCCTTCCAAGCTGCGGTCAGATGTGACTCTGTGCTGTTGCAGGATCCCAGTGTGGTTTTTTAGCTGCCTTGGGAAAGGAAAAAAGTTGTGCTGGCTAAAACCATTTTCCCCCGGTGGAACGTGTGTACTTCAGTGCGCCGGTGTGGACGGTGATTGAAACTGGGGTGAGAATCATTCACAAAAATCCTTTGTTACTTACTGTGGGGTCTGTCCAGAGGGAGCACTTGGCACAGTCCTGGCAGGGTGCCCCAGGAGAGCGGGGGTGCTGGCAGAAGTGGTCGTAGCCGTTGATGGCAGCCCGGCAGAGGTAGCACATCTGGGCGCCGCAGCGGCACGACATGCGGTTACAGCCCTCCGACTTAATCAGGCCCGTCCCACACTTGTGGCATTTCCTAATCCGGGCAGCTGTCATCTTCTCCTCTCTGCAAGAAGAGGGAGAATTAGCAAAGGGGTCTTTGCACTCACCAGCATGTGGTAAAATTACTGTTACACTACCCCAGTGAGGCTTTAACCCCCTTCTCTTTCCTCTTACTCCATCCCCAAGTCCACCACTGTTCCAAGGAGATCTGGGCTCAGCTCCACTTGGAGCCAGCCCATGACAACTCAAGAACAAAATAAGTGAAAAAAGTCAATCACTGGCTGCATGCTGCAGCCCTGATCCTGGTTTCCATGAGAGCCAAAGCACCAGGCTCTGGCTTGGGAGGAATTTGAGATGCAAGTTCAAGGGCCAAAGGGCACATGGAAGCTTGAGTTGGCTGAAGGAAAATAAAGCCAAGGAAATAAAGTTCAGGAAAAGCAAACACTTGGCTGTCACCTCTAGCTTTTATGTTTGCCTGTTGCTCTGGCTACAAAGTTGCCATGACCATATATTTCTTTTCCAAGCCTGGCTGCTATGCTCCAGATTTACTTGGTGGTTGTTAAATTTAAATCAGTAACTGAAAAACAATCACATTTCCCCACAGAGGCTTTTTCTTTTCTCTAAGATTCCCTACATACGTTTTCCAGAGGTTATTGCTTTAGGTTTAAGAGATGGGTTTTCATCTAACAGAGCACAAGTGGGAATCCAGGACAAAGCTCAATCCCTGCTCCCAAGGGACACCCTGGCAGTGACACACACTCCAGCGCAGGCTCAGCTCACAGCAAGACTATTTTGGCACAGAAATGAAGAAAAGCTCGGTCATTTAATTAAAAGACTTAAGAATATAAATTATCATCCTGAGGGCCAATTTTCTGACCACTGGAGATCACGTTGCACTTTAATTCACAACCTAGAAGTGAAATTTGATGACAGAACAGCAGAGCCAGTGTGTTTTCATGGAGGGAAGCACAGTTCTCCTGGCACTGGGGAAGGATCATCCCTAGCCAGGCATCTCCACCCAGCTGCTTCAGTGCATCTGCAAAGTTCACATAGGTTTGGGAGATGGCAGGGAGGTATTTTTGAGGACCACAGCAGCGAACCAGGCTACAGCACTGGCCCACAAACTGCTCCATCAGCACAGCCAGAGGAGCAGGGAGCAGGGAACAGTGAGGTGGGAACTTCCTGGCCTTGCAGACACCCAAGGTTCCCACACAGTTCTACCCAGCACAACCTGCACCCAGGCATGTGGAGATGTGCTAAGAATAGACACAAAAACCCAACTTGAGAGTGACTTTCCTCGGAGCTGCAGCTGCTCTTCCCTCTGCCACTCAACAGGATGCTGTCAATGCAAATTTTTTTTTTGGAAACTTTGAGCAAGGCAGGAAGTTTGGCCTGAACTCCAGCTGTGCTTCCCTTTCCTTACGCAGGGCTTCAAAAGGAAGTTTTTATTGTATCAGGCAGTTATCTATCCACAGACACAATCTGCTGAACGTTTTGAAACTGGTATTTTTTTCCTTATTAGGGGCATGACAACTCGTTCCTCCTCCCTCTCATCCCTCTTTCCTACAGGGCAAGGATCAGCGAAGAAAAGTCAAATCTGTAAAGATTTTGTTCTGAATTAGGGACTGTGGGATGAGCAAACAAGAGTCATTCAAATCCCAGTGGTGGAGCTTTCCAACCTCTACTCAAGCCAGACAGACTCTAAATCAGAGAGGAAAGGATTGGGCAGCATGTGCAAGTCCCACTTGGCTGCACCAGACATTTAGCTCCATGGATGAAAATTCCCTTGTTTCCTAAATGCAGAGGATTTTGTCATTTACTGTAGGCAAGAGAGTAATCAAACTGCAAAAGATTTTAGGGTAACAGCCAGGATTTACATCTGCATATTTCAAAATGTGACTCCACTTTGTAACAATTCCTACAAACTGGTTAGAAACAGGCACAAGCTTCTGGAAGAAAACACATCCTCTCCCAAAAAGCACCAGCTGAGCAAACAGTGCAGGTCGCCACTCCAGATTTTCAAAGGGTAGTAACGACCTACTTCGACTCAATCCACTCTTCTGCCTCCATACACCACCTCCCTCCTCCCCCCAGCAATGCTAATGGGGGTTTCTCACCTCGGAGAAGGACCAGGTGCCAGCCTGCAGACACTGGGCCAGCCAGAGGAGCAGGCCGGGCTGGTGACAACTTTCCCACGTTCTCAAATTACCGGCTGGATTTGCTGCCAAGTATCTTTCACAGACAGAAATCCCATCCTGGGAGCCGTCTGACCCCTCAGCTCTGGCATCCCCAGGACCTCTCCTGGGGAAGGTAGTGCCAGCCAGCAGAAACTGAGGGACAATGTGCTGTGATTCCCAGTTCACCCACCTCCCTGTTTTCCCGTGGCTGTGGAGCCTCACTTACATGGATGTCCTGTATTTGATGTCATCCTTCTCAGCCAGCTGCTCACAGGTGAGGTTCATGTGCTCCTTCCACAGCCCCTGGCACTTACGACAGGTTTCCTGACGAGAATAACAAACATTAAAGGAAGAAAAAAATTTAAAAAAAAGATCCAATACACCACTAACAGCTTCAAGAACTGTAAAAATTTCCCCATCAAGCTGCGGGTTCTCAGGCAAGGGTGGGGCTGGCAGTATGGTACAGTATCTACAGGTCTGTCCTTCACTGGAGGCCAAAGGCCACAGATAATGGAGCCAAGGGTCTTTCCAAAGCAAAAGAAAATGGATACAAAATGAATCTATAAATCCTAATTCACCTAAAACTCATGGGACAGCCACCAGGTTAACTGGTCACAATCCAGAGGAGACTGCAGAGGTGAAAATGTGGTGCCAAAGGACATCAAGTTCATCTTGGTTTCCTGACCAAAAATCCTTCACCTTCATATAAAGGGCTTCTAATTCTGCTGTTGATGGAAACCTTGCAGTTACATCAAAACCTCAGCTTCACCAAGCATACAAGCAAATATATACAGTTTTGTAAAATCTCCCAAAATAAATAATTAAACAGCTGAAAAACAGAATGTGGACAAACATCCATAAAACTGAGGTGGAATGGTGGAATATGAACAAATATTTACATACTGAATCAGAATATCTGGACTAAACTTAGAGCAAGCGGCTGAACTCTCTTGTTCTTGCAAACTTTTTAGCAACAAGGCTCTAATCCAGGACTGGTACAGCTGCATGGGGCAGGATTGGGAAGGGAGCTTGGACCAACACTGGGGACAGAGTTGATTTTTTCGGTTGGCTGGCCAAAGAAAACAATTTTGTTTTGGGTCAAACAAGGGATTTTCCTTTAATTTGAGGAAGATTAAAAAACATCCAGATCAAACTTGAAAAAAGTACATGTTTTATGATCCAACTGTTTCATCTTCAGGATGGCTGGGGCTCAGGCTCTTAGATCCAACTTTCCCCCTGGCAGGAAAACCCATCTGGCTATGCAGCATCCTCTTCTCCTGAACAGCAGAAAAGGCCCCAAAAGATCTTTGCCCAGCCCTGGTCTCACTATCAGCAAAAGATGTCATCTGCAGAGACAGATCTTATTTGATTGCATTACCTTCATTTCATTTTAATGAAGAAATTGGATGTTTATGTGAGATACGATAGAAGAAAATGCTTCAAGATACACGTAGGCAGCAACACTCTTTTGATCGTGAATCAGACAAACAGGATGAAGGCCAAAGCTTCCAAGGAAGCCACCCTAGGAGGGGGATGCAAAATGGGGACTTGTTTGTATCTGTGCTCGCTGGGAGATGCCCAACTGCTCGTGCTTTCATCTGGAGAATGAAAGGCTCCTGGGCCTGGCTGGTGAGCCGGATGCGTTTGCAGACAGCGGGGAAAGGGCTGGAGCAAGCACGGAGCCAAGCGTGTGACTGCATCCCAAAAGCTCAGCAAAGGATTTTGTGATCGCTCACCTTGCAAATGCACCCCTTGGCAGGCAGGCACTGGTTTTAAGGGGCAGTAAATGCCTCGGGTTCTATTGATTCTCATGAATCATTCATCACACCCTGTCTTTCCCCGCTAAAGCTGTTAAAACAGGCACCATTTTGTGTGTGTTTTTGGCAGGCCACATCTGGCTGTTGGCGGCACAGGAGGATCAGACTTGGAGCTGTTCACATACCTCCATGAGGACCCACCTTCCCCTCTATTCCCAACACCTGGCCACATGCCATTCCGAGATCAAAAGTACCTTAGGTTGGTTTTTTTTTTTTTTTTTATGTACACCAAGGGTTAAAAAGAGCCTTTGGAGCCCTGTTACACAGAACCACTTCCACATGCCAGCAACAGAGATTTAACAGCTTTTTGCCAGGAGGGTTGGCACACTTTCCAGCCAGGAGCCTGCTATTCCCAATTACTTAACTCCAGGAGCCTCCTCTGCTGCTGAAACGATGCCCTTCTGAAGCAGATGGTGCCACTTAGACCCTCGTCCCAGGTCATTCCCTTTTGCTCCTGCCTCCAGCCTGGTGGCTATTGGAAACAATGCTCCCCCCCCAGAGCCCAGGCTGCCGTTATTTGCCAAACAGTTGTCTCTTGCCCTCAGGAAAAGGGATTTCTGTGCAAGCAAGGAGGAAGGGAAGAGGCACGGCCATGTAGATTCCCGGGATGGCATGACAGGAGGTATCCGGTTCTCCGTGTGACAGCAGCACAGCGGGTGCCACTGCAGCTGTGCGCATTTCTGGCATCCCTTCCAAGTCGTGCTGTCCTCAAGGAGCTGCAAACCCACAGGCAGCTGTGCCTGTGCCAGTGCACCCCATGAAGGGGACAGCCCCGTGGCTTCCCGACTCCCGAGTGTCACCTGGTGCTGCCTCTAATTGAGCCACATCCTCTCCATGGGAGGCTTGGGAATATGCACCACACACCTGTCGTTAGCAGAACCTGTTGTAATTTTCCCCCTTATTCTACCCAAACAATGGCACATTGTTGGATCCCTTCACACAGAACTGGGGAGGAAGCCCGTGGTTCAGACAATGGCAACTGCTCCAGTACCACAACTGAGGTCACAGCCCTTGCCCAAGAAAAGTGACCTTTTTTAATTTCTACTGAGTCAAACTCAGCCCACTTGGCTGATGAGGGTTTTGCACATCTCACACAATGACAATTCTGAACTCTACAATTTCCACAAAGGGTTCTTTTACTTCAGAGCCAGCCTTCGTTTGATAATGGAAGGTACCCTCCTGTGACCATATTAATTAACCTAAACAGGCTGTGGAATAGCTGATTTTTGCAACCAGCCAAGATTATTTCCATGGGAAGAACAGCACTTGGCACCAAGACTGGCTACAGCAATATAAGGCACCACCTAAATCCACACAAAGAGGGAACAAGTCCTTTCCAGCACTAAAATCATGTACTCCAAGTGTAGTGGCCAAAAAGCAACTTGGTCCACCAAAACAAAGATCCTTCCCAACTTCCTCAGCACTTGGTTCCTTAGCAAGCCCTGCTGTACTCAGGTAGGGGCACCTGTGTTTTAGCTTTAACAGTACTTCAGCTGAATGCATCATTTCTGGATGGTGTGAATTCCAGGTGTGAATTCCATGTGTTCTCCTCCCTTCTCCCAGCCCACTCCTCCTCACAGGCAGGTACAGCTAAGGCAGCTTACGCTTTAGGTGCTGAAGAAGCCTTGGCATCAGGAAACTGCTCCAAACCAGGCATGAAGACAGGAGATTAAGTATCTGCTGCCTGTTACATCTGCCCCAGCTTGGCAGGCAGCCTGGGACAGTCCATTACTGCCGCGCTGGGCCGAGGGAGGATGTGATGGAGAGGGTGTTTAATCGCACCCTGTAATCTCCTCACTGTACATCTGTTAGAGGCAGTGGCTCCGCTTCCTCTTGCTGCCCGCCAGGAAGCAGCCGGGATTAACACAAACATGTTTGGGTTCAGGAGGATCCTTTGTTCCCAGGGTCAGCAGTGGATGTGCAGCTTTCTGTGCTCAGGGCCAGCCTGGCCAAGGGTGGACGCTTTGCTTTTAGTGTGGGCAGCACAACCCTTCAACACCCTTGTTAATTGTCCCAGCACCTAATGAAGATGGCAGGGAGTATGTTATATGAATTTACCACCTTCCTCAGCACTTCTGCTGGTACTTCCAATAGATGCTACAGTTTTAAACACAGCCTAGAGTTTTTTTTCCTCACTCTATCATCAACTAAAAATAACTCCCTAAAGTCCATCCCACTCATCAGGGGGGCAAAAATCCCAAGTAATCAAACTTTTCCTTGCCAGTCTCCACATTCTCTTGGCCACAGTCAGTGTTGTAAGCATTGCTCGCAGTGTAACAGAAATCACTTTTCCCGATTGCAACCTAAACAAATGCCACATGGACAAAAACATCAGATGATCCACACAGATCCCAGTCCGACTGCCCACGGCATTCCCACGTGCCCCCTTGTGCCGTAGGAGTTTACACGGAGCCATTTACTGACTGAGCAAAACGCAGAGAGGGTGGGGGAAACTCGACTTAAACAACAACAGGCGATGGCCCTGGCTGTTGTCACCGCCCTCCGCTCCCAGTGGTGCCTCTGAGCCGGGCCCAGCGCTTCCCCCAGCTCTCCATATGCTGGGTAATTAAATCCTTGTGCCGATGTGATTCCCTGCATCCCCCAGGAAGGGCGAGGTGCACACTCCAGCCAGCGGTCTCTCTGCTGATGGCACACGCGGGGATGTTGGCTGAGAGGGAGGTAAAGCAGCCTGGGACAGAGCCCCAGTGATTGATTCGCTGCTTCCTCCTGCTCTCTGACACCGCAACAGGCTGACCCCAAACAGGCTGAATTTTACCCAAAAGCACACGTAAATGCAAGGGCCTCAGAACAGCACCTCAGGGCCAGTCCGTACGTACTGTGCTGCTTTAATTAAAGAGCTGCAATTCCCAACCAGATGAGTTAATGGGAAAACAAAGAACCACAGAATCTTCCTCTCCACAAAGTCTCACTGTCCATAAAGCTGCACTGACCTTAACTAAAAATGGATGCAGAAGTAGATGAATGAATACAACCTTTAAGCATGGATAAGCTGTCATGAACACACTCCTTCATGGCTGTTTCTGGGATTTCCTAGATGTTAAGCTGGGATAAAGAGGCTATAATCCAGCCCAAGACAATCCATTTGCATGAGACCCTCCTTTAGAGATGTACAAACACCCAGCACGGGAAGGGGGCCCCCAACTCCACGGATCCCTGACTGCCCAGTGCAGGGAAAGCTCCTTCCAGCGTGAATTGCTGTGGCAATATTCCAATCCTGGAGCCACACACAGTGGGCATGATGGGCAGCAGGTACCAACCCCAAACACAAAATCCAGGCAGGGTGGAGAAAGGAATGCTGTGACTTGGATGGCTGATGGAGCAAGGGGCTGGGAGAACATCCGTGGGTTTGGAGCTCCCCCGGGAGCACGGCTGTTCCCCAGGCAGCGCTGCCGCTCAGCGGCGGCTGCTCACACGGCAGGGACAGAGAGCAGGAAGGGAAACCTGGGAAAAACTGAGGTTTCCTCTCCTGAGCACAGCCATGAGTCGTTTTGTGAGGGGAGAGGTCACAGGGAGAAATAAAGCAAAGGCACAAGCTTGGACTAGGCTGTAAGAATGTGCTGGGGTGTAAAAAGAGAGACTTAAAAGTGACCGGGAGTTAAAAGCTGGATAAAGAAAACATGCATTTATATCCAACACCCAACAAGAACCACAGAACAGAATCACAGAATCATTAAGGTTGGAAAAGATTTCCATCAAGTCTAGTCTTTCAGAAGGGTGGTTAAAGCTTTGATATGGCCATATATTAAACTCCACAACAAAAAATGATGACCCAAACCAACATCTTCTGTTTTGCCTGTTCTTTTTAAATTGAGCATTATTTTAGTCCCTCCCCATCTCTAAGACACAGGACATACTCAATGCCCTTTTCCTCTCAGGCTGGTTCCCATGAAGGTTTGGGTCATCTGTGTCAAAACCCCAGAACAAGAAATGTGTAGTAACTCCCCCCTCTTGCCTAAGTCAGTAGGACTATCTTGTATCTGTAAATTGGAAGTTTTTGAAACACAAAGACCAAACCGAAATAAGCTTTTCTCTCCCCAAAGCTTGACTTTAAAAGGGAAGAACAGCTGCTGGTGTGGGTGAAGTGGTTAAAGACCTATGGAGCAAAAATATCTGCAGCTTCACACAAGAAGTGCTGCTCAGCATCACTATGACCCTGTGGCTGGCCACAGGTGGAAATAGCACTAGCACAAGAAATTGCTCCTTGATCTCACACTCAGGGTAACTAGAGTATGAGAAACAGTTCTTTCATGGAGAAAGGACATATTTAATTAGAACTTGAACAAAACTATGGGGTTTTTTTTATTCTCTGGAATGTTTATAAAGTAGGATGTTTGTTTCAAAGCTACTTTCTCTCAAGCTCCAGGGCTGTGAGAAATACATCAAAAGGTGCAGGCAGCAGGTTGGCTGCAGAAAAGAGCACTGGAGTATTTGCATCACACATTCATCGCACCAGGATGCCTTCCCCTGAGCTGAGCAACAAGTGTTTCTCACAAGCATAAGCCCTTCTCACCAAAATTAGGGTTTCTTTTCAAAAGCTCTGAGCAGGTTGGTATCACACACAGCAGCTCTCCAGCTCAGCACACTGAGAAGTTTGGACACAGCCAGGGTGGACTGTGACATGCCCAGAGGTGGTCACCCACCAACCTGAGTCCACCTGCAGTGCAGGTAGAGGAAAACACTGCTTGGCCACTTTATAAAGCAGGTTAAATACAGCCTGGGACCTCACACTAAAGATGTTGGCTAAATCACTGTACCTGAGGTCGTATCACTCCTTCCCAGGGAAAAAGTTAAGAGAAACTCAGCACATGCTACTGGAAACACATCTGTAGCTGTCAAGCACAGCTTTGAGATCTGTTGGACTGATTGCAGGTAACAGCTACTGCCTTCCCAGCCAAGGTAAATAATTAACTACCAGCAGAGGAGTTCAAAGCCTCAGCAGCTGCCCCTCCTGCTCTCCCCCAGTGCACATTCCCATAGAGCAGATCCAGGAGGTTATCCATGTAATCCTCTACAATCTCACAGAAAAAGGGATGCTGCTTCCAGTGGCTTCGACACTAAGTGATGAAATCTGACTGTGGAACTGGTGGAAACAACAGAGACCTTGGGAGAGAAACGGATTTAGATTTCAAGACAAGCAGCTTGATTTTTAAAGGATAACTCCAGAAGGTCACGCCAGGGGTTGCACCCAAGGATGCCAAGAAGGTTAAGGCTAACAAAAGCAAGGTATCTTATTTGCAGAGGTACCTGCTAACGATGCATTGTGAGACTGAGAGGAGAAACAATTACTGAAGTTAATTTTGAAACTTCCCTCTTACACCACCACACGATAAACAAATTCCCCCATCACCCCACCCCAGACACAAACCCCTACCCTTTGAGTGGCAGAAACTGGAGAGAGCCTCTTCCAGACCTGTCCTATTTCTTTAGGGGTTTTCTCTCCCCCTGCAGTTTCCCAGTTCTTATTGTAACACAAAAAGATCAGCAAGAAGAACTCTGTTAGAGATGTCCTCTCCTCCACCAAAAGTTGCATGGAGACCCAGGTTTACATAAAATACCTACAACCTTTTTTAAAGAATCTCTGAAATGTAACAATTTTGATGGCGATTTAACAGCATTAATACACTTTGTTTTCAATTTAGAGCCTTTTAAACTGCAATCTCTACCTACAAGAGAAGTTCACACTCCAGATCATTACAACACCAGCAAGGGATGGGGGAAAGTGAACTGATGCTGGTAAATAGCTTTGGTCTGGGTACAAATCCACCCTCAGAAACTGGGCAAGCACAGCTTGTGTTGCCTGGGAAATTAAACCCAAATGAGGGGAAATCCCCAAAGTAAGGTGTTCCTAGCTTTTAACAGGCCACAGTAAACCAAAAATAAATTAAAAAATGTTGGGGAACAGGCAAGGATCAAGAAAATAGAAAGCAAAGGGATACCTGGCCTCCTTGAAAACTCAGAAATTCGGATGATTTACTGCTTTAATGCCTGTGTGGTTCAGAATTACTTCTTATCTGCTGCTCCCCACATGAGCAATGTGCAGACAGGACACATTTGCACCCCTGAACTGAACCACACGGCAGCCAGCCCTGTAACTGTAATATTTATAGCAACAATGTTCACCACAGAGGTATGAAAATGGCCCTGTGAACCGCTAACCTCCATCTTGCACCTTCACCAATGTGACACTGAGTCACCTGCAGCTCATTCACTGTGCTAAAAGAAGGCAGTGGAGAAACCAGAACCCAGGGCCCCACAGCAGCCCGCTGGAACTTCTAAAAAAGCCAAAGCCACCAAGAAGTGCCACATGGTGAAAGAGTTCACACCTGAGCTCCACTACAGAAATGCACTGGATTTCTTCCTGTGGCATAAAAGCAATTATTTTGAAAAGGTATCTGAATCACAAGAGCAATAATAAGAATAACATATATCAAGCAAGTGAGGATACACCAAAACAAAGCAGAAAACTGATCAGGGAAATAGATGTGCCAACAACTTACTGATTCCTCTTCCACAGCCCCTGGGTGATGTTCCCATTCCCTCCCATACTTAAAGCACCCACCAGCTGGGCCTGGGTTTCTGTTGGTGCAGAAGTGGTGAAAAAACCCTCAAACCCACAATTTGTGGGTGGTTTTTAAAGTTCTGCTAAGGCTGTTTTGCCCTGCATGATGCAAAGTGAAGGCTGCACGGAGCAATGAGACACTGGGAAGGACCCACCAGCCCCACAAGGAGCAGGACAGAAGGGATACAGTGACCCAAAGCCATTGAGCCAAGTGGCTGCTGACCCCCAGACCAGCCTAATCTTGACCAAAGCCAATCAAGCTGCCTTAACTCCCGTGGGGGGACGGGCAGGTTAATGGAGCCATGTCCTGCCAAACGATGGTAATTCAGGACACGTTTTGTCTTCTAAGCAGAGAAATTGTTTAACCTGTAATTTATTTTTCAGCTAAGTCATATAATCCCTTTCAATTCACTTTTTTATTAGTCGCGGAAAAAATGCGGGACTTGGAAACGCTTTGGAGTAAGAGAAAAACCACCTCAGATCTGCAGACACTGAAGCTAAGCTGAGTTAGCAACTCCAAAGGGAGCCTCTGCACCTGCAGCAGCTCTGAACAACAGCTGATAATTCAGCAAGACAAGCTGAGTTCCACACAGCCACATGAGACTGGGCAGGAGGCCTGGAACCCCTGCCAGGTTTGTGGGGTCCCAGAGCTGCGTGGGACATGGCCCTTCCCAACAGGAGTGAGATGGGAAGAGAACCCTGCCACCTTGGCGTTGTGAAATCCCAAGTGAAAAGTTCCCTTTCTGCTAAGCTTGAAAACACCCATCGGAAAGACCGGTTCCCCTCTTCCCCTGCACAAGCACACAAGTTTAATTAAGCACGCTGTTCAACAATTTGCATGGCATGACTTGTCTACAAAACAGAGATGTTGCAAGCCTGTTATCTGTAAAAGCAGAAAAACCCTCAAAATCCCCAAAAAGCACAAGTCACCTCATCTCCAGGGATCCCTTTGAGACCCAGCTGATCCCCAAGCAGCAACAGTAATTTCTGCCATGACCCAACTACAATGGCAAAACAAACTGGAATATTTCATGTTGTATTGCTGATGTCAATTCAGTTTTGAGAGGAGAATCCTGTCTGGTTCAGAGGGAAAGGCATCCTAACACCCCAGGCCACAGAGGAACAATGCTTCTGGTGCAGGATGGGGGTCCACTGGTCACTTTTACCTCACACAAACCATCTCCTTCCTCCTATTCCCATAGAGAAGGAAAAAATACAAGAACTGCAGGTACGGAGAGCTTTGGTACGGCTGGAGGTAGGTAAGGGTCAAAACTGGTGTTCTGGGGTTACATTATCCAAAGGGTGGATTATTCAGCTATGCTGTACATGCAGTTCCTCTGAAAGGATTAAGTCCAACACCCTCACAGGGATACAAGCCACAGACAAGAAAGCAGAGACACCCAAAGATTAAATCAACCATTTTAGCAGCACAAATGAAGTATTTAGACACAGACTGGTTTCGGCCATTTCCCCAGCCCCAGAGCAACTTCCAGATCCTGTTCTCATTTTCCCAGGATGTCTATTGTAAAGACAAGGAGAGGAAGGAAAAAAGAAAAAAAGCGTGATCACAAACACACCATCATTAAAAGAGTTGAAGAATATCCGGATGCTACTGAAAACCACTTCCAAACTGGTTCCCCAGTACATGGGGAAACATTTAGCTCCAGCTGACCAGTTAGTGACCCCAGGGAAGAGACTTTCCATGGCAGCAAACCCCACTGTCAGCCACTAAGGAATGGAAACACCTTTTTCCAAGAGAGAAGTCTCAACTGTACCCCTGCAACTGGACACTGTGATCTAGTGAGGGGTGGCTGGAATGAAACGGTTCCTGGGAGCATCACGAGAGACTCTCCTAACTAGCTACTGTCTTTTTTTCGTCCTCATTTCAGAGCTCAAGTGCCACAAAAGAAGCAAAAATAAAGTGTCAGCCAATAGGTTCTGCATGGAGGAAACACGAGCTGCACCACTTAAAAAAGGCGCAGTTTAACTGAGTGCCAAACGAGCCATTTGCATTAACCTCGTGAAACAGGATATGAAGCACTTTTAGCAAGAAACAGGAGATTGACTTTACTAGAAAAATACTTTTAAGGTTCAAATTCATCAAACCATTTGTAGCCAGGGATGATTTGTAAAAGACATTATTGGCTGACAAAGCTGGCTTTTGGCTTTCCAAGCCATCAGCAATTACCACCCAGAGGAACATTGAGGGACACCAGTGCCAAGCATCAGGCACAGACTTTAACTGGGGTAGAAAATGGCTCTTTAGGGTTCAGGAAGAAAACTACTCTGAGACATCCATAAGAAGCCAAGACATTACACTTGGTGTAAAGGAGACTGTAGAGAAGAAGTGTGTATTGTTCTCCTGTGCTTATCTAGACTCAGAGAATCAGAGTAATCTAAACTCAATCAGACACCGAAAACCATCTTGGGTTTGGACCAGATAAACCTCTCCCCATGAAATTACGGAGAGTCACAATTCCTAATTGCTGTCTTAAGCAACAAGACTCAAAAATCTATGGCACCCTTCAAACAAACAAACCCATCACCTCAGGGTCGATGTTGTAACTTAGTTTATTTTAGCCTAGAATTTACTGTGTCGCAAATGCCATCCCCACCCGCTGGGATCTGGTAAGACCAGCCCCTTCCTCCTGCTCGACTTCTCTCTTCCACTTCTGACCCAGGATTTTATTGCAAAGGGAAACCAGAGTTATTGGCCATAAAAGGAAAAGACCCATCTGTCACATTTCTGTGGAGGGGAGTCAACTAAGAGGAACTTCAGTGACTTCCTTAAAACTCCGGAAACACCAGAGGCCACTGCCGTCCCCCCTTATAAGGATTAAAGGGCTTTTCTCCCGCTTCCGTCAGGGATGCACGTGGGCACCGACACCAGACAGTGGAGGAGCACAGATGTCTCATTTTGAAGGAAGACAAAAGGGAAGGGAAAGAAAAAAAGCAGCAGAGAACAGGCAGTTTGGGGAGTTCAGCCCCAGGCTCCCATGCTCTGTGAGGGCACTGCAGATGCACCCTTTCCCTTGCTGACCCAATATGCTCCTTTGCACGCAATGCTACTGATGGATCTGCTGGAAAACAGTGCTTAACAAGCTGAAAATTTCATTTACATCAAGAATGCATTTGGCCTTTTAGTTGTGGCATGTTTATGTTTGCTTAACAAACCTCTGTGTTTCTTCCATTAGATATTATTCTGAATTCCTGACCTCAACTACAGGCAGGCTTAATCCAAAAGTAAGAGGAGTCAGAAGTTATTTCATTCAGGAACATTAAATCAGCATTTTTTTTTTTTTAATGAAAAAGCATTCTTTTACATTTACACCACTAACCACAGCCACACTTAAATTCACTCAACACAAAGATGAAGGCAAGATGCCCCTGCACTGACAATTGCCCACCAGCAGCACACTGGACCTTGTATTTCAGATATATCAATGAGAAAAGCTGACAGGACAACTTCATTTTTGTTTCACTTTCAAAATCACATAAAACAATGCAGCAGTATTGGGTGGAAACCACAAAACTGCTTATGAACCCAGAAGTAAAAGTTAACCTGAGCTTGTTTGTTAGGTCTGAACAGCACAATGGTGTTTGGGGAGAAAAGTCAGTGCGGTGCTCATAGGGCATCTTAAAATCCCAAACCATCACTTATTGTAGGGTTTGGGGGGTTTTTTTGGGGGGAGGGGGTGGGGGAAGTTTTTATTACTGAGGAAACTACACAGTTGGAACTTTATAATTTTAGGGTAAGCCAAGGAGTCACTGCTTTGTAGTTGCAGTGGCTCCAAGTCTCTTCCTTACAGTGGTTCCCACATGCATGAATGGTGCATGCCCCCTTCCCAGCACCAGCCTCTTAAACCAAAAGAGTTCCAGTCAGAAAGGAACCAAACAATACTCAAGATGTTCTCTTCCCTTTTACACCAAAGGAAATACTGCTCTGTCCCACAGCAGACCTTAGAACAAACTGCTTCACTCTGGGCAAAGTCTCCCACTGATCTCCAGGGAAGTCCTACTAGTAGAGCATATTCCAATATTTATCTTTGATTTCATTTATCCATGTTCAGGTACATAAGCTGAACCTTTGGTAACACATTCTACAACTCAGTACCTTTGTGAAAGGGTTTGGTGTGGTGGATTAGATGCTGCTCAGTAGCCAGAGAGAGACCCTCAACCCTCTCCTCTTTTTTTAAAAATATAAACATTCTTGCTTGACTTCCCAGGAGCACAAAGAGGATAATTATAACAGGAAACACAAAAACTTCACTTTTAGGTTTTGGCCACCAACGTAGAACCTCTTCCTTGGAAGAGCAGCTTTTCAGGAGTAGCTTAAAAAATACCTGAGCAGAGTCTCATTCCAGGACAGGAGAAAGTCCCCCTCCTCAAGGCACAGTAAACCACCAAAATAAATACAGGTCAGAGAGACATCACCCGGCTCCAGGCTGCAAGCTTTCTTTGGGTGTATTGTTTAAAACAGTCTTGTTAAATCTGATCTTCACTACCTACTGTTGGGCCACTTGGGTCCCACTGCTAAACCTGAGCCTGATGTTCCTTTGCCAGCAAGCCAGTGGCCTGTGTTACTTATCCCAACAACTTCCAGTGCCCATTTGTTTTATAAAGCAAAAACCTCAGCAGAGATCTTACTCAGAGGGAAAAAAAAAAACCAACAAAACCCCCCCCCCCAAGCAGGTATAACATCTGACTTTACTGTTCTTGAATGCAAAACTCCACAAGCCCTTTTTGACACGAGGCTCCTAAAAATAACTCATCCTTTAAAAAGTCTGGTTATTTTTATACAGTCACAAGAATCACTGGATTGCTTCTAATTATCCCATCCTTCCTTGGAATGTCTATTTGTGCTCAACACAACTGGCTGCGACACCAGCAGAATCATAACACCTCAAATTACAGGCAACTGGATAAGTTTAGTTTCACCTTGTGAACAGTTTTGAGAGAGCAACAGTTAAAAAAAGCCCATTTCACTGTGGTCTTTGGAGTCTGTGTTAAAAAGGTGCCAGTTCAAAGTAGAAACAGATCTTATACTGGCCATGACTGAAAACAAAACCTGTCTCTAACAAGGATTCACAGCAGGATTAGAAATGTTCCACCTGAACAGGATCAGCAGGGAAATTCCTAAAAAGCCCCTACAGCAGGACTATTGGACTTCCCTGTCTTTCCTGTAAATACATCCTTACTGCCTCTGGCTTCCAGGGCACATTGACTTTGCTCCAGAGAGTGGTAACACAGAGGAATCTGCTCGAGGCACAACAGAAATATGGACAGTTGTCCATCTGCATGGTGCCTGACTGTACAGGCTGGCAGCTGGACCGTCATGGTAACCAGGCTATCACTGCACGGTCCCAGAGCCTCCCGTGGTGCAGTCAGCACTCAGCTGTTACTGGAACTCATTACTCCACGTCCAAATATTTGCATGGAAAACTTGCTGGACGCTTATTCATGGGAAGCCTGGCCCCTGCCTGATTTTCTTAATGCTCCTCAATACCCTGAGGGGAAGAACATTTCCAGAATTAGTATCTACAGCCCCATCTTCTTCTCCCAAGCTGCATCTCAAAGCTAGAACTCACACCATATCGTTCTGCTATTATTTAACACTGTTTTTTTCCCCCACAGTCTTTCTGCTATTATTTCACACTATTTTTTTCTCCTTTAAAAATGTGATGCTTTTATCTGAAGAGTCATCCATTGCAATTTGTATTGTCATGGCAACAGGACTCCCTCCCCTGCCCAAAGCCCATCCCCAGGCTCATTGTGCTCATTACCAGACAGGCAGGCAGCACCCTGCATACAGATGAACCTCTCAACGTGGGCTGCTCTTGCTGCAGCTGGACCTGCTCAGCTCCTGCTATGGGGTTATGGTTGCACCAGAAGAAGGGAAGGAGTCTTGCTAAGTCAGATTATCTCTATTCAAAGAAATAAGCTTTACTCAAGGCATTTTTGTAGCATGCACATTTTCATTGTGCTGATTAAAATGAAGAGACCCAGGTTCATAACCAGTCTGAGCAGTGCAATAAAAAAATAAGAATATTTAGTGCAGGTGTAAGAGGGTTTTGCTAAGGCAGCTTGGACATACTGATAAAGAAAAAGGGGAAGATCGCTCCACAAAGGAACACAGTCAAGAACAGGGCTCTGGAGCCCTCTTATGGCAGCTCGCTCTCAGCTCCCTCGCAGCAGAATTCCACGTACGCCTCACAGTGTCTGTGAGGACAAGGATGCAATGCCATTGAGACAGGGTGGGAAAGAACACCTTCTGGCTTTGACCGCACAAATGTTAAAACCCCACACTTCCAGCTCCTCCAGTGGTCCTGCTCGGTGTGCAAAGACTGGACCAGCCCCATTTTTAAAGTGGGACAGAAGACACTGAGACCAACCTCCTCCAGAGCTAAAGTGCTGCTTCAGCAACAGAAGCACACAAGGAAAAAACCAAATTCACTGCTCCAGTGCTAACAGCTGCTCCACAGGGATGTCAGGCTGAGCAATGCCATGCAGCAAGGCCAGACAGGTTTCATATCAACCCTTTCTTGACTTCTCCACGCCAGTAAATTCTGACAGAGCCACAGAGCTCAGTTCCAAAATCCCTACCTAGCAGCCACTCAGGGAGCACATGGTGAGGAGGGGGCTCACCTAACATTGGGAAGAGCACAACTGCTGGGCTCCGAAGGGGTTACAGAGATTCAACAGCAGGGAAATATTTATGGAGAAAAGATGCTGAGCTGTGCATGTTTCCCAGGCTGGAGATGGTTTTAATTTACCTCTTGCAAAGGCTGTGATTATTTGCTGCTGGTTTTTGTTGAAAGCAGCTATTCGAGGCTCACCTACTCCCTCTGGTGTCACAGCTCCGCAGCTGAGCCAGAACAAAACACTCCCCAAACCCACACAAACTACAAGGAATCCTGCTTTTTTCCCCCCTCTGGAAAAGAGGAAGCCATATTTATAAGCATTAGTGATTACCCTTCCCAGGCACAAAGCAGTCTATGACTACAGCACGCTAAGGACAGTACAGACATCTCCTAGAGCTTAGAGCTACAGCCAGAAAGTTTCCTTCTCTTTTCTAGCTCTCCCTTTCAGAGACTGGTCTCTGCTGACTCTAGCTGAACTGCAGCATCCACCATGCTCCTTACGAGATTTTCCTACATTGTTGGTCAGCAGTGATGTGCCTGTGTTAAAGTATTAGTTTAGATCATTTTATGAGACATTTTAAAACTGGGAAAGTATCCTCACCATTACAACACTGGACTCAAGCACCCAATCCTCCTGGGACTAGGTGTACACTGGGGGAGGAAGCTGCATCTCACCAGCTTTCTCATACCACTCCATTAACGCCAGAAACCTGCACAGCCCCACAGACAAAAGGGATCCAGTCTTTACCATGGTTAACACTGCCACCTCCCAACCAGTGCTGCTTTCCCAGGCGTTTCCCAGATGCCACCCTGCTGCATGGTTCTTCTGCTTCTTTCTACTCAAGCTGCTCCTCCTCTGCTTTGTCTTTTATGTTTCTTCTGTTTTCTTTCATTACTGAGCTGCCATACGATGCTGCTACAGCACCAAAACCAAACACAGCTCCTTATCCTCCCTTTTTCATTTGTAGCTGCTTCTCTCCCCATTCCACTTGGAAATCTTGCACCCTCTCCTGCATTGTCTGCCCCACGCCTCTTCCCCAAGCTGGCAGCAACTTACCCAGCCTGGCAGAATCCCTCCTCAGCCCACATGAGCAAGGTTTCCAAGCTCTCCTCATAAAGCGTCTACTCCACATTCTAGGATTAATACAGACCTTGAAGGGAACCATAAATATTTGCCTGGATTTTCTGTTAATCTTGCTCTGACATAGCTATTAGGATTACTGGAGTGTGGGTTGATAAGCAATGGGGTGAGTGCTGGAGTGTTTCGGGAGCTGACAGCAACATCTTGCTGTATTTCACTGATGTGGATGCCTTGGTGACCTGCACTAATCCACTTGGAAAATTACTAGGAGAGAACAAAGAGTCTTAAAATATGAAGCTGAGGGAGGTGGAGTGCTGCAAAGAGAAGTTTATTTCCAGACCAGCCTTTTCTAAATATATGCATAAACATCTGTATTCAGAGCTGAGTGGAGAATCACAGACAGAAATGAGCAGAGAATATCCCAGAGCAGGACCTCCCCACACACCCACATCCACATGCATTGGTCCAGCACAAGAGATCCAGGAGTGCTAATTTATAGCATGACCTTTCTCTCAGTACACACACACAAAAACAACTACCCTCAGCCTGAACAACAGCTATTTAACAAAGCACCATACAAAACAAAGACTGCTTTGCAGAGTTCAGGTCAAAAGCAGAGTTTTGGAAGCAGTGATAACCTACAGCTCTTTTCACACAGACCTCTTACACCTGAATATCAAAATGCTGCTCAGTTCCTCCACCAGCACAATTAGCATAAACCAGTGTAGTGTCAGTAGAAGTCCATCTGAACCTGTGCTGTTTGGAGGGCAAGGAGGAAGCTCCTTATGGACAGGGCAGGAATGCTGCTCCTCACACTGCTCTCTGTGGGCCAAGGACAGTCTGCACCATCACTGGTACTTTAACAGCTCTCTATAAATTCTTTGAATTTGCACTGTGGCCTTTGAATCACATGTGTTCTGAGGTTGTCTCTCCCCTGGCAGCACTAATTAACACACCACAGGATTCCCAGGAGAGCGGTACCTACTGAATCCAGGCTCCCATTCCCTGCAGTTCCTCAGCTCCATGGCTGTCAGTCAGCCACATGTTCACACTTAGGCTGGCTCAGCCTGGCCAATCTAGCTGGATGACAGCTGGAAATGGTGGGGCTGCAGACTGTAATGACATTACAGCAATAGATTTCAACTCAGAATGAGCCAAAAGTGACCATTAAATAGGGTGTCCTATAATAGCATCTATTCCCTTTATTCCATTTACAACTAAGTCTAAAGTCTCCCCCTTCCCAATCAGGATATCCAACTTGATCCAAAAGCTCCAAGATGACTCAAAGCACGGGTTGTCAGCCAGCTCTGCTTTTTAGACTTTTAATACTATCTTCTCATTATCTATTACATTTAAAATGTTACACACATCTCTGGAGGTGTACCCTGACAGACTCATCAAGTGATCTCAACATTTCTCCTTGAAGACTTAGCTTTAACATCTTACAGTCAGGCAGATTTCTAGACTGCAGAGAATAATTTGAAACTTCTTCTAAGGGTTTTCTACCTTCCTGTCAGTCTTGACTAAGAACCAGAACAAAACACTTGGTGTCACTAATGTCATAATATAAAGAAAATGTGATCTGACTCCATATGCCCAACATGTAAGTCCAAGGACTACAAGAGCTTTCCTGGTAATTGGCACTGCTTGCTTTCACTTTTCCATAGTGATGAGGTACTTCAGAAAAATGATCCAGTCCAAATTTTTGGGATAGCATGTCATCAAACCCATGGAGAGCAGCAAGAAGGTTCACCGATACTGCAAAGGCACTCGGTGTAGAAAGCAATCTGGAGTAACACATGCAAGCAGATCACGGGAATTTTGCATATTCCTGACTAGCAGCTGTAATGATTCCATGTGGGAGACAAGTCAGAGGACTGTCAGAGGATCTCAGTCTGCTTTGGTACGGCTGTGCAGTTACACAATTCATTACACACAAGAACAGTCCACCCAATGCGCTGAGTAAATGCGTTTTAGTTTTACACAACCGAATCGGCCAGGCCAGCCTTTCCCCCACACCCTGGAGCTCCCCAGTGCCTCTAGGCTGTTTATCCAGTCTCACAGGCAAGGGAAAAATTAGAGAATGGTTGTGCAGGAACAGCAGGAGAGTGTGTATGTGCAGGCACACACAGCACCCACACTAATACCAACACTCACTTTTGTAGATACTTCCTGGGTGCTGGAGATGGCAGATATCCCATTTCTCTTAAAAAAAAAAAAGCTGAAGAATAACCCCTGATTTCAGAATAACAATTGATCGGTGTCTTAGCCATGGCAACTTGCCACCTATAAACGGATGCAGGCAAGGGATAACATGTCTCTTATTCAGCAGCTACTTCATTCCCATTTAACTTTCAGAGCTCACAGGAGGAAACAGAAAAGCCAACAGCTACAGCTAATGCACAGCAGCTCTCGCCTCATCAGGCCATCTCATTCCTGCTCACAGCTGGACCTTGAGGCTGCCCCTCGCAGCGACAGAGATTAGAGCCAACTGCAGTGTGAGAGCACTGCCACACACACAGCTGCTCCCAGGCATTTCCCCCTGGTATGAGCTGCCCTCATTGGGATTGAGATATCTGATTTATACCACACATTCTAATTTATCTCCTTATGAAGGTAAGGCACAAGGAAAGTAATTGCAAGTGTCACAGCAATACGTGAGAGTTAAGTGTCAGACAAGGGACCTGATCCACATGTTTGGTGAGGACCCAGGCCTTCTACCTGGTCCTTAGGGGATTCCCTGCATTTTTCCATTACTTTTACTCATTTGCACACCTTAGGTTCACCATAGTGCTTGGACGAGGAAAAGGAAAGGAAATATATCACAGAATGGTTTGGGTTGGAAAGGACCTTAAAGCTCATCTCGTTGCACCCCCTGCCATGGGCAGGGACACCTTCCACTATCCCACGTTGCTCCAAGCCCCATCCAATCTGGCCTTGGACACTTCCAGGGATGGGGCAGCCACAGCTTCTCAGGGCAATTATAATTATACACAAGGCACTGCAGTGCTTGTTTTTAGAGATCAGGGGTCAGCCTGGACTAGGGAAAGGGTGCTTTGCTTTCAGAGACCAGCTCAAACCAGCTGTGTTAAGCCTCCTGTGCCGAACATGGCTTAGTCTGGCAGATGGAGATGCTAAGTAAGACTCGTTAATCTGTTAGCACTTTCACCCACCCACCAAAATCCCAGTGGTCTGAAGTCATGGTTTTCTGACAAATCTAGAAATCTATAGCTTGTACAACAGCTGCAACCAGAATAAAGTTCCAGGAAGAAAAAAATGTTTCATTTAACTACATGGGTAGGTCAAAATTATTCAAGGGATCTCGGAGTAGAAGTAGTTTGTGTCTGAAAGTATCTGCATACTGGTTTGTGGTACAAAACTGAAGAAGGCAATTAATGACTCCTGCAAAGCACCTGTTCTTCACTCTGCACACCTGAAACACCACAAAGGATTAAATGCACAAGATAATAAAACCCCCAGAAAAGAAGCTTTTCTTAAAAAACACCCCAGTTGTTACCTGTAGAGAGAACAGCTACAAAACCAACTCTTGTTCACATAACCTCATCTCATTATCCTCTACCCGAGACACAGAACAGTGAAGACCAAGGCTCCAAACAACAAATAAAGCTCAGAAGTTGGCAGGCCGTGTTCAGGGCTGCCTGGTGCTGTGCCTATCTCCATATCTAGAAAGGTTCAATGTGCTCATTCTGGGAAGCCAAGAAAAACTAAATATAGTAGCAGGCTACCAGCAAACACCCAACCTGGCACGGCTTCCAGCTACCTGAAAAATCCATCCCTCTCTCTGCAGCCCACTCCGATAGCTGCGATCCTTTCCCTTGTTTGGGGAGAATGTGCTGTAAGGAGGCACTTTCAGGTTTTACTTACATGGATAATTGCACAAACAAACTAAGGGATGGAGGTAATGCAGTAACAGCACGGATACTTCTCACTCAGGGGGATCATCTGGCTCTTTCAGATTGGGGTTTTTTATTAAGCCTGATGTCCTCTCGCAAATAGGAGGGAGCATCCTCCCCACACGTGCCAGGAGCCAAGGCCTCGTACAGCAACTGCCTCTAAGAGCAGAGACACCATCCAAGAGCATCTGTTTTGTTTTAACCTCTGCCCTTAAAGGAGGACCCAGAAAGGAAAAAAACCCAAACCCTTTAAGCTGCAGACTGGCTTTGTGGGTGTGTATGAGGCTTTCAACCAGAAAAAGCCTCGGGGAGAGCTGCTCACCTCTCGGCTTCTGAATGGCATCATGGATGTTGTGTTTCAAGCTGCAACCTTGAAGACAGACCCCAATTTTGACCAGGCTTTGAGATTTAGCTTAAAGGCATGCATGCTCCCTACACAAAAAATGAGGTCAAAGAAGCCTCTTTTGAAAAAATAAATAGAGCAATAAAGCATTCTTTCAGATTGGCTTCACAGGGGATAAATCACCGAGCAAATACAGCCATCTTATCTTGTTGGCAAATGGCACATTGCAGCATCCAGCTTCACGGGAAATGTGCTGCTTGGTCAGAGAGCAAACTGATTTCTCATTGTCTAGGAAAATGCTGCTCTTTACTTTTTACAAGACTTGTTTGTTTTTAAAAAAACCCCACATGATTTCTAAGCAGTGCCAAGCCTGCTTTGCCTCCTGCCTCTCGACGCTTTCCTGGATGCCTCAGGACTTCCTAGCAACCTCACAGCAGAAACACGATCCATCTCCTTTGACCAGGAGGACAACTTGTTTAAAATGGTATCCCAACAATATCCTGGCTGCCCTCCTGGCATTTCCCACATGGATGAGATACAGCAACCATGGGATCCCATGAACAACAGAGTGAAGGAGGTGAGGCAGGCAAGGCTCTCACAGCACATGGAGGTGAAACCTTTCCCAAACCTTCAATTATTAGCCTCTTTGTCCCTTCTAAAATCAAACACTGACACTAAGGACACCCAGTGAGGAACAAGAGCTCATGGGTGGTTACAGAACCATTGCTGGCTGTGGCATCCAGCAGCAGCAATGCCTGTTCAGCGTTGTGGCACTGATTTATGACAAGTGTACTTGCGTTTCCATTAGCCACAGCTCTCTCAGTTGACCCCTTGGCTTGGAGAAGCAGCCTCGACATTAAACTCCCATCAGCTTTCAGTCCTGCTGACCTCATCCCCAAAACTCGCTGCCATGTTTTACATCAGCCGGGGCCGATGCATTCCATTAACTCTCCCCGGGCTCGGGGAAACATCTGCTCTGTTTACACTGGTAGCAGCACAGAGACCACTTAAAGCATCACCTTTGCTCCCCCAGACCACAGTGGGAGGAGCAGCCACGCACAGGGCAGGCCCTGGACCTCCTGACCCCCCGCACTCCAACCTGGCCATTAGTTATTCAACAGGGCAGAGGTCACTTAAACCATCGAGGCACGGGAGAGGTGTTGGGTAGCAGCAAAGAAGGTGGATTCCTCCAGGCCAGAAGCGCAGGTTTGAGTGGGGAATTCGTGCTAACCCTAGCTGAAGATGAGCAGGCTGAGTGGAAATAAGGATGGATGAAAGAATGTCAGAAAATGATTAAATTTTTTTAATCCCAATGGCTTTACAGACTGAAGCAGAGATTCAATGGATATGGATGGTTAATGGTCCATCTTAATCAAATGTGCATCTCCAAGATGCTGCTGAGTGCCAAAGCTACCTTCACATCCCTCCAGCTCCACAACCAGGGCAGGGGTCCCTGCAGGGTGGTTTGTCCCACATCAACAGGGAGGGACAGGATACCTTCCTGAAAGCAAAGCACAGTTCATCCAAAACAATCCTCCCAAAAGCACTCCAGGAACCACCATACACACCACAGCTTAGCAGCAGCCACCTGAGAGAGCCCGACAGCTCTGAAATACCTGCTCAGGCAGGGGATGCTTATCTTTCAGTGTATGTGCTGGAGGCTTAGGGCAAGTCTCCACCAGATCAAGGGGATGTTACTGCATGTTTTCCCAAGGATTTCTGACAGCTAAGACCTCCAAAAGGCAAACCCCAAACACTTGCTGCTGCTGTTGTTCCAGTGTTAGGTGTGCATTAAATTAACCCCCAATGCCTTCTGTTGCTGCTGGAAGCTTCCTTTACTATTAACCACCCAGCCAAGGCTACAGCTGCTAACAAGCCCATTAGGACACAAAAACATACAGCAGCCTTGGAATATCCAACAGCAACTGCCACAATAGAGGCAGAACACACCACATACAGGGCATTCAGCAAGGACCATCAGCTTTTGTTACAATGAAGTCAGAACAGGTTTTTCCCATCACTTTAAATTTTTGCCCTTTGACAGAGCTTGGACTATGAACTTACACAAAAAGACCCTGACATTCACAGAGGGCTTAGACTATTCCAACACCCCAATAAACAGGAAACAAACCCCCAGACCACCCTTTAAAATTTTTTTAAGTTTGAAACTGCACACTAATGAAGCCTGAGTTGACTGGGGCTGTGCCATGCAATTCAGTTGACTTAACCCCACCAGCCCTGAATGCAATGACAGGTATTGGGGAGGGAAAAGAATAAAAACTGTATTTGCTCTTGATCTTCTGCAATACATTAGGGAAGAATAACAATCTGCACAAACACTCCCTGTTTTTCAGCTCATTCCCAGTGTCCAAGCAGGACCAGCAGGTCACAGCTTCGCCAATTCTACCACAAAGCTGAAACACTGACTTAAGAAAGGATTTTTATCTAGACCCCTTTCAACCAAAAAGATGAAAATTCAGTCAAAGGGGAAGAAGCTGGCACTGAATGAGACAAACCAAATTGTCCCTTTCCGGTTCCTTAATTCACATGTTAGGGGACAACCACAGCTGGGAATTTCAATCTCTGGAGTAATTAAAGAAAATTAAATTCAGGGAATGGGGCCTTATGCACTCAAAGCTTCATTAACCCTCTTGCCTTTTAATTAAATAGGTGCACATGAAATTTTGGACAGAGTACTTGCCTTACTGACAATGCTCAGTTTTAGTGGCAAATCAGTACTTGCCTTTTTTTTAAAAAAAAAAAAAAAAAAGACACTGGGATTGTAAACTCTAGACCTCTCCAGCTTCACAATGGCTTTATTAAATAGGCAGTAATTTCTACTGTATCTCCAGCTCCCACTTCATGGGAATGTCTGCTCTCCCTCAAATGCACTAGCAAAGCTCTGCTTTGGGCTCGCTTCAAGATAACAGGCAGCCCCACCAACACCACAGATAAAACATGAGCCAGGATTCAAAAGCCCTACACTTATTATGATCAGTAAGAGAAATAAAGTTGGCGAGCTACAGCAGGATAGGTTTTAGAGCCCATGGAGAAGAGATTAGAGCAGCCAGCCTCTCTTTTAAATACTGCTCATCCTGACGAAAGGCTCAGGCAGGCGCCAAAGGCGGTGTGTGACTAGGACAGTTTAAAGGATAATCTTTGAAAGGGGATATTGTCAATTCTGCCCAGCCTAAATATCAAGCTGGCTTTGTGTGAGTTACCATCTGACTTGTGAGGGAGTCATGCTGCTCCTGTGCTGGCCTCCCACCTTCCTGGGAGTGTCAATGAAGCAGCCTTGAGCTCATGGGGATGTGCGACCGCCTGGCAGGGACCGAGCTCCGACTGTTTTGGTGCTTCCCCATACCCATTGAGAGCAGGGGCTCCCAGCTGATGCACAGGCAGGCAGTCACACATACTGGGACCAGCAGCACAGAGAGGGAAGACACACACACTCCCTTCGTTCTTTCCAAGAGACTTCTCAGGAATCTGCCACCTTGAGCCAGATACTTCACCCAGAGATACACTCCCATCACTAGCAACCAAAGTTATGCCTCTGGGAGGGATTAGATTTCAGTTTGCCTATTTTCTCTGTGAGCATGTTTTTGGGAGAGGGACTTGTCTTTTGCCAGCACACATAGATCAATTCTGGGTTTGTATTTTACTGCTGACCTATGCATTTTAGCTGTTTTGACTATTCAATGCCGACGGTGCGCGTTTAGAGATGACCTTCTCTGACTGCCACTTACCATAAGAGTTGATACATTTTACAGTCAATGACACTCCCATTTTCACACGTGCCCCCCTCTCAAGGGGAAAGCGAACACAACAGACAACCGTTCACACGAGGCCTCCAAGGAATGCCAGATTCCCAAGTGGATGCTTTGCCCAATTGAGTGAAGAGGCACAGCTCCATTAACCAGAAGCAGGCAATTCCTCATGCCCAATATTCACAGGTTAATTGCTGCATCCCTAAAATAATGTTCTGGTTTCATAGCAGCTGTATTCTCTCACATGGAGCAGAGTGAGCTGTTTGGTGCTGTAGGATGCCCTTGGTGCTGCCAAGGACAATCTGAATGCACCAAGCGTGACAGGCTCTTGCTGAATACAAAAATAAACGCAGCCACTTTGCTTCCTCAGCCTTTGACACCAGCAGGGGAAGGGGCTTCCTACTACAGCAACGAGGAGCACATGAATTTTGTGATGCTTGAAGTGATGCCATGCAGAACACAACCCATCACTCCATTTCTCTGCTGCTGGAAATTACAGGTCCATTAACCCTTCTCTGTGTGTGAGATGTTTCTCCCATCTGCACACAGCAAATAAGCAAAGAGGATGTGCATGGTGAGCGTGCACAGGTGTGCTCCGGGGTGAAGGAGGCATTTCCAATGCAAACCTGCTCATATAAACAGTTCTGCTCTCCGGTTCTGATGCTATCATTTTATGATGACAACATTTCCTGACCCAGTTTCTATCTTGCTCCCCATTCCTCTCTACAAGTAATAATTAGTAATGCCAGTGTTCTAGCTGAATTGCTACAGTCCATTAATAATGCAAGAGTAGTAACAGAGAGAGGAGCAGTAGAAAAGAGGCTTGAAGGTTAAAAGCAACAAGAGAATGCATTTTGGGGGGCACTGGAAGAGGACAGGAGAAGAGGAGGAGAAATGCTGGCCTACTGAGATTATAAACCATACACTTCAAAACATATCATTCCTTTCAGGTGGAAGTGGTGCGTGAGTCAGTCATGGCTAATTAGAGGATAATATGCAAATAGGAATGACACACAGAGGTGATTTTTACTGAATTAGACTTGTGTTTCACCTTCTTGTGTTTCACCTTCCCTTTGCCCCTCTAAACTTGCTGCCCCACCACTTGGTGTTCCCTTTTCTCCGTTACTCATGTTTTGGAGGTCAATGGTATCCTGGGATCCCACACATGACACACACTGAAGTTTCCTCTCTGCAGAGAATTTCTGCAGAGACCAGCCTGTACCTGCCCACCTACAGCCAAACCTTTAATGCCACTAATGCATCTGCTCCGGGCACACCTTAACCCCAGGCTCTGCTGAAGCTGTTTATGATATGTACTATGAACCTAAAATAGAGCTGGGTTTGAATAGGTAACCCAGCACATCCCTGGGCTTCCAAGGCCTGGGAATCTTCTCCAACTGACAGCAGCTCCCTTGACAGCGACAGCTACACCCCCATCTAAGGCACACAATCCTCCCCATCCCACTGAATAAGCTGCTGGAACTGCATCCTTAACTGTATCACCTGGGAACTTGTTTCTTTCCTTTTATTTTCTCCTTCTGTTCCTGCTAAGTCCAGCATAGAACCAAAAGCAATAAAGGAGCTTCTAAGTTTGGTGATGATTCCTTGGCTGTTCTTATTGCTGAATGAAAACTCACATGAAGAGTGGAAGGGCTGAAGTGTCTCCTGCAAGCCAGGAAGGCAGCTTGTTTGGGTGGACTCTGGTCCAACATTGAAAAGCAGGGATATTCTGAAGGAAGATTTTTAAGACAATTGAACTCACTCTGAAAGGTCTTCTGGTTTTTGGCATTTACAGCTTCTTACATGGTACCAGGCCTTCTGTGACTTGATGATGTACAAACCAACACACATGCTCTCTCCTGAAATCACACGTCACTCTCTCTTGAAATATATATTTCAATAAATCAAGCTTATCAATGTTATAATTTAACTGTAGCACAGCTCATTCTGACATTTCAGAAAACTGCTCCAAAGTCCTTCAGCACAAAGGGCTCAGATGACTACCCAGAAAGCATAAAAAGCCAGCAGGTTCATTGAGATGAACTCATGGAAGAATGGCAAAGGAAGAAAAAAAAAAAAAAAGGAAAGATCAACTTCAGAACTACTGCATGGTGTTCTGGGCCTTTCAAGTATCACTTCCTCTGTGGAGAGGAAGTGAAAGGAGCTGGAGGTTGTCAGATACAAACAGCTTCCCCTCCATGACAATGAGAGAAAATGATGGGTGTTTTTAAAAAGAAAAAAAAAATAAAAAAGGAAAGCAGGCCAGCCCTGAACACACTGTGACCAAATTAGGAAATAAACTCCACTGACAGCCTCCAGAATGGCCATCGTCTGCAGCAGCCTTGTGTTAGCTCAGGAAGTCTGATGACTGTGTCATCTGCTGAAATCTGTTTATGTGCAAACAGAAAGGAGAAGCAAAACACCTCCCCACACTCCCTGCAGCAGGTTAGGCCATCTCAGGCTCTGGCCTGGAGGAGTCATCAGTGCCCTGACACAACGCTATTCCAAATCTCCGCTGCTGACTCACGCCCCTCCAAAGATACCTCTGCCCTGGAAGCACTAAGGTACAGCAAAATGAGGTGTAGGGGTTTTTTTGAGTGCATTTTTTAAGTGGTTAGCTGTGGCAGATGAAGCTGAGGTTAGAGATCAGTGATTACTACGACAGGAATGTGAGGGGGTGGAAAGAGAGGGAAGATACAGCTTCTTGAGTAAGGTCAGAACAATGTTTTTAATTTGGCTTGGGAACAACCTTTTCTCATCCCCTCCAATGTCCATTTCCACTGCAGCAGCAAAATGATAACCCTGCTCCAACACTCTGCAAATACACTAGGCAGGGTTTTAACCTTAAACTGCTGTGGAAGGGACCTGTACCCAGCTCACAGCAGTCCCAGGAACGCTCAGTGGCACTGCTACCTGTTATGGGGACAGACAAGTGACTGAGCAAAGTTGCTTCACTGTTTAAAAAACAAACTAATGAAGGAATCTGAGCACTCTGGTCCATACAAAGATTTAGGGTTTCTCCCTGATGTTAGGGTGACCATGTTACATTACTCCCACTCTTGTCTGCATGAGATGGAAGAAAACCTCATCCCTTTCATTTTCAAAAGGATTGAGAAGGAAAAGGCAAAGCTGCCAGCTCATCTCAGCCTGCAGCAGGTCTCAGCCTCAGCACGACTACAGCTTTCAGGGTCCTTCCAGCCCCAGGAATTTGGCTACGAGGCTACTCCACCAATTTTCCACGTTCAAGGCAGCCAAGGGTCTTTCACACCCCACCCAGGGTGCTCTTACCCAATTCCCCGTGGAATCCATCGCTCATCTCCAAAGACAGTCATCATAACCCAGAACTGACCATCACAGGCGTACTGCTGCTATCAGTGTTCCCTTTGCCTAAATAGTTGTAGGCTCCCTGTGTCCAGGGACAAAAGGCTAAACAAGATGCTGAAGCTTAAATTTCCATCTCCACATGAAGTTGTACTCAGTTTATTACTTCTGGACCTTTCCCCAGCAAAGGATAAAGCTACAAATGGAAGGTAGCACTGCTACCTCATATGGACCTGACACAGAGGCACTCACTGGTCAGTGAATAGCCTTTTCAACTGCCTCTTCACTGACTGGATATTGCTGTACACAGCAGAAAGCAAGTATAGGAGTAAGCTTTGTTGCTCGAAATTGCACTGACTTACACAGCCCATTTTTAAAGGGACTAGTCTGAGTTCCTGCTTTCAGCAGCTTTTTTTTTTTTTTTCCCCTGCATGAGACAGATACCCCATTTAATCTGACCTCTTTCTTCAGGTCCATTTCCAGGCTGGGCCTCACCCTCTCCTCCTCTGTCAGACTCATTTATCAAGTGAAGCATTTCCACATACCACTGCATAAATAGACTTGACCTTGTTAAAGCAGCAGCAGCACCTGAGCTCCCACTGATGGAGTCTCTCCAACCCCACAACAGCAATTAACTCAGCCCACTCCTACCCTCTTTCCAGGTGGGGTATTCTCAGAGCTTCTACAGCCCCTTCCTATATGTCTCAAAGGGTGACAAGCTGGAAAACAGTGATTTGGTCTGATTATTGTGCCTCCTTCTCTGGAAAGGGGTGTTTAGGAGCAACTTACTGCTGGCACCACTCAATTCTTGTAACTGCCCCTGCTCAGTCCAAGCACACAGCAAAAGTCAAGATGTACGACGGTACCCCCAGCTCGTGGCTTTCCCTTGTTCCCTTTGCAGTTTCCTCCCAGGCTAAGAAGCTTGCCCAGCATAAAGCTGGGGATGAGAAGATCTCCCAACTCTCAGCACCCCCCAAGCAACACTGACCCTCCCCACCTCGATGGGATGGCCCACATGGTTTAGCACACATGCCCTTCCTCCACAGGACTGTACTTTTAAGGTTTGCTCTACCTCAAGCTCTCTCCTGTTATCTCCCTTTAGAACCCGGCAATAAAACCTACTGGGGTGTTATCGGCTGCCTACAATCACCTCAACTCCACCTTCGACCTTGGCCCCTCCCTCCGGCCCATCCCTTTACGGAGATAGGGAATGAGCCGCGCTCCGATAGCATCGCACTCGCCCTGCCTGCGGCTCGGCACCGGCACCGCTGCTGCAGCCGAGCTTCAATGTCCTTTTATGGAAGAAAAATGAAAATCGCCTGCCCAGCCGTGGAGAGCCTGAGCCGGGCTGAGCCGAGCTGACAGACGGAAACTCGCCATTTGTTGTGGTTTTGGCACTGAGAGCGCCCAGCAAGGTCCCATGCGCGCTGCAAGTTTAAAAAGGGCGCAGCCGAGAGCTCTGGAGCAGGAGGTGTCAGGGATGCAGTGCTCAGGAGGAAGATGGCAGGGCCAGGAAAAGATGGCTTAGAGAGTTCTGCTGGCATGGACATGTTGGAGACAGGTCTCCAGATCAAAGTGGACGCAGCCACGAGTGCTCCATTCCCAAGCCCTATCCCTGGAAGAGCCCTAAGCAACCTGGTCTAGTGGAAAGTGTCCCTGTCTATAATGGAGGGGGAACATGAATGGTCTTTAAGGGCCCTTTCAACCCAAACCATTCTGTAATTCTATGAAGACATGTAGCAAGGTCATCCACACCACATTTCCTTTCCTTCCTTGTCCCAACACATTTTCCTAAGAAACACAGAAGGACGGGAAGCACAGGACTTGGGACAGAAGGTCACTGCCACCAAGAAGAAATTAGAGAGGGGTTTGCCACAGCAAATGCTACCTTCAGCTCTGCACTAAAGCTGTGGGGCTAAGCTCCAAGTAACCATCAAATCCAAATAAACAGGCTCAAGGAAAAACATACAGATAACAGCAATAAGAATGTCTGAACAGAGAATGAGATGGGGCCACGGGACTTTCAAAATGTTTGCACTGCTGTCAGGAAGCTGAATGAGACAGCAGACTTCAACAGCTGGGAAAACATGTTGCAAAACAAGAATTAAGTAATTCTCCATATGTATATCCTACTCTGAAGCATTCTGGACAAGCTCAATTTCTCCAACCAGGACAATCTTTTTTTCCATGTTGCACATGCACCCTGCCAGCGACAAATCCTGATACAGTTTAAGCCTAAACCCACAGCACATCTGGAGTTGGGCAGGGCAGCTCTGGGCAGCACAGCCCAGCCTTTAGCACAGAAGTAATGGGCCCTGTGGTATGTGTTGGATGACATCCTTGGACAGCTGTGTCATCCTGAACACATCCCCTGCTGCTGGGTGCTGGATTACACAAACACTTCCCCCTGCACTCTATAAAACACTCCTAACCGGATCATCGGTGCCTTGTTACCCACCTCTGAAACACAAGCAGCTGTGTGTGCCTTGCTGCACCAGGTACAGAGATCATGGGTGTCACAGCATCCCCCTCACCTCCTTCTGCAACTTCAGGTCTTGTTGATCAAGCAATAATTTATTTCAGCAAGACCACTCCTGTCAGAGCCATGCAAACCGCACAGCGCGGCTCGCGCTTGTTACCAGCGCTGGCGGTGCCCTGCTAACAGCAGCCGTGTTCAGGCGCAGCTCAGTGCAAGTTTAAACCTGTCTTACTTCCAACAGAAAATGAAGGCTAAAAGCAGCTGGGTGCATCTGTTCCTAGCCAGCACCTCCAAATCAATCCTGACATACAGAGCAGCTTAAAAAGGCGTGCCCTAAAATGCCAAGTCTTAGCGCTCCAAATTAAAACACGTGAGGATCGCTGGTGGCCAGAGAGCTTAAGCTGAAGATGAAAGGCAAAAGGGTGGAGATTTTATCCATGGGAGACAGGCACATCAATGCTCAAGGCAGCCCCCAAATCCACTGTGGATGCACAGGAATGGCAGCTGCCCAGGCTGAGGGCAATGCCATCCCACACCATGCTGCCACATGCCATCACCTCTTATACCCAGCCAGCACTGACCCAACTGGGTACCATAAAGTAATAAAAATTCCATGCTATGGAGAGGAGTTTTAAGGAAAAGTCTTGGAAACCCAAGTCCCTGCAATGTGGCCTGGCTACGAAATGAGTGCTGGGGGTTTCAAGCTCTCTGCTGCTCCGTACATGCATTATTTCCATGGCAACAGCAGCTTTCAGCTCCCCATCTCTTGCTGGCTGAAAGCCCTGCAGTGCTTTGTGCTGAGACTGCAAAGAAGGGAAACCATCTCCCTCTCCCACAACATGGCGCCAGGGACACGGCAGCAGCAGCTGGGAACAAAAGCCTTGTCTTCAAGCATTGTGGGGTCTTGGGAGGAGGGAGGCTGAGCAGAGAGGATGGACTTCCTTTTCTGCTGGGAAAGAGCACTTCCCCCACCATGCAGAAGTGCACACTCACCTCCCAGCACTGTACAACTCAACCAGCAATGTGTGCCTTTCCTTGTTTCACCACAATTGCCAGTTTTGGGTTCCTCTGTAGCTCTGGGAGGAGAAAGGTGCATCTTTAGAGATGAGAAACTTGAGCACTGCTTCCATGCAGGGACCCCTCCAAGATGGAGGCTGAACAAGCCTGGCTCCATGTGCAGTCAGCAGCTTATTACAGAGCAAAACCTCAACACTCAGCCAAATCTGAGTGAAAGCTGCCTCTGCCCCAGCACCAGCTCAGACTGCACACACAGAGAACACACCGTAGGATGGCTCGGACAACATTTTTCCTTGGCTAACTAAGCTTTTCCTCCACCCTGCTGTTTGTCATACTAAGATTCAAGCCCTGGCCACCTTACCAGGAGCCAAACTTGACGCCACACAACTGGAGCCACAGTGGCCCTGGCAGATGGTGCCAGCTCATCTGCATGCTCCCCGTGCAGCCGGGCACTCAAAGGAGGCAGGGCAGCTGCCTGACATACAGAGCAGCCACATTTTGGTCCCTTCAAGTGCAAATGACTGAAACTACAGGCGATATGCACAAGCAGTGACCTGGGTATGTGTAGTGTTCTTACTGTTGAGCCCAGCACACAGCCAAAGTAAAGGCTTCCAGCTGGTTCACATCATTTGCTTTACAACGTATCTGTAGCTGGCCCAAACACGAATGAAGCTCCCTGCAAGATTTAATGGAGAGCCTGAGGGTATCAACACAAACTCCCAAAGCAAGACAAAGGATCCAGGTGATGGAGCACAGGGATACAACAGGTCCACCATCTGGTCCTCTTCTCCCCGCCCTCAAAGAGCTCTGAGGTTTTGGGAGAGGCACATTTTGACCTTCCTCTTTCCAGACTTCTCCTTGCTTTAGGTTCAGCTGTGTGAGTGCAGTCCTTCCAACCAGAGAGAGACTCCTTCCAGCATCAGTCATCACCACCACTGAATCTGCCAGAGGCACTGCTAGCAAAGCCAATGCATCCTCTCTAACCTCTGTGGAGTTCCCTAGATTAGCCCTTTCCTCCCTTAGGGCAACCATTTCCTGCAAGCAAGAGAATTAACTGAAATTCTTCATACTGGAGAGAGAGGAGATAGAGGGAGTATGAAGAACCACTGCAGCTGATGCTGTGAGACACCACATCCTGCTATCCAAATTCCTCACCCTCAACTTCAAATCGTAAAGTCATTAAGGACTTCTAAGAAGAGCACAAAGCTACTCAGCAGATTTTCAGCTAATGAATCAACACGAGCTGTCCAGGAAACCAGAAATCCAGCCCACTGGAATGCTGTAACCCCAGGGAGGGTGGAACAGGCAGTACGCTAGGAAGGAAATGAAACAGCAAAGCAGTAGGAAAGGAATGTTTCAGCACCAATCCCTCTTACCATGACTACTCTGCTGCATTACACATTTTAGGGAAAAAGCAACTTCAATTCATTTTGCCCATTGAAGGGTTCATGTTCTTCAAGCCCAAGTCCTGTTCTGTAGTGCTGACATATGTACATTTTGAAAACAACTCGGCTTTTGCAAAAACAGTTAGAAAAAAATTGAGATTTAAATGTGAATCAACATTGCCACCTAGTGCCTAGCAAGCCTCCTTGCTCCAACGCTGGGACAATCCATTGGCACTACATTCCCTTCCCAGCTGAGAAGGGTAGATGTTAACAAAACCTATCTGGAGGTCAGGATCTAAAATGGAATTGTGCATCTTTCATAAGCAGCTTTCTCCCCTCAAGAGTAAGTTCAATTTTCACACCAGACTGCAGAGTTCAGCACTGGCAACTTCAACTTCTCCAGACAGCAGAATTTAACCTTCTATTAACTTCTCAATACAGGCAAAAGGTGATACCACATCAATGAGAGAACCCAAAGTTCTGGCAGCTACAAGTGTAAGGTTAATGCCCTCAGGAGGAATTTCAGTGATTAGCAGGAATCTCAGATCTCATGAGAATTTACTGTTGCGGCTACAGTGATGCAAGAGGCCTTGTAGCTTCATGCCAAGCACTGATCCTGCCCTGCCTTGCTGGCACCAGAAGTAAGCAAGATCCTGCATCTGTTCACAAGACTGGGAAACATTCCTGTGCTTCTGTTTTTCCCCAGAACTGATGGGGCAGAAGCAGCAAGTTTTCCCCATTCCATCCCCCTACTTGGCCTGATGATTCTCATCAGGAACTGGGGAGAGCACAAAGATCTGCCCTTTGAATGGCTGACATTTCAGCCCGCTCTTCCAACAAGTTTTTTTGTCACTTCCAACTCAACCTGTATTCAAGCTATCCCATAAAAGAAAAATGCAGATACCAATTCCCTCAAACATAGCATGTAAGGCTGCTCCAGCTCATTCTCCAGAAGTTTTATTAGATACAAGAGTAGAATTTGGTTTTGACCTACAAACACCCAGTTCCATGTTCAACCAGAACATTTCTGTATATGCAAGACAGCAACCTCTGGCACCCTTAGGCTTTTTAGCCAACACCTTCCAAGAAAAGACAGGACTCCTGCTTCTCTTTAATCAACAGTGCCCTGAAATTCACCTGTCCAGGAACCTAATCTTACAGAAGATCAGTAGGATCCAGCAAACACTTTGACTGCTGCCCTATGCAGATACTGCTGCTAGGAAGGATGAGCTGTCATCCCAGCTCTCCTGTCCAATACTCCAGAAGAGACCAAACGTGAAGTATCCCCTAATTACCTTTCTGCAGCGGGGATTGGGGCAGCTGAACCGCTTCACATCACTGTCCAGTAGAGCTGGGAAGTTACAGAAAGGACACCTGTAGCCCAAAACAAGATACCATTAATGCAGAGTGCCAAACATAGCTTTGCTGAAAGCTGATTTAGTCAAATAGCTGTGTGGAAGTTGCTAAGGCTGCCAACCCAATGCCTGTTGCCAGGATGTGCTGACTATTGCCTTTTTGCTCATATTTCTTCGATCACTTCCCTGTTTGCAATCAAAATATTATATGCTCAGCACTGCTTTTGACCATGTAATTTAGAGGATCAGCACAGAGCTGGCAAGCAAGTCTTGGGGGAGACAAGTCTATTGAATTTTAATCTGCTCCTAGTCAAAGGCAGAATAAAAACAGACCTGGGAAGGCAGAAGTCTGAATTTATAATCCAGCTCGTAAAAAGCTACCTATCTCAGAGTCAGCACAAACGTAGGGTTTCAGGGAACAGTGTTCTAAAGCAGTAAATGCAGCATTCTTTGTGGGACACTCACCTGACGAGCTCATCTGCACAGGCAGCAGCCACCTCCTCCTCAGCTTTCCGCTCGTAGTATTTACAGAGAATGTTCTCTGGAAGCACTTTCTCCAGCTCACTGGTGGGGAAGGAACATGTGCAACTGCCTTCCATGCAGCTGAGCTCTGACTGGGGTTGGAAAGAGAGCTCAGGTTCAGTATGACATTAGCAAAAAGCAGCTCAGGATCCAAAGCATTTTCAAGCAGATCAGTGCAGAGCCTTGCTCAGAGAAAGTAAGAGCTAAAGTCAGCAGATCTCAATGATTTGGGTTTTGTGAATTTAAAAATCATCCAGTTCTAAACCCCTGCCATGGGCAGGGACACCTTCCACTATCCCAGGTTGGTCCAAGCCCTGTCCAGCTTGGCCTTGAACACTTCCAGGGATGAGACACCCCACAGCTTCTCTGGGTAACCTGAGCCAGTGCCTCATAACAAAAACGATTTTTCCAATCTCTCATCTAAATCTGTCTAAGACGACTGCCAGAGAATGGGTTTGCTATGGAAAGAACAAGCCTAATTAAACAAATCAGGCCTCAAACAAACACTGGGCAGGAAGATGCTGTTGCCAGCTGGGATCACAATTCACTCCAAGTCCACTGTGACGACATATTAGCCCTTTATTATTGTACAGTCTCTGCTGAGAACCAGCACTGACACGGTGCATTCTTTTCAATAAAGTCATATAAAATACAGCTGCCAGTTTATACATTTACACAAAATGGATCCCAGAGTACAACAGCATCCCACAGTTTGAGCATCATATCCTGAGGCAAAGGAGCACACACACTTCAGAGCAGATTAATGACTTGTTTATAGCTCAGCTAAGTACCAGGATAATTCCTAGCTACATCAGAGACTGAGGAGGTTAGTAGTGCCATAGAGGAACCAACCCCCAAATTAAGTTGGGATCACAGTGATATTATGAAGGACAAACACTCTTAGGTAGAAGACTGGCCATGTCAGAGATAAGTGTTCTTAATGAATAAGCCACTGGTTTATTTAGTAGAAAATAAAAGCAAACAAGTTATTCTGTTACTATGATCCTAAGAATCAAATTGCCAAGCATAGAGCAAACAAACAAACAAAAAAAAGAGGTTAGTAACCCTGAAATCCTGTGCAAAGATCACATTGTAAAGTTGTTGGCTTCACTTGATGGCGAGACTGACTTGGATTTCAGGACACCATTCCATTCAAATATTTCCTGGGAAGTGCAGTTACATCTGTTTTAAGCAACAACCCTACACAAACAGCAATGTCACCTCCCAATAGCAATTATCTATTTCCCCCTTGTCCAGTTGTGAAATCCTTACCTTCCCAGAGCCAAAAACTGCCTCCTGAGCATATTTAATTAGGCACTCCTTGCAGAACAAGTGGCCATCTGCACACTGAGTCAATTCTTCGAAGGCAAACTCCCCGTAGCAGCAGCGGCACTCGATCATCTGCCCATCCTACAGCCACCAGAGGAACCAGCATCAAAACATCAATAGCTATAGCAACACACACACATACAACTGCAAGCCAGAAAAAAATGCCAGCATGAATCCTAAAAAACAGCTACAGATATACACCATTCCATTAGATATTCTATTTGGTGGTCCAAATTCATTAAGTGCAACCAGAAACTCAGTTTTAAGTCACTTCATATCTACACGTCCTGCGTGACAGGTTCCAAAAAGCTACAGAACATGCAGTGATTAATAATTCTCAGCTCACAGGCAGAGCAGCATCTTGGGTTTGGGAAGCTGCAGTCACAGGGAAGCAGCTTGAGTGTACACACCACTCTCATGGGGAAAACCAAGATTCAGATCTGTTACCCTCTAAAGAACATTTACCATCTGTCTGGGCAGACCCTGTCTTTGACTCTTCACTGTGGAGGTGGAGAAGTTTGCCACTGCTAAAAAGTAAGCATAGCCCACTTTTCCAAAGTTTGAGGAGGAAATGAGCATTGAGACTAAAATGTAATACACAGCTGCTGAACTGTTCTCTACATTTTCTCTGAAGTGAACGCTGATTTTCAGGTTTTCAAAGAATTCTTTCTGCAAACAAGGAAGGCCTTCCCACTGGCCAAGCTCCAACAACAGTGGATGTGTTTTAAACAGCCATAATGGTGGGAGCAAGAGTAAACCTGATGCTATTCTATTGCAGTGTTTGTTCTGAGCAGTGAAGATACAAGCTGAATTACTACAGATCATTACATGCATCAATACTGTCTTACTGGCCTCAGCTCCTGTCTACCTTTCCTTAAAGCCAGCCAACACACATTACACAGGTTTTGCCAGCTCAGCAAAAGCAGCAGAGTGAAATGCAGCTTCAGAAAAGCTCTGTTCCAGAGCTAAAAGGATCTGTGAAGTAGGAAGTGCAAAACAGTGTCTGTGCATAAGCTGAACTCAACTTATAATATTAGATACTGACCTTCTGATATTGCTCCTCATTCATCTGCAGAGCCAGGAGGAAGTCTGCATGCTGCAAGAGAGACATGTGCATCTGTAATTACAGAATAGATAAAGAAATTTTCCAAACTCTCAGCTCATTTACATTATCTCAGGACTCACAAACCACTATAAAAGGCTCGCTGTCTGCTTGTAACATCACTCAGCCCATCCCTCCAATCCATTAAGCTATTTATGATTCAGCTAAAACAGATGGGAGAAGCAAAGGCAGCAAGAACAAAGAACCAAATTCTATACTGTGGAGGGCTGCTGGTTCAGATTTCCATGGGCAGAGATGATCTCACCCAATGGGCCCCTCCAGAGAACATGAGCTTTGTGTTTCAAAGGAGACCTTATCCATCTGCCTAAGAGACAAAGATCTTTAAGGAGCTACTTTAGAAAGAATTGTGGGTGCAGAGCTGTGAATTCAGTCTCTCCTCAGCCTAGGAGAGGAAGACAACACAGCAGTGGGTGTTGCAGGTTCTGCTTCAAAACACACAGGTCTCCGCTACAGGACAAACTGTTCTGGAGCCACAGGACTGCCAGCCTGGGAAGGCAGTGAGGGGACACACTGCCTTGGGCCTGGTCATTACTCACCACCAACACTGAGCTGCAATTACAAGCCCTAAAACAGCAGAGAAGCCTGCTAACAATTAGAGGAAAGAGTTAATTAGTGGAGTTTTCACCCCCTCATAGCAAAACACCCCATCCAGAATGGTGTTTGCACAAGCAGCAGCTGCATATTTAAGTAAATATGAAATTCTGTGCTTGGCTTCTTTCCTTTAAAATTGAGTTACTTGGGAAAAGACATATGCGTTAACAGGTAGGGAAGGGGAAAACATAGTTATTCAATATTTGGTTCAGCATTTGAATTTCTGTAAGAGACAGATTTTTCATGTTTAGGGCCAAAACCTCAACATTTGTTGAAGATTCGCACATGATCAAAGCAGCTCCTATCACTCACCTCTGCCATCTCTTTCACTTTCTGCTCATAGAATTCCTGCTCCAGTAGCACTGGTGGGAGAAGGGAGAGCTTGTCATAGGACCTCCAGTGCCGTCTCTTGTTCTCCAGGAAGAACATGCGCTTCTCAATTTTCACATCCCCTGAAGCAGAAATAAAGGCTCAATAAAAAAGGGATGGAGCAGCCAGAACAAAGCTTAAATCCTTCCTCCACACACAACACCAGGTGCAGACTTTCAGCAGCTCACACAGCACTTTACCAAGCAGAGGCACTAATGAAGAGCATCTCCAAAACAGATACCAGTGACAGAAACTCAGCTCTTTTGGGACCACATCCCTTTTAAGAGGAGTTTCTTTCTGCTGCAAGCCAGTTCTGCTTACAATAACGATGCAGAGAGCACCATACACACATCTTGGCATTTACCTTGCTCAAATTTGAAGTCTATGTATGAATATTGATTCATTTCTTTCCTCCTTTTTCGTTTCCCGCTGGTTTCAGGAGACAGCTCCTGCCACTTTTTGATAGCATCTGAAAAGGCCTAGAAAACAACATACAGGCTTAAATCCTGTGCCTGGAAGAAAGCAGGAGCACTCAATTCAAGCTGAAGCACAGTACAAGCATGGGCATAGGACTGATCCAAAACTGGAAAGCCAAACACACCAAATAAAAGGAAATATGCATCTTTCCTTTGCTCACTTTGTTACTTTATGTACTCAAAGTAATTATTCCATAAAAACAAAATAGGTGAATGGTACTTCATAACAGCTCAGCTGTTAATATCAGAGTGGGTGCCAGCTGTATTAAGCAGAGTTGGTTTGCCTTCTTTTTTTGTTGCTGGGTTTGGCTTTTTGTTTAAAAAGGTGAGATTCCAATACTCAGTGCTCAGTCAATCAAGTGAAGAGACAGGAAGTTTTATTTTAGTTAAGTCCTGGAATAGTAAAGAATGAAGCTCAAGCAAGGGCATATTGGAGCAGATCTAAGTCAAAAACTTGAAGCCACACTAACATTCAGCTTGCTGATACTTAAAACAAGTGTCTTTGCATCTCCATGGCAGTGAAACTCTTTTGTAATAAATACAGGACTCATGCCACAAGCCATAATAAGAACAAACAGGACAGCAATACTCAGGCTGCTTTTCAATTCCACGCAGCCAGTTCACCAGCAGCAGGAGTTAAATGTTTTAAGATTTAACTAAATGTCTAGGTTTTATTGGCAATTATACTGCACTTCAGTGGCGACGTACAGGAACACATCCCACTTTAATGTATCACCCACCATCAGCCAGCTCGTGTTTCCCCAGCTCCCCTATTAGGGAAAGTAAAAACTTCCTGCAGCATTCTGTCTGGCCAATAAATTTTGAAAATCTCTACTAAATGGATTAAAACTTCTTAAAAGGAAAGGAAGATTATTATAAAACCCATAACCACACGGCAGCAGATGGTACAGTAAGGCCAAAGCCACCACAGTGGTCTCTGCAGACACGGGAGATAAGCCCAGGAAAGAAAACAGACTTGAACTGGAGCACCTTTCGTGTGATTGCATAGTGTCCCTTGAGCTCGTGCAGTGCCCACTTGATGTCCTGGCTGCTCAGCATTTTGAAATCTGCCATGAGGAGATCAGCTGCCTGAATAAAGCACCGCTGGTCAAGGGGGGCAAGTTTGGAAAAGTCAAAGTAGTCCACTTTAGGCACCTAAGGAGAAAATGAAAAAGATTAAAAGGCTGCTATAAATACACACAGGAACGCCACAAATGGCTCTCTCAGTGATCAGGACATTCTGCAAGATCACCCAAAACTCAGGTTATGTGTCACCCAGCTCTGAGCACCTTAGTACAGTGTGGCTGCAAAGCCTACTGGACCAGGCACCTCTGCAGGTGACCTGCACAAGGTAAAATGTAGTTTAAAACCATTGTGTGTGGCTGCCTGAGACAGAAAGGAGAGAAAATATTTAGGTTATACTATGAAGAATTAACAACTTTATTAGCTTGAGGTAGAAAGATACTTCCAAGAGTAGAAAGAGGTATTCAACATCTCTCAGGCCACAAAGAGCTATTTCAACATCCTCAAAGCAGCTCAGAGAGAATTTTTTGTTAAATGGACATTTTAAAACACAAATAAAATCAAGCAGCTGTAGGGAGATTTGCAGTTAGGAGGCTGCAAGGCAATGCCTAAAGGCCTCACAAGAGATACCGGAGGGCCAAGGCTACTTCATGTGACAGAACAATTGTGGGATTCTTGTCTCAGTTATCAAAATGAACACTTGAGATGGGGCAGTGACAGGCAAGCAGGGCAGAGGGGTTCGCTGGAGGCAAAGGAGCAAACACTGTGCAGCTCTGGCACAGCCAAACAGGAAAGGCTTGGAAGTCATCTTGCAAGCAACTAATTATTGCTATTTAACACAGCCTTACACATACCCAGAGGCCTCTTGTGAGAGCAAGGCTCAGTCAAGCACTCTGCAAACACACACTAATCAAAGCAGACATCCCAAGGTCCACTCAGGCTGAACAGACTGCCCAGAGGCAGCAGGAGATGAAGATACTCTCACTTGCCTTTGTCTCATCTTGGCTGGCAAGCAGGCTGCTGCTGGGGTTTAAAACCACTCTGCCTTCCTTCTTTGGGTAATCTGGATTTTCCAGAAGGAAGTTACAAAGTCTGAAAAGATAAATATAGTTACTTCAGGGTTGGAGAGCTCAGGTTCATTTCTCGTTTGTCCAATTTTTAGTATCCTGTAATTATGAGGTCATAGTCAAAGCCTGCCCTGTAAGGACCAAAGGTGGTCCTAGGCTAGAGCAAGTAAATGACTGAGGATTAAGTAAAAAATAATCAGCTGTGTGGCTGCAGAAGGAAAAGCAAATAGGCTTGTCTTTCAACAATTAAATTTACATACATGAAGCTTGTATGGATGAGCTACTAATCATTTATGGAAAAAACAGTAGAAAAATCCCTACAAAACCCACGAAAGGGTGATGTCTTCCTCAACAAACTATTACTACAGATTCAGACTTGAATGAAAGCCTCCATTTTCAGTTTACCTTCACATTAAAGCAGCCAGAGCAAACTGGTTTAGTGGAAGGTATCCCTGACCATGGCAGACGGGCTGGAACTAGGTGACCTTTAATGGCCTTTCCAACCCAAACTATTCTGTGATTCCATGATTAAAGCAGAGACAAAAGCATGTTTAAGATGTGTGTCTACATCGAATACAAACTCTGAGTACAGGTTTCATTGTAACAAAGCTTGCAATCACACCAGCATTACCCAAACTCCACTAGAAACTGGTCTGGTGAGAACAGCACTTAGAAAAGAATCACTAAAATTGCTGAAAAATTGCCTAATAGCCTGTAAATGCAGCATACCTGAGGTCCTACCACAAACAGCCATAACTGTTAGGTAAATGTAGTTTAACGGAGTATTTTAGCTTAGAAAAGACTCAGCAAGGGGTTTCCAAATGCCCCATTGCTGGAGAGCCACAAACACTCCAGAAACCCTTCTGAAAGGGCAGCCTGAATCAGGCTCCCACAGCTTGTTCTCAGACCTCACCAAGCAGCTGTGCTGGCTGGGGCAAGTAACACAAGCTGTTCCTCAGTTTCCCCAGCTGCAGAATAAGATCCTTCTGAAAGCAGCCAGGACAAGCAATTAACATTTGTAAAACTATTGGAATGAGAAGGTGCTAGGCTGCAGCAAAGACATAATTGCAGCTAATTTACATTCCTGATGTCAGAAATCAGTCCCTAATTAAGAAATCTGAACTGGCTTGAAGCATTAACCCACTATCAAGGCACGATTACTTTAGCCCTGCTTTCACATTCAAAGCAGGGGCATTTCTTTTTGTTTAATCAGGTATTGACATATTGAGACAGAAGCTTTTGACTGAGTGTGAATGCTCCAGCACACAAAAGCTGAATAGATGATACCCTGCTAAGAGGGGTCCCACATCTCATCTTTCACATCAGTTGAAAGTTTTAAGAAGATCATTTCACGGAAAACAACAAAATATCTTGGCACTGAGCATTTAATAGCTTCCAGCTCCCACCTCTGGCCATCCCTTTGGTAAAAGATAACTGTTTTAATCCAACAAAACAGAAACTTCAAGGAGCTCAGACCGTGGTTCTAAGAAAAGGGTTTCAGCTGGGGCACGGCCAGGGTACATTTGAACTATCCTGCATGTTGCCATTTCAACGCTGAGGATTTTGGGGGATGCTGACCTTCAGTGTGTGACAATTAGTTAAATGGGTCCCGGCACACAGCACACCCACACTCACAGCACTGTTCATTAATATCTGCACCACAGGACACAGAGTTGGTTAAAAGCCTCATCCCTGCCCAAAACCAGCCACCCTTATTTATTATATTTCAAGCCTGATTTAGCTTGACACACCATGGAGATCAAAGAGACCCTGCCAGCGAGGCTGACCAGTGCTTTGACCCATTTGTTCTCACACAAAAGCTGCAGTGACAACTCAAAAGATAGTTTGGTTAAAGGAATAAAAATATGGAGAAGAAATCTTTATCATCCAGTAAGTGGGTAACGCACCGCTGAGCAGACACTGTAGCTGGCCTACAGGGAAGCCTGGAAGCACCTTTTCATCTCACTGGGTCTGTGGCACACAATGGGAGAGAAGAGATTTCGGGAGCAAAAAGGGAAGGAACACATTAAGACCGACAGAAGACAATAGTGGGATTTAATTCCATCAGGCTTCTCTAAATCCCCGCAGGACACAAACCCGAGTTTTTTCACACAATCTGGGAGGGTCCTGCAGTCAGATGCACAACTTCAATAGCCCAACTGCTCCCAGGAATGGCTCTGTTTATCTTCTACATCCCCACCACAACCATCCACCTTGAGGTGCACCCAGTCCGTGATGTGGGCACCCCAAAGCTGCTCCACCACTGCAGGGAAAGCACTTTTCAAAGCCCAGAAAGAAGTACTAGTCTGTTGACTTTCTAAACAAGAAGCCTTTCTTTGGAGACCCGACTTCTTAGCACAGGCAAACAGCAGAATAGGAAATCTATGCCCAGTGTATGGGATCATCCTTAGTTCCTCATCATTTAACTTATTTATGGCCCAATGACTAATTCTAAGCCTCACACACTTAAATGCTGCTTAATTAGTGCTCTAGTTAGCTGGAAAGGGCATTGGACTTAGACAAGTGAATACTCTGACAACCAACACCTATTCCTCATTCTTGTATCACACAGTAACCAGTTTGGACAAGCTGGAGATAACAGAGACAGTTGCAGAGAGAGAGAGAGAGAGGCCACCAAGCATCAGACATCAGTCACAAGTGATTTACTTCAAACCATCTCCTCTCGGTGCTGCTGGTGCCAGCACACGCAATCCTGCGCTGCCCAGCTCTACCCAGAAGGGCAGGGAGATGATGCAACTCAGCAATAAGGTTAATCACTTTTTTTTAAACTTTTGACTCCAACATGACTCCCAGAAATCTCCAGTATGATGAACATTAAGGTAGTCCTGAGCTGTTAATGCAGTTTGTAAAGCAAGTCCTCACATTGATTTTCCACTCCTTTTATTTCATTTTCTTGCTCATGTTTCTGCTCAGTTTGACCAAAATCAGTCCCTCAACACACCTCTAGAACCAATCCTACCAGCCCTTAAATGTCTTTGCTCTATTCTATCACCCAAAAATGACGTGAGAGAATTCAAACAGCACCACTGCTACTTGAGCAGGTAAAGGTGATAAAAGTCAACATCATAACACTAAATAATGGACTCCAAGGCAGTGTTGGCTTTACCTGAAGAATCCAAAACCCAGTGAAATGAAGGAGGGAATGATTTCTTCCAACTCAAAACTCACCAACTCACCTCCATACTATGTTTTATAGCAGTCATCTTAACACTTTAATCCTGACACTCACTCTTTTTAAGAGCCCTAGTAATAGGTAACAAAATTATATGTAATTCTTTAAATAAGCAAATCATCTTAAAAGCAGAGAAGCTAGAGCACAATAGAATTAGAAAGGACTTAAGAACAGCTCTATTAGAAGTACAAAAAGAAAGAATCTGTGCTCTTTGGCACTATCAAGGCAGTGCTGAGCCCCAGCCCAGATGTGATCCAGAGCAGTATCCCTGGCAGGTGGGGACATGGGAAAGTGCTGCAGTTGTATGACACACTGTAGTTCTTGGCTCTACACTTACACATTTAAGTCATAGCAGTTCTTGATGATGATTAATTCTTCAATATATTCCTTCTTCACATCTGGGAATCTTGCTTCCTAGAGGAGGAAAAGCTAAAGGTTATGTAGGTATTAGAGGAGCTGTGTAACACACATAGCACCCAGGACAGGGATTTACAGGTAATTAACCAGCACAATCCTGAGACTTGGGGCAAAATGGTCAAGAGATCATTTATAGCCATCCAGCCTTGCTCCACAGGATGACTGCTAGCAGCTCTATCTCAAAGGAACAGTGAGGGTTGTGATGTGAAAAGCCAAGAGCACGTGGCCTAACGAGAGATTCAAGCTTTGTAGGAATGATCTACAACACAAGGAAAGTGAATGTTTACCTTCAGCATGCCCATCAAGGAGTTGCAGTTATGTGCTGAAATACAACATTCCAAAGCAAAAGGAAGAAAACCAACAAGTACACTCACCCAGTGAACCCAGACACACCAGAAATGAGACCAGAACAGACAACAAACCTTTACTGGCATTTCTGTGAAGGCTCTCCCAGTGTTTGCTGCTCTCTCTGGGGTTTTTGTACAAGCACTGCAACCAGTTGCAACCATGTGGTATTTTGTTTTGCAAGACTGGACTGGTCAGGGTTGTCAAGCAACCCTGACAATGCAAGAATAGCCTCTTACCCATCTCAAAGGCACTGATCAACAAGGTCTTACTCGGAAAGAACTGAATTATGTTAGATTGCTACTTAAGAAAATATTTTCCTCAACTCCACTTTTCCCAAGTAGAATTAGATATGGGATGTGGAAGGAAGACTTGGAGGGGATGGGGTGGTGGTGGAAGATACAGGCACATAAGAATATACTTGTTTGCAAGAAAAAATGTTCAATAAGACAGCAAGAGAGCCTTCCTCCCTGGCAATCAAGGGGAGGGGTGTGCAAACATTAGACACATGAATCATCCCATTTTTATTTAGCTTTGTTTATCATATATACACCATGCTGCCCAAGCTGCTGAATATACCAAAGGATAAGGAGTGTCCTCCCTGGGGGCTGTTGTCATAGCCAATGTCCCTCATGCTAAGCTTCACATATGGAGCACGTGGAGTTAACATACACAAGTCTTCATGCTGCATATCTAGTTATTCCTTGGTGCTGCTGCTTGGAAATCCACACCACAAGGGCAACCATTACCCCTTGCCACCATGGTGGCCTTAACATGGGCACGGACCAAACTCCTTTAGGAGCTTAAAAGCAGCCCTGGCTCTCAGCCATGTCTCAAACTTCCCTACTCCTACTCCACCCTGTAGCATTCTGCCACTATTTGGTGTCTCAGCTTTGCTCATTTAGCTTTGTATCCAATCCTAAACCAGCTCTACAGTGTTGAGTTAGGAATCAACCAGACAAAACCAGATTAGCAGATCCAAGAGGGCCTTTCAGGGAACAGACCCAGATTATTTCACCTCAAACCAACATTTTCCAAGACAGTTCATCACATGCTCCTCACCTGGTGCACGGCTGTCTCAGCCAAACAAAGAGGATTTGCAGCTGTGTGTTCTGAGCGTGTGAAACTCTACACACCTTGAAAAACCTGTCTGAAAACACCATGCACACAGGAGGCAGAGGAGCCCTGGGAATACTTACTGTCTCTCTGATGAGCAGCGCAGTGAGGTCCTGCTCCTGCCCAGCAGCTCCCTGTTCTGGCACATCCCCTGAGCCAAGTTCGTGTGAGCCCTGTGCAGGGAAGGCGGGCCCCGGCTGCTCGTTGTCTCTCCCTGCCTGCTGACCCGATTCCTCAGGGGGATGTGCCGGCTGCGGGGAGGCACGGCCTGGAATCCCGTCCTGCTGCGGCTCTGGCCGGGGGAAGGCTGGCCCAGGAGCCTTCTCTCCATATGCCCTCAAAGATCCCGGGTCTGCCTCTGGCTGCCCTTGCTGGGGAGCACAACCCTTTGCTACAGCCTGTGGCTCATCTTGCAGTGGTGGGAAGTGCCGGGGTTCCAGCTGGCTGTTCTCCCGGATCTCCTCCTGCTCCATGGTAGTTTTAGCAGCTATTTCTTCAAGTTTCTGCTCTGGCTCCAAGTTCTCTCCTTGCCATTCCCGAGCTTCCATCTTTTCCTCCTGTTGAGGTGGAAGGTCTGCATTCTCCAGACTAATGGTTTCTGCGTTATTAGCAGGCTGTGGATTCATCTTGATCAGTGGCAGCAAACTTGGGCCAGGCTCCTGGTTACTTTTAAGTTCAGAGCTGGGGCCATTCATCTCAGATCGTCCAGGCTGCTGGAGGGCAACGTCCACACTCTCATCCCTGCTTGGTCCAGCATTGCTCTCCTCCATGAGGTTATTCCCATCTCCCTCACAGGGCAGAGCTGAATCCTGCTTATCCTGCAGGTCTGTGCTCATCAAAGGCTCCACAGCACTTTTAGATCCTCCTTCTCCCACAGTGTTTGCCCCCTGCCATGGAGCAGCAGGTCTGATGACGTTGGGACGCAGAGGCTGCTGTTGCTTTGGGGTCTGAAAAGGACACACACAAGATAAAGTAGGAATTCTTGTCTGCATGTTAGAATCTTTGCTCCAGATACTTCTGCATCTAAGAAAACTTCTGATGGGAAACTGATAAACAGCCTGCTCAGCAAGCACAGATAAATAATAAAGCACAGAACTGCAACCCACATATCTGCGTCCTCAGCTTGTCCCCAGGTGATACAAGAACCTTTGGCAGAACTGGGGATGCACAGGACTTTCAAAATGGAATAATTTCCTAAGCTCACTTCAACTAAGCTAACCCACTTCCCTTCCACTAAAACAGTCTGGGAAGGAACAACTAACTGATGACATATTTGTGTTCTCACCAATTTATTTAAACAGGCAGGAACCAAAGCTCAAAACATTAATCTCTGGCCTTGTTCTTGCCTCTGGCAGACAGACTGCTGTATGCCAACAGAGCCTGAGTGTTCTCTGCTGCTGTTTTCAACTGAGAAGCAGAAAGGTCAGCTTTGCAACCCATTTTCTCAGTGCTTCTGGTTAATTTAACAGTAAAGTGCAATATATTCTTAATACAAGACAAATATGAAATGCTACAAAAACATAAGTGCCTGCAACAGCCCAACGTGAATACAAATAACAGAGGAATATAAAGCATACAAAGTACGTATATAAATCAAACAACGCATGGTTTGAAAACACCTTCAATGGAAGATCAAGTCCTCTTGCAAAGCACTCCACCTTGCTGGATTCAGACAGACAACTTTATGGGAGCTACAGCCTTCATCAACTAGAACTTAAACTATGCAGCGTAGTTTAACAGCCTGGTTCTCCCCTCCCATGCCCAAAATATGACTAAATTAAGCCAGAAAAATGCCATCATTTCACCATTATTTCAGCCATCCTAAGTAGATTGCTGTAACCAGGCAGGACTCAAAGGAATGCATCAGGTATTTGCACAAGACTTGGCTATACAGGCCATGAATAAAGCACTGCAGCTACAAGAATGAAAATCTACCTCTGCTAAGATGACTACATCATCATCATCTTCCTCAGTCTGCTGCTTTTCTGGCATTTCCAGCAACAAAGGCAATTCTTCATCTGAGGAATCCGATATCATGATAAGACTTTCATCCCTGTGGTTTATCCAGTCTGCAGAACAGTAAGTAAAGTTAAAGTTAGCTGTTGGCTCAAGGCAAACAACTGGAATTACAGGGCACATATAGCATTGAAACATCTGAGAAAGCAATTTTCCCATTTGCACTGCAGGAAGCAGCATTCAGAGGTTACCAATTCTTCTGCAAGGCATTGTTACCGCCACTCCTGTGTCCCTAAGCCTCCAGCAAAACACCTGCACAGCTTCAGCTCATCACAACAGCACTGCGGGGACAGCCACTGACACTCACAAAGAATCTTCTACCCTGAACTCCAGCACAGTCAAGCTGCTGCAAAAGTTATTACAAACAAGGCATGTAGGGAATACGTCTTCAGAGAAATCCTGGACTTTCAGTATCGCAGGGACATTACATTTTCTTTGTCAATGTGCAGGGCATTCTAGCAGAGAGATAAGAGTCTCTGTGCAACTCATCCTCTTCTGAAAGACTACCTTATGCAGGGCCGAGATAAGGCCTGTGGCTATTAGATGACAACCTTGTGCCTCAAGGTTTGTCAAGAATGCAATATAGATGCTAGTCAACACAGCTGCTGGAACACAGGAGAGATATTCAAGGCAGGAACAGAGGGTTTCTGTACTGCACAGAGAACATACAACTATGCTTTCCCTAAAATTAGACATGTTTCAGCTTATTTTTTAGCATGAGTGTTCATTTATCACCTTTCAGGCATAGAGAGAAAGCATCACTTTGAATGCCACTCTTGAGTGAATGGGTGCCAATGCATGCAGCCCTATGAGGGCACGAACTTAGGGGCAGCCTCTCTACTATGGGGTCCTCAGAAGGATGGATCCTCCTTGGATCTGCTGAAACACCTCTACACAGTGTTCCCAAGAAGTCAGCAATCTCCCTTGAGGCAGTACAACATGAGAAAGACAAGAGCCAAATATTTTGCATGCCTGCATAACATGAAAGAGTTTCTGTAGGTGGCTAAGTTAGTGTAACAGAGCAGTGTGTGACATGACAGAACAGACCTCCAGCAGCTCCCTGGAAGTTCTGTGAATACTGCTGCTCAGGAGGAGTTTCACAAGAGTGTTTTGGAAACAGGCACAAATCAGTACTCACCCTTCCCTCTGTGATTGCTGAAGCTGCTCAAGTTAATCACTTCTTCGTTCCCACCTCTCTCTGCCATTTTAAACAGCTGCACCCCAGAGTGTCAATGCCCCAGCATGGCAGTCAGGCTCACATGAGGAACTGGAAGATAAAATAAAACCACGAGGGAGTCAGGCAAACTCAGATTCACCCTAAAGGGGTTTTCCCAAGACTTAGCTGCTAGGGGTTCTCCTGGCTCTCCCAGCAGTCTCTCCACAGTATTTTTCTGTACGCCTGTCTCAGTACCTGAAAGGAGATATGTTTGTTATCTTGTGTTCCAAAAGTTACAACAGTCGACTGAAGAGTGCAATCAGGCCTGAGAAATCTCTGGAGGAGACATGAGAATTCTTACAGCTATGCAACCACAGAAAAGGAAGAGAGACGCAATTCTATCCAAGCAGGACTCAAACCCTCCCAATATGTGGATCTTCTCTTGTTTCCAACCAAAATCCAATGCACCAACACACACAGTGGTGTCTCTGCCACCATCAGGTGGTGAGAAGGGCAAAATCCCCTTGCCTGCGCTGTCCCAGGGCATCCCCACATCAACCTGCATCTCACACACCCCAGATGATGTCACTACAACCACCCCTGTCTCACTTAATGCCAGGGAAGTCACACACAGCCCTGAGGGCAACAGCCAACAGGGATACCACCACCCCAGCCTGAATTCCCTGCATGCTGCCAAGCTGAGGCACAACTTCCGAGCCACCAGAGATGCTCCAAGCTCACTTGCACAACCCCCATGTTATTGGCATGTCAGAAGGAAGCTGCACCCCGGGCAGGGCAGTGTCAGTGTGTGCTTTGTGCCTGCTCTGTGAACCAGCACAGGAACGAGTCACATTCCAGAGAACACTTCCTTACCACCATCTGCTATTTTAAAGAAGAGATTTCCTTGATTTACAGCGAGGGTTTGGTACAAATTCCAGGAAACACCATCTGCTCTCACAGCAAAAGGAGAGCATGACAGGAATCAGGTGCCTTCACAGGACTGGGCTTTTTGGAACTAAACTTTGCTACCCCCACCTGTTCTCAGAGAGGCACAATTAATCGGCCAGAGGCTCCCAAACAGGATTAGGGGGCCAGAGGAATCACTGCAAACTAAACAGGAGGTTTCCATTTTATGCTCTGTCAGCTTATAGCTCTCAATTCCCACTATAACAGAGGCTGAACACATACAGGAACTCCAAGCAGAATTTGATCACTGGAAGGAGAAACGAGGTTTTCTCATTGGAAAGTACTCTTATCACTCTCCTTATCACAGCACAGAGGAATCTGTACTATTAAATATTTACTGATGCAGTAGTTGGAAGAAAATGGTGGGTCTGCTATAAAATCCTGTTTGCTAGTACACGAGCAGTATAAATTCCCCCTCAGTAATTCTACTTAAACTCCTCTGCAGGGAACAGGATTTGCAGCTAGGACAGTAAAACGAAGAAATCAGTTCAGATGTACAAGATACAATAACAATATTTTAAATGTATCATTTAGCACTTTAAAAAGCCTAGCAGCATGGGCTCAGTGCCTGAAGGAGCCTTCTTCAGAAGGAACCTCCAGCACAAAGATTTCAAGGTTTGGCTACAAACAGCCACACTCACCTGGTCCCTGCACTGCTGATGGTCCAAATTTGACTGGGAAATTGGGTAAGGGAACAGCAAGAGGCCTCTTCTAACTAGCATTACCACAAATATGCAACTATGCCTGTATTTGAGCCCTGATACCTCAGTAGCACATCCTATTTCCAGTAAGCAGCTCCGAGATTCTCATGGGCATACTGGTACTTTGAAAACACCTGAAAAGTAAGATTTTGGGGGTGTTTCCACTATGTTCTTCATTTTCTGCCTTATAAGGACAAATAAATCTTTCTTTATTTGCCAGAATGGCATGAAAGTGCTGTTCCAGCATCCCAGGCAGGTGCTGGAGCTGCAGCTCAGGAGCTGGGTCACTGTAAGTGCAAACTTGTGGTGCAAACCCTGGCCTTTTTAAAAGGTCACATCCACATTATTACAGTTGTATTTTCCCTGGTACTCATGAATAGCAATCACCTAGTCCTGCATAGCACTTTTCCATCCTTAGCTGTCTGACTCCTTCAGCAAATAAAATCAATTCACACTTCTTGCCATTTAAAAGGTGGAGAAACAGAAGCAGGGATAGGCCCACCGTGGGCAAGGTCACTGAACAAACATGGCAGAGGATCGCTCTGAGACTGGTGGGGGAGGAACAAGGACATTTGTGAAAGCCACAAATCAGCCCTTGCAGCATCAAGTGGTGCAGACAGGGGCTGGACAGGTGTCTGCTCAGATCTGCTCCAAGCAAAGCTGAGTGGTTGGATATTTCTCCCCTCCAGGGACCCGTGGTGCATTAGCAGGGCTGGCTATATGAGGGTGGGGTGACACTGCAAATGCTCGGCACAGCCACCAAAAAAAAAAAAAAAAAAAAAAAAATCTTCTCCCAAATAGCTCAAATGGTGCTTTGTCCAATGCTGGTTAAATCCCAGCTGTTCACATCCAAGAATGATGCATAAGCCACAAGACTAAGGTGGTATTTTCCAGGGGCTACTCTGGTTTCTGTATGCATGCTTCAACATTCAGCAGTGAGAAGGAGGTACAGGGAATAACCTGAAATTAAGATTTGGGATAGAAAAACTGTCTGCACTTCCATACAAGAAAGTGTGCACACATCACCAAAAGACTCAGTGTTTTAAAAGCAAGAATATAATAAATAGTATTAACTGTATACACAGTCAAGGCAACAACAAAAAAACCCAAGCCTGGAAAGAACTGGCAATTCCTCCTACTTCAAAACAGACTGAATAAAAACCCCAAGCAGCTTAATAAAGCCCTGCTTTGAGGGTAAAAGCCAAGCTTCCACCAAGAGCTAGCAATTCATTTTGTCAATACTCAATACAGAGCTGAAGTTTAAACAAATATCCATAAGCATGGGCCAGTTCCATCTAGTGGCATGAATAAGAAGTTTATTCATGTTTATAGCACCAGGCTGCCAAGAATGTGAAGTAACAAGATCAAAGCCACCCTGGGGTCTTGCCCTACATAAACAACAATAAAAAAGCAAGGAAGACAGATGGAAAGAAGTTATTCCACACTACCTTAGTGATTTCAGTGCCTATCTACAGGCAAAGAATAAAGCTACCTACAAGCAAGCTCTAACATGCCCATCAGCTCTTCCACAATACAGCCAAGGATAGGAAACTAGAGCTGTTTGAATAGCAAAGCAGTCAGATGAACATTTTGCAAGCTTTTTAGTTTTTCTTCTTTTCTTAAAAGGCTCCCACCTGCACTGCAACACATCAAGCTGGATTTGGGACTTGAATCCCTATAACAGTATCCAGGTGACACAAAATTCTCATCATGACTTCTAAGACACCTGCTGACTGTGCAGTGAAGACCCACCATGCTGTAAGATGTGGCCCCACCCAATTTCACCTCTATATTACTCCATATACTCATAACTCAGTCACAGAATATCCTGAGTTGGAAGGGACCCACAAGGATCAGAGTCCAACTCCTGGCCCTGCACAGGACGTCCCAACAATCCCACCCTGTGCCTGAGAGCATTGTCCAAATGCTCCTGGAGCTCTGGCAGCTTTGGGGCCATGATCATTCCCAGGGGAGCCTGGGCAGTGCCCAACCACCCTCTGATACTGCACACCCACGTTGTTTCATTGTGCAGACAACAAAATCCTCCCCATCATGGTTTTTCCTACAGCAAATTGAGAGGAGAAGCAGCCATTAACAGATCTGCTACCAGGAAAACCAGAGTCCATCAGGGACTTGGGTTTAACAGTTCTCTGAACTGACAAGACCTCAGACTGACAGCTGAGGTGACAGGGACTTCCCGGACAAGCTCCTCAAACATGCAAAAATATCATCCACAAAACCATTGCTTCCAACCACTACTATGAGGTAAGGGATCAGCTGCTACGAGGTGAAGCAGGTCTCAGGAGCACACAGAATGCTTACACAAGGACTTCCAAAACCCATTCAAAATCCTTTCAAACACCACATGACATATTTTTAGCCTAACCTAAAAATAGCCACCATCGGTGCTGTGCATATATTTAATTTCCTGATACATGAAGGCGTTTCTGGACTGCAGTAACTGGCGCAGAACTCAAATCTGCTCCCTCCACCCCATATTTGTGCTGGGATGAGCATCTTCAGATGGTGCTGGAATTTAAACTGACAGTCAAGGGAAAACCCCCCCTTCTCAGCACAGTGTAATGTATTTCCCCCCCCCCCCCCCCCACTTACAGCATTTGAAATCTTGAACTCCCACATACACAAGATGGGACTAGACTCAAAGTGCTCTTGTCTGGCTCCAGCTCAAGGCAACAGGACTAGACAGAAAGCAGGGGAGGTAGGAACTGAGATCCCAAATGAACAGGGGGGAGGGATAAAAAAAAAGAGCAACTTGAAAGAAACGTCAGCAACATGAAATCACTGTGTTTTAGCCTCTCCCCCACACAGAACACCACTGTTGCTCACCTACATTGACAGAAGAGCATCAACTCCTACTTTGTGCCTGCGGGCAGCAAACGTGTCTGCTGGTAGCCTGTGAGCAAGGTGAATTTCTGGCTCATTTCAAGCTCCTAAAACAAGCTACTTAAATAATGCAGGGCTTGTGACAACCAGCAAAATGAAAAGCTAAAAATTCAGTCCTTAAAAAAAATTTTAAAAGCATAACAGAAAGGAAATAAACCAGACTGACTTACTGTCAAGCATTTCACTGAAACATTTCAAAGGGTTCATGATTTGCTGGGGGCTGCTCCTTGTAACAGGCACTGAGCAAAAGCAGGAGGAGTTTAGCAGTGGTTGATCATGTTAAGCAGCATCATCCCAACTGAAAATTAGAAATCCCCTGATCATAAGCCCAACAAGAACTGCTGGACACAAACAAATCCTATTTGCTATGCACAAGGCAGCTACTGCCACTGCCTCACACCCTGCAAAGGGACAGAGCCAGAGGTCAACACGTGCGGCTGCAGCAGGGCTCCTGCCAGCAGGTTTGCACAGTTCCAAGCCTGGGAAAAGTGGAAAAAAAACATTGATTCCAGCCCAAAAGCTTTACCCTGGCCTCTGAAGGCAGGAGTGTGTGGGCTGTGGCTCTCAGAAAAGACCACCTGGTTTCCAGCAGCACAACCTGCTACAGGTTTGTGGTGGCCGGTGAACATACATTACAAGGGACAGAGAGTTTTCAGTAAGACAATTCCCTTGTACCACAAGAACCACTTCATGCTAGGGTGACCAAAAACGCTTCTCCCAGGAGGCAGTGTTCTGTTATGTTAATCTATCCCAGTTTGGATTCCCGGGTTGGCTGTCAGCCTCTACCCCCTTGTCACTCCCCCAGAGCTTCTCCATTGGTCCCCCTTCCCTGGTCCTGCCTTTTCCCTGCCCCCGGATAAAACTGTGAGCTTCGGGGTCATGTTGGTATTTGCCTCTGCACCCTTCGGCAGTGTAGCAGCAATAAATGCTCCTGGCAGAACACACACAAATACCCTTCTCGACTCTTTGCTACCGACTGTAACACTGAACCCACCCGTGCGTCTGTGGGGGCACGCAGGACCCCACAGAGCTGGGCAGGGACAGCATTACAGGTTTGGCCAAAAGCTCCTCTCAGGAGCACAGACCTGGAGTAGACTTATGACAAGAGCATCCACACAGCTCTGCCACCAATTTTTGGACCTGTAGCATGTGCTGAAGAGAAACAACAAACCAGAAGATCATTTAATAACAGAAACGGCTGATGAGTTATAAAGTATTCTTGAAGTGTTTCCCACATTAGCAGCTGGCTTGGTTTACCAAATTATTTTAAACATGTACACTCTCTGAGAAGGGGAAGACAGGATTCCTGAGATCTGAGAAAAATCAAGGAACAGAAGCTGAAGCGAACAATAAAGAGCCAGGTAACATTTCTAGGGCAGAAAGCCACAGAACTGGTTTCACCACACCAAAACATAAGACAATATAATACAAGAACTGTTTTGTGGCAAGTAAATCCAACCTGAATGTTCACCTCCCCTGACAGATAAGACACCCAACACACACAGTTCAGAAAGTATCCCACCAGAGAAGCCACTATTTCCAAAACCACACCAGCCTGCAACCGGCTCCAGCAGCTCCAGGGCAGGACATGAATAAGGACAGAAAAGAGAAATGAATCTGGCAGCAATCACAGCTTCCAGTTACCTCCCAAAAGTTCCCTGTTCCTCACCCTCTCTTACCCAAGGAGAAGAGCACCGAAGGGAATGATGTCCTTTCCTCCCAGGCTCAGCACTGGTAACTGCAGAGTCAGGAGTGTGACCAAGAGCACATCAGGAGATGCTCCAAAAAGAGAGGCTGCAGATTAACACAGGACAGGCTACATCTCTCTGTCACTGCTCCAGGCTAATGAAAATTGCTTACTCAGGAGCAATTAAGAGAGCAGATATTTAGGGATTACTTGGCTTCAAATCCCCAGCTAGATTTTTCCCCATTTTCTAAGTCCATTCAGGACTTTACAGGAAATATCTTGGCTGTCTGTACATTACAAGACTTCTGATCAACCTTATTTGCAGTTCATTCCATCAAGGCCACAGTATCATAATTATTAATCATAACTGTTTGAAGTACCCAATCACAATTTTTTATCTGAAACAGAAAGTACAAGAGGAAAAAAGTGCCCCATTTTACCTAATTCACCTAACAGCTGGCCACATACATTGGCACCAGTTTTCTACCCTAAACCCACAAAGCATTTGCATTTCCCTAGCAAAAGATCTGCTCTGTGAGCTACTCTCTAAAATGTAAGACTGTAAGCTCTAAAATGTAAGCTGTTTTGAAGCTGCATTCATTTTCCAAAACTGGGCAACTCAGTTTTTCATTCCTTTGAGCTATTCCCTGGTGACTGGCATCAAGGTCAACTGCTGGACACTTCAGTGCCTTCCCACGACCCCCATCAGTCCCTTTGCCAAATAACAAGGCTCCGTATCATCCCACCTCTCTGACCAGCACGAGACTCCTCATTTTGATGCATGCAAAAATCCACTCTCTGCACAAGAGGTGAGAGGTAGAAAGCTTTGGATCTGTGATTCCCTCTCTCCCCCATCCAACTGAGTCCTGAAAAAAAAAAATCTCAATCTACAACTTCTAGTTGGAAAGGAGAGTTAATGCCATTACCTTGAGCAGCTCATTTTAAGAGTGAAGTGAAAATGAAGGCTTTGAGGGAAGAAGAGCCAACCCTGAACTTAGTTCCTGTAAAGGGCAGTACTCTGCCTGCCTCAGACTTCTGGCATGTGCAAGATCATCCAGTGTAATCCCTTAAATCCAAAACCTCCCTCCCACATCACAAACACAGGTGCCAGCTTGGCATTTCACGTTGATGCAACAATTCAGACACCAGCAGCTCAATACTTGGCTAGAGACCTACACATAAACCCAGCCTTGCTCTGCTCACATCCTATCTCCCCAACCATCATTTAAAAGAAGTGATTTGTTCTGATTTTGTGCTATAAGGGTGGGGATGAACGGAAGAGCATGTGAAACCACGTGATTTGCAGCTCTGCTGCTTCCAGAGCCAGTTTGACTTCCAGTTTCTTTTCCCTGAACTCACATGTCCTTTCCCTTCCAGGTAAGGCCAGGGGCTGCTCTGAACAGCACCAAGATTCAGACACCAGTGGGTTTAAAGAGTGAGGCTCCACAAACCCCCAGGTGCTGCACATACCTGCCACAGCTCCACACAGCATTAATTGCAGTTGCCTTCTCTTTTCCATAAAGCCAGCAGCCACGTGGAAAAGAGCAGGAGAAATGCCCTGTGTGCCCCAGGATATATAGCAGAGTGCTCCTCTGGTACTTGTACTTCATAGATCCCTCCTGGAGAAATGACAGAGCATTTCCTCTCCAAAACCTTAGTAGTTTTCCTACCTTTTTTCTTTTCTTTTTTAAGGGATCCTGAATGCCACTTTAAAAAGCTTAACAGAACAAAGAAATCCAAGTGCAACCTTTTAAGTAGTTATCTAACAAGTTGGATGCACGTTTTCAGGAGCATTCAGGTTCCCATCTTAGCACTGTTTTCACTGGAGAGGAAACAGAAATAAGGGAATTAAGGTTGCTGGGACAGGCTGTGGCACTGACATTCACACTGATGAGCAACCTGCAGCCTGCTCAGCTCACAGCCCTGTTTGCAGGGGCACTGACAGCAGGGAGAACCAGGCTGCACACAACCAGCAACCTGCTGTGAAAAGGAGCAGTGAGGGATAATTAGACCAAAACCAGAAAGGCTGCAAATCAGAAAGTCAGTTAGTTAGTAGCAGCCAGAGGACTTGAAAATCAGAAGGAACTGATAGGCTCTGATGGCATCCTGGATGTTCAGCAGCTGCCCATCAGACTGACTCTGGAAAACACCTAAGCTGCACTTGGGAAGCTGGGTTCCAGAAAAAATTACAAGCATAATGCACCACCAGGAAAAAATGTGGAAGGAAAGGGGGTATTTTTGTCTTTTATTTTATTTTAAATGTGACTTGAACTTATCACAAGAAACATTGCTTTCAAGCACAGCACATCTCACCTCATTCACAAAGCTGCTGACAACACAAAACCTGAGACTTGACCTTGAGGGGGCCCACAAGGTGCAGCAGCCCACCTTGGCAAAAAAGAAGGTCTCTGTCAACCTGCAGAGCACTTTCAGAACTATTGACTTAAAAGCCTGCCACCAACCCTTCCAGGAGTCAAACATCCCAAAGTGAGTGACTTCCAAAAAGAATGACTTCACAGGTCCCATATTCTGGTTACAACAGCCATGCCCTTTTTTAGGGCCACATTAAGCATATGCACTTGCCACAATTCCAAAGGTCAGTGGCCAGGAGCTGTGGCTTCATGTTCAGAAGGGTTTCACTGCAATACCTGGTAAGGATGGTCATGTTCCCATACCACAGCTTGCTTCCTCTTCTCACACTGAGCTCCTCCAGCATTTCTTACAGCTTTGAAAGGAAATGCCCTGGAAAATGTTTTTATAGGATTCACATCAGATACCCTCCACATAGCCACTTCCATGGTGGAATCGGGAGAACAGAATTAAGACGGTAAAATAAACTCCAAGAAGGAGGAAGATCTTAAATTGCAGCCTAAGCTGACACTATGCAGCCACAGCTGATACCTGACTAATACTCAAACTACACGTGCTTCTAGTCCAAGATCAGGCACTACCTTTGAGAGATGCTTTTACACAATCAATTAAGAGTTTAATATATACAAGAGTCAGTTTAGAGCCAGACTGGGCCAACAGGCCAAGCTCACAGTGGTAAGTCTTAAATGGCTTTACCTACTGAGAGTAAAATACTGACAGAAACCTTGTAAGGCAGGCATAACACCTGAGCAGCAAGTCCATGCTCTGCACCAATTTCTGCTGGAAAGAGTGAAAAATAAGCTGCCTCTTGCACCCAGCAATTGCTGCAGGAGAAGCACTGTCATGGAAGAACTGCAATGACATCCTTACTGCTCCAGCACCGCAGATGACCAGTTATCAAAAGGTTTTCCAAGCCAGCCTGCAACACCCTTTGTAAAACTGGGTTTAGTTTTGTTTACAGCCACGTGTAGCCTTGTGGCCAATTCCAGCCCAGCAAACTCTCAGCAGTGAAAATCCAGGGCAGCCTTCCAGGCTCATGACAGTTGTCCAGCCTGACTTCATCCATGTCACGTGGCAGTGGCCACTGTGGAGTATGAGTATGTCAAAACAGCAGAAAAGCAAAGAGGCTGCATTTGAGGCAAGTACCACTGTATCAGAACAGAAAACAGTGAAATTCGGTTGTGGCTGGATTTAGAGATGCTCCACATCCAGCATGAGTCCCTTCTGAGACTACTGAAGTTCACAAATGAATGAATTATGAACTAAAAAGCAAGGAAAGAAGAGCCGCACATTAATTCTCCAGGTCCACAGTCCTGCAATTAATGAGACTGTTAGGTACCCACTAATCTCACCCCACAGCAAACAAACATTTCACAGACACAGGACTACAAAAACCACCACAGCCAGGAGGTTACACAGGCTGCACCCAGAGCAGTTGCTACGGACAGACTGCTTCAGGCAGTGAATCCTGTGCCCACCCTTAGTCAACACACTTGTGTCCAACACTGGGTGAGTCCTCACAGTGGAACAGAAATCCTCTTCCTGGGTGTTGCAATATCAGACAGATTATTTAACCACCTGGGCTGGAGGGTCGGTAAGAACAGCCACAAGCTGCTAAATAAACACAAACACATTGAGCTGAGGAGCACTCTCCAGACACTGTGTCCAAGGCAGAGGTGCGTTCCAGCCGTTGTGAGCTGGTCTGTGCTAGTCCTGGCAGATCCAAGGGCACCTCCCAGCTGACACACAATGAAGCCTGCTCCACTACAAAAGGATTCTGCTTTAACAATCTACAGAGAGGGCATGAACTATTTACATTAGCCAAGTTACTGCTCCCAAGTCTTGCTCATCTGTAGCTGGAAATCCCAGCAGCACAGGAGGTATGAAAACACCCTACCCTGCTGGTTTCCTGAAAGGAAAAAAAAAAGAGCTGCTTTTCCTGCCTCCCCATTATGCTGCTGCTGTCATCTCCTCAAATTGCATTTCAGCACATGACAGCAGAACGGGGAGAGGAGGAAAGTCCTCAGCAGCACCATGGCTGTGCTGCAGGCAGCTGTCTGCACTGCTCTCCCTTCCCTCTGCCATCCCCCTGAAATGTCTTTGCCCAACAGAGCTTGTATTTGCCTGGGATACATGGGCCAGTCCTCCTTCCAAGACTGGCCTTCAAGGAAAAATGATCTGCAAGAAGCATCAGGGAGAGGTTTTCTTTCCCCCTCCATCACACGAAAATGCATCCTGTCTTTGGGATGGGATTTGGAAGCAGAAGTGTAAATCTGTTCCTCACTCTGTTTTTTGCAAGGGCTGCAAAAAGCCAACCCCTGCCTGCCTTCCTCCAAGGAACAGCAGGAGCAGTGCCCACAGCTTGGTAAGAGCATGTCAGTCTGGATAAAGCAGTACAGGAGCCTTGTGCAAGGAGTGCTTTGGACAAAACATATTACTTGAGGCCATTTTTCATCTTCATATTCCCCCAAAAAGAGATTCCAGCTAGCGCAGATCCTGATCACCTTGTACTGCAGAGCAGGACCACGTGATGCCTCTACAGATCCCATCCAAATGTTTCCCTGAATAATGCAAACAGTAGCTTGTCCTCCTTGCAGGGGAGAGCAGGCTGAGGGTGAGCAACACCACGCTTGGCCTCCAAGGCCAGCTGAAAACATTTCAGGTCACCCTGACACCCACACACACTCTCAGTTTTATTTCAGCTCATTAACTTCGCTTCTCATTACATGGGGCAACCACGGCCTCCAAGACTCACCCTGGGAGCAGCTGGGCACCACCAGCATCAGCACAGGAGTGGGGCTCCCTAAAGCCAGCAAGAAAGCCACGCATTTAAACTCCTGCTGACCTGGGTCAGAAATACTGTGAGGTGACATCGTGGCTTGGGGTAGCAGCTGCCCCACATTGAAATCTTTCCCTAAAGCCCAATGCTTTTCCCATTTAATCAGGCACTGACAGCTCCCCTCATGAACACAGGGAGGGAACCACAGTGGAGCTGGTAATTAGGAGAGAGGTGTCATTCAGAAGGAATATAATTTCCCATCCTCAGGAATTAAGCTTTCTCAAGGATCATTATGAATTTAAAACCACTGCAAGCCCTTAAGCACTGACCCAGAGGAAAAACATCACTCCTGAGACAGTCCAAAATAAACCTGAAATGCTATAAAAGTGACACGAAGGCTGCTGAGAATGAGATTATCCCAGCTCAGTGAGACATTCCTTATTATCTCTCATCTCAGTGCTTCGGCAAGGATAACTCATTCAAGCCACCAGGATGCTGCTAAGTGGCTTTTTTCCCCCCTCTCTTTTTCCTGTTTTCTCTGCCTACCCCTCCCTGATTTCCCACTTGCAGTAACCTGCTTAAAAACAAAACCACTCTGGACTGATGTTGACCAGCCCCTTATTCAGCTCCATTTCAAACACAGGAACTCCCAGCCTGTACACAAATAACCTTATCTCCTGAGCTGCTACTGGGAGACAGCTGCTGTCCCCAGGCAGCTGTGTGCTTCACACCTTCTGCTGTATTTAAAAAGGCACCTATCCCACTGGGATAGAGCCTACTGAGAGTAATCCCAGTTACATGAAGCAGCTTGAAACTCCACCATCACTTCAGTAAACACACAGGCTTTGGAGACTATTAATGCCTCGTTTTTAAGTAGTTACAATGATGCCCAAATGCAGTAATTTAAAGGGAATCTTAAAATATATCCAGATCAAATCCATCTGCAAAAAAACCCAAAAAAAACAATCCCAAACTTCCAGTGAGAGGAATTAGTGGTGCAGCTGACTGTCCCAGAAAGAATGCAGCCAGTGGCAAGCCCCAGCACCGCCAGTGCTCAGACACAGTAAACCACTTGCAATGGCTTCAGAAAGATATAAATAAAAATAAGACACCCATTCCAAATTAATGAATGGGAGCTTCTTCCAGCAGGCACAAAACAACACCCGAAGGGCTCCACATTGCTTGCACTTGGGTTTGTGCTACTCCGGGTTGCTAATCAGCTCCTGGCCCCTGGGATATGCTTCCTGTCTCTCTCCAGCTGCGCCACAGGAATTGTGTGTTTGCCCCACCTATTTTTGCCACAGGACTTTTTAGTGATTTGTGTCCAATTTCAAAGCACAAGACTCGCCGGCGGCAGGAACGCCCACTGCATTCTCAGGCAGACAAAGCACTGGGCTACCCAGGAATTTCGACTTCCGAGGCAGCTCCTGAAACTCCAGCCCAGGAACAGGCCACCAGCCCCCTGCTGGAACCCAGACTGTACCTTCTCACCAGTAACACCTGCCCCAAGTGCTATTCTAGGAGCTGCTATTCCTGCCCTGACTGCCTGCAGCCAGGCCAACCAGAAGGAAAACATCCTAGGAAGCAAGAAAAAGAGATGGAAGAAAGCCTGTTACCACAATGCAGCACCTCCAAGCAGGCTGAATGTCTACAGATCTTCAGGAAATCTGTCTGAGTCCCTTCCCAAGTCTTGGTGTTCCAGGCACAAACTCCTGTCAAGATGATTGTTTATTAACATCCAGTCACACCATGAAGACACCCAGCACATGAAATCTATTAACGTGTTTACAGTTGCAGAAGGCCTGATGTAAGGCAGCAGAATTTTTGCACAGCATTCATCCTAGAAATTAAAAGCACATATTAAAGCTGTAAATCCCACAGTCCTGGAATTAAAAACTGCCTGCGCAATCCTACTAGTCCTAAAGAAAATAGGTTCTATTACATGGTTTGAGCTGCACGTTCCTACAGCCCTGTACCTGTTCAGGGATGTACCAGAACCTGCTCAAGATTTGGGTCTGCAGAATGATAGATCTCAGATTTCCTGCCTCACCTTCCAAATATGCTGCTGGAGGAAAAACCCTCATGCCATCCTCTCTGAAAGCAGCAAAGGCCAGTCTAAATGCCTGACAGGGGACACCTGCCTTTCCCTCCACTGCTACCACTGGAAACCTGCAACAGCTCCAAAGTGCATCAGGTGGGTGAGCAGAGATTGTTAAGAAAGAGGAACCAACCTCCACAGAGACAGAATAAAGAAACAGAGATCTGCCCACAGGTCTTAGGACCAGGACTGGCTGTGCCTCTCAGCCACCAAGGCACTCAGTGATTGCCTCCAGAACTGCTGCCTGAAGCAAAGCAAGAGCCTGCTGTTCCACAGGGCAGGCAGGAAGCTGGGAAAGAAACACAAGAAGGAATGCTCTGAAAAGCACATGGACATCAAGCTTTAGTCCCTCAGCATTATGCCTGGATAATGGAAATAAAAGTGCACAGCAGCAACATCAGCTTTCCTCTTTCAAAGCATCAGAGGTCTCAGGACAATGACCAAACTGTAAGAAACTGAACAGAAACCTCAACAACTAAACTTATTTGTAGGAAAACCACTGTTCTAAGTATCTGGCAGTAAGACTCTACAGTAAGGTATTGGAAGACACTCAAAGACAACACTCCAGGTCATAAAGCACAGGTGAGATGAAAGGAAAAACCTCCCAGGCTGGACTCGCAGGTGCAAGCAGCCGTTATCCACCCAGGGTTCCAGCCAGCACAGCTGCAAAGACAGGGGACCCAGGAGGTGATGGCAACTCTTTACGCCAATCTACATTTTGCCCAGCCCAAGGCACTGCCCCGGGCGAGTTCACACTCATCTCTTCACACACACGCTGGAGTTCCCCACAGCTCTTCAGCCTCAGAAGACTTCGGTGGGATCCCGGCCTGCCTCCAGCCATCTGGGGAACAAGGTCAGCTCCAGAGGCAGAAAAACCCATTACATAAACCCAGTGTACATTAACACTTCCAGGCTGTGCTCTGTCTGCCACGCGGAGCCGGCACTCGGATCAACAGCGAAGGGAAAGAGGAGGAGGAAGGGGAGTATCTCTTACACTGATCCCTCAGCTCCGAGGACAGCTGTGTTTGGGGTTTCTTTCCTGCAGCGGCTCCCACAGCAGATGCCTGAAATGTCGAGATGTCCCAACAGCACCGAGTGCTCCCACACTGAACAGGGGTCAGAAGAGAACAATCTTTTACCCTCCTCTCCCCACCAGCTCCGGCGCAGGGTTACCCCGCCTACAAACAGCATTAAGGAGCCCCCGGAGAGCAGCGCCTGTCCCCGGGTGCGGGGGGACACAGGGGTGGTACACGGAGGAGAAGGGACCCCTTGACCCCGGGGAGGGGGAGAAGGGACCGGCCCTAAGGGGATGGATGGGGGAGGGAAAGAACCCAGTCCTGAGGGAAGCTGGAGGGGGAGGGGGTGTCCCAGATCCTGAGGGAAAGCGAGGAGGAAGGACTCGGCCCTAAATCAAAGTGGAGGGGTACAGGGGGGACCCGTCCCTGAAGGGAAGCGCTGGGGGGCGGGGGGGAACGACCCGTCCCTGCCTGGAAGAGAGAGAAGGACCAGCCATAAAGGGACGCGGGGGGAGAGGAACGGACGGAACGGACACCCAGCCCTGAGGGGACGCGGGGAGAGGGGAAGAACGACCCGTCCCTGAGGACAGGCCCCAGCCGGGAGAAGAGCCCGACCCCGCAGCGAGGGGTCCAGCGAGGCCCAGGGACTCCCCGGGGCGGCCCCTCTGTCCGTCTGGCGCCGGGGCTGTCCTGGCACCCACGGGCCCCGCGGGACGAAGGGGTCCCCCCGGCACTCACCGGCCCCGCGGGACGGAGGGGTCCCCCCGGCCCCGCTTCATTTAACCGCCGCTCCCGCCGCTTCCGCCCGGCCCGCGCCACGTGACCGCGCCGCCCCGCACCATAGAGAGCCAGCAAGGGAGAGACAGAGCGGCGCGGGGGGACGGGCGGGCCCGGCCCGGAGAACCTACCATAGAGAGAGGGGGCGGTCGGCCAAGCGCCGCGCCACGCCCCCTGCCGGGCGGGCGGTGTTCCCGTGGGGAGGGGCGGGTCCTGAGGGGGGGCGGGGGCAGGGGCTGCACGTGCGTGTGGTGCGGGGGCTGGGGGGGGGGGGGGGGAAGGACTTTTTGGGGTGCTCAGGAATGGGGGGGGCCGGGACCCCTGCGCGGAACCCGTCCCGTCCCCCACAGCTCTGGGTACCCGTGGAGGTCAAGTGAGTGACAGGGAGCCCCTCAGGACACCGCGTTTCCCTCTCGGAAGCAGCTGGGGACGTCCTGCAGTCATGGCAGAAAATTGAACTTGAGGGATTTAAGTGACTTGCCAAGCTGCCAGAAAAGGAGGCAGCCGATTCACTGAGCTCCGCAAGATTTCCTAAGAGAAATGGGAAAATTTTAATTGTGTTTTCGAGAGGTTCACGTCGTAGACAAGTCCTGGAGCAGCCCCTCTACAGGACAGCCCACCCACCGGAGCAGGGCGCAGGGATCCTCCTCTCTCAGCACCAAAATGAAAGCAGAAATCAGGGAAACGTCACAAAAAGTAGTTATTAAAGAAAACAGCAGTGCCAGTATTTAGCAGGGCACTGAAGGACTGACACGATTTCCTGCTCCAAGTAATGAAATTTTTCAGTCCCTGCTGCTGGCTGACACGAGGGGCTGGTGACAGCAGCTCCCCAGCCATTTGTTCATATTGTGAAATTACTCAAACAATAAAAAGCAATTTATTTGTGCTCCTTCCTTTTTTAATTTTTTTTTTTTAAACCGAATTATGGCCAGAGAAACCCCAGCTTCCAGCATCAGGGAGGGAAAGCACTGCTGCAGCACACACCAACACTGAGCACCATCCTCTGAGTTGCTCCTGTCCTTCTCCACTTGCTAAAGAGCATTAGGGAAAAAAAAAAAAACAATCAGGAAAGCAAGGATTCATCAACATGTGAATCTTTCTCCAGTTTTCATTAAGGGGGAGATTATAATTTCTTTCTGCAAATTGAAGGTTAGTAAAGTATCAGGACAAATAATAAAGTAAGAAGGGAAAAAGATCAAGGGAATCAATCAGCTGAAGCAATGAATGAAGCAAAGTGTTCTCCCTTCAGAGGAGGACTTTCATCTGGGCAGTCCATATAGACCTCTTAAATCAGTTGCATTTCGATACTTTGTCCATTCTTTTCCTCTGATGCCCAAAAATATTTTAACAAACAAAACTGTGGCTACCAAGAGTTAAAGTTGTGAGTTTATTGCATATGTAACAAAAATGAACATGACCTCCTGGGTCCAGCCTACTATACAATCACTGTTTATTCCAGCTGGTTCCATAACCACATTAAATATAACTAGTATTTCTTTAAATACTTTGATTTAGACATAAAATGAAACATTAGTGTACAACTTTCACAAAATAAATCTGCAATAAAAACAGTGGGAAGAATAACAAGGATAGCAGCAATACTTAAACATGACATTACAAAATAATAAATTAAAAAAATACATTATAAAGTGGTTGAGGAACAACAATAACAACAAAAAAAATTAACAGATTAAAACCAGATCCATACTGTGTTTCTGGGAACTTGCTGTGCCACACGGCCCTGAACCTGGGCACTGGCTCCAGAGGGCCCGGTGGCTGGATCAGTAATTTACAAAATCTGTTGGATTTTACAACCACCTCAACTTGAACTGAGGACAAACTGCTGAGCGAGCGCCGATCGCACCGTCTGGAGCTTCAAACAGCCTTTTTGGAGCAGGGTCTTGTCTAACATAATGCCCAAGTGAACACTCACACCCATCCAACAGTCTCGTTTCTTCCCGGTCGAACACACGAGCAGAGTGGTGGTTTCCTACATCCCTGAGCGTAGAGTATAGGCTGAGGAGCAGTATCAGGGCACTGCAGGGCTGTGCCGATGGATCAGCTGCGGGGTTTGCCGTTGGACAGGAACAACAGACACGCTGTACCTTGTATTTCCTTCAGGTCAGATCCAAGAGTATCCGCGCACAAGGTGGAACGTGGAATGACAAAATGAACACGGGACTCAATGGTATTCTTTGGGCAAGTTTGAGAAGTAACAACCAAGCTCAAGTGCTGGCAGACCGAGTGGGAATGGACACACAAATTCAGACAGCTGAGGTTATCCCAGACCTCTGAGAGAGCCACTGTTGGCATTTCGTCCTTTCCTGGCCTTGGAACTGGGCACAGGAACAAGCCATGGCTCCAAAGCCATCCTGCCTCGCTTCTTGCTGTTCCTCCATCCACCCGACCAGCTTTAAGGCCTGCCTCAAATGCATGTACAGAACAAGACAAAAAATGTCTTTGTCGTCACTGAAGTGGCACAAAATTGCAAAGACAACACGACGGGAGAGGTGGTGAAGCTGTTGAAAAGAGAACTGAAATAATTTAAAAGACAGTGCCCTATTCTCGTTACTGTCAGCACAGAGGAGGTACCTTGACAAGGGCTTTTAAATACAGCAAAAAACAGACGGACTTTTCAAAACAACAATCCTTGCCTATTCTTATTTTGTGCATTTAATAAAACACTGACCTAGCAAAGACATTAGGAACTATCTTATGTCAACTGGGTTGTTGACATAAAGCTACTTGACCTATAGATCTCCAAATCAGGGGCCTTTCCCTTCACCTTGCTTGGTTTGTACTGAGCCAGTTGTGCTGCAGGTGCGACAGGATTTTTATTAGGGGTGGGCTTTAGTATCTGGGTTTGGGTTTGGGTTTTTTTTTTTTACACATTTTTAGTGAAAAATCCACATGAGACAGCATGCAAAGCTTTTGGGCAATAATCCATTTTGCATTTTTCCTATCTGACTGGTTTATTGCACATTCAAACATACTGAAAGGATTAAATACACTCTATGAACAGGTTTGACTTCGAAGCCATTTGGAAAATCCAGGGTTGTGGGGACTCTGCTACTCAGCCCGGGACCGTAGGGATGCTGTCTGCCAACTGTTGCACATCCCAACAACCAGAACTGCAGAAACTGGTCTCCAAGTGCCAAAAGATCCCTACAGAACATGGGGCTGAACATGCCTCTCCTGTACAGTCCTGCAGGATGAGCATCTTTAGCCACCCCGTGCAAATCTCACAATATGGTACAATTTTACACCTCCGATGCGACTCCTGACAACAAATCACAAGAATTATGGTCAATGGCAAAAAGAAAACCACAAACAAACAAAACAGAGAAAAATGCCAGGGTTTTGACAAGTGTCTACTTTCTGTCCTATCACAGTTTAAAGCTATTATCAAATTCAATTAAAAAAAAGACAAAATAGAAGTATTCCAGTAGACATCTCCTAAGGACAGTCTCTTACCCAGCTGAATTTCAATGCACTATTCTATAAACATCTGTTAAGTGTTTCAGTCATGAATCTCTCTAAAAATCAGGCTTCCAAAAGAAAAAAAAATCCTATACAATCAAGTCTGCTTAAAAGACGTGTTTGATAGATAACTGGGTCTCTCTGAAGCCATGTTATTTGTTAAAATAGTCTCATCTTGGTGTGCAAACTGGAAAAATGTTAGTGATTCAGTGTCTTAGCTTACAATACGAGATGTAACCAAAAGTATGTATTCTATCACCATCTGTTAAAACCAGGTGGGGCAGGTGTTATGGTTCTTTGTCTCTTCTATGACACATCACTGATAACTCCCTCCGGAGAGATATCTTCTGCTAATGGGCCACCTAACCTCACTGCATGACTCATAAAATCACATCATCCCATTGTGAGATGCTCTGCCCAGGGGGGGAACCAAGCATTCCTGCCTGGATATAATCTGAAGTTTGGAACACCACAGGCAGCCCTTACCTACTGGATTCCCAGAGGACAAGAGCTACATAATCATCACTGGACCTTCAGAGGAAGACCAGACCCTTCTACAGGATCACAGCTTTGACAGAACCATAGCTACCACTTCAAAGAGGACTGCAGCCACCACTTAATCAGACTGCTCCCAGCACCCTGACCAACAGGGTGTCAGGTTGTATCCTGACTGTCAGGTTAAACCAGTGTTTCTGTATTATTGCCTTGTTATATATATTTATATATACTAGTAAAGAACTGTTATTCCTATTTCTCGTATCTTTGCCTGAAAGCCCCTTAATTTCAAAATTATAATAATTTGGAGGGGAGGGGGTTACATTTTCCATTCCAAGGGAGGCTCCTGCCTTCCTTAGCAGACACCTGTCTTTCAAACCAAGACATTCAGGTATTGGATTTGCTTTTGTTTCCCCTGTGTTAGAGAACAAACCTTTTAATATTAGTTTCAGATATTGGAAAAAATAGCCTTATATGGTTCTCTGGAGAAATTTTCATCCCTATGGAACTGAAGGCATAAATTCTTCCAATAGCTTTCTGTAACATTTAGAATGTATTCCCCTTTTACCTCATCTCCAAATTTTACATTGTTCCCCTTTTACCTCAATCTCCAAATAAACCTTTCTCAAGGCCAAAAAATTTGAAGTAGGAGTTTGCTCTGTTAACTTGACTTTTAGTGATTTCCATGTGAGTCTTAGAATTTAAAGTCACACAAACACATCTTGGGTAAAACAGTGGCACAGAAATCACAGCTTTGGGATTGAATGGAATTTTATCCTGTCTCCTCCTCACAAGGCTTCTCTGCAAGGTACTTACATCTGAACAAACTATGGAAAGTAATTCTGCAAGAGGAAAGAATTGTTTTCATGTGCAAAACAAGTAGATTTCAGCCAGGAAAACCAAAAAGAAATCATACAATACCGTTTAAGCTGTCCCAGATTCCTTCACTTTTCTCAAGGTGGGCCACAGCTTCCACTGGGAGCTTCCTGCTAAGGCAGAACTTGGATTTCTTTACCTTTCAGTTAAGTGTTCATATGGAGGTATTTTCTGCTAGAAGTTTACTTTTTAAACAGATGTTTAAAATGTGCAATGCAAATTCTGGTGCCAGTCAGACACTCTGCACCTGCTGGACTCCACAAAGGCTCAAGCTTGATTTAAGACAGACTAACCAGGTGCACCTACCAGTTGCAAGTCCTCAGCAAATTAAGCTCATTCTCAAATACACTTTGATTCTCCTATTAAAAAAGCCCCACAGGTTGCTGACCCTATCACAATATGTGTTACAAATCTAGCAGAATATCCTGTGTAACCAAAGCCAAATGCTGAACTTGGCTGCATTTCATTTCAGGGAGGATGGAAGAAGAGGGAAAGGGTTATTGTAACAAAGGGGAGAAAATTGAGCTGGGAACCACCAAGAAAAAGCCCCGACCCTCCCCCCCTCATCCACCAGCGGTGGAAGGGAAACAGCCCCATCTCTAAGTTGTCAGAGTTCGGATGCTTCAGACAGCTTAGCAGGAAGTTCACAGCAAGCTTCTCCTAGCTTTTGATTTGGTGGTCCATGAGCTAGCATCTGTTTCCTTTGGTTGCTTTTTCACTCCACAGCAAACCCACACGTCTCTTCCACAGCTGTCAACAGCTTCTCATAAAGCTTCTCATATGACTCATAAGGCGGAATGTCAATCCGGTTAAAGCTGCAGGGAAAGTAACAGAACATTGATGGATCTGAAGTGCTTATTGGGGGAAAATTGTAAAGAAGCTACATATAGATAGAAATTGTAAAAACTCTCAGCTGCCTCATTGGCCAAAGCAGGCAAGAAGAAAAACAACTATTTCTACAGCAGGAACGCACAACTTAATAGGGCAGCGTTTGGCATGAGGAGGAGGAAGAGGCAGATGCAGGAGACTTGCAAATAAAAAGCAACACATCAGGCAGGCCCACTCCCTGCCCTGCCTGCAGACAGTCTGTGCTGCTGCTGACACCATTTCCTGCCTCTGATGGAGTGAGATTTCCGTGCAAGGGCTCAGGCTGTGCCTATACTGCACCAACAGCACGAGCTTCCAACATTTGACAACACTTCTTTGTAACAAAGAAATAAAGAAATAAACTTACAAATGTCTCACTACCCAGAATAATCACCTCTGGAATAGATGAAAACCACAGATAGTATAGAAGACAAATCAAGCTTTAAGAAAAGCAAATTCTTTTGCTGGCTGCAGACTGCAGATATGTCCAAGCTAACAGAGCACACTTGGAGTCATCCATGTGTATCACATGCCTAATCCCTACCCAGGACACACAAGACAAAGGGAGAGGAAGCAGAGTGTTTTCATCTTACCAAGTGTGGGCTTTTGGAAGGTTGTCTGTGTTTGCATCTATTAAATGGATGGTAAACAGTCTGGGTCCTGCAGCGCCTGTAGAACCTTAGACAGACATTCTAGTTAATGCACTTCAACAAAACATCATTCACACACACATATTTTGCTGCTTATAAAAAGGCAAGAGAGGAAATTACACTTCCAGCTGCAAGCCTAAGTATGTCCTAGGCTAAATCTGTAGAGATATTAGCAGCTGATGAAGGGATGGCAGAAGAGATAGAGCTGTTTGTGACAATCATTTTACAGACTGGTATTTTGGAAAGCTGCTAAATTTGATATTAATGAAGCTGCACCATCAAAAATGAAAATGCTTAAGTGCAAGAAGGTTTTCCTTGTAAAAGAGAACTAGTATTTTAATTCTGAACATCAATTTACTGTCAGCCAACAAATGCAATGTGATCAGGAGATCACAACAGCCAAGGACACTGCCACCTTTTTGATAAAAACCTGCAATTTTCAGAAATTTGCTCTAAAGCCTAATGGTTTGTTGCCAAACACTGAAGGGAATACAATTCTCACATAAAAAAGTTCTTTAGTCAGCCATTTATCTCTGTGCATGTTCACATGGAATGATTTGAACATCAGAGCAGAGAGTTGTAGGAGACTGACGAGCCAAAATTGACAGCAGTCAAAGCACTGCACAGTAACAGATGTACCAGCTTCCATCACTATCAGCAACAGCCAAAGTGTTCAGCAGCAGCTGAGCCGCTGACAAATGTAAAACTGCTCTCCGGCTCTAAAGTTTGCAAGTAATTGACTTATCCAGTAATATGCTGATATTTTACAAGGGGCCTGTAAATACCACACCACTTTTATCTCTTTCTCCAACCACAGATTAACTCAGCCTCCACATCAGTCACCTTGTAAAGCCTTGAAACCTTGAAGTGGGACACGCGTCGAGCCTGTCACAAACTGCAGCAGCCTTGCCCTTCTTTCTTCATCAAACGTTTCCACTGCTTGCCAGAACCACTTGACGATGTTGCTGTCAGCCATGCAGTGCTTTAGGCGGGTGTTGGACTTCCAGTCATTCAGGTCTATCTTATCCAGGCCTCCTATGATCAGCTGTTAAAAGATTAGAAAGTACTTTAAAGTCCAGCGTCATTTCATGTTTGCAGTTATAAAAACACATCCAACCACGTCACGAAGCCTGGCATTGTTTAGGTGCTTCACCCACCTTTTTGGTGTGAGGTAACATTCCAAAACAGTACAGAACTGGCAGTAAATCTCTCCAGTTTCACTGCAGTGAAACTGACCCCAAGCAGTGCTTTACCAGCATTAGAACTTTCACAAGCAACTAAGAGTCAGAAGCCCATGCAAGAATTGCTTTGTTAAATCTGTGCTCCCTGGAAGGTACAGCCTGTCTTTATGAGGGCACAGCACTGCTTTGGAATAAGGCATGTCCTCTGCTGTGGCACAGCATCATTGCCCTGCTGCAGGATTGTCCTATACCAGCCAATACCAGCTACAATGGAATCCTGCTCGGCTTATGGGAACATCTGAGTTGTGTTGTTGTTCCACAAAAAACTACAAAAACTTTTCATCTCTTTTTTCACCCCATTTGTGACAGTCTCTGACACAGACCAGACATATCACTTCAATCTCTTTTTCAGATGACACCAAGTTGCAAAATACTGTAAAAGGAAGTTGCTGCTGGCCATGCATTTAACCACCTCCTGTGGCAAAAACAAATAAATAGCACAGAGCAAACTTCACCCCTCAAAACACAACGTGTGTCATATTCTAAATTTCCCATAATATTCCACACTGAGGATCCCATTTCTGAGAGCTGCCCTTTAGCAGCTGCCTTGCTGTGCCACCAAGACAGCACCCATTTACACTTGCTGACATCATTAGGGTAGTTGTGACTGTTCTGACGTGGACAGTATTGAAATATTTAATGGATTTTTAATCTGCCTTTTTAAGCAAATGGAACGCAAGAACGTTGTGGGATTAATCAAAATGCATGACTGACTAGCACAAAGCTAGTGCTTTCAATACCACAAATGCTGAATATTCCACAGCTTGCCTTATTTTTTCTAAAACGTAAAACCAGAGGAAAAATTGCTCTTACAGGAATTATTTTAAGAGGTAGCCTTCTGCACCTCAGGATTTAACAAGAAAACAAATTAATTTCTTTTCTATATGCGCAACCCTTCTATTTCTGTAAACCAATCCTTGTGTGCACACAGAAACAGCCATGCATGAAAAGTCACTGGACAAAACAGATTCTGGGGTAAATAACTATTGCCAACAATTCCTCAAACTTGCAGTGTTTTCTCCTTCTCAGACCACCTGCCTTAAGCATTAGTCCTTGGATAGACACCATGGTGTATTTATCTTTCCTATTTAAGTAGCCTTCTCAATAATATCAACCCAAAGAATGTCTAGAATAAACCTAAAAAGGTTTGGTTAAACAAATCCTCAGCTTTCTGGTATGTAAAATGGAATTGCTTGTTTTGTTGACTGTGGATCAAACAAATGACAAAACAATAATCCATGTGGATAAAACATACCTCAAGTTCCTTCTGGTCAAAAGGCTTAAGGAGATGTTGAGGAATAAGTTCATTAAAACCTTTCTGCAGAGCTAGGAACTGCGCCTCTATTCCTCTCATGAACCGCCAGTTCACATACAACCTGTGGAGGAGGAAGGAAGAAGTCAGAGGTGATGAGCTGGACAGGACTGGGATTTTTACAGCAGACTTGGAAAATGCTGGTTTTACAGAGGACCTGGTTTTAATAGACACATTTTGTATTATGAAAGAAGTGCTTATCCATTCCTTTTTCCATCAACAATTAACTATTGCACCATCAACAGAAAAAGAAAGTACCATTCAGAACTTCATCTTCCCAGGTCTTCCAGTGAAAACATTAATGTCATTTATGACTCAGGTGTTTCCACCCAAAAAAATTATTTCATTAGTTTCTCTATATACAAAAATTCAATTTACTACCCTCTTCCCACTACATTTGAAGGACATATTTCTGTTTGCAATACCTGACATATTCCTTCTTGTTCTCTTCTGTCACTGGAATATTCCTGCCATTTGGTTTGAGTTCATGCTGTAAAATCCTCCCGAAAGCGTTGTGTTCCACACAGAACGTATGGTCCAGAACTGGTGTGATATCGTTCTCTCTGCCAATGCACAGAGCATAAACTCAGTATTTTTGGGATTTTGTTAACTCTCAGTGGTGATGCTGACAGTTATTCGAACACCTAGGTAGTCTTCAGGCTAAACCTTAGTTACTACCTGCATTTCACACACTAGAGGAATATTGCCACCAATTTCTGTATGGTTTAGTTCATGTTGAAGAGCCTGATATGGGATATTCATCTAATTCTAGTAGAACTCAGGATACTGGATAAAACCCTATATACGTAAATATATACACACATAACATATACATATAGACCCAGCAAGAATCTGCTCTGCTGTCACGTATCTGTGAAGCACAGAAGAGACCACACATAGAGAACTTCATCATCAGTAACTTTAAATACAAATTCAAAACAGCATTTAGGAAAAGAAACTGAGATAATGCAAAGCAGTTCTGAAGAGTCCCAAAGCTACACTGAATGCTGGATCTTGTTCTGTAAGCATACGGAAGCCCAAATCACTCCCATTTATTTTCATTTTAATCAGAGTCGGGTTTCTTTTGAAGAAGGCTGTACTTCCCCTCAGAGCTCTGTCCCGAGTTTGGATTTTGATACTGTGATATTCTACCACACCCATGCGACCTTTAATGATTTAGTATTTTTATTGCAAGGAGAGTTTGCAATGAGAACTTTTCATCAAGTACCTTTGATACATGAAGAATAGTTTAATGACTTTGTACAGACTGCCACCATAAAGTTTTTTGCAAACTCCTTCTGTAAAGCATCTCACTATCGCCAACAAACTACCCCATTTTCTCTACAGCCAGACGATTGCTAAATTCAGTACTTACAAGATCCAGACTAAACTTTTGTGTAATTCTGGGTCAACAGATTCCAGATCGGAGAGCTGGATGGGTTTCCCCAGCAGCTGTTTGTAAAAGGGAACTGTGAACCCCCCGTTGATATAGTGTCCATGGAACACAGCCAAACCCATTATCCGACCAACAAAATGGAAATAAGACAAATGGTCCTGCAGGGAGAGACGAGAATCAGGCTTGGGAAGACACTGACATCTTGTGGCACCCTTGCTGGTTTGTTCAGTGTGAGTTACCTGCAACCCTCTGGGCAAGAGCAGCCACTGTTTTTCCTCACAAAATAACCAAAAGCAAAGCATTTAATAATTAAAAACCTCAAAGAAGTCTCTGTGCATTACCTGATTAATAAATTGTATTCAAATCCTCTAGACCTCTGAAAGGGCAAAACTTGGAGAAAGAAAATCCCCATGAAACCTACAGAACCAAGAAGACGAGGATTCCAAACAAATTAGTTTATTCTTTGTTTAACCATCCAAGTGTATCTACTCTTGAGGAAGCAGTGTGCTTGTTTCCTTCATTTCTTTCATGTTCCTTTTAAACTAACTTTTGAAAACTGAGGTATAAGTCCTATGGTTGACATTCTTCCAATCCATCTCCCTCACCTTCCAGTGTAAATGTCAGGAAATGTCATGACAGGAAGAATTCCCTCTACTAATACAGAACTGCTGCTCCTTTTAGGGTCTGCATCAATACAAATCCTCCAGTAAGAAAAAAGCAAGCACAGGAGCGTAGTGAGAAAGGGCAAGCAAGGGATACATCCCTGAAAGTCATGGGGTGGCACTGCTGGGAATGAAATGCTGTGTGCACAACCACCTGTGTTCACAGTGAAGATGAATTTCATCTGTCTTGTCTTCTCAGAATCACTGTGCAAACCAATCAGTACTGAGGAGTCTCAAAGAAATCAGATATTTATCAAAGGATATCATGCTTTTAATTTCTGAACAAAACCCCTCTGCTTCATACTATGTCAATATAGGACAGTAACACTTCTTATTCTGATGTACCCTGGAGTTAGGCTCTTCTTGTGGAAGAACAGCTGTAAGAAACTGCAGAGGACATCTCTTAAGTAGGAATATTGCTGAGAAATTAGTACTTACAGGATTGATAGAAGAGTCTGGGTTGATTTGCAGCATGTAAATATTATCTGTGGAGTACTGGAAGAGTCCATAGTAGGGATTTAACATTTCATGGCATAGTAAATACAACCACTCTCTGCAAAAAAGAAAAAAAAGAGTGCAATTTGCACTTAAGTTTTAGATAATACAATTATTGTGCTTGATCAGTTACAAAATACTTATTTCAAAATTAGACCATCTTGTGCTGCTCTCCATTTGTAGACCAAAAAGGTGTGATTAAAACCCCACAGTGTCCTACTCCACTCAGGGCAGACTTGGTTTAGTTTAGAAGCACTGAATTAACATCAATTAGAGAAGCTACAGCAAGCTGTCAGACAATGCCATCAACTAATTGAGTCTGAACAAGCCACACTTCCAAAAAAGTCCTGCCTTTGTACAGAGTTCAGCTATTTGGAGCCTACGAGATCTGCTTCTCTGCAACCTATACAGTATAAGGAAATATTAAAAAAATCTGTTGATTAGAATCAGCTCAATCACTGGCGATCTTTAGAAAAGCTGTTTTTCTGCCAGCTCGGTGACTGCTTTCAGCAGAGGCCAGAAGGAACAGAGACCAAGTGCATTAAAAGGAGGGGTTGGGTAAATTTTCTTGGTAACACACAAGGACAGGAGCAGAACTAAAGCTATTTGTGACCTCCCAAGTCACCATGATAAATACCCCTTTGTTGTTAAATTTGGACACCATTCCCAGGTCCAAAATATTCTGAGTGAACTATCAGTTGTAATGCTTAGAAGCGGAGCTATACTGATCTGAGTCAGTTGCAACTAATGGGCAATTACAAAAGACATCAGGGCAACAGGATGTCAACAGTGGAGACACCTAAGGTTGCCTCGGATAAGGCAGCTCAGAATGTTCCAGCTTCTTTCCTTTGTCCAGGGATTGATCACTGAAAGATGCCTAAGTGGGGAGCTTTTGTGGATTTGAGGAATTTCTCCGTGAATTTACACAACTCTGAGCCACCACAAAGGTGAGCGTTTTTTCAGTGATGCTACAATCAGCTCCTGAATTTCAGATCTGATGTGACCCACAGGGAATTATTGTCATTTTTAAGAGGGAGGCAAGTCCTCACTAAAATTTTAGCCTTTGTTTAGGATTAGTTCATCTCCACTCCTGCTCCAACAGATCACAGAACTCTCCTGAATGCGGCTGAGACATAACAAAAAGGAACCCCTACCCTCCTGCAATCCATTTGTGGGAAATCAGAGAGGTGTGTTTAACAAAACCATTCCTGTGATCTGGATGTGACTTCAGGGTCTATACACTCCCTGAGAGACCTCACAATTTGAGCTGATCACACTTTCATAACTTGCAGTGGCACAACTGTTAAATAACAAGCTTCCACTTTCCAACCTACCATAAAAAGAGTGAAGCTACAGCCACTTGTCTATAAACTAGACCACAAATAATTAACGTATCCCATTAACAGGTAACTTGAAAGGGAATGGTATCAACCATGGGGCACTTAAAGGACAACTTTACAGTTAAGAGGTGTCAGAAAACCCCCAAAATCTCACCTTGCTACTCCTCCATAGTCCAGGCCTTCCTCTCCTCGGAATTTCACCATAAGCCTCTTTTTCAAGTCTTTTGGCCTCATCTTCATTATCTGACGATAGGATTCCTGTATGTGCATTTGTACGATTAGATATCTTATTTCCTTCCTATAATTAAGTCTAATAAGATTTCTCTAATACTGTAAGATTTTTGCATTTCTGTAATACATACATTGTTACTGAACTATAGAAAACATGAGTCTGAGTGCTAATCTGAAGCAAATTCCAATGACTACTGTGTAATGTGGTGGGTGCTTGTGAAGCAAAGTTGTTATAATCACTGATCAGTTTTACTTTTCAGTGACAAAAGCTGCTGTAAGTAGTAAAAAAATCAATCCAATACCTCAAATATTTCCTCTCTGGATACTTCAATGCGACAGTGACCAGCCTGAGGTTGCTGAAGAGAGAGCTCGTGTCTAAGAACTTTCAACTTTTGTACCAAGTCTCTTTCATATCTCTGTGCAGGCAACTCCTCACCCTCTTCCAATGATCCCTCATTTGGAGCTGGCAGAGGCTGCTGGCTGGGCTCTTTTAGCTGGCATTGATGGCTTAGAGGAAAAAAGAATAATATTTATTCTGGACACATAACAATAAGGAATACGTAAAACAATGATGGAAGAAATTATTAAGCTTCTCTAAGAGGAACATGGAGTGAAATGTGTATTCAGCTGGGTACTTCTGTACCATCATTACACTAAATTCAAGGATGTAAGGAACACAGATACTTAAAGAGTTTCAGCATTTTTTAACTGTTATTATATGGGAAAGCACTGTGGAAGGCTCTGGAACATGATCACTGATTGCTGACTGAGCAGTAACTAAAGTTTGTGTGGTATTCTCCCACATGGAGACAACTTTCAGGAGTGCAACACTGAAAGAGACCTCTAATGGAACAAACAACAGCTTTATAAAGGGAACTGTCTAACAACTGCAACTGATTTTATTCCAGCTCCATGCAAAATGAGGCTGGGTTCTCTTGACACAATAAAAATACTGCATCTGTGGTTGTTAAGAGAGAAAGATATACTTGCCCCAAATAGTTGCAGCTTCATACACTCAATTATCCTTATCCATCAGTGCTTTATTCGGGTTGTGGAGCAATTATCTTTTAGATACAGAGATTACCCAGCTGGCTTCAAGCACAGGAAAAAGTCTGGTCTTGGGCACAAGCAGCACTGCCAGGCTGCTTCCAGGGTCAGTTCCATGACGGTTCAGCTGCCTTTGCATGATGCAGAACTTGAGCTTACTAAATCTTGCTAAACCCAAACTGGCTGTGCACAGCATCAGTTGACCAGACTCCAGCTGGCTTTATGTTCCCATTGTCTGGAGCTCAAGGAAGCATGAAGTTAGTCCAGATCCAGCACAGCCAGCACAGAGCTAGAACTGCTCATCCAGACAGACATGAGCTGACTGCTGGGGAACCCCTGGCAGACCCTCTACCCCACACCCAGCAATTCCAGAACTGTGCAGAGCAGAGTAAAAACCCTTCCGAAGAGTCTCAGCAAAAAAACTTAAAATAAAACCAGCACTGAGAACCAATGCTTGGAACCTGACTACAGCACTGGCTGCATCTGTTCCCCAGTATCATTCAGGATTTCAGCCCCTCATGACTCCCAGACCTGACAGGAATTATTTATGAGGCAAAGCTCTTACTTCATGATGTGATGTAGTCGTGGATCTGTGAATTGTGTGGTTCTGTTGTTATGATCTACAAAATATATTCTTCCTGAAACTGTACTTCTGACTTCCCAGCCTGGAGGCAAAGGTCCCAGTTCATCACAATTCACACTGTTAAGGTCTCTAAAGTGAAAAACAAACAAGATGTTAATGCACATCACATCTGAAGCTAAGCAGCCAAACACTAATACACTTAAAAAAATTAAAATCACCTCTTTATTTAGGTTAAGGTTAGAATCCTGACTATTTGACTGAAAAAGCATTGAGATAAGGCTTTAGCAACACATTCACTCACCCCTTTCATCCTGGATAAATTTCAGGTATCACTCTAAGTGCTGCTAAAGGCAGTCACTAACTTCCAGGCAGTGTTTGAATTCAATACATAGAATGCATTTACACCTAAAAAGATTGAAAATACCTAAGGCTCCAGCCACCTAACAGAGGAAAACACTAAGAGTGGCAAGAAAAGGAAGAAAGGAAGGAAACCTGAAGATTATTTTTTAGGCAGAAAACCCATTGTTAATTAAAGCATTCTTTAGACATTTGGCATGGATTCAGAGTTGAAGGCACCACTCTGTGCAATTCCTCACCTAAATCTAACCATGCAACATTTGTATAAATGAGTTAACTGAGAGGCTTTAAAAAGGTAGAAGTGCTTTGAACACCGAAGATGCCTCAGTGTCACAGTGAGCATAAGCCAAGGGGACACACAGGCAGACAGACAAGCCCTTGCTAGGCTCCTTAAAGGAGATTATGGTTGGGACCATTTGCTGTGATCAGCTGTGCATCTGAAAGTCCTGCAGAGATCTGATTACAGCAAGTTCTAACCTACATCTTTGCCTCATGGCAAGGTTAGGCTTTTGCACCACAAGCTGGTAGCATGAAAGTCACCTTTAACTAAAATAGGTGTGACCTGTGACTCACAAGACACTGCTGTGTCCACTTCCATTGCTGCTCCTGAAACCCTGGTTCAAGGATTTGGGAAGAGAAGCAGCAGCACCTTTCATTAGGGTGACCAGCATCACTTGAAGAAGACAAGGTTTTGGGCATGCAAGCCTGACACGACTGACACAAATGAACAACCACTGTCATTTCTTCTTCCAACAATACCAGCTAATCTAACATCAGCTATTTTCTCTCTCTCTCAGCTTTATTTTTCATTTCCTTCCATACACTGAGCTTTTATCACCACTTTTGGCTGCACTACTTTATATCATTTTTCTAATATCCTGTATCACATCCCTCTATTATCCAGGCAGTGCAGCAGCTGAGAGTTACGAACTTCACTCTTGAATCTGGTGTGCAGGTGGCCCATGAAACAGCCCAGATTCAGAGCTGCTCAGGAAGAGCACCAGACCTTACTCACAAAGACCTGGATTAACTGCAGGTTAAGGTCTAAAGAGGCTTTACTAAATTAATCATGTGAAGGATTCAAATTTTCTAGCTGCAAATCACTGGCCTAAAGCATAAAAAACCTCAAACCATTTCAAGTTTAAAGATAACAAGTAATCTCTTTCAGTTATACATAACTGAGCACTAAATAAGCAAAAGTTACAAGTTGAATAATCAAGAAACAATTATTTTAATAAAGTAGTCAGTTTTTTCTTCAATTTGCAGTCCAAATTGTTTTCATACAAAGAAAATGCAGATAAGATTCAGAAATTTGTAGCGTCACCAAAAACAAAGTTACATCAACATTTTAGGAAGAATTTGTCAAACACGAGTTCCTGAAGGGCTACATATATTTTTGCTTTGTGTTTTACATGATTCACAAGTAAATAATTCTTTCTTTCAAAAAGAGTAACTCTTAATGTTTGGTGAAATGGTAACTAGAAACACCCCAAACTATCCCTCTGCTGGGAGCTCTCCCTTTAAATTCAGACAGGCCATTTCATAGATTTTTGCTCTTATAAATCCAGCATCCTGCCGCACATATACACATCAAACCCCCCTGACTTTTAACTATAAATACATACCTTGGTATCCTTGGGTCGTGCCACGTGCTCACTCCAGTCTGTGTGTGCAAAAAATAAACCTGACCCTGTACCGTTGTTCTTTGCTCTATAAAAAAGGAAGGAAAATTATTTTAAATTACGAATCTTAAAAAAAAATTCCAAATAAACAGTTTAAAGACATCAGAATATTTTCCTCCTAGGAGAAAGCACTGGAGCCATCACACTGATCTCTTGCAGCATGGCTTGTTTTGTCCTTGACAAATTTACTCTGACTACACATTTCAACATTCTTTTGAAACTCACAGATCCATGCACCAGCATGTTTTAGTTTGTATTTTCATTGTTAGATTTTGAGACAATCCAAATCTCCAAACTAGATTTCTTTACTCCTAGATTTGGTGTGCTCTTTTCTGAGATTTAAATTCTCCTTAATCTCATCCTTCCTAATCTTCTGTACTATTGGTTTCTTTGTTGCTTTTATATATTTTCCTGATCTTTTCTCAAATGTGGGCTCAAACCTACACAACATGCCAAGGGGGAAGGAAAAAATAGCATTACTGCTCTAGTTTAAAGAGCTCTTTACATTCGTTCTCCCTAGATACACAGCCAAGATTAGCAGTGAATTTTCTGTAACAGCATCATACCACAACCTCATGTTTAATATACCATCAACCCCTCAGTGTATCCTGGCGTAGCCAGCTGCTAATTAGCCAATCTCAAACTCCCATCTGCACTTAGTTCCTTTTCCAAAATGCAACATGAGATGCACGTGGATGCTGCCGTTCCAGCATGCAAAACACCTCAATGTATTAAAAAAAAGGGAGAATTTGGAAGAATGAAACCCTTTCCGTTTTACAGCTGTGGGTCACTCACCGTAGCCTTCAGGTAGCTCAGGTGACTGGTGGCCGTGGGGCCTGTTCTGAGGTGTCTGTACGTGAGCCCTGACCTCTGGCGTGCGGAGCCGCTGGGCCTGGAGCCTCTGGTCCTGGCTGGGAGACTCCAGGAAGCGGCAGCCGCCTCCTCCCGCCGCTCCCGTCGTGTCCGTGTACGGAGCCGGCTCCTCCATGAAGCAGCTCAGCGGCCTCCCCGGCCCAGAATCTTCATAAACCGTTCTGAAAATGGGGAAACTTCAAGAGTTTCCATCACAAGAGAAGTGAATGCAGAAATGACTGTTTCTCTCTCCCCACAACTTCAAGTAGTGCAACTTTTAACCCAAGAGGTGCCATTTTCTTAATGTTTTTATACCCACATTTCTCAGCACAGGTAACAAAAAAAAAAATCAAGTCGTACCCAGTTTAGCCTATTTTCTTCAAGCAGTTATCCAGTTACAACCTTACTACACGTCACATCGATACTTAAGTTTCTAATTAGTTACAGTCTTGCAACATATCAACCACTGTTCTAATTAAGTAAAAAGAAAACAGTCCTTACCCTTCATTTTCCAAAAGCCCTCTGCAGTCTACTACAGAACCTCCTGTGCCTATTCTGTCCCGAGTCTGTAAACTGACTGAAAGAAGAAAACACAAACTCAGGTCAATGAAAGAAAAACTGCATTCCTAAAAACAGCAACAAGCAAAAAAATCCACATTTATACAGGGTAAAATATTAAGGAAAGCACTATCCTACACACAAGAACACATCAATTACCAAAATTTCTTTTATTCTCTTAAAGCATTAATAATTTTTAAAAAGCTGAAGAGAAAACAGAGGGTCATCCCCTCAATTATTTCTGTAAATATCAAACATGTCAGGTTCTACATCTGGGTTTCATGAGGATCCAGAAAGGGAAGTTGGAAAAAAATTGCTCACCACTAGATGTCATCGTAGGGTGAGAATTTGGAGTTTGCCAAATGTATTTATGTATCACTGAAAAGCTGGGGTTGGGTGGGGGCAGTAAAACGTGGGGTAAATTTGCTGTAAAATGAGCATGGCCTCATTGAAATTTGGAAATGGTTTGCATGAGTCAAAGGTATCAAACCAGCAACTTGTAAAATGCCTTTTAACTCCTCCAGATCCTTTTCTAACACCTAAGGTTCCCTCTGCCTGTCACCTTGGCCAAATGCATCATTTCACAGTGACATTCACCCTTCCAGAGATGCAGTAGAAGCCTTGCCAGATGCATTCCCTGTTTTTAATGTTGTTTCCCATCATCAACTGAGAGGAAACAAACTCCTGCATAGGAGTGCAATGAAAATTTTCAGGTTATGTAATTTAATCCCATTAAAATCAAAAGAAACAACACAGAACAGGCACAGAAGCAGCAACTAGAGGAGTTTTTCCCTATGGATATTTACCAAGCAGATGGAATTTAGCTGGGATCATTCTTACCCACTATTTGGCCTCGGACAGCATCGGTGTCTGTGGGGTTGAGTTTGCATAGATCCAAACGCTGGTCTGCAAAGGAGAATTGCAAAAATCAGCCCTGGGAAGGGCTGGGTGGGAACACTATTCACTACTCAAGTACAGGGTATGGAGGGTTCCTGGTCACACCAGGGAGGAATTGCTCTTACATCCAGTATCTTTTAGCCTGCTGATGGCATTGGAGAGGAGTCGGACACACCCCAGGAAGCCAGCTCCCTGTTTCTTATGGATTTTTTTATGGTTCCATACACTGATGGTTATGGAATCTGTTTTCCCAACGTATCTAGAAAAATACATATTAAAAGACTAATTTTAGAAATAACAACCTCTTTTTACTTCACAGAATTGATGCTGTAATTGGTACAAATTCTGACACATTTTAGTACATCGGTCATGCCTCTTTATTATAAATACACAAGTGCTTATGCCCAAAATGCTGTTATTAATGAATTACTGCACAGTGATTTCACACAGCATGGGAAATTGATATTGCTGCAGCATGAATTTAACTACAGCCAGCCTCATTAAAAGCTAAGTAACAAGTCGATTAACGTACAAAACTTTAGAATTTATGGTTCTAATAATTTGAAGAAAATAAATCATTCCAACAAGGACAATTTTCTGTAAAAGCTGGATGGCACTGCTCCAGGAGAGCTCACTAAGCCCTTGTGCTGTGTACCTGCCACACAGATCTCTACAGATTCAAACATCTAAAAGCAAAGTACCACTCTTTATTATTTCTTCTTGAAAAAAAATCAGTCTTCTGAGAAGGCAGGGTTAAATGGGATATTGGGAAGAAATTCTTCCCTGTGAGGGTGGGGCAGCCCTGGCACAGGTTGCCCAGAGAAGCTGTGGCTGCCCCATCCCTGGAAGCGTCCAAGGCCACGCTGGGAGCAACCTGATCTAGTGGAAGGTGTCCCTGGCAGGGAGTGGAACTGGATGATCTTTAAGGTTCCTTTCAACCAAACTGTCCTGAGATTCTAGGAAATGTGACTCTTCTTGCTAACACAAAATGAAGTTGCAGTGCCAACCCTGCACTATTTATTCACTAGATAAATCTCTAGAATACTGTTTACTTATGACCTTACAACCAACTCACAGATCGTAATGCTGGTTCCATTTGGGGTCCAACGTGTTCTTCACAGTGTCAGTGGAATGGCACTGACCTGACCCATCCACAACTATTTTAGCAAATGGGTCAGGAAGTCCTGTGGAAAGAAAAAGGTGCTGTTGAACACAGTCCTTTGTTTTGCTACTTCCAAGACAATGCCATAGAAGCTCCCCCTCAAGAAAGGACAGCTGCCTTTATCCTAAAAGTATTTTAGTAAATCCTGTCTTTCAGGTGGATGCTCTTGGTACCCCCTAGCACAGAGCTGTGAACAGCAGCCTGCCTGTGGTTCCATCAGCCAGATTTTCAGCTGGAAATTTGTGAGCCCTCAGTGTTTCCAACCCTGAAGTCCACACAATCTACAGCTCAGAGTAATGTGTATTCCTGTAGTAATGCAGTGCTGCTCCGAGAAGGGAACCACAGAGCAAATGACACACACAGATGAGCCTCCACAGTAAAGCACCATCTCCAAATAAATCTGATTAATTCAGAGCAGAAAGTTACACAATTAGGACATACTTACTGAAGAAATCTTTCTTTGCAAGATTCTTGGCACATAATACTGCAAAACAAAAAAGTAGATAAAGAAATCTTAAAACAGTAAAAAAAAAAAAAGCTTTCTGGTAATCATATCAGCTAAAATAATACCTGATCATGATTCATAAAAAAACCACCTAAACACTAAATGCGAGCATTGTTTTCTTTATATGGGATTGGAATATTTACATATAAATTTGGCTTTATATTTGCTGCTTTAATTCTATTGTTAGAACACACAGAAGATTTAATGAACATCCCTTAGCATTAAAACCTCCTAATTTTCTTTACTTCATGTTTACACAAATGCTAAACCAGATTTTTGTTGTTGTTTCAGAATCCATCCATTTTAGAACAACACTAAACATTTTCTGAAGAAAGAACAGTTCTGGGATTCCTGGAAGAGACCTCTTCATTAAGTCCCATCAAATGCAGTGCAACCTCCTGCTCCTTGCACACAAAGTAGGGGATACATGGTGAAACAAAGCATGGGAGGAATTCTGCAACAGCAGAAGCAATCTGTAAATACACAAAGCTTTGGGGATAAGTGTGACAGGGCCTCACTCAGAAGAAAAAAAAATATGCTTGAAAAAAAACCTGCATCAAGATGTTTTCCTTTGAAATGGCCACAAATGAGACATCATTTCCCTCTCTCCAATTCTACTCACCAGCACAGCAGTTTAAGAAAAAATTAGATCAGGAAACTCGCATCAATCTCCATTTCTAACAGGTCTATTACCAGCTACAAGTCTAATTTTGCTTTTCCATAAGGACTGCTCAGTAGGATCTCAGCAATCCAAGTTGTTTAGTGTCCATTAAACTCTTCTAACAGGCCAGGAAAAACAACTCCAGAGCCAAAGAGGAAAATATTAGAGCTCTAACTTATCTCAAACTAAGATCCAAGAGAGGAAGGTAACGATGAAAGACCTAATTACTTTTGAGGGAGTCTCTTTCCCCAGTGGGAAAAAAAGAGATCTTTCAGCAGGAGAATGCAGGCTCAGAAGATAATCAATGGCCTATTCCCCAGGTATGGACCATTTCCCCTTCTCATCTCCATCTCCCCTCCTTCCTGACTTAACTTCAGTCTCACTGTAATTCTATACTGGGGAAAGGAAAGGTGCAAAGGAACAAATACTTTATTTATTTATTTTTATATACTTCTACTAGAATTCCACCTCTCAGTTCCAGAGAAACATTCCCTACCTAACACAAGCTGCAGAGTAAAAACTGTTTCACCTCACATGTCAAGCAAACAAACCAAAGAAATCCACTATTTAACTCAGAATCTTATGGAAAAAAATACACAAATCCTCCGTCTTAGTAATAATTAAAGCAGCCGCACCAGGAAAGTATTTTTAGAACGGATTAAAAATTACTTATTTCTTACACTGGCAAACTGTATAATCAGAGAAAGCTTCTCTTGTATTTTTTTTTTTTAAGCAGGTGACCAAAAAGAGAAGTGTGCAGGACTATGGCAATTCAATTTGAAACAACACAGGATTAGAGAATCACCATCCGCTGCTCTATGGAAGCACGAAAGAGCAACTTTAAATTTCCTCTTCCTGTTGTGAGTGTTTCAGAGGAAAAATGACCCAAAAAAGAGAGACTAAGTACAAATAAAATCAGAACCTGAGCATGCTAGTACCAGCCAAAAGGAATTCTGAAGTTCCTGTGAGATTTCAAAAATAAAATAACTCTACTTTGCCATCCCCAATTTTAAGAATAATTTATTGAGCTGGAGAAGGATGACATCTGTAACTTTCTGCATATGGTCTGTACATATAATTATTACCTTTATTCTATATTTCAGATGTGCTTTCAAAATAGCAGCATACATTTCTAAAGTTATTATTGAAGAATTATATTTTTCATTTAACTCTTTTCCCTCTGCCCCAGCCTTTGTGTCTACAGTAGATGAGCACAGCTGCCAATTTTCCACTCACAGCCTGTGAAACCCTCAATTTTAAGTTGCAAAAATTATTACTCTTTCTTGTAAGAAAAATATTGGCACAAAAGCTAATAGCTGAAATAAACCTTTATGGAGCAATCTCCAAAATGAGGCTGCCCGAGATGGACCATTGGCTCTGTTCCACTATTTGCATGTTAAACCCACTAGAGCAAAAAATATTTGCAAGAGCTGTATCACTTAAAAGCCACAGATTTCTAAATTCCAGTAAAAAAACAGGTGGCAAAGGTCAGCAACGGGAGACTTGGATGTGAAACCATGCCAGCAGCAGAGGAGACAGCCCCTCCCTGCTGCGCAAAGCTGAGAATGTGCCACATTTCCTTCTTAAACACATTGTCTCCAACAGGAGAGGACCTGATGGCTGCTACTATCAACCCAAAATTAATGGCCTGGGGTAGGTTTAGCTACAAAGGCTTTGAAAAGTTACTCATTTTATCCCTGGTTCAGAGGGGGTTTAGGAGAACGAGACAGACCCTAAACTGTAAACCTGGCACTGAGGTGCTCTTTGCCCAGGACTTGCCCAAATCCCCTCTTTGCCCATTTTCGAAAGTGCTTTTTCCTTTGGTTTTTCTTTCTTTTAAACAAGGAAGGTTCTGGGCTTGTCAGCAGGAGTGATCTCCGTGCATTTGTTGCAACATTACAAAAGGTACTAATTCTCCTGACTTGGGTATTTACATTCTGCCTCCTCAAAGTCAACCAACTTGTTTCAGCCTGACACAGGATTTGTTTATGCTCCGTTCCTGATTGTTGCACAGCTCTGAAGAACTTCTTTTTTTAATACAAGAGATCCCAAACAACACTGAAACAATGTCTTTACATCTAGATTATAATATTTATAAAGGGATGGGAATGTTTTTTTAAGTACCTGACATTACTGAGATAATTTCAAAGGCCAAATTAGCCAGCTGGGTCAAGTGCTAGTGTGAAAGCATATTTGGCAGGAGGTGAAGAAAGGATGAGCTTTAGACAAAGTCAGTATTCACCCTGGGGATGTAACTTGAGTGAGCTGAGAGGTTTCTCTGCCAGGCCCTGGTTGTCCACCCCGCTTCCAAACAGAAATGAATCATCTGTTGTGGTTCAGGAGGTGCCGCAGGAGCAGGACGGGTGTAGTGAGGAGAGCACGGAGTGGCACCAGTGTCTCAACAACCCAGCTGAGAATTGCATCAGAAAGCTGCTAATTCACCCCGAGACACCATCCTGCAGCAAGGGCAGCACTTGCAGGGAGGCACAGAAAAACAGTCTGGGAGAGGAACCATTTCAAACATTCCCAAGTAAACAGAGCCTGACTCTGCATCAGCACCAGATTTATTCCCATACACCACAGAATGTCTCCATTTGGAAGGGACCCATAAGGATCACAGAGTCCAACTCCCAACATACCCCATCCCATAGCACACTGCTAAGATGCTACAAGTGTTTCCAGCTGCACAGTGTACAAACGACACAGTTTCCTGCAGGGAAAAAGTAAAGTAAATAAGGCAAGTGATGAAAATATTCCATAGGCCCAGCCTGTACCAATGCAAAACAGCAGGCAAATGTGCACCTGGGACAGCATTCATTCACACTTTGCAAGTTAAAGGTAGGAGCCTCCATGCTCAAATTAAGGACCTTTACATGTGGATATGATCTGAGCTAACCACGGCCTTCAATTTAGTATCCAAGTTAATTTTGGAGACAAGACAAACCAGCAATGTGTCCACATCTTCCTTAGGAAAGGCGGGTGGGGAGGAGGACACAGTGAACCATGCTGGCAAATACACCTTTCAGCCATCTCTGGCTGTCCCTTGGATATGCCAGGTTAATTATTTATGCTTGTACAAACAGGCAGCCAGATTCCAGGATACATTTGTTTTACTTTGTGACAGAAGATAAACACACGCCAGCAGGCTGATGGCGCAGAAAGGATTTCACTTAATATTTCCTTCTGTGTAGACCATCTTTAATTGTAAGAGAGATGCAGCACAATCATTACAAGCACCACAGGCTGGTTGGTTTGTTCTAAGATAGAAGCAGAGAAGAACAATGAGGCTTTGGAAGAGAAAGTAATAAAGATCTTGACATAAAATGAAAGTAAAGTTACTGCACACAATTGGAAAATGAAAAAGGCTGCAAAGCAGGTCAAATTTGAGGCATCCAAGTAATGGAAATATCTCTGCTAATGCTTCAAAGTCTGCACAGGTTTTGACTTGTGAACTTGGTAGGCTGTGTTGGAGGTGCCCCTGCAGGACAGTCCCTTGTGTGTGCCAGCTCACAGGGTGGTTTCCATAGCAGAAATCCCACCATTCTGAGTAACAGTTTTGGGAAGGCTACGTGGCAAAAATAATAGCATTAAGTGGAAAAAAACCTCCCCCAAAATAGGAGAAAAAAGCAAACATCAGCTATTCACCACATGCTGCTCCAACACCCCAAAGCTCATGGCCCACAATTAAAATCTTTACTGAATCTGTTATGTGAAATCATGTCTCGTCCAAACAGTTCCATGGATTTTGTGGAAAATACTCTGAATACCACAAGCCACCCCTTCTGAAACGCCCTGAGGAATGACTCTGCTTACAGTTGTGTTCTCTGCACATAACCTGAAATGAGACTTTACTGCAGATAAGGTCTGGTTTTATTTCTACTACCAGACAACCCGCTAAGGTTTTACATGTCTGGCTTTTTTAAGGGTGACAATCATTTATATGTGGTGGGGTACAAAAAAAAGGGTTTTATGGGAAAGGAAAGATGGCTGAAGTGTGTAAAAATGCAGCTTCTCTACAGCTAGCCACATCACTGAACTGAAATACACCACTTTATTCACAAAGTGCACTTTAAATTGTCACCACAAAGGCCAAGGTTTCTATTCTAGTAATTTTTTTGTTTGCTTTAGGAATACTTTTGGTCTTTCTCTTCATCTGCTTGAGACTGAAATGCATAAATCCAGACTGCTTTAACTTCTCTGTAACCGAACCCGAACTGCTGCAGCGCCTGCGAGCACAGAGAGATAAACAAACCCACAGCCTTCCCTTACATTTGCCAAATAAGCCAATTAGCTGTATGGAACTAATTTCATCCTGACATGCACCCTGAGTGGCCTTCACTAACGATCTCAGCATTGTGGTGCCAATGAGATTTGCAATCTGAGACACAAATCAACCAAAAACCCCCGAGACCCCTCCGACTTCAGGCCCTGCATTCATGCCCTGACACTGGAAGGCTCTGCCTGAACTCATGCTAAACCAGACCTTGACTACCAGATTAAAGCAAGGCTTCATTATAAAACCCTCAGTTCTCAAAGAGTCGCTAGAGTTGATACACGAAGCCTTTTTGTGGCCCTTTTGTGTAGGCTGCAGTAAAAATCAAAGCCTCTTTTCAAGGCATGATCTCCTCGTGGGTTGGAACTTGGCTTTGTGTAGCCAGTTGCAAACACTAGACAACTTTGAAGAGATCTTCAAAAAACCACACACCCAGAAAAAGCCATTTTTATTAGTCCATTAACATGTCATTAAAGTATCTACTTAGCCAGGAATCAAAATTCCATCCTACCTAAGCAGAAACCAGTCACGAATGAGAGGCAGTTCTCCTACTGCAAACAAAACCGAGTTGACAAAACACAAGAGTTTCATCTCCATTCCTAAGAATTACTCAAACTGAAAAATTCTCCAACAATAAGTCTTCACATACAACCAGCAAGAGCTGACTTAGCCCTCAATAATATAAATCATTGAAAAACCCAGCACAGGGCTATTGGAAGAACAAGACTCATTAAATACCCTGTTAACAGAGACTGTGCAATACAAGACCAGTAAAGCAAGTTTAAAAATTAACTGACTGAGATGTAAAACTTAGAGAAACACTGAAGAGTTATGGAATCAGCTGAAGAACTTTGCAGGGATAAAAAAGGGAGTTCAGTAGGAAGCTGAATTAATGCTGACGTACAGAATATGAGAAAGGCACACAAATCAGAGGTGGGAATAAGCTTATCAATTATTCCTCATACAAACTTTTCTCTCTCTTATTCCCCCTCTGCTCACCCCTAACAAATACCTGACATAAAGGTTACCTCTCAGATTACATCTTTCATTAAATCCCAGCTATTGCCTCAGTTTTCTTATGACTTTGTGATGTCTCCCTCTAATCCAGGCCAAGACCCTTGTCATACTCTCCACACAGTTCCCTACTTCCTAGATAGACATAAACCCCAAGTATCCCCAATTGCTTGAGTCTTACAGACACACCCTCAGCTCTGAAAGCAGAAGCTGGCCATGGGGTTTATCTGTCCTATGTGCCACTCAAATTGTACTTCCATGGTTGCTTTTTTTTTCAAAGTTTACTTTTTAGGGCAAACCTTTCATAGACTGCTGCATTACCACCTTCAGCTAATTGTTCTTCTTGGCCCTGCAGTGGTTGCTCAGCTGTAGGAAATACTGCCAGACATGCTGGGGCAAGAGCGAGACCCTCACTGGTGACACCTCCTCTGTCACCAAGATGCCCTTGAAGTTCTGTCTTCCCTCACATCCCTTCCAATTTCTCTTTGCTGACTGTCTCCAAACATGTCCAAAGCACAACAATTTTGTGTGAGAACTGGAATTTAAGAGCTAAGTCAGTTATTACTATCACCATTTTACAGCCATTCCCAAAACCACCCCATCAATTACACAGTTTTACCAGGAAATACGTTAACAGAACATAAGGTCATTTATACCCACTGTATGGTTTCTAAAACTCAGTCCTCCTACCCCACCAATACATCTGCCAGGACCACAGCCAAGCAGGATAATAATTTTGTAAGGGGAGATTTCCCAAATTCAGTCAAGTTTTTGCTTTTTTAAAGTGTTCACAAATGGTCTCCTGATTCCCTGAGAACAAAGAATACACTCAGGCTTCAGCTACAGCATCAGCTTCCGTACGCACTAGTAAGATACAGGAATATCTGTAAAAACCTCAGAATTGCTGTTAAAAACACACAGAATAATATGCTGTTCTCAGGGCAAATACAACCTCTTAGGTGAGAACTAAAGAAAACAATTTCAATGAAAAAATTCCTGCTGGAAATACAAAATGGACTTTTCATTTACTCTACACTTCACTGTGCAAGTTGTAGTTGCTGGGATCAACACAGCTCTGGAATTCTTCCCTTATTCAATCTTTTGCATCTCTAACCACGTGCATTTGCATTGAATAATTCATATTTCCAAGCAAGTGGTGTCTATCCAGACAGACTTATCTGCATGCCTTGCACATTCTTGTGTTCACACTTTGGATCAGACACAACGTGAGCTGTGCGACATCATCACCAAAATAAAAGTTTAAAACACACCAGGAAACTATGTGGCTCAATTTTCCTAAATTGCATTAAAACTAAGGAATAAATCCATGCTGAAATCTCAATACTTCACTTTTATAGTTACCCAAGCACTGCAGAAGCATCTGGAAAAAAATTCCTAAAGCATGAAAAACACGTTCCTCCACCCACATGCACTCATAACTCGGATTCCAAACTGAATTTTACTAAGATCACAAAAAATATTTTGTACTTTTAACACCATGGAGGTTTCAAAGCATCTTTTTCAAATCCCTACAAATGTCAGCACCTAACAGGACCATGTTCTCATCACAACATTGCTCACAACAGGTCCCAGGAGGAACTGAGGGTTGAGCTCAAGCCCAGTCCTAATCCCAGAGTCCCAGTAACAAAACGTCCTTTCTAGAAATCCTGTCCAAATGTTCAGAGGTATGAATTTGCTTCTCTGGAAAATGTGAGGTGAACAACAGCAAATTAAAAATCAAATACAGAAAATAAACCCTGAACATTCCAGATATTGCTGAGGCATAAATTAGGTATGAAATAGTTGACGCTCCTGTAGCGGAGAACAGTGCCTGTGCTCAGTCAGCATTTCAGGGAGGCGTGTTTCATTTAAGGTGTCTCTGATCTCCACTTTCATAAGTTCAAGTTATAAAGCCTTGAACGCCTTATTTTCATTACCAAAAAGAAGCCTAGAAGGACTCTCGTGCAGCTGATCATTTGCTTACTAATTCAGTACATAAAAGGCTTTTCCAATAAATATTATGTTGAATATAAAACACAGAAATTTAGATTCTCCTTCTTTCCAGGTATTCTCTACGGGGCTACCCAGACCACTACTACAGCTATATGTTTTATAAGCAGTTTGTGAGATTCAAGTTACAAGTATGTTTCTCCACTAACAGCAGCTTTCTTCCCCCACAAAACACTGTCCAATTAATGGACTTCGAGCTTTTACAAGCCATTCATTTCCTAATTCCGTGAGGAAAACCTGCACAACTGCTCTCTGCTGGTTTGTAACGGAGGAGAAAGTGCAGAACAAAAGACCAAAACCAGAATCAACACATTTGCGGGTGCTTAACTGAGCACTACAATTTGTAGAATGCACAAGCACTCACACCAATTAAACCAGACCCAGCCTTGGGGTCCTGTCCACGGAGCAAAAGAGTTTTGAAATGTCAGGAACACAACACACAACTTTGTACTTTCTAACCCAGTACTATCTCCCGCTCAATATATAAATATTGCCTTGCCTCAGAATATCTGCTTGTTATGCAGAAAGCAGAAAGGAGTCCGACCTGCTGCTACAGAACATGTAAAACCTGTGAAAGAAGAAACCTTGGTACAGAAAATCTTGGCAAAGTCTGAGTAGATACAGCCAAGCAACAGTTCAATAGAAACACTGAATTTTTGTCAAACAGTAAAAGGTCTACAACTTCCAAGCCAAAACGAAGCAGATTTCTCAGTTTAAGACATAAAACATATGTTTTGTATCTCCAAAGAGTGGCTGATATTTACATTCCTTCACATACAGGTAGTGTCAGTATTTCAACAAAGCAATTTGAATGTAAAGCACTATTGTAAAGAAGGAAAAAAATGTAATTTAACACATTCTCAATCTCAATTTAAAACTGAGATTTGTTTTTCCAGACAAAACCAGTATTTGACTTCTTTGATATCTTACTGCAATTAAATAAGGCATAAAATCAACTTTACAGGAACAAAGTTTCCAATGGGGGTATTTTAATAAACAGTACAAAATTAATGTCTGGTTTTCATCAAGTGCTAAGTAGATTGCTCAAAAGCAAGAACATTGTTATTTAAAAAATGAATGGCGTTAAGTTATGTGTAAGTTGTAAACTATTACTTCATCCCATGGGGGCTTAAATGTATCAGCAAAAGACTTGTAGTTAAACAATCCAAACAACGTTGCCTTGGTGCTCAATATACAGCTTTGGCTCTGGACTGCTCAACTCAGTGTTAAACTGAAGCTTCCTTGTGAACCAAGACCAGGAAGCTGGCAAGAGAATCACTTCAGTGACCCAGGAAGCTGCTGATGTTGAGATTAACTTCCAGCAAAATGAAGGGGGGAAAAACCCCCTGTTTTAAAAACACCGAAAACACAAACCAATAAATTTTGCCAGAGAAATTTTTACAAGATGTAAATAAAAGTATAAAAACACTGATGACCACTGTGGTCACAATATTCAAGAATCCACGTTTCTTCATTCATATTGAAAGACTGAAAGAAGAATTTTCAATTCAGAAATTCCACAGGAAAATTTAGCCTACAGGCTACTATGTACATAAAAGAAGAAACCTCGGAACAGTGCACCGGGCCTAACTTGTTTCAGAATAACCCAGACTCATTTTGCATTTCTTTAATAACTGGAAATCTTGTAACAAGCAGTTGCTCAAAATCTATTGCAAAGAATAACACTTACCAAGCACCTCTTCTGGCACTTCTAACTTCAGTAACTGCTACCAGAACAAATTCCAGCAGGTACTGGATGACTTTTCAAGAGGCACAGTCAACACCCCAAATTTTTTTGTAAATAAATGAAAAGCATTCCTTCTTTCAAGTAACGCATCAGCACCGTATCACTGCTTTACCACCACATACCTCAGGTTAACAAATGCCTCAGAAACTTTCCCTGATTTCCAGCACATCTCGCTGTTTTCCATGCTTGGATTTTAACTGAGGTATGCCGAGTACTTTTTGGCGTGTTTGGATAGAAACATAAAAAGCCTCAAGTCTTGTCATGAAAAGCTTTTCAAAGGCATGGGCCTTGCTGCCAAAGAAACTTTTTCATGCTCTTACAGCTTTTTCCTTCCTTACTCTCAGATCTGCTGCTTGCTTTGCGGTGAGGATGGTAACAAACACATGAGATGGAGCAGCTCTTTCTGAACTGACCCAGAGCGAGCTCTAACTTAGAAATCAAGGCAGTGAAAGTCCATATTCAGTGAAGAGGTAAGGGAGTAAAAAGGCCCAGAGCCATGAGTTCATTTTGTTCTAGGCTACTTAGAGAGTGGCCAGCCAAAAACGGAACCAGCTGGAATTCATTCTGAAGTACTTCTTTCTTCCCAGAGCTCCCTGGGCTGTCGTTATCAACCTGAGGATAACAAACACATGGATCATCAAGATGGAGTTGGTGCTGGAAAGAAGTGGCAGAGCCTAATGGCCCATAATAAATGAAGTCTTGATCCTAACTTGGATCTTAGTGCTGAGGTATGAATGCTTTTAATGTCTTAGGGGGAAAACTGCCCACACTAGATGGAATTAAACATTCCACTAACTTCTCTTCTTGATGGTTTCCTTGTTACCAGCTCTTGCACACATCTATTTTCATCTTCATTACCATTCCATATTCAAATTATATCCATCAGATTCCAGATGATTCAAGAGGCATATGCAAAAAAATGGGAAAAATGACACCTTGACCATCCAGGTAAAATTTTAAAAAATAATTCAGGCTGATTAAGTGCTGAGCTACAGAATGGAACAATTACTTTAATTTTCTATACAGAAACTAAAATAAAGGTGCAAAGTTTAAAAACAGGAAGACAGAAGGAAAATTGTGTTTGCCCAAATTAAATTCTTGGCATCATTTCTCATTTTGAATAAGGTACATTAGCTGTTTTACAATATTGTTTTTAACTCCTGGAAATCTTTCCAACCTCCAGCTTGTTTTGTGATTATTCAGCCCGTTATAATCCCTTTCAACATCTGCCCAAGAGGCTACAAATCTCTCTCCACTGTCTTTATGTCTATTTTTTCATTTTTTCACAGAACTCAGCTCAAACCCTTCTTGTTTACAAATGAAAAACCCAAGGAAGCCCCAAACACCCATGTTTGTGGAGGGCACCGATGCTAAAAGGTGAGCAGCCACCTGGACACCTGCCAGGGAATCAGCCCGTCTGGGCTTATTAGCCCGGGCCTTGTGCCAGCCCTGCTGAACCCAGGGGGAATGTGGGGAGGTGACAGCGGTGGCACTGGGGAAGGAGGGGGCTGCAAGCGGATATGCAGGAATTAGGAAGCTGTGGCAGAGGCGAAGGAGAACGGGACAGAAACGAGGCTTGTTACAAAAAAAGACTGCAATTACAGAGGTATTAATAGCTCTGTGAAGCCAAATTTTTACCATTCATTCACCTACTTTTGTTCTTTTATTAACCCCAGGACTGAATCATTGTTTTCTTCTACAGGACATTCGTCCAGCTGTCACAGGGAAAACATCCCTATGTAACAAACTTTCCAAGGAATTAGTATGAAAGCTTTTACGTAGAGGAAGAAAATCTGATTGAATAACCAGCCCCATTTAAAAACTACAATGAGAGAATGATGTGTAAGAGACTTTTTTTGGTGCTGCCATTGTTACAGGGTAAGTCTTGTCTACAAGAAGCACGTAGATACACTCCCTCCAATCCACCTAATCACCTATTAGTCACACAAGTAAATCCCCAAAAGCACTTTGGCCCGGGCCATGCAAAGGCTGGATGAACTGAGTTACATCAGTTCTCATCTGATTTCCTGGCAATGAGCTGCACGTGACTGCTGCTGTGCCTGAGGAAATGTGGGTCAATCCATGTGCATCCCGGTGCTGAATGTGCACGCTCTCGAGGGACATGCAGCTCTGTGACTCAGGAGCACCGGGCTGGCAGGAAGGAGATTAGTGCTTCTCCATGCTGGGGCATTCACACAGCACTGCTCATCCTCTGGAATGGGATGTCGGAGTGGTCCAGAACGCCCTCAGCAAAATACTCCATCCGAAATGTTCAAATGATGTAGAAGGCTGTCAGGCACATGGCACGGCGGCAGCCACTAAAAGGAAACGTCTTCCTTCAGAAGTAATTAATCACCCATCATGTTTGGGTATAAACAGCCAGATCTAACAGCCGTGTGTCTCTCAGCTGAGCAGCAGCGAGATGGACAGCCAAACACTGCTGCTGCTTTGGAGCTGGGGGCCTGCAGATGGAGCAGGATTCCTCCATGGATATGCCCTAGCTGAATGTGGTTAACCAATAACCTCATGGTAGCACCCCCTTCTTCCAAACCTGATCTCCAATTAGTATCAAAGTTCAGCGGATCCCTTTTATATTCATGTTATTGCTCTCTTACACAAGCAAAGCCACCCTCTTCACTTTAGGTATTTTAAGCAAAATGTCTCATTCTTGCATGACCTAAGGGAGGCACAAAACTGGGAGCTGAATGGCACCAAACAAGACTCCATGAAAAGAAGGCTTTTATTCTGAATAAAGCTGTATCAGCCTATGTGTTACTCCCTTGTTCTAATCATATAGGCCAGCATCTATTTAAACTGCCAAGCTAATGACTTCAAATTTGATCAATAGTCTCTGTTTATTCAGCCAAGTGCTACTGACAGTCACCAGGGATGAACAACAAAACAAACATACTGGTCAGAGCCAATCCCTGGTTGAGCAAGAAAATCCAATCCCTGACGGCAAATACCCTTCGACTGGATCGGGAGGTGGGGAGGGAGGTCTGTCACCCACGGACATGGACACAGCCCCTCTCCTCTGTGCCTACAAAACATTTATCCACATTATTCTGCTAACAGCCAGCTCGTGAGCTGAGTGAACTCAAGCAGAATTAACATCACAGATACAGGGCGGCTCCAACTCTTATCGTGTGCCATTGTAGCTATGCTAAAATATTTCCATTTGTTGTCAGATTAACCATGGCAGGACATGACAACAACAAGAGGATGTCACTAAGCCTTTGGACCATAAGCAGTGACTTCCCTCGTTGTCACCTTATCCACTACAGAAGGAAATTTCCTTTGGAGAAGCTTCAAGAAAGACTCAAATCATCTTCTTGAAACCAGGACAAAAAAGTCCTTGACTGAATCCCCAGCCAAAGGATGCTAGGAATGTTTTAGTTGCAGACTGGCTGCAGAGAGCAAAATAAAAATAGAGTTTAGAATGAAAACAGATAAGTAGAGCATGCGTAGCATTCTAGCACAGATTTTTCTTTCAAAACAAATAAACATTTCCATTGCAAAATCAGTTTCTCAACAGTGGCTTAACAACAATATATGTGGACCTTCCTCCCATGGGCAATTTTTAACAACTTGCAAGCTACTCACTAAAGGAACCTCCCTTTCAAATCCCAAGTGAATCCGCAGTCACAAAGACTGGGATCTGGGTGAAAATGTTTTAGTGCATTATTCCGACTAGGACATTCGGTCACAATTTTCTCAATATTATACATTCATCACTTTGCCTGTCAACAGCACCTGTTTGCTATTTTCCTTGTACAAAATGTCAGGGTCCATTACATCAATAAATTACAATCCCACTATTGCTCTGAGATACCTTGATCAAAGGTATTACATAAATAAACTGGAGCTTGAAGGAAAAAATACAATGCCTCTTCCTATACAACCTTAATGCATATTCAGACACAGGATTTTATGCAAGTGACACTAGTCAGTCGCAGGATCCTGCAAAAAGAAATATGAAGAAAGTTCTCTTAAACAAAAAGTTCTTTATCAAACTACTATATTAGCACACCCAAAGCCCAGAATTTAATATCTAAAAAACCCAATACATGAGGACAGCTGGTTCACTCAAAGCCTAAGACATTTGCTTTCCACTTTAAATTGATTAAATAGATTGAATACATTACATTTCGCATGGATGGTTAACAGTGCTAATATTCCAGACAAAATGAAATGCTGTATGAGGAAAATCCTCACTAGGGCTACCTCCCCCTGGACATATTCCTTGCTCTAACAGTAATTTAGTATAACGGAGGCCTAACAGTTTCACTGAACAGGATTACAAAAACAGCTCTTCACAGTTCATGGCACAGAAGCTCTCAGAAATATCTGTTTCTTCACTACCATCTCCACACAGGGAATGCACTTGAAAAACAGGCTGACACTTGCTTTGTGGGAATCATAAAATAACATAATGTTGGTTACTTTGTTTTTATGAAGAAAGTGTTTCTTGTTTATCAAATAGTCGAGATATTAAAAGCCAGCCTTTTATTTGCATTCATATCACTGAGAGGACTCACACACCTCAGAATCAGATACTGTCCAAGTGCTGAATGACAAACTACTGATAAACCCAAAAGAGAGCAAATTTTAATAAAAAATTTTCACGAGAGAAGAACCTTTAAACACCATTTCACTCCTTACTCCAATAAGCTATGTGGCACTAATTTGAAGTGATAGTGCTGTTCTTTTAATTAAAAAATGCCAGTAGGAGGTTGATGCAGTGGCTGGTGCTGGAAGCGACGTGCTCGCAGGGTGCAGCTGAAGCTTTGTGTCAGGAATTAAGGCACAATTTCAGCTGGGTGAAAAGGCAAAACAAAACCCTTAAATCCAAACAGACATATAGGGAGTGTTATTACAGGTGCTTGACAAAGTCATCTGGATGTTTGCCTCAGAGAATGTTGTTAAATGCTGGGGAGGAAAAAAAAAAAAACCCAACAAAACCCCCAAACACTCTCACTAGTTCATGAATTTTGGTTTACCTATAGGTGTGTGGGACTTAATTCATATATGTCCCTCCCCTTCCTACCTCAGAGCTCCTCTCTCACTTTCCCAGGTTGCTCCTTCCACATCTCCTGCGTACATGGCTGGGACCAGGACCACTCTGCCAGAGCATGGGAGGGTGGATTTGCTCTCTCAACCTCCTCATCTCCATGAGTCTTGAGCCCTGGTATGCTTAATGTCTCTGCCTTTATCAAATTTGACTGAAGTCAGATGAAAAGCCAAAAATTAGTTAGAGGAGAATGACAGGTGAGATTCCTTTTCAGCCTGGTAATTTTTCAGTCTGGAAAAAAAGATTAAGCTTGTCCCACAAGTTTATCCATTAGCCTGATGGTCAAATAAGGCAGCACTTTGTCCTGAAATGTGTAGACAGCTTCCACATTCCAGGTTTCACTGCTGATTTGTGAAACACCGAAAGGCTAAAAAATTAATCTAGAAGAAATCCTCACTAAAGTATTTGCTGGATCATTTCCCCCTCCGTCTTGCAACATCTTAATTCCAACAGCCCAGAGGAGGCCAGCAACCACATCCAGGGCATAAAAGAAGAGCTCTAAATCGGCATCTGGGAACATGACAATCCTTAAAACTGGTGGCTGCTCCTCCTGATACAGCCTCCCTGGGGAAGGAACATCCCAGAAACAAGCAGGACATTTTGCCTTTACTTGGCATATGGAGCAGCAAAGAGAAGTCAGTTTATCCAAAAGCTTCTGGTATATTTACTCACCACTCCTACAATGACTATTTCAATCACGTTTACACTACCAGCATCATCTCAAACATCACAGATAAATCTGTTTTCTTCGGCTGTTTCAAAGTCTGTTTTCTTTCTGCACACTTGTAGGATTTACATCCTAAGGCAATGAGAAAAAAACCTGTTACTACTTTCCAACTGGGCTTTATTTTCTTTTTGCTCCCCCCTTTCTATCAAAAATAGCTCTCATCTACGTTCTAGTTCAATTTGGAAGTAGCACATGCAGACTTGATAAGCATCCTGCAAAGGAAATGCCTTGAATTGCAGACTACTTACAACACATTTTCCCAAGCAACTTTTTATAAATCCCATTTGATGGCTGGTTTGCTAATTTCTATTGAAGCTTATCAAAACATTATTTGTAACAAGTCAAATTACTTCAGTAATTGCACAAATAAAAAAATTATAAAAGAAATGACTGTGACTGGCAGTCCAAGCCAAGCTGCTGGGTTATAGTGAAGTGTTATTTATCCTGTTACCAGACAGACCTGGAACTCCACGGAGGTATTTAATTTGAAACTAGAGAACACAAACCAGAAAAGCACCTATTTACATGTTTCTTCTGTTTGCCAAAGTCTCCCTCTAGATCTCCTTCTAGGACTGGTGACAGCACAATTATTGGAGCTGATTCCATTACTCTCAGCAGATCCAGGGGTTACAGGCCAGTATCGGGCTGCCTGGCTGTCTCAGATACAGCTCGATAAATGAGCACAGACACATTAATTAATACGTCTTGAAAGAAGTCTATTAACATTAAATTCCCTAAAATTCTTGGAAAGAAGGAATAAAAGATGTAGGTGTTCCCATTATGGCACATTAGCTGTACACATAGCATACTATTTTTAGTTAATTATTGCCCAATATGCAGAAGTCATTCTTACAAAGAGCCAGACACTTATTCCTACAGCCTGGGCTTTTCCAGATGCAAATTTAATGTTGAATTATTGAATGAATGACGAGATCTCTGGGAAAAGATGCAGAGGCAGAGATTTAAATCCAAGTGTGGTTACATCACAGAACTTGGTTATATCACACAAGTACCAAGTTGTATAAAGTCATTAAAGCCTGAGTTCAGCACTGAAGCCCTTCTCTGACTCCAGAACATTCAGAGGCCGATGGACCATGCTGAGCTTCACAGCTGAACCGCTCTCTGGCACTTACTGGCTTCCCTAACTTCACTTCTGCCTTTTAACCTCATCTCACCTTATTTCACCACTCATCTGTGCAACGGGGTCCTCAGCAGAAGCATTTTCACTCTGGTTAAAAACAATTTCAGGGGTGGGTTAAATGCATCAGCTGATCACAGCATAAAAACGCTTTATGAAAGGGATAGCTGGGAGATGAAAAATTAGATACACAGCAATTCCCTGCCAATTCCAAAAGCCACAACATTTCAGGCATTATTTTATTTTTCACCAAGCCATTTCTGCTCTTTCTGATCTGCTCAGTAGGGTATTTACAGACACAGGAGATATGAACATGCCCACTGCAGTACTTAATGTGGCCATTACCTGTCTGCAGATGTTTTTAAGAAAGAGCTACAAGAGACACTGCTCGGAATTCCCTGGAATATAAAGCACTGAAGTAAGTATCACTTCAAGAGCCCAGAAAATGTACCCAATTTCTCTTTCAAAGGCTGACATCAGACCTTTAGCTTACGCTCACCCACTCAACTGCAAACCCAAAGTTTACCAAATGTAACAGATTCTCTTGCTGTTAACATTAAAGAAGCCTTTCAACAACGAGGTATCTGCTAATTAGACTTACACCTGTAAAATATGACATTTTAACTCTGAGTTAAAGTGAAGTTCCCACATGCTTATAAAAATGTCTGCACATGGGAAAGGAACCAAAACACATCAGCTGCAAGGATGAAGAACAAGGATTCCCTGGAAAGTGCATCAATCACTGCAAGTCTGAATCAAATTGAAATTCCTCATTTTTCTAAATTCTGCACTTGTGCAGTCAAAAAATTATGTTAAAGCAAAAATACAATCCATACACTCAGTTCATTTTCAGTCTGGAGTTTTTGGGGCTTTTTTCCCTTTTGCTCTTCAGGAAAACAGAACACATGTATTTTTAAAGATGTTTCCTTTCCAATAAACTTTGCAGGTCATACACCCCATGTACTAAAGAATGTGAAAACACTGACCACTGGGATTGAATGTTCTGCTGTAATGTCCGGTTGGCTTTGGGGGTGCAACACAGACCAAATCTGGCAAGTGATGAAGAAAAGTCAGGGCCATTAAAAAAGAAAGTCTGGACTGATGTGAGGAGTTGCCAAAATAAATAAATTATTTTCCAGTATAAATAAGAAAGGCAACTATCTTCAGAGTTTTAACCTCTATTTTCAGGAGAGAAATACAAAGGAGAGCTTTTAATATTGTCCTGGAAACATCAGGGAGATAACTTAGAAGCCTAGAATTTAACACATGCAAATTAAATTTGCTATTTTGTGACATAAACAAGATATGGAAACTTTAAACTGATAAATACATAACCATATTATTTTAGCCTAATTATTAGAGGAAATGGGCAGATATTTAAGGAAAACAAAACTGTGAACATATTAAAAGGTCAAAGAAAATGCTATTTTTCCTCATTCACTCATCCAAAAATACCATTTTACTCCAAATAATGAAAACTTTCTAGAAAGGTCTCATCAGCTTGAGGAAAAAAGACTGAATCCTATCAAAAAATACTTGTTTTTCTGCTACTGGTTACCTATGAAAGCAAAAACTCCTGCAAGAGAAGGATAATACCAGGTTACCCATGAAAGAAAAAGAAATAAATTTCATTTTCTTCAGCAGAGCTTCTTCATAATGGGTTGGGAAAGAAACATCCACCATTCAAAAAAACCAGCCATGGGTAAAACTGAACATTAGTGAGGACATTCAGGGACACTCAGCACTCCTGGAGTACAACAGGCAGTGTAGTGGTCAATAATCCTTGAAGTTGATAGTGTGGTTTAACACTGCCCTTCATTCCTAAACTGCTGTACAGCCTCAGGAATCAGGACCCCAAGGGTAAAATGGGAAGCTGTTACAAACATCCAGTTCCACAGGATTTTCCATCGTTTCTTACAGTTTAGGATTATGAGCTTAACCCATTTGAACTGCTCCATCACACAACAGCCAAGGCTCAGGGCCGGTGCTCACCAGGCCGCGCTGCCGGAGCCACTGCTGTGCCAAGGACAATTCCCTCCGGCTGTGGCGAGGTGAGCACAGCTGGAACAGCTGCCTGCAGCACTGCGAGCTCACTGCAGGATTGTGCATTATTCTTCCATTACTCCCAAACAATAATGGATTGTTTTTCACACAAACAGACGAACAAACCTTCCATTTAAATACTTTCTGTTAAATTGTATTAGTATGCGGAATAGTGCCCATATCCTCCAAAAAAAAACCCAGGGAAGAGGATTTTTCCAGGGGAGGGGAAGACGAGTAAAGCAGGCTCTGCCAGCTTTATCTATCGATGCTGGGAATTGGGTAGCCTTGGGGATTTTTGCCTGCTGTGCTTAGTGTCCTTGACAACAAGCCAGTTTGAATTTTGGCCTTTAACTTGACAAAAATGACTTACTGAAGAGGAAGGCATCAAGCTATTACAGCCCTGTGGAGAGATTCTTTCTGAAACAGCATGGATGCTTACTCTGCCAATTCAACTAGAGCATCATCAGATTTATCATCTTATACCCCCAAATATTCACCCCCTAGCTGACAGTTCACAAGAGAGTATGACAAAGAAAAAGTTTCATCATTTCTGCTGTGTTCTCCTATTATATTTTATGACTTTCCCAGACATGGAAAACTGTAAACTATCCCCAGGGATCCCCTCTCACAAATTACTGAATTTCCCCTTAAACATATGTGAAACAAAGTTTAAAAACATGTAGCATCTTAACGCTAATGGACGTACTGACTCACTTAGCAAAGATACACCCAGCTCTCTTCTTTTATTACATTAATACTTATATAAATAATTTTAAATTGTGATATACACACTTGCTGCACCATTTAAGAAATCACTAATGTCTCTTCTGATTTTCTCTCCCAAAAAATGACATGCACATACCTGAGCTTTTCAATGTTTAGCACCTTAGTCTAAATCCTAGAGGTAGACTTACACAGTGAAGCTGAATTTGCACTGAAGCACCTGAAGTGCGAGCACAGGTTTTCTTCTGCCAGCTTTCTCATGGCAGGTGACAAATTTTTGGCAATGAGGGTCAGCAGACCAGGAAGGAGATAACATCTTGAGTTACTGCAGCAGTGTTGCAGGAACTCATTTGTAAGCACCTGGAACATCACGATGTGAGAGCAGCAGCTTCCTCACCACCAGCCATAATACAAGCGTTCCACATCAACTACCTGCATGCTTAACTGCAGGTTTGCCAGTAGACATGGTAGAGAATGTGAAATGATCTAAAGGTGAAAACAGCTGGATGTGGATCAACCATAGTGCTGTCCTCATAAAGGTATCCTGGGATGGCAAAGCATCAAGGCCCATAGTAAGACCTCAGTGAAGACATTCCCCAAAAGCTGAGTGGATCCACAACACAATGGTTGTCAACCTCGAGACTCAAGATTGCATTGACTCCTTTCTGCCCCAACAGCTGTCGGTACAGGAAAGAAAAAACCATTTGCAGCAACAGTTTATTTCACTCTGGAAGAATAAATCAGCATCTGCTTCCATGAAAAACATGAAAAATATCAAAACTTTCAGTGATATTCCAGACTTAAGTTCTTCTCATAGCAATACTTTGACTATATAATAACAGAAAAACGTAACAACAAAAAAGATTCCATTCCGAACTTAGGGAAAAAGATGGCAGATGGAACATCTCTTCCAGCCTTTTTTTTTTTTTAATTTTTCTCTTTACTCAAGTCTTACATGAATTGCTCTGCTGGGTACAGACCTAAACTTCACACCCAGCCAACTGATTTAACCACAACTTGTCCAAACCACTCGGCTCTATCCCACTGCCTCCACCAAGACAGCCCAAACCAACACGGATGGCAGTGAGTAGCTGACTCAAGAACCATAAATAGCAGCAAGTAATCCAACCAGACTGATCCAGCTCCAAGCGTGGCAACTGGACTGGCTTCAAGGTGGGCAGCAATCCAGGTAAACCTCCAAAAACCACACACATGGATGGTACCTCCATGATGTACTTCTCCATTCTGTGAATCCATCAAGCAAACCTCCAGCCAGCTCAGAAGCTGAAGGGGCTCACTGATCTTTATTTACAGTGGCAATTTTAGCAGCCTTGGGGCTGCCGTCAGTAAAGTTCCTCTACCCAGCACACAGAAAATCACGATGTAAGAGTAACTTCCTCACTGAGAAATTCCAGACTGCTTGTATTTCCCAGAAATTGATGATTAATTGTGAAACACACACAGAAAGGATGATGCTACAAAATTTTAGAAATATTATAAAGCTGTTTCAAGAAATGGATGAGAAAACTGTTCTCAGACTGGTGGGCCGTATGGAATAAAAAGGAAATCATGAACTGCACAACCACATCCCAAATTGCATTTCTTTATATGAAGACATTCAATTTGACAAAAGAAAGTTTCAAGTCAGGAATAAAGTAGTTATTGTTTCTACTTTCCTCGCCTGAGGGGGATATTCAAACAAACTTGTTTTGGTGATTTAATTTACTTCCACCAGGACAATGGTGCTGGCACAGCTCTGACTTACTGGGAGAAGCAAAAAAGGAGACTTGGTCCCCATAGCCTGCCCAGAGGAAAAGGCTGCTCTTTGGATTCTCACTCTGGCAGCCCAAAAATGTCAGCTGGCCAACTGCAAAGGCTGTGCTCTCCACTTCCTCCTGGGAAAGCAAGATTTTTTTTTTTTTTTAATGTCCCCAGAGTTACATGCCCTGAGCCTCTTTGCCATCCCGATCCATAGGGCTCCAAACAGACACAAATTTGCCTTCAAGAAAATGCTGCTGCTTCCCAAGGCAAATGGGGATGTGAGGCAGAGGGAGATTAAGTGCCTCACTCAGCATCACACAGGAAATCTGTGGCCAAGCTCCACGCTGAGCTCCAGCCCCGCGCTCCAATCACAGTCGGGCCTCTGCTCCCAGCAGACGTGGAGAAGAGAAAATCCTTATGAGAAGAAAATAACGAGACACGGATTTCGACACACTCCCAGACTACCACACTAAATAAATTTGGAGCTACCCAACCGCTGCTTCCCACCATGTCCCCCATGGCACAAAGCTGGCTCAAATATTAAATACCAACTGCAAGGGGGGCTGGGATGAGCAGCCAGATCTTCCTGCCTTCCTGCCCCAGCACTCTTCACCTGGAACTGGTGGTCCTGATGCCCAACCACAAAACTATAGCCAGCCCATGATGTATTTACCATGTCTGATTGAGAGATCCCTACACAGATTCATTGTTCCTGAACATGGGACAGAAAAGTGTCCAGGTCACCAATATTAGTGCTGCTATTGATCAGTCAGTTAACTCTGCTGCACTGATCGATACATTACTCATGAAAGGGAAGCAAAACATCCTGACATTTGGGACATGCTTTAGCCTGTGCCTTTGTAACAATCCTAAGTGAACATTGCTCTAATGACAACACAACATTTTATCTTCTACTTGAAGTCACTGTATTCTTTCATGGATTCTTTAAATTACAAACGCAGAAAGTCCCAAAGCCACCCAGTTACCGGCTACCAAGTGGCCAGGCTTCGTGGCTGGGGCTTCCCTAAACTGGCTGACTACACTGAGCTGCAAGTCTATGCAGGATACTGGTCTTTATCACTTCTTCCCTCTTCCCCTTTCTTTGCCACTGCTAAGCACAGCCACCTTCCCTAGAGGAATCAAATTCTTCACCTACAAATTCCCTCTGGCTCTTCCCTCACCTCACAGCAACCACCTGCTTCATCATCGTCTTCCTCACTCTTCCCCGATGCTTTTGACACCACACTTTCTTACTCCTCACACCTGGGAGGATTCCCACCTCCATCCACCTTCCAAAACTGCCACCACAAGCAGCCCAGCACCTTCCCAGGCCAGGTTTTCCAAGCAGGATTTGAGGACTCTGAACCACAGCGAAGGGAGGTGTTTGGAGAAGATTATTTGGATCCTCCTGTTACACCAGCTCTGGCTTCTCTGCTAAAGAAACTGTTTTGTCATCAGTCCTCAACACGGCCATCTGACCATGGATGTGAGATCCTCCCCCTTCCTGCTCCAGCTAGGAAGTGATCCATAAAGTTTAAATTTCCTCAGTTCCATGATTGCCCCAGAAGCCAGCCAGCTTTTAACACCTCTGCTGAAAAAGCCAGAACCAATGAAACCAGAACCCAACTTGCAGCTTTTTTTGGTAGAAAAGTTCCATGTTTAGTCCATTTCTTCACGGCCTTTCCAGTTCCATCTGCAACCTTTGCCAACCAGCTACCTGGAATAGGGTGTCTCCGATACCCAGCACAATGAGACTGCAGTTTTCACCAGCACTTGTGGGTGATATAAGTGTGAGCAAGGCATGTGTAAGCCTTGGAGATGATGAACCCTTTGGAACTTCCCCAGGGAGCAGCAGCAAATAAAGGTTTCAGAGAAGCACATGGGTAAAAAAGGGACACGTGCTCCGTGAAGGTCTCCTGGCCTGTGGACCGTGTTCCTCCTTGACCCAGCAGAGCCCGAGCATATTTGGCAAGGACATGCACTCACAGGATCACTTTATTTTTCCATCCTTGTGTTGGCAATTCTGCCACTGCTGTGCTGCCCTGATGACAACACAGATAGGAAGAGACCACAGATTTAACAGGAAGTTTTTTCTTACTTTGCCTAGAACTGTTCCAAGGGGCAAGAGACAAGGCCAGAGGCCAGAGTATCTCTGGCTCTTGCATCACCAGATGGGGTGAAGGTTTTAGTGGAAATAAGAGGAGAAACTGAGATATGACAGGAAATTAGCATATTTGAGATCCACAGGCCACAAAGTCACTTTAACCTGTCATGCAACTCACTGTTATATTGAGGTTTTTAGTATTTCTGCACAGGATACATTATTTGCCATTTTACTTCATTACAATTTGCATCAGGCTAGGACTGACATCATTCTGTATAGGCTGGGAGATCACTTCTGGTAATCATCAGAGGATCAAGAACTTTTACATATATTCACATAAGTAACCCCAACACTCTGTTAACACAAATACCTTTCCAACAGATGAGGAAAAATATTATGTCTTTTAAAAAATCACAAGAGATTCAACCACTCTTCCCTTCCCATTCACCCAGTGATGCTCACAGGCATCCTCAGCCTAAGTGGTATTTAGACTGCTATTTTCAGTACTGCAAAACTTAAATGGTGCCTAATCACAGGAAACACAATGCAGGTAGTAAATTATAACAAATGAGGTCCTCTGTCTTGATTTAAATGTGCTCAAATCTCCCAGTAGCCAAAGAGATGAGAAAACAACAGCCAGGCTGGCTGCAGCTATTTGAAACAGGTAAGTCAGCACCCCAGTCCCAGCCAAGCCAAGAACTTGGCATTGCCCAACAATTCCGGAGCTAAACCTCTCCCAGAGCAATTTATTTGTTGATTAAATACAGCAATTTTTGTCACACCACCCAGGTTTCCTGCTTGTAAAAACAGAAGATGTGTTTGAGCAAGCAGGAGATTTCTTCAATACAGTTAAAAAATGGGGAGTAATAAAAACTAAATCTACCAAGTTGCTCAATAAACTGAAACTTCAGTCTCTTCCAGGAAACATTCCCAGCTCGGAGAGAAGACTAGTGTATGCTAAAAGTAAAAAAGCATTTTGCTGCAGCATTCAGCCTTTAAAATTAAACCCAACAGCTTCTCTCTGTTATTTAAATGATCTCCTCCAGCTCAGAAGGGCTATGACCATGGCCTAAGTTACTTAACTCACATTTTTATTGACTGACTTGCATAAAAATAAGCCACATTAAGGACTGAGCTGACATTTGGTATACATCACCACAAAACTCATTTCAGATCAAACATAATTCATACAACCTAAAAATATTTCCAGCCTTCTCCTATCCAAGAAAAGGATTTTCAGATTTACATTATCCTCACAAACTTTGGTCTTCTGAAGAACAAGCAGTGCAGAATCAAAGGATTAAAAGAACACCAGGAGTTTTATTTTTTGATGATCTGCCTCTGAGTGTGCTTTGTGCCAGGAGCAAGTTAACCTGTAACTGCAGCTTAACCAGCACCGTTTTCTCATTATTTGCCAATGTTTTATGCACCCACACACAGAGGATCCCTCTCCAAGGATCAATTCCGGTCACCCAGAGCAGCACTGTGGCTGCTCCAGCCCAAGTGACCTTCAAGCATCCACCTGTTGCCTTGAAAGACTGGATTGGACCTTATTTTTTAATAATTCACACAGCAGTCTCAACAAGCAGAAACTGCGTCTCTTCCCGTTAAAAAAGAAGGCTCGGCATTGACCGGAGCAGCTTCCAAAAGACTTAATCCAGATCTTTCAGGGTCCAACATAAATTGGTTTATCCATCCATGAACCCTCCAGAGGCCTCACACAGAGGCAGGACAGACACAGCTCTGGGTGTCACCTCCTGCACGGGGAAGGAACTTCCAGAGTTGAATGCCACGATGTGCCAGATGAGAGCAAGTTGTGAAGGAGGAGAGAAAATTTCAAAAAACCACGCTAAAAAAACCCCCAGCTAAAAGCAACTAAATGGGTATTTTCTCATTAGCAACTGAGTTATCCTCCTCGGCACACAGGAGGTTGGGGGGGTTGTTAATTAAAGTGAAGTAAGGCAAATTATGAAAGGCTTTGCTGAAAGCCAGTCTGTGGGAGAGGTGGCCCTGGGAATCCGCCTGGGAAAGGTGGAGAGAAGACCCCATGAAGGGGTAGGGTGGTCTGATGGGATGGAAGGTGGCGGCACAGGGATACCCCCACGGGGGAGGGAACAGAGGAAACCCTGGGAAAGGGCTGGGAAGGGGGAAAGGTGTCACAGGGATACCCACAGACAGGGAGGGTGCAGAAGAGACCCCAGGAACGGGCTGGGAGGGGGGAAGGGGTGTCACAGGGACCCCCACAGACTGGGCAGGTGCAGAAGAGACCCCACAAATGGGTAGAGTGCAGGGGAGAGTTATCAACAGGGACACCCAATCGGGAAGCGTGCAGAAAGGACCCCATGAAGGGTCAGGGTGCTGGAATGGGTGGTGAGTGTCACCCTCCATGGGGGAAGGTGCAGGAAAGACCCCAGGAAGGTGCAGCGTGCCCTGACCTGCTGGAAACCGAGGCGGAGACAGTGACAAATCCCCGCTCTTCTCAAATTTATGTCATCCCAAGGGGGCTCAAGCACCCCACGCCGGAGGGGCGGGAAAAAATATAAATAAACAAAAGCGCAAAGAGGCTCCGTCGGGCCACAGAGGTGGAAGCGGAACAGAAAAACGGTGGATAAAAGTTAAGCAACGCTGGGAGCTCGGGCCCGGCCGCCCCTCCCCTCACAGCCAGGCCGGGGGAGGGGGCGAAGGCGCCAGGGGAGGGGAGGGGAAGGGACCCCGGGCCCAGCCGTGGATGCGTGGCCACACACACACAGTACCGCCGCCGCCCCGTTACCTGTGAGGCGGATCTTGATGCTGGATCCGTTCCGGCGGGTACCGGGATTCGACATCGCGCCTGGAGGAGGAGGAGAAGGAGGAGGCGGCGGCGGCGCCGAGCTCAACCGGCGGCCTCGCTCAGCCCCGCCATGCGAGCCCGCCCGCTCCTCACGATACCGGGGATCCCCGGGCCCGCGTTCCGGCGGCCGCCGCAGGCTCGGCGCCCTCTGTCCCCTCAGCCGCCGCCTCAGCCGCCGACGCGCCCGCCCGGCCCGGCCCGGCCGCGGAGAACCGAGGCCGCGCCCCCGCCACGCCCCCGCGCACGGCGGAGGGCGGTGACGTCAGCGCGCAGAGCGGAGTGGCCGCGTCCGGACGCCATGAGGAGAAGGTCGGGGCAGGGAAGGGCCGGGGGTGGCGCATGCCCAGGAGGGCTCGGGGGAGCGCCCCCTGGCGAGGGGAGAGGGTGGGGGAATAGGGGGAATTAGGGAACAGGGGTGGGATGGGGGAATGGGAGCGAATAGGGGGGAATAGGGGGAATTAGGGAATAGGGGTGGGATGGGGGAATGGGAACGAATGGGGGGAATAGGGGGAATTAGGGAATAGGGGTGGGATGGGGGAATGGGAGCGAATAGGGGGGAATAGGGGGAATTAGGGAATGGGGGTGGGATGGGGGAATGGGGGAATGGGAGCGAATAGGAGGGAATAGGGGGAATTAGGGAATAGGGGTGGGATGGGGGAATGGAGGAATGGGAGCGAATAGGGGGGAATAGGGGGAATTAGGGAATAGGGGTGGGATGGGGGAATAGGAACGAATAGGGGGAATAGGGGGAATTAGGGAATAGGGGTGGGATGGGGGAATGGGAGCGAATGGGGGGAATAGGGGGAATTAGGGAATAGGGGTGGGATGGGGGAATGGGAACGAATGGGGGGAATAGGGGGAATTAGGGAACAGGGGTGGGATGGGGGAATGGGAGCGAATAGGGGGGAATAGGGGGAATTAGGGAATAGGGGTGGGATGGGGGAATGGGAACGAATGGGGGGAATAGGGGGAATTAGGGAATAGGGGTGGGATGGGGGAATGGGAGCGAATAGGAGGCAATAGGGGGAATTAGGGAATAGGGGTGGGATGGGGGAATAGGAACGAATGGGGGGAATAGGGGGAATTAGGGAATAGGGGTGGGATAGGGGAATGGGGGAATAGGAGCGAATAGGGGGGAATAGGGGGAATTAGGGAATGGGGGTGGGATGGGGGAATAGGAGCGAATGGGGGGAATAGGGGGAATTAGGGAATAGGGGTGGGATAGGGGAATGGGGGAATAGGAGCGAATAGGGGGAATAAGGGGGAATGGGGATGCCTGGAAAGTGGCATAGGGGGGCATAGGGGTGGAATGGGGGGAATAGGGGTGGCTAGGGATGTCTGGGGGGGAAAAGGGGCGAATAGGGGGTGAGTAGGTGTTCTCAGGGGTGGAACAGGGGGGACATGCGGGGCAGCATGGGGCCGATGCGGTGCCTGGGGTTGGCATAGGGGTGAATAGGGGCCGTCACGGTGGCATGGAGCGTGTATGAGGGGGGGACATGCTGGGGGACATGGAGGGAGCACAGGGGTGTAAAGGGGTCTTAATTTGGGACAAACGGGCGACTACGGGCAGTGGGAGTGCCTTTTCATCTCCAGAAATGGAGGAGCATCTTCTCACTCTGTAACTCCCTGATAAGAGAGTGCAGCCAGGTGGGGAATGGTCTCCTCTCCCAAGTAACAACACAAAGGAAACAGCCCCAAATTGTGCCAGAGTTGGATGTTAGGAACGATTTCTTTGCTGAAGGAGTGGTCAAGCACTGACAGGGCTAGGGAGTCCCCACTCCTGAGAGTGTTCAAAGAAGGAGTAGAGGTGGCACTTAAGGGCTAATGGGCTGATAGAGAGCAGTGGATGATCGTGGAGGTCTTTTCCAGCCTGAATGATCCTCCACCTGCTCCTCTGGGGCCAGGACAGGGGAGGCTTTAATTAGAAAAATGACTTTGTTGTGCAGCTCTGGAGGGAGGTTGAGCTGCCCTGAGGAAGCACAGCAGCATCTCACCCTCGCTGGTGCCCCTGAATGCCCCATCCCATCCCACTGGAAGAAGGGGATGCCTCCAGTGCCCCAGAGCCAAAAGTGCCATGGTGGCTGGTGCCTGTGCCAGGAGAGCTGGGGCTGGCAGGCAGCAGGGGAGGGCAGCTCCCCTGGGCCAGGCAAGCAGCTGCCTGCAGGTTGCTCACACACCCACACAGCAGCCTTGGTGATCCTTCAGGCACTGGGCCCAGCTCTCCAGCTGCCAGGGAGACAGCAGGCACATCCCAACCCTCTGTTTGAGAGGGGCACATTGTCCTAGCCCCTGCCTTCAGGACAACATTTTATTTTAAGTTACAGACACAAGGATGGAAAGGAGCAGCTCTGAGCCCCTGGCTCTATGTAACACCACCAACCACAGGTTTATGTCCACCACATGCAGGAAAAAGAATCAAAAAGATTTCCCCTTTCTGTTTTTGTCCTGCTTTTTTCATCAGAGCAGCTGTAAGAGGCAGCCCTGCCTGGCCCTGGGAAAAGGCACCTGGGATGGTCCACACAGAACCACAACCCAAAGTTAGGGCAGCGACCCAGGGCCCAGCTCTGTAGCTCTGTTTACTCTGAGGAAACAGATTCATTTTACCCAGGGAAATGTGGCCCACAGAGCCCAGCCAGCACCACCCCTGTTACTCCACCAGTCCCTGGTTCAGGTGCATGTTCAGGCAGTGCTGTATCGTGTTTTTAAGTCCAGAGCCCTGGATGCAAGGAGCACTTTGCATTTCATCAGATCCCAGCATTTTAATAATAAATAAGTGAGACTCAGCCCTGGTACCCACAACTGGGGCTGCACAGCTCCTCCCAGAGCACAGTTTCTGTCCTTAAAATCCCTGTTCCCTGGGTGGCCTGCAGGAAAAAAAACGCATAAATCCTCTGATGAACAGATCCAGGGCAGAGGAAGAATCTCTGCTTCCTGAAGAGATGATTTTCCCTTCAGATTAAGGTGCCTGTCACACCACCGCCCACTGCACCTGCGGAAGCAAAGCCCTGAGCCCACCCAGGGTCATTTTGAAGAGTCAAACCCCCCAAAGCAGAGAGAGAAAGCCACTCCCTCATCCTGCCTTAAGCAAAGCTTTTGAGATGCTTCAAGCCCTGGGGAGCAAAGGGTTGGAGAAGAGTCTGCTGGGAATTACCAACACTGCAAGGATGGAGCAGTGGCCAGTAGCTTGTTGTGCCATGTAATCAACTCCATCCTCACCTTCTGCTGGAGACCACAGTTGGAAGGCTTGGAGAGAAGAAGGACAAGAGCCAGGGACACACCATGGAAACCTGAAACACAGGTCCTTGGAATGAAAGAGCAGAGTCAGATCAATGGATGGCAAGAGGGAAGCTGCAGCAGACATGAATCATTGCTCCTGCACTGCCTCCAACAACTTTCTTTCCAAAGGGACCAGCATTTACCCAGCAGCTCCCACATGCACACCCCAATGCTTCCAAGTGAAGTAACACACAGCAAGGACACTGACCCACCTGCCCCTGGCTCAGTTCCTTCTCTGCTGGAAGCACCTCCTTTCCCACAGCAGTGATGGTGCCTGCAGAAGGGTGAAACACTTCTCAAATAGTTTTTCAGAGCTATTTCAGCCACTCCAAGTCAAGCTGAGAAGTTTCAGCACATGGATTTGGTGGTAGGATGCTGCTCTCCAGCAGTTTAATATACTTAGAAGGAAGTTTTTACCCAGAAAGTGTGCCCAGGGGCTCCAACATACCTTCACAGCCTTAAGATACTATTGGAAAAAAAACCAAGCCCTATCATTTGCAAGAGCAGCTTAAAGGAGGGGGAAAATAATTAAAGGCAAGAGGCACAAAGCCAAAAGTGCAATTTATTGAAAAGTTTCATAAGTAAAAAGGCTCAGCATCTCTGCTCCTCATGGTTTGGATGTCTGAGCTCTTCCAAGGCACCTCCACCCACCAGCTTAGAGCTGTGTCATGCTTCATCTTCAGAAGTTGAAGTCTTGCTTCTCCACTGAGAAATCATACAGCCCATCTTGGCCAGTCTGGGGCTCCAGGTCTGTATTCTCCTAGGAGGAGAATGATAGCAATCAGTCACAGGGTCTGCATTTGAATGATGCCTAACCTTTTTACAGCAGCTCTGTTTTAGTCTGGTTTTCAAAATGCAGCTGTTGAGCTCAGCTTGACTCTCACAGAACCCCTGGAGACCAGGCCAAGCATTCCTGCTCCTTGCAGCACCCCAGAGCTGCAGTGTCCCTGCAGCCCACACACAAAAGCAGCCAAGCCTTTGGGCTCAGACACCATAGGAAGAAGAGGAAAAAAAAGTGGCTGCAGTGGTAGGACTCACTCAAATTAAATGGCCTGCTTGGAACAGCAACAAGCCAGGACTGCTTAGGGAGATGTTCTCCTGGCATCCAGCCCCTCCAGCAGGAGCTGGTGTGGAGAATTTCCTCCACACCCACTTGCACCCCACAGATCTTGCTCTGGCAAAGGACTAAACCAGACCTTTGCCCCCTGCTGCAGCTCACACCCAAACTGAGCCACAGCTCCAAGGTCTGCCAGACCTCTAAGCCTCTTCCCTGATGTTTTCCCATCTGCAAGTCTAAGGCTAGGACTGAACATGACATCTGTGACAGTCATTGGACTCTTGCAGCTCCTAGCTGGTGTCCTATCTTCTTTTTCCATAGATTCCTTACCATGAGAAGGGTCAAGTAATCCAAATGCAACCTGAGCACTGTTATCAGCTGAGTAGGAGGCTGCCATTCATAGTGACAAGCCAGCTCAGCTCTGAAGGAGGAAACCTCTCCACATTTGGTATTCATATCAGTAACTGCAGTAGCTCCAGCTGATGCCAGTTTAAATTCCAGCAGCAAGATGCTATCAAGGCATCCATGTCTATTGTGCAGCTCCTTGGCTGACAACTTGGAGCTTCCACAGACCTTTAAAAGCAGCTGAAAGAAGCTGCAAGGACTTCTGGTCATGTGGAGGTCTCCTCCAAAAACCTCTTCCAGTATCCTTAAACTCTGTGCTTCATTCCAGTGCATAAAGCTTCATATTTTCAGCTGAGAAGCAGCAAGGGCTCACATACCTCACCAGAAAAGTATTTCTCTATGATGTCCAGGGCAGCTCTGTAGACCATATCATTCTCATGGTTTTGCAAGTCTTCAATTTTCTCCAGACCACCAAGTTCTTCAACCAGCAGACACAACTTCTCTGTCTCTCCCAGCTTCTCAGCTGCCTGTAACATTGGAAAATTAGGCAGGAAAACAACCATCAGTAACAGGTCTGAGATGGTCTTTACTGTAATTACAACCCTGATCTACAAGTCAAAGGATCACAGTCCCTGAATTTAATCAGGTCCCTACCCAATGCCAGGGATATGACTGGGGTGCCTGTGGAATACCAGTCCCTGCTGGGGACTACCAACCAAACCAGTGAGCAGAGGATGAGGAGCAACACTTTGGGAACTTAATCTTGCCAAGCCCTTTAGACAACCTAAGGGTATCCAAGGACAATTTAGACAGTATGAAGTCTCTCTTACTCCAAAAATCAACAGTCATTGTTCTAACCACACAGTATGAGCATTTGGCTCAATCCTTGCTGCTCTTAGGGAGAAAAAAGTCAAAAAATAAGAGATCTTATCAGGATGAGATTAAAAAATGGCATCCAGGATGAACAGATCTCACCAGGAAGAGCTTTGAAATGGTCTCCAGGATAATCAGGATCATTTTGCTGTCTTTGGCCAAGAGCAGGTTGAGCAGAGGTTTGAGGATCCCAGAACGGACGAGTTCCACCACCTGATCCACCGTTCCTCCAGTCATGAAGTTGGCTACTACCCACACACCCTCCTTCTGAGCCTTGAAGTCACCCTGGAAAAGCAGCACAGCAAAGGCATTCCCAAGCTTTAGTATCCCTCTAGGATCAGTGTGAGGTGAGGATAACCATCTCCCTTACACTCAGCTTGGGCTGACCCCTTTCCCAGCCCTTTGGGTGATGCATGGACACATGGCAGAGCTGCCAAGAGCAGCTCCAGGATGTGTCTCCATGCAGGTTACTGACAAGTCAGGATGCTCAGACTGTCCCAAGGACCTCAACAGCTCTGAAACAGCCTGCTCAGGTGGCTCTGGGGCTGAGTGCTTCACTAATGAGCCATCCCAGGCCACCTGAACCCCACATTCCTCCCGCAGGAGCACAGTGCCATCCCTTACCTTGTTGAGCAGCTCCACCAAAGGTGGCAATAAACCACAGGTGATGATCTGTTGGATCTGCTGGCAAGGCCCTGCTGCAATGTTGCTGAGGGTCCACGCTGCTTCCTTCTGGATCACTGGCTTCGTGTGCCTCAGCAGCCGGGGCAGGACAGTCAGGACACCAGCATCTATTGCTTCCTGGGTCTGCTGGTCCGTGCCTGTGACCACATTCCCGATGGCACGGAGGGCTGGAGTCTAGACAGAGATTAGAGGAGATGAGGAAAGTCCTTACCTCGAGGGATACATGTCAAAGCCCAGCAAGATCCCTCACTAAGTGCTTGATCCTTCACACAAGGAGGGCATTGTGGGTGATGGCTGTTTATTTACAGCCCCATCATTCCCCATTTGCTCTAAGCAGCTTTAGAGTCTCTATCCAGCCTCCAGCAACAGCAAGCAGAACAGAGCAGTGGCTTGACAAGCAGGCAGTCAATTCTGCAGGCTGAGGGGACAGCACACCACAGCTGCCACATAGAACAAGGGCATGTGCCTTCCCTCTTCTCAGACATTTCTAACTAAGGGACCAGTGGGTGGAGATTGCTAATTGTCCCCTACCACAACATTCATATCTGGGCTGTCCATGAGCTCCACAAGCCTTGGGAGAATCCCTGTGTCCACCACAACTTGGATGCGATCATTGCAGCCATCAGTCAGGTAGGAAACAGCCCAGCAGGAGTCAGAGATGATTTCCTTGTCCTCATGCTGCAGGAGGAAGATAAGGACTGGCAGAATCTTCTTCACAGCATCCAAGGGAGGGCAGGGGTTCTTGTTCCTGCACAGGTTTGATAGTGTCCAGGTGATGTTCCTCAGGAACCCAACCTGAAACACAAAGCAGGTGTGAGATCCTCACTGCCCCCAAGAGTTTCTCAGTCCATGTTATCCTGTGAAGGTTCTTATACACCAGGGACAGAGAATAGTGGGGCAGGAACCATTGCAGAAGGGCAGAGAAACCACAAAGCAGCAGGAGGAAGCTTAAAGGGCAAGTTCAGCCCTTTCACATGCATATGCAAGTCTGCCTTGCACCAGTTTCATGTTATTCCTAGCCTGAGATAGTCAGAGCTGGGTAAGAAAGCCAAGAATGGAAGAAATCCCATTGACTTGGAGTGCCTGCTTGGCATCCCCAGCCTTGTGCATATAGGCAGGGCCACAAAAGCAGTTTAGAGCAGGGTCTCATTCAATTATACAAAGAGTTTGTTGTGCACAAGGCAGCCAGTGGACTCACCCATCACCCAAGGGATTAAGAGCTGTTAAGTCAAGAAAGTGAAGGTTATTTACTGGAGTTGCAGGTGACACCAGAGCCAGCAAGGGAGGAATCACATTGCGAGCAATAAGAGCATCCCTGTAGAGAGGACCATCCCCTGGGCAGATAAAAAGGGTCAGTCATTGCATCTGCTTGAGTCACAAGACAGTCAACATCAAACAGCAATCAGACCTGCAGGGCCAGGGCTGGGTGACCCACCAGCCACACACCACTAGGCATTTCCAGATGGGAAAGATTTACTGGGCAGACTGGAGTGCCAGCAGGCCAACCAGGCATGACCCATTCTGTTCTCCCTATGGTGACATTAGTGGGTTAAACCACCCCAGCAGAACAGAGTCTTGCCCTTGGCTTTGGCCAAAATCATCTTGCAGAGCCAACATAGGATCTCAAAGGCTGCCAGGCCACACCAAGGGGATGAAGGGTTATGGGGTTCAATAGGGGCAGCAGCTTGGAGACAAAGCTGCAGGGACCAGAGCACCAATGCTTTATCTCCCCAACAGAATCACAGAATATTCCAAGTTGGAAGGGGCCCACAAGGATCATCAAGTCCCTGGCTCAGTCAGGGACCTCCAAATGCCCCTCCAGGTCCCCTCACCTGCAATGTTACCCAGGGCCCACACTGACTGCTCGCTGATGTGCATGTGTGGGGAGGACAGCAGGGAGATGAAGGCTGGGATGGCCCCTCCCTCCACCACGGCCCTGGTGTGCTCTGAGGTGCCAGAGGCGATGTTGGTCAGTGCCCAGGCTGCCTCAAACTGCAGGGTAGCGTTGTCAGCACGGCCCAGGAATTCCACCATCCTGGGGATGATCCCCAGCTCAATGATCTGATTGATGGGGGGGTCCTTGTGCCTGGACAGCAGCTTCCTGTAAGAGAGGACACAGCACAGCCAGCCATGAGGAACCCTGCATGGTGCCACCACAGCCCATAGGCCTGTGGCCAAGCACGAGGTTGTGGCTTGCAGGGGAAGCACTGATGGTTCAGCATCCCACCACAACAAACCCTCAGCAGAAGGGCTGCCATAAAAAGGGAAGAGTCAGCTAAACATAATGAAGCAACAGCAGAGTGTCTGCTGGAAGTAAAGCCTGGACATCCTCACAGCCATACTCACTGGGGATGGTGCTGGTCCCAGATCACTGGTACAATAGCTGGAGCCAGCCAAGGAAGCACAAGCAGGGATGCAGCCTCTCCTGGACCCTCAGGAGACATCCCCTCTGCCAGGTGGGTGATGAAGGCACTCTATGGTCCTTCATGCCCCCAACCCTTGTAGGGACAGCCCTTGCTCAGCTCTGACCCTTTACAGAGCCAGGCTCTCCCATCCTTTTTCTGCCCAAACATTTGGCACTCGATTTCTTGTGGGATCCAACGTGATCCCTGGCACAGCACAGGCACAGCAAGGAGGGGCACAGCCAACCCCCTGGTTGGGTTCACACAGGACTGTGAGCCAAGCACAGCACACAGGGCACAGAACAGGCACCAGCTGAGATTCCCACAGGCAGTTTGTGTTACCAGGCTCCTTCTCCCTTTGCCATCTCTCTAGAGAGCTCCTCAAACAGGAACTTGCAGCCTTTTGCCCCCAGGCCCCAGCACAGCTCCAGCAGCTGGGTGCATACCTGGTGGCCTGGGTGGCGAGCAGCTGCAGCTCAGTGTCATCCCCATTCACGGCTTCCACGATCTCCTCCAAGGACGGCTGGATAATCTGTGTCACAAGGAATGATTCTGAGTCACACGGGGAGCCGGGACTCCCTCCGGTTTAATCTCGGCAGTCAATCAGCCGTCTAGACCCGACTCAGTCACCACTTCATATCTAAGCAGTGTCTATTCTTTATGCAACACAGTTTCGAGATGAGGCAGAGGAAGAAAATCCACAAAAGCCTTCAAGGCAACTACTGCTTGTAATCAAGCACTGAAAGAGTCACTGACACCATAATGGGCCTTCGAGCTCAGTAATTACCCCTGGTTGTGCAGGAAGCCAGACAGGAGCAGCTCCCAGCGAGCCAGAGCACCAGCCTGTTCTACCTGCCATCAAGGGAGGCCAGCAGGACATCACCAAGAAAAATTGCACAGACAAAGACCAGGTAGTCTGAAACACTCCCCAGTACTGGGCATGGAGATCAGGAATGGCACCAACTACTTAACCCAGGCCACCCCAGCTGGAGTTGGTAATGGCCCAAGGTGGGGATGATTCTAGCTGCACTGACACTCACCTCATATGCTCCATCTTGTCCCAGAGAGGGATTCTCCTCCTTCACATGAATGGAAATGTTCCTGCGCTTCAGGATCTGCTCATCCTTCTTGGCCTTTCTCAGCTCGATGCTCACCTCCACCCTCTGCCTCCGCAGGGTCTGGGGGGAAGAAGGGCACCATCCCACCCGTGTCTGCAGCACCCCATTTCCCAGGGAGTTCATCCCCCACCATCTGCCCCACATTTCCCACGGGAGGAGTGCAGAGCCAGCATCACCTCACTAAGGCCTGAAGGGTAATGTAGGAGATGGGACAGAGGAAACATCTCCCTCAGTGCCTCCCAAAGACATGGGCTGCTGGATGAACCAGCAACCAGTGGGTGTTTTTAAAATTTGATTTGCTGAACCTGAAAGGCAAACCTTCATCTCCTCTACTGGCTTAAATCAAGCTGACAGATCCCACATCTGACATACCATACCAGCTCCAACTCTGCAGGGTAACTGCTGTGGAGAGCTCAGCAGGCTGGGGCTGAGCCATTTCCCTCCCAAAGCCACCCACCCAAAACTCACATCCCCCTTGCCTGTGCCACCACACTCCTTGCAGCCCAGCCAGCCCCACACCACATCCCAAAAGCCACCCAAACATCTCAGCTGAAAGGATCCAGAGCCATTCCCCTGCTCCCTAACACAGGTAGATTTGGGACCATGAACCTTGAGAAGCCTCTCCATCAGCTTCTGCCAACAGTGGGCTCTGCTGGGATCCAAAAGTACTGGCACAGGCAGGTGGGTACTCACAGTTTCATCCTTGCCCTTGTTCTTGAACAACTTCATGTGCTGGCTGTGCTTCCTGACTGGCATCTTGGCAGAGTTGAGAGGGGTGCTGAACACCCTCATGTGCTCTTGGGGGTCAGGACAGAGCGGCATCAGGTCACAGCTGCCCAGCAGCATCCCCTGCCAGCCACTGAGGGGGCTGGGACTCCCCACTCCCACCAGCAGCCTGGGCCACTCATTTCCACCCCACACTCCCAGCAAGGGAGACACTGGAGATCCCCTGCCCCAAGCAGGGCTTGGTAGGATCCTCACACACTTCAGCTGAGCCACTGAACTAAATACAAGCACAAACTACCACTTAATATCAGGCTACAGAAATTACAGCTGCTGCTGCAGTCCCAGGAGGAAACATGACACAGACTCCCCACGGTCACAGGAACATCCACTTCCTCCAGCCCGGATCCTGGGGCTTTTACATTTCCTTTGACGCACAACCCAAGCCTGGCAAGGCCTCTTGCCTCCAAAAGGAGCAGCTCAAGGTCTGATTTAAGGACATGCAACCACATCCAAGCCTCTCTCACTCCACCACAGAGCCCAGCCTGGCTTCCTCCACCAGCATCCCCAGCTAGGAAAGACCCATGGTCATATGCAGGGACATGAAGTGACCAAGGTCAGTTGATAAAAAAAGAGTTCTGGAAACCCAGGAATTAGTACAGACTGCCAGGTGAACATTAAATAGGGACAGGTAAAAATAATTTCTAAGCACCTCCTGGTAAAAGCCAGAGATATACACACAAATAAACCAAGAGCTGGCCTTCAGAAAGCTTTTGTCAGAAAAACAAGGCTTCCAGCCAGCATTAAGGGAGATATTTTCAGAGCAGACACCACCATGGGACCCCTAAACGCAGGTTGTGCATCAACACACTCAGGGGCTGATCCCACACAGATGGTGCCTCCTCTCCTCCCCTCCAGGCTTACAGCCAACACCTGCAGCTCAGAGCAGCCTCCAAGGGCTCCCTCTCACCATTGCTTTAAGTTCAAGGTTTGGGTGGTTTTTTTCATCCTATCTCTCCCTGTTTCCTGTCCCAGTAACCAAGGCCAGGCAGCAGTAGCTCCTATCCCATCCATCCAGCTGCAGACCTCCTCCAGCTTCCAGAAGGACCAGGCTGAGCCACCTCTTGGCTCAATCCAACATCCCCCATAGCCTTAATCCCAACACTCAGACCTCAAGGGCTGCTCCAGCCTCCCCTCCTCTGTTCCCCCAACAGAGCCACAGAGCCCAAAAAGCCCCTTCTTTTGGGGAGCTTTCTCCACCACACCCACTGACACCAGCCAAGCAGCAGACCCAGCATAGCCCCAAAGAGCCAGGAGGGCCTAGCCAGCAGCCTCATTGTGGGATAGATTAAAAAAAACCACCCAGTACCCCAAAAGGGGAGGGAAACACTTACCCCCCAACTCTGCCTCTTACCCCACCACCCTCCACTGCCTCTTTTATTTCCCCCACCGGGCCACGTACCCCCCAGCTCCCCTCCCCGATTGGCTCTTCCCAGGACAGCCCCCCGTTACCTGCACCTGCTCTGTCACCTGGATGCACTGGAGGAGGATGGATGGTGGTGGCTGCCTTCTTGTCTGGACTACCACTCACCCTCCAGATCTCCTCCATATGTTTATGCTTTGCCAGATTTGGCCTTGTTTCTTGGCCAAGACCCTTTGTGGGTCATGCCGGCCTGTACCTGTAAAGTGTCCTGGCCTGTGGGGGACAGTTTAGGCTCTGCCACCCCATCACTGTGCAGGGCACAGGCAGTCTGGGGGTGCCCCTTTTTTTGTCTGGGTAGCTTGTGGGTGGTGCTGCAGGCCAGGAGAGCACCTCCTTTGGTCAGCAGGGCCCCGGACCACACAGCCAGGCAGCATCAGCTGCACAGAGGTTGCAAGTGAGCCAAGACTGGATTAAGCAACTTGGAGCATCATCAGGCACTGAGCTGCTGGCTGGCACAGGAGGGAGGCGGCGAGGAGAGAAACCCAGCAGGAATCCATTATCTCCATGAGTCCTTTAGCTTTTGGCCAGGAGCTGCTGGGCAGCTCACGTCCTCCTGTGTTCTGTGCCCATGACAGTCTCCACCAGCTTCATTTATGGAGCCCTTGCCCCAGTCCTGCTCTTGCTGCTCTGGCCAACAGGGAGGGCAGCTCCCTGACGCCCAAATAACCACTGTGGCAGGGCTTGGCTGCAGCACTGTGGGCAGTTTTGGGGACTCTGAGGTGCTGAAGACATCCTGGCTTGGCACCCGCTCCACACTACCACCCTTTTTAGCAAAGCCCCATAAAATCTTCTTGGTGTGTGCAGGGGTGCCAGCCTGGTCCGACCAACAGGGAAGGGAGGAGCAGTGTTTCCCAAATGGGTAGGGAGAGCAACAATTAAAATATTTAATTAAAACTTGACTTTAAACTACTTGACATCTTTTTCTACTAGGGAGATGGGGAGCAAAGACCCTGAGAGCTTCAGGAAGCTGATGCTGGGATGCTGATGGGAACAGCACTCACCACTGGGCTCTGCACCCTCCAGACCCCTGGGCCTCTGCACCTTCCAGCTGGGCACACAGAGCCATTCCAATCCAAATTTTAGGAATTCAGGGAACAACTTGTATTGCCCAGCATGGAAATACCTGTGGAGACATGCTGTGCAATATGCTGCTCTAAGTCCTGGATTCAAGTCCTGGATTCAAGTCCTGGGGTCACACCAGTTCTGCATTTCAAGGCAAATAAAATGAGTAGTACACAGCTTTATGTGGAAGGTGATAGGGGAGGTTTGAGAAAAAACCTTCAGATAAATCTGTTGTTTGTAGGCATTAAAAAGCCAGTTGTGCTAATCCTGGCTGCTGTGATTTTAAGCTTCAAGTGCCACTGGTTGCATTATCTTGTTTCTTGGCTGCTTGAGACATGAAAATTACATTTCAATTACTTTTTAATTCAACTTAATCTGGTGCAAAAGTTAGCGTGCACCCTCTAATTTTGTTTTCTGAGAGGTTTGTTTCCACTAATTCCTAATCAGCCAACACTAAATCAAAACAGGCCTGGCTCAAGCTGAAATAGATGAGTCCTTGCGACCTTGCCAAGCAATTTAATTAAATTGGCTTAAAATCATACCCCAAGGTAAGTGGGGGCAGCCTCTGGCACAGGCCAGCCCCCAGCTTTTGGTCCCCTGCCTGGAGAGCTCTCACCCAAGGTGCTGCAGGATGTGAATATGAAACAAAGCTGGGAGAAGTTCATGGTTATCCTGGGCTGCTCTTTTTCTCCCTGCTCCTTCCATTCCCTCTCCACCTGCCAAGCACAATCAGCCCCTTCCTGTTCAGTTCCCTGTCACCTCCAGCACATGGAGGGAGAGGATGGGGAGAGAAAACCACATATAATGGATGAACATCCCCCTCCTTGTCCTTCGCTCTGGTCCCTGATGTCATGAGAGGTGGCACTGCCACGCAATCGACCCCAGGAGCAGGCTGAGGATGAGGGGAGTGGATTTGAACCCATGCTGAGGACATGGAGAGATCAATATTTGCCAAATGGGGAAGTGAACAACCATTGGAGGAAAAAAAGTTTTGGGTTTCAGCATATAAGAAGGTATCACAGCTAATGGAGAGGAAAGGAGATAAAACCCTAAATCTACATGACAGTGTCCCCTGAGCTCAGCCTTGTGTGCTCAAGCTGAAAATCCACATTGTGACAGGTATGAGAAGCTATGGTTTCAGTGTAGGGGTTTTTTTGAGGCTGTTGTCCCCCACTCTGTCACCCTTCACCCCACCACTGCACCTCAGTGAAGCTCTGACTGGGGTAGATTTGAAAACACCAGTTTTAAGCCCTGAGAGAAAAGCCCTGGTTTCCCCTCCTGTGTTTTTCATGTTTCTTGCATAGATTTATCCTCACTGCATGTGGAGAAAGGTACTGGTCAGGAAAGGTGTCAGCGTGTGGCATCTCTGTGGCGGGGTGAGATGAGGCAGGAACATCCTGGGATCCATCCTGGGGTGCTGGATCCAACCACAGCAGCTGGTTGGATCAACCCCTCTGTGAGAGGAGAGCCTCAGCTGGCAGAGGGGAAGCAGAGGCAGGGGTCCCTGCCAGCCCCTGAGCGGCTACTCTCACACAGTGTCCTCTCTGTCAGCAACAATGTAGTTCCATTAAATGAACATCAACGAATTAATTTTACTTATTAGTTATGCTAACCAAGGAAATATCCCTGTGGGTTCCTGAAACAGCTGATGATGTAACTACTGGTGGATTATAGAATCATGGAATATCCTGAGCTGGAGGGGATCCACAAGGATCATCAGTCCAACTCCTGGCCCTGCCCAGGAAACCCCAACAAACCCACCTTGTGCCTGGGAGCATTGTCCAAATGCTCCTGGAGCTCTGGCAGTGTTGGGGCTGTGACCACTCCCTGGGGAGCCTGCTCAGTGCCCAACCACCCTCTGGGGGAAGGACCTTTTCCTGATATCCAGCCTAAATCTCCCTGACGCAGCTTCATGCCTTCATTCCCAAGCGTGGCAGGGATGGAGCCTGGAAATTCCTCCTTTTTCAGTTGGGATCCATCCTCCTGGCACACAATCCACGAGGGAGGCGGTGCTAACTCCACAGGCTGCACTGGTTCCTCCTGGAGTGGCAGAGGTTGGGCAGCTTGTGACCTCCCCAGCAGCAGCCACCAGCTTCTTGTCAGAGCTATTGTTGGTGCAGCCACCACAAGCGGGAGCTGGGATCGGAGCTGCTTTGTGCCAGGCACGGAACAGGCATGGAATAATGACAGCCCCCATCTGCTACAGTCTGTCTAATCAGGACATGCAGAAGGTGGGAGAAGGGATTTATTGTTATCTCTGCCTTACTGCAGAGCCAGAGGCAAAGCTGAGCACTGCAGCTGGATTTTCTGCGGCTGAAGGTGCAGTCTGTTGTTTCCTGTAATTTAGTGGAGCGGCCTCAAAAATGTGGTCCTGCTTTTCTGCCTCTGTTCCTCTGCAGCCAGGGAGCCATGGGGATGTGTCAGTTCAGAGAATCATGAAATTGGTTGGGTTGGAAGGCACCTAAAGCTCATCTCATTCCAACCCCCTGCCATGGGCAGGGACACTTTCCACTATCCCAGGTTGCTCCAAGCCCTGTCCAACCTGGCCTGGAACACTTCCAGGGATCCAGGGACAGCCACAGCTTCTCTGGGCAACCTGTGCCAGGGCCTCACCACCCTCACAGGGAGCAATTCTTTCCCAATATCCCATCTAACCCTGCCCTCTGGCAGTGGGAAGCCATTCCCTCTTGTCCTGTCCCTCCATGCCCTTGCCCAAAGTCCCTCTCCAGCTCTCTTGGAGCCCCTTTAGGCACTTAGGGTCTCTAAGGTCTCTCTGGAGTCCTCTTCAGGCTGAACAGCTCTGTTAGCCCATCTCCATGGGAGAGAAAAGAAGAAGGAAAAAGAGGAGGAGGAAACAAGTACAGTTTTCCATCATTTCAGTTGAAAAAGCTCCTGCCGTGGCTGTGGGACTGTGTGGTGGTTTTCAAGGAAAATTGTCCTTCAGGTCCTTTTTCCAGCCAAGAATCACTCTGAAATGTAGGCACTGGAAAAAAAAGGAGAAGAGTCATATTGACATTATACAGAAGAGATCTATATTTATTGATAAAGAGGCCTGGGAGAGCTGGGAATTCCCTGGGAATTAAGGGAAAGGGAATTTGTGTGCAGGAAGACAGCTTGCGAAGTGTAATACCAACTGATTATCCCATCAGCTGGGCTGGGAGCTCCTGCTGAGCTATCAGAGAGCATTGGGAAGGAGAACAGCAGCAGGGCTGTGTGAGTTGTGGGAGCTCATTCCCCCTTTCCAAAGGCAGCTGTTAATGTCCATTTGGCTCCACTGTAAGCGGATGCCCCAGAAAACCAGGAGAGCCCTGGAGTGCCTGTAACTCCACACCAGGCTGAACGTTAAGGAACTAATTTTAACTTCTGAGCATCCTCCTTTCTGCCAGCCACGGAGGGATTAGAGTAACAGTTTTTGAAATTATTTAAAAATAACATCAGACTTAATCAGAGTTATTTATTAAATCCATTATCCTCTGTCAGTTATGAGACACTGATTCAGCTACAGAAACTATAATCACCTATGGCCAAAAATCTTACCTTTTTTTCCTTAGCCTGGCCCAGTAATAATTAGTCCTTTAGTGCCTGACCCTGTAATTCAAGGAACTGAAACAGAGAAATCTATAGTGCATTTAGGGTTGAGGCAAAACAGAGTGATGAAAAAAGCTTGGAATTAATCAAAACCCCACATTATTTTGTATAAATCATGCATGGTCCACAGCATCTACCAGGAGAAAAGCTAAGGTACTCTCTAAAGGAGTGGAGTGCCTTGTAAATCATGCAGGGAAGAGAAACTCCGTGAAAACACCAGGAAAACCATATAAATCATGGGGTCTTGAGCCTCTGGATGCCTCTTTGCTGTCAGGGAGTCCAAGTGCATCTTAATTAGAGGAGGAGATGAGCTTTCCTGCTGCCAGACAGCTCACCTTGCTCCAGCACCTCCGATTATCCCAGCTGAGGACAGCATTTCAACAGAAATTAGTGTCTTTGTTTAAAATGTGTATTTCGGGGCCTGCCTTTGAAAGCCATGCTTAGGAAATGCTAAAAAGGGGATTGGACATGCATATTCCACCTGATCCAAGAGCTGCAGATAATTTTTGCTAAGCCTGGAGGTGATGTTCATCTCTGTTGCAACTTCTTCACATCTCACACACACTGATTTAGGAATGAGCTTTTGGGGAGCCCCCGGTAATTCCATCTCCTTGTGCCACCTCCTTCCTGCCACTCATCTGCTCTGAGGGCTGTCCTGGAAATGTGACAGTGTAATAAATTTTATGTAAAAATGTAAACCAAATTCTGCGTGACCCACCCATGGCCTGGGCTGATCCCACAGCGTGGGCAGCAGAGAGGGGGAATGTGCACCTCGGCTTCACTTTCTGAGACCCCACTTGGGACAGTACTTCCAGCTCTGGGGCATCCATCATCACAAGGATGAGGAGCTGCTGGACTGAGTCCAGGGGATGCCACAGAGATGCTCCAAGGGCTGCTCTGCAGCCAGGCTGGGAAAGATGGGGGTATTCACCTGGAGAGGAGACTCCAGGGAGACCATAGAACCCCTTCCAGTGCCTAAAAGAGCTCCAAGAGACCTGGAGAGGACTTTGGGGAAGGGATGGAGGGACAGGACAAGGGGAAATGGCTTCAAACTGCCAGAGGGCAGGGTTAGATGGGATATTGGGAAGGAATTGCTCCCTGTGAGGGTGGTGAGGCCCTGGCACAGGTTGCCCAGAGAAGCTGTGGCTGTCCCTGGATCCCTGGAAGTGTTCCAGGCCAGGTTGGACAGGGCTTGGAGCAACCTGGGATAGTGGAAAGTGTCCCTGCCCATGGCAGGGGGTTGGAATGAGATGAGCTTTAGGTGCCTTCCAACCCAACCAATTTCATGACTCTCAGATTCTATAATTCCTTGCATTGAGTGCCACAACTGAAAATGTGAGCACTGAGAAGTTGGATACCAGGAAGACAGACTTGAACTTTGCTCTCCTGTGTGTACTACACTCCTGTGAAGCTTTTGATCACAATGCACAGATTGTCTCCTGCAGGATTCGTGACTCACTGAGCACCTGGTGGGATTTGAAAGGCCTTGGCATTGTCCCCATCAGACCCTCTGTGCCCCACGAGCAGCAAGCTGCCCTTGTTTGGTTAGAGCCTCGTCGTGTCTCCGTAGAGACAACATCCCTGCAGCCCTCACAGGAATACACTGATCCTCCCCAAGCAAGCACAGACAACAGCTGAGAATGAGGTTGCAGCTTTCATTATTTTCTAAATGACTAATAAATGCAAAAACATCTTGCAGTCTCCTGAGGCAGATCTTTATATAACCCTGTGATCCTTCAGCAGGGCTTTCCGATCCGGATTCCATTCCTCCCTGAACCACCAGAGATCAGTTTGCTCCTGCTGCTGAAATGCAACCCCAAAATGCAGCATCCAAACTGAGTTCCTTGTTATTCCAAGGCTTGTCACAACAGCACAAAGGCTGAGGCTCTACCGCAAGCAGCCATAAATAGTTTTGTACTCCCTGTTCCTTACCTTGTCCTCCTCCATTTACAATCTCCTTCTTTTTAATTGGGAATGTCACTACGAACACCTGGGCTGCGGTGTTTAGCCTGGGATCCCTGGCAGCACTGAGGGAGAGAAAGAGCCTTTCTTATGTGTGGTCTGTATTGGATAGGTGGAATGTAGGTAAGTATATGCAGGAAGTTCTTCCCTGCGAAGGTGAGGCCCTGGCACAGGGTGCCCAGAGAAGCTGTGGCTGCCCCATCCCTGGAAGTGTCCAAGGCCAGGTTGGATGGGGCTTGGACCAACCTGGGATAGTGGAAGGTGTCCCTGCCCGTGGCAGGGGGTAGAACGAGATGAGCTTTAAGGTCCTTCCAAGACAAACCATTCTGGGATTCTACATGGGCTGACCTGCCCTTATCTGAAGGCCATTTTCCAACCTGAAACAGAATTATGCTCCACATCCCTTCAGGCAAGAGGGCTGGACTCTCAGTCTCACTTTAACATGATGAAGGAATCTCTGTCAGGGCAAGAAACTGAGCCCACACCAAAGGCAAACATCCTGCTTAGCAGACAACTCCCTCTACGATCCGTGGTCTGCAGGGCTTGCTGTGCACTGCTATCGGGACACGTCACTCCACAATCTCTCCTCTGTTCTCTGAGGGAACCTTCCAACCCCCCTTCCCAGATAATGTAATCACAAAGGGACATGGCTGGGTGAAGCAGCTGCAGCCCAGCCCAGGCTGTCCCAGCAGGTTTTGAGTGTGGTGATGTGCTGGAACAGAGTGTGGCCAGCGAGATACAGGACAGGGCCTGGGCTACGGACACTGCTACAACACATCATTAAACTCAGCAAGAGGCACCCTTGGAAGCAGAAAGCACATTGGCTGAGTCCTGGCCCTTGCTGATGTGTCCATGGGCTGAGTGGGCCAGCAGCTATTTCAGGTTTGCCATTCTGCCTTGGATCACTGAATGGAGAGATCCAATTGCTGCCTTTTCAGGTCTCTCCTCATGTGTGGTCAAAACATTTATTTTTTCATGTTACACATGAGCTAACAGGTCAGAACCCGTTATTTATTTGATGCGTTTCACGTCCTTCTCTAAGATGTTGGGCTGAGAACTGTTTACAATCTCCATTCACAGATTCAAGGTTTGAAATAATTACCTTCAAAAGCCCAGAAAATATGACTTGCTCCGGAGAGATTCCTGAGGAGGTAATCACAGTTCTCAGCATTCAGGACTCCAGCTGGCCATGGTTTCTGTGGTATTATTCTGCTCCTGACGGGGCATGCTGAGTTTCTAGAATCAGATTTTCAGGGTGAATAGTCAGTTACAAATTCAAGAGGTGGGTGTAACACGAACTCTCTAATTTTCACCTCAAAGCAGTTGTTTATCTGAATCTTCCTGCTTGGAAACTCAATCCCAAGCGTGTTCACCCACAACACCCACAATGGCAATCCTGGCAGGGTAACCACATCCCAAACGCTCCAGCTGAGGCAAATATAGCAGAGAAATACTTAGGGCTGATACAGGAGCTGTTGTCTTTCATGTCTTTCAGGGCAGTTCATACCCACTGAGTGACTGAAACACGCAGGATGGTAACACAACAGCTTTATCCTTTCTGCTTGCAGCAAACACACAGGGTTTATTCATCATAAACACGGGGCACAGAAATGATTTTAAAATGAAACTTCAGTTCCATCACCAGTGTGGCTACTCCTGCCAAGGGTTCAGCCTGAGGTTTGCCTGCCAAAGATCAGGTCTGATGAAATCTGCTGTTCCACCTTGGCAAGAAAATACGGCCAAGATTGTGACTTTGCACAGAAGTTTCTTTAGATGGTCTTTCTATTTCAGCCTCTTGTCCCTACCCCCCTAGAAGCCGAGTTTATAGAACACTCTACGAGGAAAGACAAGAAGAAATTGCCATGAAACAAAGCATTATTTGATGTCTCCTGAGGGATTAAAGCTTCCCAGTCAGGCTCCCAGCGTTATCACCCACTGGACTTACAGATAAGTAATGTGTTGTCTCTTTTAAAATGTAATCGCTGGTTCAGGACCTTTGGACAGCTCTGAAAGAGCCTGGCCAGCCCTTGCAAACGCACACCTTCCAGGACCTTGGGTTTAACCTGGTAGGTACCTGCTGTGTGTGGTGGCTGGGAAGAGGTGTGGGATGGAGAGCAGGAAGGACCATGTGGCAGCAATGGGAGGCAGAGGCAGAGAGAGAAAAGGATGGTGCCTGCAGGTGTGTGTGGAGCCCATCTGGATTTATATTCACTGTTTTATGTCAGGTAGACTTGAACTCACAGGTATTTTAACCATAAGTTTATTAAATTCCACATGGCCTTGAGGAAATGAGATCTCAGAGTTTTAACTCATCCCCAGCTGTTGGCATGGCCTTACCCCTTCCTTGACTTTTGGGTCTACATTTACACCTAAGCTTTTAAAAAGGTCACTCCTGGCTTTAGACTGAAAGATCAGAACAAAATAGACTTTCTGTAGGTACATTGTCTGCCAACACATGGGCTGACACTGGGCGGACAAGCCTGAAGGTATAAGTCGTCATCATGTCCTGCCTCAATTTCCCCAGCTATGAAAGGATGGTGAGATATAAAGAATTTAAAGTTCCAGAAGAGTCTGAGACCTGCACCTAAGAAACACTGTTTGATGCAAGTATGAGCTATTTTGTTTCATACACTTATTTTCTGTTGGTGTTTGGTTTAACATTTCATTGATCTGTTTCAGAGACCCCATCAGTCCCTGTGTTTCAGGGAGGTGACGGATTAAGCGCAGACCTGAGCCAGGCCTCAAATATACATTGCAAATCCAGGCATCCAAACCCAGCCAGCCTACAGATTTAGCTGTGTAGATTGAGAGGGGAAATGATTGCTGAGCTGTTACATTCCTTATCTCTACCTGATCAAAGCGGAAATGGACGGAGGAAATTTCTCCTTCCTGCTTTGTGGGTGAAATTCACCCCAGAGCAGCAGATTGCAGCTGAGGGTGTCACACCAGGATCTTTTGGAGCCGGGAAACTGGTTTCCAAGGGCACAGCCCTGCTGCCTTGGAGTCCTTGCACACATATTTTTAGCCCATCGAGGTTTTCAGGAGGATGGTGGAGAAATGAGATCACCAGGACAGCCAGGGCCATCACTGCTTCCGACCAGTGCCAAGCTGTCCTAACTGCAGCCCAAGCAGAGGTCTCTAAACCCAGACCGTGGTAGCCAGAAGTCCCTTCCCCAGCCAGGAGCTTCTCCCACTGTGCCCAGCCTGACTCCTGAGCAGGCTGAGTCACTGGGCTGGCGCCCAGCATTGCTTGGGGCTGCAGAGGTAGGATGGAGAGCAGCCCTCGGCCTGGGCAGTGTGTCCCTGCTTCCAAAGAAAGCCACAGCACAGCCCCTGTTCCCTTTAATCACAGGAATGATGAAATCAGCTTCGCCTCTGCAGGGAGCAGCGAGTTGAGCAGGTAGGGCTGGTCCCCGGGGGCACATCTTTGGGTGCTGGACACGGACACAGCGCTCACCATCAGCTGTTACCTTGGCAGCTCTAAAGCTGCTGCAGATGTGTGGGTGGGGGAAGGAAAACTGCCTGGAGTGTGGGACACAGTCTGCTCCCAGCACAGGACAGGTCGCAAAAAATGCAAAGCCTTGGGACATGAGTCATGTCCTTGAACTCCCCTACTCCCTCCTCTGGAACGGCTGTGCCACAACTCAGGTTGTGACAAGAGTGAAAACCACCATGAGCCACGGGAAATGGACGTGCTGTGGACTCTCCTGGTAGTTTTCGATGGCTGAGGGCAGGAGGTGATGAACCAGGTCCTCCCTTTCAGTTTCCTCTGAACCCCCATCCAAAAACTGCCCTCACCAGAATTGGTCTAACAGTTTTCAGGAAAAAAAAGATGGGAGAAAAGCCCCCTGTTCTCAGCCATGGGCAGGTTCCCAGTGGCCTGGCACTGGATAGTGAGGAAGGCTGAAGAGAAAGTGAGAATATTCTCCCTATTTTTTTCCACTCAATCTCTTGTTTTCTGACCTCTCTTAGGAGCTACCACCCATATTTGGGATCTTCCTTCTGCTGCAGGTTCCTGTTGAACTGGAAGGTATCACTGGTGTGAAGAAAACACCACCACAGGAAATTCCAGGTTTCTTCAATCTGCTTCTCAACATTGTGGGAAGCACTGCTGTCCTTCTCTTTTCCTTCTAGTTTTACCTTCTACCCAAAACGTAGAAGAAGGTAGAGAAGCCAAAATGACCGATGGTTATAAGGAAGAGAGTGTGGATGACATGGACCCCATACAGCTCCTGGCTCTGCCTGGGAAAGAGAAATCTGAGGCCATGAACAAGCCCTGGGACAGATTTTTCCTTCTGGGTGAAGAGAAAGGGTTTCCTTGTTAAAAGCAAATGGCAAAATACCAGAATGTTTGAGTTCTTTGCTTTTCTTTGCCCTCTCTACAAATTAATTCCCTGCATCTCTTTTTGCCCATTCATAAACAGGGGGGAATCTTGATCTGTGGCTGCAATGAATCCACACTCACACAGAGCTCTGGGCCTCCCAGGTGGTCTGGAAACGGGAATAAATAGCAGTGGGAGGAATAATCACAGTGTTTGCAGAGAGCATGGAGATTCCTGAGAGAATAGTGCTGTAGAGCAGCCTCGGGGATCCTCAGCCAAGTGGGATTTCCCAGAACTTTATATCCTGCCACCTGCACAACCAAAGCATAGTAAAAAGTGTTTTATCTGTATAAAATACCGTGAAGAGCAGGTTATCCAAATAATGGAGACATAAGCATCAATAATCAGAGAGGGAGACCCAGTCTTTTTTGTCATGATAGCAATGAGGAAAGTTGTTTGGCATCAACTAGAAAGAATTCCACCACGCTGATGGCTCTCCTCTCCTCTCCTCTCCTCTCCTCTCCTCTCCTCTCCTCTCCTCTCCTCTCCTCTCCTCTCCTCTCCTCTCCTCTCCTCTCCTCTCCTCTCCTCTCCTCTCCTCTCCTCTCCTCTCCTCTCCTCTCCTCTCCTCTCCTCTCCTCTCCTCTCCTCTCCTCTCCTCTCCTCTCCTCTCCTCTCCTCTCCTCTCCTCTCCTCTCCTCTCCTCTCCTCTTTCCTCTTTTTCATCTCCCCTCAGACTCCACTGTGGGGCTCAGTAAAACAATTCTGAATTTAAAGACATGAATAGCAGCTACATTTGGCCATGCAGCAGAAATCCTGTTATTCAAGCCTTGTGGGATTCCTTCGGCGGTTTCCTATTCCTCCTTCCAGCTTCCTCAATGCCAGACCTCTGGATTGTCAAGTCCCAGCTTGTCCCCGCGTGCCTGTTTCCTCCTCCACAACTTCTCCCCCCAGGCTCTCTCTAGGCTCTCTCTATCCCACACACATTCCTAGCCTGTCTTATGCTGCCCTCTATCCTTGGAATAACCTTCCTCCTACTCCAAGCAACAAACCTCATTCATCTTTCCCAGCTTTCTGCCTGCAGATCCCAGTGTTGCCCAACCATTCCCCTGTGGGTCTCTCAATCCTGGAATACCTCGAACCCTCTTTCCTAGAACACTGAAGTACTAAGCCCTGCGGTGCACTCTGCATTTGGTGTTCCTTCTTGGAACTGGGATTAGCCAGACTCCCGCCTGCCCCAAATCCACACGGCAGGACCCCTGTGGAGAGCCTCTGGCAGGGCTGAACCTGAATGGAATTCCTGCTCACAGCAGTAATTCAGCTTTTCATGGGAGCTGACTGACAGAAAATCTATTTCCCGGCTTGGTTTGGATGGTGAGGGGTCATTGTGCTCAAAGCCCAAGGCTTCAGCATTGAGCATCCTGCTGATTTTTGCAGAAATCCCTGGAAGATCAAGTCATCCAGATGAATCCTCTTCTGGAGACCCTTAATAGTGCTAAAAATAGGAGGAAGAACAATTCCTTCCATTTGTAAGTACCAGCCCTTCACTGGTAGGTCACTGTAGAGCATACAAAGATCTTCCCTCAGAAAAAAATAAAACCAAAACTATCTTAAAATGCTTCCTCAAACAGTAAAGTTAATTTCTATTTACTAACACTTACCACCGAGCATTATTGGTTCCTATTTTCTTGAACTGAGTTTGTCACTTTCGTTTTGCCTTCCTATTTTTAGATGTCAAATTTTTATATGTCAATTAAAAAATACTTTTGAACAGCCCCTCAAATCAATGCCCTTTCAACTGATCACTGCTGCAAAGATTCAAAATGCAGATTACTTTTAATTTTACAGATTTTTTTCAGATTATTTTGCAGATTTTCTGCAGTTTATTTTTAATGTTGAAGTTCTCAGTGAACATGTAAAACATTGGGGGATTCAGCTGAAGCCTCATTCCTGTTTCTGTGTGCTACATACTTCTGCCATATGCTGCAGAGAAAGGAGGATTTCTTTAAGCTCTAATACAGAATCCAAGAAGAAAGAGGGTTTTTTATAGATCTGATCTTTGAAAAGATTAAATTTCCTCTCACTGACTTGCAAATTTGCCCCTACAGGCAACGCTGTCTGTCCCTGATGAACACTCAGAACCTCTCAGCTACTTTCTGTTTTCCTACAGATATTGCAATCTTGATTAACAGACTCATCTTTTATTTTCTCATCCAGGGCAAATTTATCTGAATTCACTGTGGTGGCACAGGGAGGCTGGCTGGGGCTAACACTGGGAGTTGTAAGTAAGCAGATAATTCTCTATATTAACTTCACTTTGGATTTTTTCTTGTGTTGAATGGACCCTGTTTTGATTAAATCAGACATGAGCAAATCTGAAATGAATTCTGTGAACTGGAGGGATCTGCACTGCTGTAAATTAAACCAAACTCTGTCTCTTCTTCCACAGTGAAGTTACATGTTTTAGATGATGACAAATTTATTTCCTCTTTCTTTACTTGCCTGTGAGACTCTGTGCACACAAAAAGGACACGATGCCTCCCCCAAAAGCTGTACACTTTTCACTCTACGATTATATTCCAACCATTGCTAACACTCATCAGCACAACACTGTAATTGTCTTGCAACCAAGACCCTAAAAATAGCTCTGCAGGGAAGGTGCATTGTTCTGTGCTTGCACATGTGCATCCAACACTAAACTGAGAGCCACAAATCCCAGCTCTCAAGGTAAAAAGACCCCACCACGTTTCCTGACTAAAGCCCTTCAACACACAGAAAAAGGAGAGAGGAAACATATGGACCAGTCATTCTTTAATGTGGGATTGTCTGCATCCCTCTGACTTTCAATCATCCCAGATTTGCATCACACCCAGGAACCATATGTTGGATTTGCCTCTGTGGACAGTTCAAGGCCAAGGCAAGCTGAGGTTGTTTCCTGGCAGGTTTCAGCCTCTTCCAGCCTGGCATGGCCAGACCTTTGCTGGGCAGGCAGCAGCACTGACCAAGGTCCTCCTGCACCTTGGCTGGAGCTCTGCAGGCAGAAGGGATTGTGGGTCCTCTCCAAAGTCACTTGGACTAACTAAAACTGACAATAAAGGTGGTTTGAGTCAACCTAAACTTGCCTGAAGAAATCACATGATGCAGCTCACAGCAGAGTTATATGGAAAGAAGACCCCAGTTCAGAGGGGAGGATGAAAATGCCCAGGCAGGACCTTCTGCAAGGTTTGGTGACTTGGTATCCCTCTGGGGATTTTGGAGTGAACTGATGCAGTGAGGTCTAGAGGAGGATGGGTCTTGTGGAGATCAAAAGCCAAACTACGTTAGAGCCTGGCAGAAGGCATGGACAGAGTGATTACAGGGTACAGACCACCTTCTCCAGAGCTCTTCCCTGAAACAAAGAGCAGTGTAAGGATGCAATTCACAGGACAACCTTACAAATCATGCATTGGCAATTCAAAGGATGCTCACAAGCAGAATGAGTTATTCTGGAAAGCTGTTCCTGAACCCAACAATTACATAACTGGACAAGAATTTTCTACCTCTCTTTCACTTCCTGCTAAAATATCTGTACTAAAACTTGTGTCAGTGGGAACACTGTGAAGGTTAAAGGCATATTCTGGGAGAATCACTGAAGGATGCTGTGGTTCTTGCTGCACTCAAAGGACTTCCAAAGGATATTGGTGAAATACTGCTTTCACTGATATCAAAAGCCAATTCTCGCTGACATCCATAGAGCTGTGACTTTTCAATCTCTGGCTGCCGGATACATCTGGATATGTTCCTCTCTGTGTCCCATGTCTGCAGAAGTCACATGTCATTTCCCAGGAACGAGCCAAGAGATATTATAATTTCTTCCTTGAACTTACTGGTACAGCACTTTGTTTGTGTGTGTTATTCACTGCCTTTAGTGCTCACATCCCTGCTCAATCCTCTGTTTCTAGGATAAAAAAAACCTATTCACCAGAACTGAGCTTGGTCAGAGATTGAAATAGGTTCTCTGCAGTGGGGGGTTGTTACTAATTATCCAGGAAGAAGAGGATTGCAAGTGACTTTTCCTTAGGCAGGCCAGAGTGAGAAAGGAAAGCTGTCTTCCCCTTGTCTTGATCAATGCATGGTGAGGTCTGCCTTGATCTGGCAGGGCTGCCATGAAGGTAAAAATGATAATTCTCAAACTGGAGTGTTGAGCTGCTTCATGCTAATTGCTTGAATCTCCTCAGGACAGGGAAGACAACCAGGACAAGCTTTTCAATACCCTTTAAAAGGTTTGGGTGCTCAATCCTTACTTGTGGCTGCTATGTCAAAATCTCCTGGGCAGCCTGAGCAACTCATCCCACAAAGGGCTTTTTTTTTCAGTGAAACACTCCAAACATGCTCAGGAATTGAAACCTAGACAAACAGTCTCCAGTCCAAAACCTGCTTGTTATGCCTTGTTTGGACTGATGACAATTGTGTAACCATCTCTTGGTCTGTCTTTGCTGCAGAAAATTCTGCTTGTGCTCAATCCTAATTCTTAGCACTGAGTGCTTCAAGGTGTGATCACAGCAAAAAACACAGAAGGTGGGGAAGAGCCACTTCTCACTGGAAGCCTGGAGGAACATCAGTGAAAGTGGAAATACAGCAAACAGGATGCTGGCCCCCTGGCCCGAACTTCCTGTAGGAATAAAATTCAGCTTCTTCAACCTGAGGATAAATAAGCGACTGAGGAGCAGCTAGGACAGCCTGAAGATTTGCTCAATTTTGTGTGAACTGAAGCCTGAAGATAAAATATCTGCTCCAGAGCAAATGAGCGTGAGGTAGGAGTGTCTGGTTAACATTCAGCAGCCTGGAGTTTGCAGGACTTCAGACAAGCTGTAACGGGGTTTGTTTGAAGCCTGAAAACTGACAGATCTGAAAGCTGTGGCAGAGACCACGGGTTAAAACCTGCTCGTCTCGCATACATGTGTAATCTCAAGGAGCAGCTTTTGTGAGGAGAAGACTTGACCCTTTGTCTAGTTTTGACACATATTTTCCTTTTTAATATCATTTTGAAGAGTATCTGTTGCTGAGCAGAGCTTATTTGGAATATCTGCTGGCTTCTGAAACTATCATTATAAGCAGGACTTGAGCTACAGAGAGATCAAACAGTCTTCAGCTGCTGAACTTCCAGTGCCCTTTCCAGCAGCTGTTGGTATTTTACAGCTCCCAGGATTTATACATTGCAAACAAGCCTTTTGTACAAAGCAGATATGATTTTCATATGCCACAAAGACAAGCAGTCCCAAATCATGGATCACAAGTAACACACTGCAAGATTCTCTGGCGTGTTTGGAGCTGTGCACTCTCCCTGCTCCGGGCAGGATGGGGGAGGAAAGCACAGTGCTGGTCTGATGGGACCTGGCTGCTCAAATCTCAGTGGGCTGGAAAATTATTTTAGATGTTTGACACCATGGTATGGATTAAAAATTCCCTTGTGGGGGTCTGTGTCTCTTCTGCCCAGTGTCCTTTGATGTCCTGGGCTCTGGTCCAGAAGAAGAGACCTCTGACTAGCAATGCCATGGAGAAATTCAAGCAGAAGCCAAGGAGGAGCAGGCAGAGGTGGACAACATGGACCTGGGTTGAAATCTCATGCTTGGGGACAGCAAACCAGGACAAAGCCAGTGTACTACGAGCTCAGCCAGTTCACTGAGATTGAAAAAGCTGCTAAAACCTGGCTCTTTTTTCTGGGAAATATAGAATGACCTTAGACAACACACTGATCTTTTTTTAATGAACAGATGTGCTATTGAGAGTCAGAGCTGGCATCCACAGCTGCCACAGGGCAGTGGGCCTAGCAGATGGCTGAGCTGTCAGCTAAGTTCTTGATCCTGCTTTGTCCAACAGCTCTGCCTTGCCGGTGAATTTGGAGCCACGGTGGAGCACAGGCACAGACCCTCCAGAGCTTATGGGAGCCCAGGGGCAGCAGCACCTTGTTTGAGGTGTGTATTATTGCTCTGCTCCAGCCAGCCAGCCCTGCTGAAGTGTGTGTGTGTGTGAAGGGATGGAGCTGAGAGCTGCTTCCCTTCTGTCCTTCCCAGTTTGTTCCCAGCTGGGCTGGTCTGCAACCATTTTGCTGAGTATGCAAAAAGGAATGGGGACAATGAGGGATTTGCTCCATGTTATTTAGATTAACATGTTCACCTTCCCTCCAATAGTGGATGACAAGGTTACTCAGCTCATGGGTCTGCAGCCTGGAGAATTCCAGAGGGGTCATCACCAGGCCCAGTGGAAAAGCAGGGAACAAGCTGGAGTGGAAGTGCATCCTCTCAGCATCATAGTGCCAGAATGGAGGATTTGGCAAGCAGGTCACTGATGGCCATCAAAGGCTGCCACTGTAACATCCTCTGGGCAAATCATTCAACCTCCTCAAGCCAGAGGGAGGAGAAGGGGAACATCGGCACAGCCAGTGCAAAGCAGTTCTGTTTCTGCCATGCCCCTTCTCTAACCCTGTGTAAGCTGGAACATGCACTTAGCAAGGTCAGAGATGAGCCCAAGCCCTCTGCATTAATAGATCACCCCAAACTTCCACAGGTTTTTCATGTACAGCGACACTGGGAGAAGTACAAGCTTGTCCCAAATTAATGTGTCCCTTTTGCCATAAAGGCAGAGGGTGGCTCTGCCATACAGAAACGCGCACCTCAGAAATCCTTTCCAGTGACAATTAGTTAAAAACACTGATTACGCAATTGTCTGACCAGTGACACCACAGTTGAGCGTTTTAATGCACAAAGAACAGCAAGGCTGTTCCATGACTCCCCAACATGTTGCCACTGGCTTTGATTAACAATATAATCCTTACAGAAAATCCAAAAAGGAACAAACCCCCCAAAATTAATGGCTTGTTTCTAGTAACACAGAGCTATAGGAAAGCTACCTAAAAGGCACATCAACCAAAGATTAAATCAATTTTTGCTTCCATGGCTTGCATGTTGCTGAAGAGCCAGAGCCCTGCAGCTCACTGCAGCCTGTCTCGCCTTTCCTGGTGGCTGTGCCTCGCCTCTCTGCTGTGCTGTCACACAGCCATGCTAATGCTTAGCAGCAGGAACAGTATTTAAGCATATTAGCAAACTCCACCAGTTATTCATATACTTCACTGCACAGACACACTGACAGAACATGATCAGAGCATGAATCACAGGCCCTTTGGTCTATCTTTTTTACACTCAGCAACTATTTCCTTTCTTTGCTACCAAGCAGGTTTTTGAAAGTGACATTTGACTGTGCCAAAATATATTCTGATTGTGCTTGGTTATAGCAGCCTATAAGCCACATTGTCCTCTCCGTCAGTGTATCAAAGTATGAGCCTAAAAGGTAAAAATATAATCTCTCCACAACACGCTTTCCTTTGGCAGTGCTGCAGAATCATTTATTCAGGGCAAATGGGTTTTCCACAGAAAGGACCCCCTGTGAGGACTGAGACTCTAAGGATTGCTTTAATGCTATTCCCATGCCAGCATTAACTCATATCCTTTCCCTGTACCCATAGGGAGGATTTGTGCCTCTCTCTGCACAGGTTAACAATCATAAATCTGCCTTCTCATGCACTACCAGGCTGTTCTCTTGCTGTATCTGAACTGGTCATGCCTTTCCTCCCCTGCTCCTTTCCAGTGTGACACAGCATCACAGGGTGGTAACAGAAGAACAAGGATCCCACCAAGCAGTGATGGATTTGCTCCAGAAATCCAGCGTGTCCTGCTCTGAGTCCTCCTTAAAGCAGAGGAGGCTGCAGGTAGAGTGAACATCAGGGTACAATCTATTCTGTCAGCTCGATGTGTCGGTGCACAAATGTCACTGGTTCTGGTGCCCAGCGCTTCCCCATCGTTCTTTTGTGGAAAGGATAAAGCCTGTCACTGTAACACTCCCTTCATCCAGGTAATAGCCTGTGTCTGCCCCTGTATCCTTCCTTCCATGCTGAAAGACAATCTTGCTCTGACCTTGAAATTTCTGCCCCTCCAGCATGAGAGGCAGACGGTGTGTGCCGTGTTCATGCACTCCAGGAAGGCACCACAAGCACTGCTCCAGAAACATTCCTGCACAGATGGGAGCATGAGTGCAGTCCTGGATTAATGACAGGCTACATAATCTCCCCCTGGCAGTCAGTGGCCTTCTGCTGCCCAGACAAATGTCAGGTTTCAATCAACCAGAAAAACCCGCTGCCTACCAGGACTGTCAACAGCTCAGCCCAGCACTTTGCTGTTGAGAGGTGAATGGGAGAGATGGGGAAACTGCTTTTCAGATATTCAGCTATCAAATGAATGCAGGGTTGCATCTTGCATCTACTCCCTGGTTGTGGAATTCCATCCTGGGCTTTGCTAAACTGATAAAGCAGCACCAGCATAAAAGGAGACTGACTCTTGAGATGCAGTCCAGCACCCAGAGAATGTGATGTTTCTTTCTGAGGCTGCTGTCACAGCACTTCCATTAACTCTCAGGAGTGCTAGAAACAGGACAGGAAAGCTCCAGAGAATCCTGTTAGTATTTTGCCTTGAAAGACACAAATGAAGATGGGAAATACATTACAGGGGAAGGCTTGTGTTACTTTTCTCTGTATCCAAAGCTAATGCCAGTTGATATGGGGCTATGATTCCAGCTGGGAAATGCAAATGACTTTATAAACCAGAAGGTTTTCTCTCTCCAGCATTGGTAACTCCTGTTAGTTCTTTCACTCCACTCCTCTTTGTCTCATTCCAGGAGCAGCTGGACTAACTGATGGTTGCTTTGCACAGCACATCCCTGCATTTCACCCACTGCATTGTTCCAAATGGATTCAAACAGTCTGGTACAGCAATCCTCAGCAAAGCACACAGTGCCTTCTGCACAAGCTGGTGCTGGCTGAGCAGATCCTCATTCAGGAATGAAAGAGGTTGGGTGATCCCTTCACAGGTTACCTTGTGCCCAAGGGGATGTTAGGCTGAGAGACACTTCCAAGCGCCAGGGCCAGAGACAGGATGTCTAATAGACCTATCATTTTGTGAGAGAAGCACAAAGAATTAGGAAAGACACAACCTGGAACTAGACAAATCGGCACCATTTTTTTATTGGGCTGTATTGCCTCCTGCAACCACAGAAACAGGGAGTTGCAGAAGGGGAAGAACAACATGAGTTTTCACCTATGACATATATAAAAAAGTGGAAGGGCAAGTAATGGAAAGCAGTGAACAGCAAACAAATGTGCTGTGAATAGGCAGTTACTCATGTTGTTTGAATTCCAACACCATTACTGAATGTGCATCTTCCACTTGCAGATGTCAGAGGTCTGCTTCCTGTGCAGGGATCCTGTCCCTGATGGGAAATCACAGAGGGAGTGGGTAGAAATGCCTGCTTCCATTGCTTCTGCTTCCCTCTCCAAGAACTTTCACAGGTGTAGGAATATGCACAGGCTTCCTTACAGCAGTATTTCAGTGCCTGTAGGCCTGGGAAGCTACACCGGAGAAGGTCGTAGGCAGTGATGAGGATTCTGCACTGCTGTGACTTGAGTTCTTATATCATTATACCTGTCTTTCCATGTTAGAAACCAAAACCTGAATCCCAGCTTAATCTCTCCAGGGTTTGTGGACAGTAAGAAGGCACCAGAGTTGCTGCTTGGCTGTCCTGACCTGGGGGAAAAGGAGTGCAGAACTGGCTATAAAAGGGTACTGTCTACTCCTACCAAACTGGGCTGACTAAACTGATGGCAGTTATGACTCAGGATGCCTTCGGTGTAGATAGAGCTGCAGAGTCTGAGTTTCTACAGCAACCCACTTCCTCATGCATATAATGTTCTCTCTTAAACATGCTCCTGAAACTGACTTTTAATCAGACAGTTCAGTTAATAAAATGCAAATGAAGTGCACCTCCAGCTATGCGATAAATCTCACTTGCTCTTTACTATTCCTTAGTCAGGCAAAAATCCTACTAACTGATCATTTATCCAATTTAAGACTGGAAAGTAAAATGGAGAGAGATTGTTGTAGTCGTCTAATATTAGCAGCATGCGTCATTAATTTTGCACATATGTTTTTGTCATAACATAATGAAAGTAGCTATTGTAACAGCCACGCAGAAGGGAGCATTCTGTTCTTTCCAAGAACCTAAAATCTGCATTTCCCAACTTTTATAATAATTACACAGTAGTCATCACTCCTCCAACCTACTCTATCCTTAGATTTCAACTTATGGATGGAGATCACTGCCTCAATATTACTTTAAAGCCAACAACCACAAGATTACTACCATTATTTTTCATTGCTACTAAAACTATTTAGTGCTTTTCCTGTCGCAGGACAGTACAAGGTGTGTTTTGGTTTTATCAAGGACAAAACCTTTACCCCTGCAGTTGTTTCTAAGCACCACTCATTCTGTTTGCCACAGGCTTGGCCTGATGGCAATTCACAGGAATGGCCACAAGTTTCTGCAGCTGCTTTTCTGGGAGGAATTAAACATTAGGGTGAGGAAAATACACTGAGGTTGTCCTGTTCTGCAGAATTAAACAGTGGCAATTACAGGCACTGAGAACCTTGGGATGTCTGGGCAGGAAAGATAAGGGCTGGGAGAAAAAAATAACAGCCATGTTCACTTAGAGACACTGAAAAAGTCAGTGACTTTCTTGTTAATTATTGATAGGGCAAGGGGCCTCAATAATTTGTTTCCAAATCAATGCCAGAAAAGTTAGTAAATGGAGAAAATCCTGAAATCTGAGTCTAAGCCTGCTGCCTCTAAGGAGTGGAAAAAGAATGTCTTCAAAATTCAAGGCCTGGACTTCCCACTTCTCAAACCAGCACAGAGAGGAGGGGTGAGGATATAAGCATGGGAATACAAGATTTCACTATTCATTAATATTTAAAAGCTGAAACAAAGATGTTTGGTTCACTTCTCTTAAGCAGGACCACACTGCCATCACAAAGGGGCAGTTCCAGCTCAGAGTCTCTTCACTTAGGCCCAGGATGGATGAATCAGTTGGGTTTATGGTAAGAGAGGAAAGAAAGTGCTGACCAAGACATAAAAGTTAAACAAAAATTTTAAAGCCAATTTTCCACATAGAGGTGAATCAAAATCTGTCTTTTTATCGGGGTACACACCTTCCCAGCTCCAGTGTGAGCCAAATGAACCTCCACAGCCTTAGAAAGTAAAAGCTTTCAAAGGGTTCTAGTCCCATTTGGACTGGTGTGAATCTAGATCACGATAAGAATCATTCTACATTTATATCAGTTCAGAATTTGGCATACAGTCCTGACTTCTGTGCTGGCACACAGATCTGCTCCTGTGCTCCACAACAATCTTTTCTAGGAGCTGTATTACTCACACCAGAGATATGAAACTCTGTACTAAACAGGCATTTCAGGAAACACCAGGGCTCCCACTGGTATGCAAAACCCACTAGGATCTGATAATAAAATGACCACCTCAGGGCTTTCAGGAACCATTAAAATAGAAAAGGCTTGTTTTGGGAACCTCATTGCTTGAACTCCATAATTCCAGGTGAAGCTGCTGCTGAATGTGGCCCAGCAGAAGAAGGAAATGTAACTGAAGGAATGGAAGGTGAAAAGCATCATGCCAAAGACTTGGGAGCTCAGAGAACACGCAAAAGAGCAGAGGAGCTGACAAGCCACCTTCAGCCAGGAGAAGGATGACCTCTCCATCCAGCTGCAGGCTGTTATCCATAGGGGATGGTTAAAGGCTCAGGATTCATTGAGGCAGGGCATCAGCTCCCTCAGGTGACTCATAAAAGGCTCCTTTTCAGAATATGGAATGAATAAAGAACACATGGGGATGATGCATGAGCTTCACAGGCAGCTTGACTGTAACTCAAATAAAGTCCTTAGATAACAAAGAAGACTGAAAAGCCTGCTGGTGAAAGCAAAGGAGCTGCTGTCACAAGTCCCAAGTTCTGTCCCTGGTCCACCACTGATATTCAGTGTGAGCCACAGCAAGTTGGGGTGGCACCTTTTTGAAGTGCAAACTCTTCTTTAGGAACCTGTGTGAGTACAAGCAGAGTTTTTGATGCTTAACTTTAAGAAGCTGTGGCTTCCTCTGTGAGACCACCTGTAACACAGGTATGTTAAGGGAATCTCATTAGCAGCCTTTCATAGGATGAACACTGGATTCCCACCTCTTCATTAGGAACAAGGGAACTTGTTGGATGCTGAGGAATGCCTGGCCCAAATGATGAAATGAAGGAGGGACCTCCTGAGGCAGCTCCTGGATGTGAAGGAGATGACAGGAGGGCCAGCAAGTGGATGCTGGAGGATTAGCTCAGCCATTTGAAATGGCACTTGGAAGGGCTGGAGAATATCCTGGAAAGAAAAGTGGGTATGAAGCTGGAGAATATCCTGAGAAAGAAAAGTGGGTATGAAGCATAACAGGAGGTTTTTTCTGCCTTATTCTTCAGGGAAATGAACCCAGCCAACCATTACAGCTCTTCCATTCAGAGCACCTTTTGGGATGCTCAGATTTACTCATCTCATCTCCCCCACAGTTTCTTATACTGTCTTCCAGCATCTCATACAACCTGGGATGGATTTAATTATTCACTTCACCCTCCCACCTGATAGCAATAGTCATTTCACAGGAATTTTTAGGGATCTCTCTACATAAAGACATTGTATTTCCTTGACATTCTTTATTAACTAGACCCACTTTTACATAATGATGCTGGTAGACCTCTGCTTATAACATGTCTCCCTCTGCAGCCGTGTAACTCTTTTCTATCCAGCCCTGGGGAATGATTCTCCCTCTCCAGCACCTGAATTGTTTTTTATTTAATGTAATTGGAGAAGTTTTAAATCTGCACCAGAGCAGCCATGTGGCTGTCTGCTGCTTCTTCTGAAGTCAGTGTTAACTTCCACAGGATGTTAAACTCACAGATGCCTCATATGCTTCAGAATTTATTAAACGAGTCTCAGATTCCTTCTAAAGAAGCACAAGTTTCCAGTGACATTTTGTCCTGCTGCTGCTAACGGCTTGTGTGATCCACAAAAACCTTTTCCTGTCTGCAGGCATTAGACCACAGGGTTCAAACTTAGATGTCTCTGCTTGGAATGACTCAGTCACTAAATGCCAAAAGGAGAAAAGGGCTTTGGAGGGAGTTCATCAGGCAGAAATAACCATTTCATTTTTCTTTATTCTCTCCCATTCTCATTCTCCCGGTCTGAGGAAAGGAAAAAGCCCCATTGTCTACTTGGATCAATGCTGTGAGACTCCAGCATGCTGCACAAACAGGAAGGGGCCGTGTTCTTCTAGGTATTAACTCATAGCAGCACAGAGAAGTGTTGCCAATTTGTGCCACTGCCCAAAAGAGCTGTGTGAATTCTGAGGGCGAGCAGGATGCTTTGGGAAGAGTCACTGCTGGACTGAGCTCTTGTGGGCCCATTGAAAACCACACATGAAGCTTGTGCTGCCCTCCAGAAGCACCTCAGATAAATTCTTTGGGTTTTCAGTCTGTTGCCAGGGCAGGGTTTAGCTTCTCACCCAACTCTGCGCACTAGTCTTGGCCTCTCCCTTCTTGGAAAACTGAGGAGAACAAGGTGAGGAGAACAAGGACAGGGGAACAAGGTGAACCACCTGCCCAAGAACAGCAGCCAACCTGCCACTCGAATACCTGAGGTGAGGTGCAGTTGCCATAGTGTCTCTATTTTAGATGACCCTCTTTGGTCTGGTTTCAACATGTTGGGCCCTTCTGATAAACATCATCTATGTGTTTGCTGTGGCTGCCCCATCCCTGGACTGTTCAAGGCCAGCTTGGATGGGGCTTGGAGCAACCTGGGATAGTGGAAGGTGTCCCTGTCATGGCAGGGGCATGGAATGGGATGGTCTTTAAGTTCCTTCCAATGCAATCATTCAATAATTCTATGATTTTATGTTTGTTACAAAGTCTTTTTTCACACTTATTCCCCTTTTTTCAACTAGCTGTAGGACAACTCTGAACAAGAAAAGAAAATCCATGGCAGGATGAAAAAGGCTCATCCTAAAGCAGAGCATGACCTCAAAGTGACAACTGCCAACCTCATGAGATGAAATGAGCTAAACTTAGAAGATGTTCTAAGGAATTTTCATGGTTTAATGTGTCAGTTGGAATGGAATTTCCCAGGGTACAAAATCCTACTGGGTGCAGTTGTGCTACGTCACAACTCTGACAGCATCAGATGCAGCTGAAAAGTCCCTTGACCATAAATTCACTGGGAAAATTCACAGTTATACCCAGATTTCTTCAGCATTAACCCAATGACAAGCACAAGTACAGTTCAGTAATTCAGGCAGGCAGAATCAGAAATACAAGATTTTGTTTCCTAAGTCTTTCTCTGACTCATTGTCTGATATTTGTAATTCATCTTCCACACTCACCCACATATGAAATGTGTATAATAACCAGGAAGTTATGAGGCTTAAATGATTCATGTTTATGTAAGGCCTTCTGATCCTCAGATAAAAACTGTTTTAGAATTTCAAAATATTACCACAAATTAGAACTTTATTTTAGTGTCACTATTGACTACTTCAGTGATGGGTCTGCCAGCACTGCTCTGAGAAACCTCCCCTTAGAAATTAACTTCCTGAAACACAAATATCCAGCTCTATATTATCCAAACCACTAATTTACCTAGTTAATGAACTAAGTAGCAAAGGCAATGTGTACAGTCATTAATACACACTGCAAGCTTTGCTAATTCAAATTCTCCACAGGGAGTACAAGATCCTTGTACTTCAGAGCAAGGCCACCAGGACACTTAAGTGACAGAAGAAAAATTAAGTGGTTTAGTCCTTCAGAGTTGCAAACAGCCTCAGCTTCCCAGGCTGCTTGAGCCTTTCTGTGCAGACCAGTTAATGATGGGGTAAGAGGAGCTTCCACAAAGGAAAAAGGGACTTAAATGCTCTGCCAGTCCCACTAAGAAGACAGGACACTAAATCTCAGCTGTTCACTACAGAGCAGAAACACTGATTTGGCTAAATTCATTTGCTGTAACATCCTACCTTTGCCACCCCACAACAGACAGCTCGTGCAGCTTTGACTTTTTGATTAGACTGAGTTGGCATAAAAGATTAATACAGCTCTTTAAACCTACCCTGTTAATATGGAGTCTGGAGCCTACCACTCCTTAAACCCTTAAATAACAGAACCAGCTGAGATCTAGTACTTCTTTTTCCCTAGGCAGATGCTGATGTTTTTTTCTACAGCAGATTCTGACTTCTCTATGAGCTTGTGAAACCCCTGGGCTTGGAAACATTTGCCTTTTAGCTTCCAGTTACTAAACAGTTCAGCCAGCTCTGAATCCAGCTTGTCTTGTGTATTATCCACTCACTGGAAACTCTACTGTGAAGTCTAGGGAACTCTGTGTTCACTGCAGATCTCCTGCCATGCTGCTCTGACCAGGAGAAAGGTGATGTGCTCCAGGATCCCCCTCAGGCAGTCAGCAAAGATGTCTGAAAGACCTTTCCATGGACTCTACTTTCCTCCAAGGTACTGTCCCTCTCACTCTGGAAGAAAAGGTGATAAATCAAACAAGAAATGAGGCCACAGTTCACAGGATGTAGTATTACCATTCTGAATTAAAATATTTATTTCATCCAAGTATTTCAGTGTTCAAATATTAAACACTCAGCATTTCAACAAAAGCATGACACACAAACCTAGATTGCAGCTATTTCTATGAACAAGCCTCTATTTTCCTCAAGTAACCAAATCAGCTTGATTATATTCCTGAAGGCCAAATTCCAGCATCATGCAGGAAGCCAACCATCAGCTGTCTGTTGAAACACCTGGCCAGGCATTCCTGCTTTTTTGGCTCAGTATTCCCAGCTGTAGATCTCTCCCAGGAAATAAAATCCAGTTGAGCTGACAAACATATAGAGAAGGGAGTGAAAAAAGTAAGATTCTTGTTCATATTCCCACAAATTTCTCACACATCTCCTGCTCAGAGACACTGCTGTGCTCGTGTATGTACTTCAGTCACTCCAGATAGTGAAGAGCTGGAAGAAGACCTGGAAGCTGAGGTTATATTTGAATAGAATGCTCTGAACGTGTTCTAATGACTATTACAAATTGATAGCATCAATAATAAAGAACATTTCCATTTCAATTCACTTTAGAAATGTGAGCTAATTAATTCTCATCCCTATCAGGAGATAGGTCCATGTTGTCAGACACCTTGCAAGTGGGAAAGCATGTAGAGGAGCTTGTCCAGTGGCACAGAAAGCAGCAAGGTCTGTTCAAGCAGGGCAGGGCCACAGGAAGAACACAGTTGCCATGGCTGAGATGGCAGAGCTCACAGAGATGTTCCAAAGTGAAAGCAAAGCTGGAGATGGACAAACAGCTCATGAAAGCAGAAAAGGGTAATCTCAGTGTAAGCATGGATTCTCCGCAGAAATCCAGGGGGAGAGACCAGCAGGGAATTCCTCACCAAACCAATGCAACCACAGGTGCAGCCATGAGTGCAAGGCAGAATTCAGCTCTCCAGTGGGAGCTGCTGATGCCAGGAAGCAGCTGTTGGCAGCTGATGCTGAACACTGCCCATCCTGGCTGATGGAGCAGGCATCCCCCTCACAAAGGTCAGGACACTGCGCTCCCCCAGGCTACTACAGTCATCCCAGTGCAATTGCCAACTGGAATAAACTGAGTTTGCCAGGGAGGGAGGATATCTTGGCCCTTGAGGCCTTACTCAGCATCGTATGACTGACCTCTCTCTTCCAGCTGAACTCCCATGCTCATGTTCACCAGCTGGAAGATAACCTGGCTGAGGCCAGTGCCCAGCTGGCTGCAGTGGAGGAGAGCCAAGCTGAAAATAAAGCCATCAGGCTCCAAGGTAAATTCCTTGACAGCTTTGTGCAATGTTACTTCCCTCGGATCCTTCTCTTCCCCTACATTTCATCCAGCTCTGGCAGCCCTGCCCTGTCTCCTCTCGCAGATCTGCCCAATCCATCTCTCTCACTCCAGTCATACTGAATTAGTTCCTCTCCTGCTTCTTTATGCAGTTGTTGCACAGCCAAAACGAGCCAGCTGAGTTGGGAGTACCAGGAAGCTCAGAGCAGGCTTAACCAGATTGTCCAGTAAAGATTTCTCTCACTTTGCAAGCAGATGACTTGAGGAGGCTGCTGGATGAGGAGTCCAAGGTGCTGGGGAACAGCAGTTGCCTGCAGCGCCTGCTGCTGTCATGGGTCATGCACTGCCTGCTCCTTTGAACGTTCTCCACTTCAGAGTAACAAATCTGTTGTGTTAGCCCTCACAAAGAAGAACTTCCTCATACAAGTTATTCTCTGGGCTTGTCACCAGCTGCACTTGGAGGGGATGTGGGGTACATGAGCCCTGTATGGATTTGGAAAGAAGATATGGAGTCTCCCATGAGTTGGCAGCAGAGCAGAATACACACAACCTCCTGATTCTCAGTCCACTGTCCATTTGGTGGATTGTGCAGCAGTTTATTTGCAGAGATCACATAAATCTGGCTCAAAATATATCAACATTTCATCTCCCTGTCTGACACCTGTGTCTTGGAAATTTCTGCTTATCTCCAAAGAGTAATTCTAGTGCTGCACCTGTATATCACCAGTCTGGCAAGGATTCTGTGTTCAGAACAATCACCAAATGGGTTTACTGTCATAATTCTTTGAAACACTGTTTGAGAGAAAACAGGGATGGTGACAAGCCAAGTTCTGTTTTCAGTTGTATGAGCTCAATTCAATTCACTGCAATACAGCAAAAAACAGGTAAGGAAGAAAAACTTGGCTCCTGAACAGGAAGATATTTTGAAGGCTGAGATGTTTCTAGATGGTCCAGAGCTGAGTGGTTCAAGTGGAGCTGGTGCTACTTTGAGTGCTGCATGGCTGCTGTGGGAGCCCAGCCAACACCGAGCAGGATGTGGACCTGATGAAAAAACAGCTGGAGGAAGAGGAGAAAAGCAAAGCTGAGCTGCATTGCCTGGTTTCTAAACTCAACACTGAAGTCACAGTCTGGAGGACCAAACAGAGGATGGATGCCACTGAGAGAACCAAAGAGCTGGAGGAAACCAAGTGAGCACTCAGCTTTCAGGGAGTCTGGGGCTTAGGGCAGTCTCGTTATTTAGTTTGGCTGCTGAGTCACAGCTTATGGATGTGGTCTGTTGGGATGTAATTTGGTAAGAGAGAGAGAAAGCAAAGGGCTCCAGCCAAGAGAAGGAAAATAATACTTGCAATAACAGAGACTATTGAGACCTAACACGGGTATACTGACAACAGAAAACAAACCTTTCTGATAAAGGCTTGAATTTGTGTAGCCTTTTTAAAATTCAACAGGACTTTACTCTTCCATTAGCCCTACAAAAGCCACTATAAATTCCTAAGGATAAAGCAAGCACCAAAGCTTTTATAGTCTGTTGTCTGACACTGCTGTCAAGATACCATCTTTTCCCTGGTGAAAACAGTGATGGTGCTCAGGAAGTGAGGGCTGCTGATTCCACCACTCTTCAACTCCATGAGCTACTCACCAGGATATTTCCTGCCATCTTTACTTCAGGACAAAGTTGGCTGTGAGGCTCCAGAAGCAGAGGAGACAGTGGGATCAGTCCAAGCTTGGGCTGCCAACATGGAGAAAACTAAGCAGAGGCTTCAGAATGAAGTGGAGGAACTCACTGTTGACTTGAGAAGGCAAGAAATCCAGCTACCCAGGATTGTACTCAGCCTGACCACCAAGATCTAAGACCTGGTACCAGAGGCTCTGGGAGTCTTTCTGTTAACTCAGGTCGGCTTTGATCCAGTCCCTTATTTCTTAAGGTCTCTCTATTAAACGTCAAGCAATCTGTATGGCCATGAGAAGCAAGGATAAGACTTCTCACATCAAGAGAAAACCCAGATGAGAGCCACAGCTAATTCCTGGGAGCACACAGCATGCTTCTTATAAGCTCATTAGCTGACTTCCAGAAACAAGAGTACAGCTTAAGCAAAAGCCCTTCTTTACTGTAAGGCAAGGTATTCATCTTCCTTTAAAGGATAATGATATCCTGCTTTGAACTTTTCAGTGTTGCAGTACTGCTGGGTTGGCCACTGGTTATTAACCACCAAACTCAAAGCAGACCTAAACAACACAGTTTAAGCACCAGATCCTTCATTAAATTAGTATTTCCACTCTTGCTCATGTTGGTGTAAGAGCATGAATAGTAGTGCAACTGTGGGATATTTGAATAAAAATGTTACTTAAAATAGGCACAAAGGCTGCTCCAAATCCATTGAAGTCCTTGGGTACCTGCCAATGCCTGCAGTTGGGTTTAGAACAGATCCCAAGAGCCGAAAATCCCACATACAGCATTGCATTACTGGGCTGAAAAAATCTGTTTCCCCATGCCTTTCTTTAATGAAGCAGTTCTTTAATCTATGGTTCCTGTGGTGTGCTTGTCACCATGGTATCTGAACACATGTGTGGATCATACGGATATGCAGAATATTTGTGATTAAAAGCTCCTAGGAAAGAAAAGTGTACCTTTATTCTTTCCATTCATGGCAAGCAGTTAAACACAGTCTAAAATAGTCATGAATAACATCTTGTTTGTAACTGAATCTGCTTTGAAATAGAAAAAGTGACACTGATCAACCCAGGCAATTACCAACAGCACATCTGCACAAGGAACATCTGAAGTGGAAAACATTAGCTCCACAGCAGCATCATTATAACCACAGGAGCAAGGAAGACTATCACACTGATGGGAACTGGGTGATCTAGTTAAATTCCTAATGGTGAGGAAAGACAGCCTCATAAACATTTTAATCATCCATTCAGAGTGACCAAGAGAAACAGTGCCAGCCTTTAGAATGGCTGCCAATTTAACTGTGACTGGCTGGCAGGACATGCAGAGAAGTGAAGTGTGAAAAAACTTGTGTCCAGTGAATGCTTGACTTTATTTTTCCAGGCCAGTGCTGCTTGTGCTGCTCTGGACAAGAGGCACAGAGCCTTTGGTAAGATGCTAAAGGAATGGCAAAAAAAGGGCAAAGAGCTGCAGGTGGAAGTAAAGTCACAGAAAGAATGTACACAACTGAAAATGTAGAGCTTAAGGCTTCCTATGAAGAATCCTTGGAGCACCTGGAATCTATGAAGAAAGAGAACAAGGCCCTTCAGGTTAAGTACTGGTTTGACGTACAACAATTCTGTACGTCATAAGCCCCTTGATTCCTACTGAATGGTCTCTTGGGATTATTCCAGCACCAATTCCACTTTCCTTATTTCTAGCAGTGCTTTCAGTCTCTGAGGACATTAATTTGGTGCAATGAAAGAGAGGCTGCAGTGCCAGTTCTGGCTACCAGCATCCTCTAATTCTGAAAAATTCACTTGGGGGGCTGTTAACAACAGCCAGCTTTACCGTGGGAAGATGACATTCCCTTTAACCTCCGTGGAGAGGATTCAGCATCTCCAGCAATCAGTTCAGAGCCAGTCAGTCAGATTCCTCTCTGTCTCCCTCTTTGCATCCCTTCTCCATCCTGGCTGTTCAGTGATAGCAGTTCCCTCCCCTTTTTTTTCACACTTCTGTAAATTACAAAATTTGATTTCTTACAGGATGCTGGAAGGTGACACTGTAAACTGTAAACATTTAAAAGATTCTACAGCCTGCTGTCCTTGTGGCCAAAAGAAAACAGTGATGGACACTCTGGCACACACCCAGTGTTTCCTGGACTTTCCCCCCAGCTCTTTGCTTCAGCCTCCATCAGCTGGCAGAGAGCCCCTCTGCTGCAGGGAGATGATGTGGTGTCCTGTTCCCATTTTGTGAGAGCAACCATCGGAAAGGGGGAGAGGGCAAGGCTGGATAAAAACTGTGAAAAAATTCTCTTTATTTAGTGGGCTTCATTCTTCCACCTCTGTGAACACATGCAGCTAGCAGGGCTCACTCAGAAATCCAGGATAATATTTAGCAATGAAAGAAAAGGGCAGCTGATATAAAGTGACTGAAACCATTTCGTGCTATTTCCAGTGAAAGGATCTGTCTGGTGCATTTGGTAAAGATCATAGTCCTGAAATAAACCTATCACAAGAAATATCTGTTTTCTTCCCTAAGGGAAATTAAGCATCTAATCAATCAGCTGAGGAAGGGAGGGAAGAACACTCAGGAGCTGCAAACGGTGAGGCTGGAGATTGAGAAGGACAAACTGCAGGTGGCACTGGAGGAAGCAGAGTCTTCCTTGGAAGTATCAATGCTGCAGATGTGAGAGATTCCTGCCAGCCTGGTGCTTGCTGCCCACATACCACCAGATGGATTTTGTATGTATAACTGGATGGATTTTGTATGTATAATCACGTAGACCATAATTACATTACGTACATAATAAGGCTGCAGCACGGAGGTTTTAAGTTAGACATTAGGAAAGTATGATAATCATTAAGGGGAATTACTCCTTGGACCAGATTGTCTGGAGGTTACAGGCTCTGTTACTGGAAGTTGAGTGCAGTCTGGTCTCACATCAAGTGGGACTCATTTGGCAGGAGGTGATCCAGTTTTTATGCAGTACATTTTTAGGATGACCTCTTGAAATCTCTCCAGCCCTGTTTTAAAAGAAGGTATTCTTGAATAGCTTGGTACAAAGTCCTGGTATCTCAGTTTTAACAGGTTTGAAAAGTTACTATATTTTTATTACTTGGTGGGCAATAATTTGATACAAGGGCTGGATCAGACTCAAGATAACAGACTGCTGTACCATATGCTTCACTGGAGTCCACAGAAACACTCACCAGCATGCAATTGAGTCTCTGCAGGCGAGTCTGGAGACTGAAGTGGAGTACTGAAGACCTCTGCCTGGAAGTGATGGACACTGACCTGACCAGAATGGAAATGCAGCTGGATTGTGCCAGCAGGAACAACAGTTGAGCTTGTCTGGACCTGAATAAACTGCAAGAGTATGGCCAGGTAAACCAGAGAGGCTGGATACAGCTCCTGGATGGAAAATAACACCAGTTCTGTTTTATACTTAAGCAACAAAGCAGTAGATTATGTACTCTTGTTTAGACAGAAATGTTGAACACGCTGAGAATTTATATTCAAAAGCCCTGACTCTCCCACTCACACCAATTTCAATCTGCAGTAGTTTCAACAAATCTTATACAACACAAGCATTACTATCAGCTTTTGTCAAACTGAAAACCCAAGAACTATTTATATGTAATTAAACCAAAAAAGTTCTGTGTTTAAGAGAAGTTGTGATTGCTGTTTGAATAGGATAGCCAAGAAATGGACTGGAAACTAACAGAGACGTAAAACTAGAGAGCTTCCTTCAGCTCTTCATTGCTAAAATAAAACTAAGTAAGAAAATTAGTAAAAAGCTGTCTCTTTGTTGGAATAAAGTGATACAACTGCTGCCAAAAACCCAATTCTAGTAACTTAAAGACTAACAACAAAGATTCTATCTTCCTATACACATCTATACACACACAGACACACACACACTCAAACCTAACCTGTCCTCAGTTACATCAGCCTCAATCAGAAACAATTTTCTTAAAGTCAGTGTGGCTACAATGACAGGCAAACAAGATGCTGAGAGAGCTGGGGTTTTCATGAGGTTTGGTTTTAAGGTTTGCTTTTTCAAAAAAATAAATCTGGCATCACCTTAAAGAACAGGTTTGCAGAGAGACCTTCTACAGCTTTCAGCATCCTCTCTCTCCATTGTTTACATTAATCTTTCATCTGCTTTCAGGACCTTTGGATCCAAAGAGATGAGGATGCTCGCCAGCACAAGGAGCTGCAGGAGCTGTACGTGCTGCCTCTGCCCACCTCAGAGAGAGCTGGAAGAAGTGCAGGCTGACCTGGAGGGCAGTGAGCACTCTGGAAAACTCTAGGAGCAGGCAGAGGTCATGGAGAAGGCATGATGAACTCAGTGTCCATGCACAGAGAAAATACAACTATTTACGCATCAGAGTTTATGTGTGTGTGGTTTAATATTAAATCTTAACTCTGGGTAAGAAATGCAGGATTAGGACAATAATGGATAAATACCAGTGGTCTATAAGGCAAGCCTGATAACTCTATGGTACATGAAGAGCTCAGTCTTTAAAGATATTACACCAATGGCAGGATTTTCACAAAAGCACCATCCTGGCCCAGCTTTGGTCCTAGCAAGGTTTATGGAAAGATTTTTAGCAAATTTGGTGGAACAGTAAAGACACTGCTGAGGGAAAACCCACCCTAAAATGGACAGCATAAAATTCTGCCTCCATTGAAACCACAGTTTTACAGTTGTTTCCATGGTGCTCAGATTTCTTCCATGGACTGTAGCCCTCAGTGAGATCCACTGTAGTGAAATGTGAAGCCTCTTTGCAATTACAGACCGCAGTATGAAATAACATACCTGCCACTTCAGTTTGTGCACAGATTTATGAAGCCACTTTAACATTCACCATTAGAGTCTGCAGTGCTTTTCCATCAAGACCACCCATGATAACATTTCCAAGGAGAAGAGTGTAACTTCTGGAAAGGACTGATAATCCAAGAAGCACTTCTCAGCTGCAATTACGGTACATTGGTTATAAAAACTGAGTCGTAAACGTGGCTTTTATTTGAGCAGGATAAAAAATACAACCAATACATTCCCCTCCAATTGACCAATAATAAAAGGATATGTTTTAAGCAGGTGAGCTGCTATCTCCATACTAAATTGGGGGTTTAAAACTTATTTGTTTTATAAAACCCACGTAGCACTGAACTTGTGCAGCATTCTGGAGCACAATGGCACATTTACATGATGTTGTTTTGCTGAAGAGCAGTCTGTGTTACTAGAATGCAATTTTTCTATTAAAGGCTTTGTAGCTCTCTTCCATAGAGTGTTATTATTATTATTATTATTATTTTTACAGCAGCAACAACAACAGTCCTCCAATGATTCAGATCAGTAAACAATAAGTGCTAAATAAGCTGTGGGGCTCATATTTTCCATGAGATAAAAAGACACATCCATATCATAAACTGTGGAGCAGAAGCTATGTTTGTTGAGAAAGCAATTAAATACAGCTTCAGTTGGGTCTAAAGCCAGCTGCTGATATTGCAGCAGAGCTTTGAAATAAATAATACTGGAATATAAACTCAAATCCAACAGAAATTCAGAAAAATGGACGCAGACTTCAGGTCTTGGTAAACAACAGGGTCTGTTTCTGTCTCAGTGGTGTAACATTTTATCATTCACAAATCATCTCTTTGGCAGCTGATTGGAAGAGAGGAGCAGATAAGAAAGATGTTTTGGGTCTCTAAGATTTCTTTCTGCCCTCTAAAATCAGTTTGTTTACTATTAAATGAAAGCTGGGGCCTGACCTTCAACACATTACTAATGAGCACAAGGAAATCATCAGTGAGCACTGAGCAGGTGATGAGGGAGCAAAGAAAGCTGTGGCTGATGTAAGTCACCTCCCCACATTTCTGCCCTTTATGGTGGTAGCTGGAAACTTTCAGGTATGTATTCCATTATTTCTCTCCAGTGCTGATTTGAAAGCAGTGTTAATAACAGATGTCAGCACTTGCATTGCTTTTTATGATCCTGAAAGGCAGAATGCATGTTAGCTCTCTGATTGCAGCCTGACAGAATTAATCCACAAAAGAAGAAATTCACTTTCACTCTGCCTCCCTGGTAATCTGCATCACAGATGGCACCCTGAGGAATTCCTCCATTTCCTCTTGATTTGTCCTTTCTTTCACTTATTACACAACTCCACTCCTCACACCTATGAGCCCTCCAACAAAGAGTAGGCTGGGTTCCCTCTCCAGCGAGTCAGTGGCATTCAGAATTGGCAGAGGGGAGCAGAGCTGCCAGCACTGAGCAGATTGCTCCTTTGGCACTGTGCTGACAACTGGCACTTCCCAAATATCACAGCTAGCTGGGGATTTAATGCACAGCATTTCCTCCCAGACTGACACTGAGCCTTCTGCCACCTTTGTGCTTTCTGTTACTGTGTGCTCAATGTCTTCACCCTCCACCTACAGCACATGTTCAGCCACCTTCTTTCCACTGGAGGGTGGAAATAAAAGCCTGAAGTGTCATTAGAATCTAAACCATTGATTTAATAACAGGTGGGGATAACACCTTTGACTAGTTCAGTTGTTCAAAACAAGCGCCCCACCACCTGGTTTATGGTTCAATCTAGACTTGTCCAAAACGTCAGGGATTAATTCCAATGATTTCAGTGAACTCTAGAGCCAGCCTTCAGAAAGGCAGCCTGTGATACACAATAAAATTAAAGAAATGGCAAAATTCCGCAGAAGGTAACGCACAGATTTCAAATCTACATATCCTGGCTTTCCATGATCTGTATAAATAGCTGTGCTCTCAATCTGTTTCATACCTTCCTCACAGGCTTCCTGTGCGGCAAAAGATCTGTGTCAGGAGCAGGATCATTATGTGCACCTGGAAAAGATTAAGAACAACTATTAAATTGCAATAAAAGACCTGTAAGTCAAGATGGAATAGGCAAAACAGTTAGCCCTGAGGGGGGGGGGGGGGGGGGGGAAAACCCCATTATGGAACGCCAGGGTAAGAAAAACATGTACAAATATATTAGAAAGGTTATTCCAACAGAGCAGCTATGAAACTCTGCTCTGCACCTGAGCTTCCACATTCAGCACAAATACCTGAAAAGGAATATTTTCATTTAACAACCAGGATGTCCCAAAGGGAATGCACTAATTCAAGGAAATCCAGACTAGGCAGAAAAGCTGCATGTGGAATACTCTGAACCCACTGAAGCACAAGGGAATTTCAGCACTTTGCACCCCGTGCAGAACTCATCTATCAGAATCTTTATGGTGCTTGAATGCAGCAGTAACAAGCCACTGCTTTCAGCAGCTGATCTACACCCACAAAGGAGAATTTGGAAGGTGTGCTGTCATCAGCAGCACGACCTGCTTTTTATTTTTCAACTGCAACAAAACTCTAGAGCATGAACAACTTCAAATTCCTGGGTAGATACCATCATCCTATTTCTGACCCTCACAATGGCACATCAATTGTCCTTCTGCTCCTCTTCAGATGAAGGAACTGGAAACAGAGCCAGACACCAAACAGAAACACTGTGTGGAGACTGAAAATTCTGCACAAGAACAAGAGATCTCCAAAGGAGCTGGTCTTCCACACAAAATGGCTACAAAACCAACCAGATGGGAAAGATGCAGAAAAACTGTAAATGAGGAGGCTGTAGCTCTTCCTTGCTCCAGTTCATTGTTTCATCACTTGGGATTTTGACTGGATGAATCTGACAGGTCCCTTCCAGCTTGAGGTGTTCTGTGATCACACAATGGCACCTGGTACACACCAGGGGCATTTTCCCTCTCCAAAACACATGCTGCAGGAAGCACATGTTCAGTTCATACTCACAGCATCCCTACACATGTGGACCTTTGTAGACTTTTGCAGACCTTTTGAGACAGTCACTGGAATGTGTGCATCGCTCTCTACAAAGGATTGTTCTCCTCTGCTTCTGTGCAGCCACTTCCTGTCCTCAAACACAGTCTCTGATGTGTGCACAGACATGAACACACAATTTATTAAATACTTATTAACTGCCACTCTTCAGGGTCATGCCCATTTTCCTCACCTTGGTGTCACCATGCACAAATTTCAGACACATTCCAGGTCAAATTTTTCCAGTGCAAAGATTTCTCCTGTTAAATCAAACAGTTTCTGGTACAGGAACAGAGCCTGGCCAATTAAAGGAAGTCCATACAGGAACTAGAAGATGCAGAGGAGAGGGAGATGGGATGGCTGCATTGGCTCTAAACAAACTGCACACCAGGCACTGTGTCTCAGGCTTTGGTTCCTGGGGAGGTTATCCAAGGCCTCCATCCTCTTCCTCTCTGTCAGTGGCTCAGGGAAGCTGGAGCTCACGTGTTTGAATCCACCTGCCATGAATTTATTAGAGCAGAAAAGGGTGTGGGATGGAGATGAGGAAAACATAGGTGTGTTCTCAACACCAGCTGACTCATGCAGTTCCCTGCGAAAGGGAACAGAGATATTCCTCAAGTCTCTTTAGGCACAGAGGTATTTCTGGAACACCTAATGGATAGTACAGATATGTTTTCACTAATGGTAAAACAGAAAGGGAAAAGGAGAAGCATCCTTCTGCTCCTCAAATGGATGCACAGTAAGGGCTAAATCTGTTCTTAAGGGCACCAAAACTGCACAGCCAGGACCACTCTTAGGAAAAGCCCCCCTCATCCTGGCACAATTCCCCAGGATAGTTCTGTACACTCCAGCAGGGAAGACAAGGAGCAAATCTACACAAAGCAAATACCCAATTCCTACACCCTCTCCTTCCTCTGGGTTAAAAACAAGGGCTAGCATCTCAGTGTTTCTAAAAGTGATTTCTTCCCACAGCAAGAGGTTTGATGGGCCTGTGCCTAAACACTGTAGCATTTCTACCTTCTTTCTTAAGAAGGTTTCGAAAGGTAAAGAAGGTATTAAGGCAACACCACTTCAATGTCCTCTTTTCTTCCAGAGTACTGTTCCAAAGAGCTGCCCACTGAAACATTGCTATAGCATGAAAAAAAACCCAACAGGTTTGAGATATCAAAGTGGCCTGCAAGAGAATTATAAGACAGAAAAAGTGTGAAAGAATCTGCAGACAAAAGAATTATCTGTGTGTCAGACTCAAAACCTTGCAAATAATACCTCCCTGGTATATCTGGAATGATGGAACACATCCAACACTATGTGAAGGATCTGTGCTAACAGAGATTTAGGATTTTTCAAGTCAAGGATGGGAGATGTGATCCAGGTCATCTCTTGCAATTCCTCCCATCAGTAGCCTTTATTCATAGTCTTATTAAGGCTTATTGTATGGGGAAAAACTTGTATTTTTCACAGTGAGAAAGCAATACATCATATTCTGCTCAAACTTCAAATGCAAGGCATAGCAGGGTGCTGCAACAGGAGGGTAGAGAGCACAGAAAGAGCAAACTCAAGCAAGTTGAGAGGCAAAAACAGCTCCTGTGGCAATGCACACCTAGAATGCACTCAAAGCATGACCTTTCATCACCAATTAATTACCTGTTTGTGTATCTAACAGCCTGCTTCTGGAAGATCTCTCTTTGACTAGCTGCTACCCTGTAGCTGAATGAGGATGTCCCAGCTTAAATCTTTTTCATATATACCTTAAGGTCAGATTGCATCTAAACCACTTTCACTAAGATCAGTTCAGCCTTGCTTGTGAGGCTTTAATCTCAAAAGCATCGGCATCCTTCCTGGATTAGCACAGCGCAATTGTATCAGCAGGAACAGTGGTGGAAAATTCTTCGGGAAGCTTTATTGGAGACAGGGTCTTAGCTTTTAATGCTTAAAACCTCTGCAGAGTTCCTCATTTAGATGCTCTCCCTCCATCTGGTGAAAGTCATTTTGTAAACATAAAACCGTACTTAAAACGTAATTTCGTTGCTGTTGCGTAACTCTACTCGGCCTAGTTGTGTGTCTTTAATCCCTGCATCTGAGTAAGTTTTATTGTTAAGCCAATTAGGGCTGCACTGATTACACATCTCGCAGCCACTGAGCCACAGGACCACTGACAGAGGCCATCGACTCTCACCTCCTTCCTGAATACAAGACCTTGTATTGCACTTTTGCCATCCTGACAAATATTTCGGATCCATTCTTAAAACTTCTAAGAGCAGCCCTACATCCTGTCAAATCAGTTCCTAACACAGGGCTTCACTACTTCAAAGGAGTCACTGGCAATTTTTTTACCTAGATCTGCCTTGTTGTTATCTTAGCTTATGACTTCTCACCCTACCCTGTGGACATAAGAGAACAAATTGTTCCTTTCCTGAGAGCAGCAGCCTTTTATCTATTCCAAGACTACACACATCTTCCCTCAGTTTTCTGTCCTCTCAACAGGCACGGCTGAAGTCATGTGTTCAAAGACCCTGATCATTATTGCCACCTTTTTCTCCAAATCATCCATTTTTCTCTGGTGCACAGGTCTCTAATGCTCCTCTAATGCAGCTCGCAGAGCAGGGTTCCTCTGTGTGTGTTACTTGGATTTTCTTACCCACATGGACCTGTGTGGTGTTTACCTCATCTGCAAAAAGATATTTTTTGTTCCTGTTCAGCTTTTGACCCTCAGCAGTCCCTCCACCCTTCCCTGCCTGCAACACAGCCAGCTGCCCTATTCTTAGTGGTGTAGCTCTGAAGCTGATGGTGTTGAAGTGAACAGCAGTGCACCTGCTGTTTAACCACATCCCATTTTTTCCAAAGAGCTCCCATTTTGAATCCTGGTTCAGCCACTGTGTTTATTCTGAACTTGATCTCAGCTCCAGAGGCAGTAATTGCATTATTTCATCATAGATGAGTAATGCACAGGTAATTCCGTGTACAAGCACTGATACTAAGTACTTCTCTCAACCAGTTTTGCAACTCCTTTAGAGCAGTATCACCTAGACTGGTTTCCCAGTTTATTATTAGAATATCCTGCAAGCCAGTGTCAGAAGCTCTACTAAAAATCAAGATATATGACATACATTGCTTCGCCCTTATCTGCAATCCTTGTTATGCTGCCAGAAGAGGAAATTAGATTGGCTCAATTCATTCCTGACAAAGCCATACTGGCCAGCATTCACCTTCTTTTTTTCCTTTGAGATGCTTATAAACTGTTTATTTTCCCTCAGACTTGAAATTAAACTCGGTACTCTATTGCTCCCCAGTATATCCGGGAGCCACTTATCTCTCCCCATTCTCCCAGACTTTTTTGTTTGTTGTTGTTGTACTTGAGCTCACAAGATCTCAAGAGTTTGAAAGAGACAAACCATGGGATCTCAAAGAGAAGGCAATTCCTTCAGGGGATTAAGGGCAGGGCAAATTATTGCTAGTGCACTTATTTTGATATTCCACCCCTCAATCACAGAATCATAGATTGGTTTGGGTTGAAAGGGACCTTAAAGATCGTCCAGTTCTACCCCTCTGCCATGGGCAGGGACATTGTCCACTATCCCAGGTTGCTCTAAGCCCCAACCAACCTGGTCTTGGACACTTCCAGCTTCTCTGGGCAACCTGTGCCAGGGCCTCCCCACCCTCACAGGGAACAATGCCTTCCCAGTATCCCATCTAATCCTGACCTCTGGCAGTGGGAAGCCATTCCCTCTTGTCCTGTTCCTCCTTGCCCGAAGTCCCCCTCCAGCTCTCTTGGAGCCCCTTTAGGCCTTGGAAGGGGCTTTAAGGTCTCGTTGGAGGCTTCTTTTCTCCAGACTGAACACCCCCAGCTTTCCCAGCCTGGCTCCAGCGCAGCCCTGTCCCCCCCAATTAGCCTGTTGGCCTGTATCGGGGATAGCGTGGCCAGCAGGACCAGGGCAGTGATCATTCCCCTGTACTTGGCGTTGGTGACGTAGTGCCTTGAGTTCTGCGCTCAGTTTTGGGTACCTCACTTCAAAAAGGACACTGAGGTGCTGGAGCGTGTCCAGAGGAGGGCAAAAGGCTCATGAAAGGTCTAGAAAACCTTATGAGGCATGGCTGACGGAACTGGGTTTGGTTAGTCTCGAGGAGACCCATGGGGGACCTCAACGTGGATTTATTTGCTCTTGCGTTTGTGGTGTTTTGTCTCCATTATGCTGGTGATACCTCACTTGCAGTACATGTTCTCTGTGATGTACTCTGTGGGATGGGTTTGGAGTGTTGCTGGTTGGGACCCCGATCTGGTGTATGTGTCCAGTATTGTAGCACCTCTGTATTTTGGGAGTCACCTACTGGGAACAATTAATAATCACACCTTTGCTTTTTTCTCCTAGGAGAAACAACCAGAGGGGGAGAGATACCTTCCTTTTTTTCCCTCTTTTTTTCCTTCCTTGTCCTCCAGGCTGACTACAGTAGTAGACCTGAAAGGGGAGTGTACTGAGGTGCGATCCAGTCTTTTGTACCGTGCCTGCAGTGAGAGGACTGAAAGAAATGGCCTTAAGCTGAGGCACTGGAGAGTCAGGTTAGATGTCGGAAATTTTTTTCACTGTTTGGGTGGTCAGATATTGGAACAGCTTGCCCAGGTAGGTGATGGACTCGCCACCCCTGGAGGCGTTTAAGAGGCGGCTGGGTGATGTGGTTTAGGGGGTCACAGTGGCGGGGGTAGACTGACAAGACGGATTTCATGACCTTAAAGGTCACTCCTTACCGGGTCAATTCCTTAATTCCCAGAGCCTCCCGCCCCGCCCTGAGGGGCCGCGCAGGCGCCGCTCCGCCCTTTGTGTGGGGAGGCGCTGGCGGCGCAGGCGCGGAGCGCGTTTCCTGCCGCCCGTGTCAGAGCCGGGCCCGCTCGGCCTCTCCCGCCGCCGGAGCGGAGTCGCGTTGACTGCCCAGAGTCCGCGAGTCCCGCTCCGCCCCCGCCGCCTCAGGTGAGTCCCGGCCACGGCAGCGATGGGCGGCGGGCGGGGACAGCCTGCGGACCCGCCGGCGTGAGGGGAGGGCGGGGGGGAGGCACCGCAGCATCGCTGTCCCGAGGGGCTGGGGACGTCCTGCTGAGGGTGAGGCGATGGGCACCGCTCACCCCATCGCCCTGAAGGGCCGGGAAGAGGCGGGGACGAGGAGGTGCCCCCCATATCCCCCGCCGTGCCCCCCCCCCCCCCCCCCCCCCCATATCCCCCGCTGTACCCCCTACAGCCTCCGCGTATCCCCCGCCGTGCCCCTGTGTTGGCAGGGCCGCAGCCCACAATCCATCCCCATCCGGCGGCTTTATCCCGCTAACGGTGTCCTGTGGCAGAAGGTGCCCGAGAGGAGTCACCCCCCCCCGGGAAATCTGCGCTGAGTGACTTGGGAGGCAGTGACAGTGATAGGCGGCTGTCCTTAATCACAGGTGCTTCGCTTCCAGGTGTTTGGAAGTGGTGTAGGTGCTCCGAGACTAGGCAAGGATTAAAAAGATCCCTTTCTTGCTGTCACACACACACACACACATTCCATCTTCACTTCTGAGTTCATATCCTGGCTGATTCCTTGTCCATGGATGAGCTTCCACCACATATTTCTCACTCCACTGAGAGGTGACAGCTGCCGAGTCCTGTACATCCCAACCTCGATCCTTTCAGGCCTTGTACTGAATGAACTCCTGCTCTGCACAGATGCAAGATTTCCCTTTTCTTTCTTCATTTTAAAATATTTTTTTGAAACTCCAAGTCGGTTGCTTTCCATTTGAAATAAAACTCAGAGAGAGTTGCATTAAGTACTTGTTAACAAAGTCATACCGGTATCTTTCCCATGTGAGATTCTGAGGTTGTATGACAGGAAGGCTTTGAGGTTATTTGTCAAAAATTGTAAAGCCAGTGGCATTTTCCCTAGTGAAATATGAGTTGGATTTTGTCTGTGTATTAGTAAGGAATAATATAATGGGAAAAAATATAACTGGAAAACTTCTTTAAGATTTATCTTCCCAAAGAAAATATCACGGTACCTATGAGGACACAGAAATAGCCCTGCTTTTTGAGGTTATCATCACTATTGTGTTTTGTAGGTTTGTAACCAAACCAAAATGGAAAACGGTCACTTGTAGCCAGTTATGGAGCTCAAGTAACTCAATCAATGGGAAGGAATGGATCATACAACTTTGGGTTGGTTTTGGGAACAGCTAAGTAAAAATACCTGAATAGGAGTTAGGATGAGACTGTATGTTATATATAATGCCAATCTGTGAGTAAAATACCACAGTTGTATTAGGAAGTGTTTCAAAATAGCTGCATTCCTTGGGGAGAGGAGACTGGATATTTTTACATTTTATTTCGGAGAGAGTAGCAAAGGCTGAGCATTCCTTGTTGGTGGAACAGCTCTTGAACTTTTCCTGTATATGGAAATGTGCTGCTACTGAATGTTGGCATGAGCTAAAGCAAGATCCTGGAAAAAGCACTTTGCAGTTGTGTTTTGCTTATATTCACACGTGGAATCTCAAGTGATGGATGTCCAAGGACAGAGGTAACCCAGATTATGTCAACATTTTCTCATTAACAAAAAATAATTAATTATTTTGCCTAGGACTGTGTGTATTTAATACTTTGTTTGATTGGTATGTGGTTATTATAAGAACCATGAAAATCATGATGGTTAAAATTGTGAGCTGGACCTAAAGTTCATATTGTTAAAAGTTGTATTTGAAGTACATTTGAAATGCAACTGAAATTCGCCTATTTTTAGAATAACACTGCTTGGTTTCCTTAAACAAAAAAAATAAATAAAATAAAAACTCTCTCCAGTTACTTGCATTGGTGAAATACTGTCTCACCTATGCGCCAAGATTCAGCACTTTCAAGATATTTGTAAAACTGTTGGTGTGATGGTAATTCCTGAGGCTCCGTAAGAGCGTACTCATCCTTCTTTCACTCCTGAGTTTCTGTTGGATTTGATATTCATTTCCTGTTTGCTTCCAAATTCCTACCTTGTCCTGAAGTCTCCACCCTCTGCTAACATGGCCATACTTGGGTATGTTGTAATTCCAGGCTATAATGGGTGTGGATGTCTTGGAATGACATCACGGAGATAGTTCTTTTAAGATGGATATGTGGGGGTAAAAATGCTTTGATCCATCAGGCAGTAGTAAATTGCTGTGAAAATTAGTGAAATATATTAAAGGAATTGACAAATCCAAGTTGGATGTATTGAACTGTGCACATTTTTATTATTGCAGGTGACCATGAGTTCTTATGATATTATCTTCCATCCATTTATGCTGCCCTGGTTAATACAGGACATAGAATACTATATTTTAATATCTAAAATATTTTAATACCTAAAATAGTTTAATGTTTAAACTCCTTTAATTTCAAAAATACACTATTCGATGTCCTGTATTAACCAAGGGCAGCATAAATGGATGGAAGATAACATAATAAAAACATTGTAAACAGCTTTGTCTGTGGATGGATGTGCCTTTAATTGGAGATGTTCAGCACTGTCTCTTTTAACAGCCATAAGTTAAAAGAAAAAAGTAGGAATTTAGCTTTTTTTAAGCAAAATACTCACAAACTACAGTGATGCAGCTTGTTCTTGTAGTGTTTGAGTCTCATGGGGCAAAAGCCCTGACTATCAAACAGTTCAGTGCTAGAATTAATTTGAAGAAATTACAAATTAGTTAATTACTAATCTTAATAATTTTTCCCTAGGATGCATATAAATCGTTCATGCATATAATGTCAAATAATACATCAGCAGATCACAGTTACACATCAGTTTGGCCTACTGAAAGATTTTGTTGTACTGGATACAAGTCAGGATTTAGAATCAGTTCACTGAGCTTTGTCCTAGATATTTATTTTTTAAATTATTCTATTTCCATAGTAAAATTAATAGATTTATTAGATTTCTTGAGGACCTGCTCTCTTGTCTGTGAGGATACACAAAGAAGCAAGTGTATCTGGCTTTTAGGGCAGTTGCAATTAGCTAAAGTAAGTAGGACAATGAAAATCCATCATCCTACTGAAAATATCTGGGGGTGTGACACAGGCGGCTCTTGAGCAGCCCTAACATATTTATTAAGTTGTGGTCTGTAAATAAATTGTAAAACGGCACTGAAGGATGCTTGGTAAATGTTGAAGGTTAACTTTGTTTTATTACTTCTCTCATTTTGAAGCGTTTTGTTTTCAATTTTACATCTTTCAGCCTTTTCACTTTTTACAACATAGGAATCTCTTTAACTCGGAATGTCTCTACATCAGTTCCTGCTGGAGCCAATCACCTGCCATGCCTGGAACAGAGACCGTACTCGTAAGTAATAGGTTCATTTTCATTTTTAATTTTTTTTTTCAATTGCTATTTTCTTTCTGCTGACAGTTTTTGATCTTGTGATGTTCTGGGTCACATTCAGGGAAGGTATGGTCAGATACATAGTTCTACCTATTAAATGTTCCACTTACGATCCAAAAAGCACATGTCTTCCAAATCTGAGCTTTTCTAAACCTGTTGCTGGAACTCTCATAGGAGGTAATTGAGTCTTCTGCTGTTCCACAAAGCTTTGCCTCTTGGCCAAGTTTTCTGTGTTGTGGATTTTTGTGTTCCAAATGTGTTGTCTTCCTGTGCAGAGTACTCATGACCGTGGTATGTGTACCAATATCAAACTGCCAGAGGGCAGGGTTAGATGGGATATTGGGAAGGAATTCTTCCCTGTGAGGGTGGTGAGGCCCTGGCACAGGTTGCCCAGAGAAGCTGTGGCTGCCCCTGGATCCCTGGAAGTGTTCAAGGCCAGGCTGGACAGGGCTTGGAGCAACCTGGGATAGTGGAAGGCGTCCCTGCCCATGGCAGGGGTTTGGAACTGGATGATCTTTAAGGTCCCTTCCATCCCAAACCATTCCATGATTCTATGTCCATAATTATTGGAGATTTTCCAGGGATTTTGTCCCTTTTTTTAACGAAGCCCATGTCATGCTCTCAAATTTGCAAATAGAGGTTTTTAGATGTGGAAAGTCTTTCCAAATACAGCATTTGGTATTAAAAAACCTTCTGTACAATTGGATTGTTTTATTTCTTCTTTCAAGAGATTGCCATTAGCCCTAATAACCATGAAGTGCACATCTACAAGAAGAGTGGGAACCAGTGGGTGAAGGCTCATGAGCTGAAGGAACACAATGGACACATTACAGGTGAGATTGTGCTGAGCCAGACATGAAGTTTTCCAACCTCCTCTGTTTTCCCCAGTTGAGATTCTGAACAGGAAATCTGCAAGCATTGAGTAAATAGATCTTTTTATAGGTTGGCATTCCCACTTAGAGAGAGCCTTGCAGCAGTTTTCTGAACTGCATGCAGTGAGTGTTAGAAAGAAAAGCCCTATCTCATTTCCAGACATTTCAGTGGAGTTACTGAGCCATTTTTTCTTATCTGTGGCTTATTTTTCATCTATAATGACATAATGAGAACACATTTTCAGTCTGCTGAAGTAATCTGGTTGTGTCACAGTGATGCATGCTGCTCTCTTTCAAGTGCCAGTACTAAAATTTCATCAAGTATACAACTGCAGCATTGCTTTGTGGTTTCCAACAACAATAAATACCCTTTTTTAGGGACTGTATAAACATTGAAGTGGCTAGTCCTGGACTTAGACCCAGTGAGCACATTTATTGCAGGCCCAGAGTATCTGTATATCCACAATGAAAATAAAGAAGAGCTGCCACGATGAGTTATATAAAATCACAAGGTGTTATTTTAAAAAATGTGATTATCCTGTGGCAGTCTTTTATATTACTGGGGGGGGGTTTTATCATGGTGATATTTTTAAAAGGGCTTTATTCTTTAAGGAAATGAAAACAATTAATACAAGCACTTGCCCAAAGCAGCAAATTCTGTTCTCAGCTCACTAATGGGCAGAAGTATCTGCCCAACAGCATTTTGTAGCAACAATTTTTGCTGTCCAAGAGCACAACTGTCCCTGCTCCTTTGTGAAGAGTTGCTTAGGCTGCATTTACAAAGGAAGTGTTTCCCTCCAAGACATTTCTTTGCATTTTACTTGTACCTGTTAGCATTAGAAGCCAAATATTCATGACTTGGGAAAAGAGCTCTCTCTGCTTTCCTGCACGGTGTGTACCTTTGGAGTACAAAACACTGTGGTGGTTGTAAAGAGTGGAGTTAAGCTATGGTTACACACAGGAGATCCACTGATCAAACTGCTTGTAACCCCTGACAGGAGTGAGTCAGCTGCTGCCACTCCAGCCCCTGATCACAGGGGACAAGGTCCTTCTCTTGACTAAGGTTTGTGGTGAGCTGCCTCTGCTCACTCACAGGAAGAGCTTTATTCTCTCTCTTGGCTTAGTTTTCTGCTAAACTAAAAATCTAAATTTGGAATAGATCAAAACAGGTGGGAGGAGATGGGTGAACAAGAGAAGGAAAGAGAGGCAGGATGGTCCCTCTTTCAAAGGCAGTGCTAGAACTTCTGTGACTGTGGTTTCAGGCTACTAAGCTCTGCACTTTTTAAGCATAAACCTGTTTCGAGGTAACACTGTATGAGCAATATAACATTAGTACACATTCTTTCCATACCTTTTATCCATTTTCAGTTTGTGAGCTTAAGAGATGTTTTTAATACTACTGAATGTAGTAATGGAAAACCACTGACATATAATTGGTGGCAGGAGAGTTGAGGATTGCAATCTGCATCTCAAAGGATGCTAGAGAAAAGATGAAAAATAATGTTCCCATAAGACTTTTCAATTGGCAAAGCCATCCTTCGTTGCCTAGGAGGGGAAAAAAGCAATGGCAGCCTTATCAAAGATTTTATTTTATTCTTTGAACTTGGGTTTTTTTTTCTTTTGGTAAACCTTTCTCATGGCACAGGTTAAATAGGCATGGAAAAAATGTAAGGATTGTGTCAGTACATAAAGATTGATAACATCTAACCAAAAAAACCCTGTTATCTAAACTTTAGATCATGGCTGCAGTCTGGCAGCAAGCACACAACGTTGCTAGATGTTGTGCAGTTTTAGAATTGCTGGGTTTCAGCTGTTGAGAGGGATCTTGCTGAAGTCGAGAGGTTTGGAGGGTGCTGGTGGACGGGCCTTGGCCAGTCTGCAGAGCTCCACCTGTTGGCCAGCCCACGGAGCTGCCTCAGGCAGCAATCCCTGGGATCTGGGAATTTGGGGTCTGCAGGTTTGATGAAAGCTAAAGGGAGAAACAGGTATTCCTAACTGCTTGAAATGGCTCCTGGAGAATAAGAGATGAGGGGGAATAACATAACAGTAATAACTGTCTCAGTGATCAGTTCATCAGGAACTGCAGTGGCAGGACAAGGAAGAATGGCTTCAGACTGAAAGAGGGGAAATTTAGGTTACATATATGGAAAAATTATTCCCTCTGAGGGTATCGAGGCCCTGGCACAGGTTGCCTAGAGAAGCTGTGGCTGCCCCATCCCTGGAAGTGTTCAAGGCCAGGTTGGACAGGGAGCAACCTGGGACAGTGAACAGAAGTTGGCACAGAGTTGGAGCTGGATGATCTTTAAGCTCCTTTCCACCCCAAACCATTCTGTGATTCTGTGACAGAAGGCTGTGAGGTGATCTCTTGTTTTGCCTTAATGTAAAGCAAACAACATGAGGGGAAAGGTAATTCCTGTGAACTCTTCACTTGCAGGTATTGACTGGGCTCCCAAAAGCGACCGCATTGTGACGTGTGGCGCCGACCGCAATGCCTACGTGTGGAGCCAGAAGGACGGCGTGTGGAAACCCACCCTCGTCATCCTGAGGATCAACCGTGCCGCCACCTTTGTCAAGTGGTCTCCCTTGGAAAACAAATTTGCAGTGGGAAGTGGAGCTCGACTCATATCTGTGTGCTACTTTGAGTCTGAAAATGACTGGTGAGCTGTTTTTATATCTTTATGGTCTGCACGGGAAAGCTGAGCCTGGTGTTACCAGCTGAACTGGTAACTGGGTTACTATTTTGCTAATTCCTAAAGTATTAAAGGAATGTAGAGGGATGGCCTCATCAGTTCTTTTGCGGACTTTATTGTTTTGGGAAAAAGGTTCCCTCTCTTCTTCACTCTGGTGTAGCACCTAAAGGCCTTTGATTTTGCCTATTTTCAGGCAGTTCAAGTTGGCGTGGATGTGTTCTGCCTGACTGTCATAAACATATGTTGCTCTCCTAAAAGTGCAAGAATTTCTGCAGAGTAAAGATTTCTTTACTACAACTGTATGTTGGAAAAAAGATAAATATTTCCTTCCCCCACCTCGTGCCAGAATGAATGAAGAAATCTTCACTCAAGTCTTTCTTCCATATCTATTATTTTGGGCCATTTCTTGTCATTAGAGGCTTGAGTCTGTCACATCTCCCGGGTGGTCTGTTAGAAGATGTCTAAGCTTGCCATTGACCTGTTCTGTGTTTTGTTATGTATTTTTATCACAGTTTATAGATTTCACACAGGAATATCACAAAATATTTCCACCATTAAGATTTTTCTCGTTTTGGCATCTAAACGCTTCTGATCTTCTCCCTTTGTAGCTGCACATGTTGGAACTACATTTGTTGTATCATCTGTAGGTGAAATCAGTGTGTGGAGTATCTCTCACTTTGGGTTACATAAACAGGCACAAAACCACAGGTGTCCTGTGTGCAGTCTGCCATGTGGAGATGAAAAACAATGACACCATCTGCAAAATACATTTTAAAGATTTTTTTGGACCTTTATGCTTTCGAGCATATTTACTTATCAATATTTTTCTCTGCCTCACTTGTCTGCAAAAGAATCGAAACTCCATATGCTAAAGAAAGATAATTTTAAAAATGTGAGCCTTAAAACTTGTGCCTGATGGAAGTAAAATCAAAGAAAAATCACCATCATCCCAAAGGCCATCAAGTGAATAATAGATTTCATTACTATTTTGTAAATAGTTCAGATAAACTAAATCTGCTGAGACATATTTAGGCCACTATTGATGCATTCAGCAGCACGACCTCTTTACACTGCACTGCAGATAATTGAGATGGATGCACTGGTTGGATCACTGGCAGTCCCCCCATTTTCTTGTTGTGTTTTATAGTTAGTGTATTATTAAACAGTAGAAAAGTCAATAGGCAAGAGATGTGACTGTAAAACTTGTTGGAAGGAGCTGGAGAAGGACTTGTACTTGGTGATCCATGAAAATAGGGCTGCTTAGCTCAGTGTCACAGTCACAGCTGACCTTGTGTTCACTGGGGGAAAGAGACCTGGCAATTCCTGTGCAAAATTCACATCAAGGAGTTCCATCTGGTGCATTATAAAAATTAATTTGAAGGGGAATAGGACTTAGCTGAGGAGATACATATTTAATGAGTTTGTTCATAGTATTTCAAAGTTTAATTGAGCTAACCATAAAGTTCACAGATTGCACAAGAGAACATGAAACATTTGTAGATGAAGTTTTTCCAAAACTGATGTGTTTAGTCGTTGGCAAGGAGAGATCTTTTTGAGGAGTGCTTCATGGATTTCTGGGAATCAGGTAAAATATGTCCATATAAACTTTTAAATCTTTCTTTGGTTTATTTTTATTTTAGGTGGGTGAGCAAACACATTAAAAAGCCCATTCGTTCCACTGTCCTCAGCCTGGACTGGCACCCCAACAATGTCCTGCTGGCTGCAGGATCCTGTGACTTCAAGTGCAGGTGAGAGAAACTAAAATATCTGTCTACAGTTTGGGTTACTGGATCAAATCAGTAGCTTGAGCATGTTGGTCAGCCATTTGCACTTGCTGTTAGAATAAAAGATTGCTCATTGTGTTGGTACCAAAGAAAGATGTCTAGCTCAAGAATGTTGGCTTTGATGCTGCTGTGTCCTGACTTTGGACTGCCAACGTGGATCTGCTGCTGAATTCACACCTGAATTTAGGGAATTGGTGGGTTCCTTCCCAGCATTACACAGCAGTGTGTACTGGGGCTGAGAGCTGGTCATTAGGCTGAAGTTGGATTAGCAGGTGTCATCTTGTGGAACACTAACACTGCCAGTTAGAGGTTAAAAAGCAATATCCTAATGGTGCAGTCCCAAAATTCAGAGTATCTGGCCATTTCCAAAGGTGTTACCCCATCTTTTTGTTCCCTAACTTCCTTGTTTCCTCTCCTTTGCCTGTGCTGGCCCTAAAGCTCTCACACCTTTGTGGGGAGCAGAGTCAAGAAATTGATGCATCTGCAACTCAACACAATAAAAGAGAATTTTTGAAGATCATTAAAAAAAAAAAAGCTGTTTAAAGCAGACTGGTGTGAGAGATGGATGGGGCAGACTTTGAAACTAATTGTGAAATTACAGCATGAGGGATGGGCCCTGCAAACTGCTCTGTGCTGAGTGATTGGGGTCACTGCAGGGAAGTCTGCATGGGGAGTCTGCAGGGCCTGACTTGAATCCACATTGACTTAATCACTTGTACCTTGAATGATAATGAAAGCTTCTTTTCTTAAATTCTTTATGTAATAGGGCAATTTTTAAGCTTCAAAGTGTGTACTAAAAATGTCTAAGGAGGAGTTGGAGGGGGAGGTGGGACTGACTATTACAGTCCTTATTTCAGAATGAAAGCCTTGCATCTAAACCCCATCCTTTGATACCTTTTCATGTAAGGAAAGATGTTAAATGGAACCTGGGAAGGAGGGGAGAGTTGTCTCCCCTTTCCTGCCTTATTTCCAGTTTTAATTACATAAACTGTATGTATTCAGTTCCTTTCACAAAAAAGGTGATGTGAAACAGAAGCAGCTACTTTTCTCCTTACAGAAGTAGCCACTTTTCACATGCGGAAATTTTTAAATTTGGGTTCATAGAGGACCTCAGGACTTCGACATTAGGTCACCTGGAATATGTGTGTGTGTGTCCAACCCAAACCATTCTGGGATTCTAAGATTCTTTCTCTTCCCCAAAACCATGAAAAACTATTCTCTTTTGTGAATGATGAGTACAGATCTCTGGAATTCCAGTTCTCCCTTCTGTTCCATATTAAAAAAAAAAAGATACCTGAAGTGGGCACCTGTTCTGATGGAAATTAGGAAATGGATCTGCCAGAGCCGCTGCCATGTAATAAGCAGCTAAGTGGGAAACATTTTGGGGAAAGAATGGAGGGCAAGAGGCTGCAAATTGCTGGGTGTTTTTTGGTGGTTGGCCAAGATAAATGAGCTCCCCTTACATTTATCTGAAATATATATGTATCTACAGCTATGAACACCACATAAGTATGATTTCATGTTCTAGCTGTGGGAATGAAAGTAATTTCCCAAAGTTCTTTGAAGGCTGGGGCCTTCAAGCTGAGGTGATTTTGGTTTTAAAAGACAGGGAGACTTTAATAAGGGAAAAGACTTCTTGTATTTTTTTTTAACTAACAGTTAAATTCAAGGTCTTCCCTACTTAGGTATGATTTTCCTGCTTTGTGTCAAAGGCTGTTGCTTTAAACATCTTGTCCTATTTCCATACATTAAGAGAACCATCCTTTTAGGTGGCTCTATAAAATTCCGTTTTTTAAAGGTTTTCATTAGATTATATTTAAACTGATAAAGCCAAATATATTTCCATACTTAATTCCCTGAAAATCTGTACCTAATATAGCTGCAGTTAAACCCTTCTCGTTGCAAATGAGCAGCTTTATTGAAATAAGCACTTTGGAAGTGCTTACCCCACACATACAAAAGATAAAAAACAAGGAGAGGGGGGCTACATTTCCTTAAACTCACTATAAAATAATTCCTGTTTGTGTGTGACTGCAACCATGAATATTTGATCACAGTTTTTCATTTATACTGATTTTTTTTTTCTCTGGTAGTAGCATGGTGTAGCTGCCTTGCTCCTCCTGTTCAATGGACTCAAATCCTATGGTTGTGACGTCCCATTAAATTCCATGGTAACAGTCAAGAACACCATATTGTGGCATGTCTGAATCATGCAGAAGGAATTTGATGAAAGGGGGAGGCTTTCTGTTTAAACATATCTTGAAAATTGTAGTGCTGGGAAAAAAAAAACCTATAAAAACACTGCAGTATTTCAGGTTTTCACAGCATTTTTGCAAAAATGAGCCGGAAGAAGGTGGCTCAGAGCCCCTTTGCTGGCATTAGAACATTACATTTCTTTCTTTGAAATCCTGCTAAAATGGGAATGTTCTTAAAAAGTGGGTAATTTTGTAGGTGTTTGTATTAGCTTCTAATTATACAGTGCCATTCCTGGGTTTTCTCTAACTGAAGGATTGACTCCGGAGAGCTGTTAGCACCACAAAAAGATGAAAGGGAAATCTTGGCACGGGGAAAAATGCACTGACAACGTGTATTTTTGTGCCATCTTCTGGAAAAAAAGGGAGAGGACTACAAGAACAGCATTTATGAGAAACCTGTGTGCTTTACACCCTTTGTACTGCTGCTTTCTGTCTGCACACTGCTGCTTCCAGGCTTGTTTAAAGACACCAAAATACTTTATTTTGGGAGAATCAGGACGCATCTCTCCGCTTCCAACATGAAATGCATCCCATGCTCCCAGGAGCTTTGTTCATGCCAGAATCTTTTTATTTGCAGGGTGTTCTCTGCTTACATTAAGGAAGTGGATGAAAAGCCAGCCAGCACACCCTGGGGGTCCAAGATGCCTTTTGGGCAGCTGATGTCGGAATTCGGGGGCGCGGGCAGCGGAGGGTGGGTGCACAGCGTGAGCTTCTCCGCCAGCGGCAACCGCCTGGCCTGGGTCAGTCATGACAGCACTGTGTCAGTGGCTGATGCCTCCAAAAACATGATGTGAGTATCCCCTTGATGCTATTATTAGCCTGATGATCCTAAAGGTCTTTTCCAACCTTAATGATTCTGTGATTCTGTGTGGAATATCGTGCTCGCAAGCATGTGCCTCTCTTGCCTGTTTTACTGTAGATTCCAGGAGTCTCTTTGAAGCTTATATAAATGTAAATATTCTCTAAATAAGGTTGGTTCTGGGAATTTTAGATTATATCATTTAAATTCTTTGTAAGAATCCTTCAGTGAGGGTATAGCCAGTTTGTTTTGGGGGAAAAAAGAGGCATTTGGGAAAAAAAGGTATATTCAGTAACTGGGGAAACAATATTTCCTTTTACAAAACAATATTTGCAATACAAAATATTCCAAGCAATATTCCCAATTCAAATGTCATAGTTCTTCCAGCACACTTACATTAGACTAAGACTTTTTATTACAAATTACAACCTTCTGGTGTCACCACAGGACAGCCAAGCTACCTTGACTTTTCCAGTAATCCTTGGATGGGAACGGTGCCTATTTTTTGTTAGAGCCGAAAATGAGAGGTTTCAATGAATCCCTCTAACAAATGTTCTTGTGCTCAGGGTTTCACAGCTGAAAACAGAGTTCCTCCCACTCCTGAGCGTGTCCTTTGTCTCTGAGAACAGCGTGGTGGCAGCTGTAAGTGTCTGCTGTTTCCTCCTTGTAGAGCTTTGTCGTGTTTTGGAGGGGGAGGAAACCCCGTATTTTGCACAGCTAATAGTAATAATAAAGCTCTGTCCCAGTGTCAGTGTTTGCATTTGGAAGGGCAGGGTGGGAATGCTGAGCTGGTGTTTCCTAACGGGTGTTTGGTTGCAGGGCCACGACTGCTGCCCGATGCTCTTCAACTGTGACGACCGTGGCTTGCTGACCTTCGTTTCCAAACTCGACATTCCCAAACAGAGCATCCAGCGCAATATCTCCGCCATGGAACGCTTCCGGAACATGGATAAAAGAGCCACCACGGAAGATCGTAACACCACCCTGGAGACCCTGCACCAAAACAGTATAACGTGAGTGTCCTGCTGCCAGCATGAGGACAGGGAATGTTCTCCATGGCCAGTGGGTTTCTCAGGATGTCCTGCAAAACCCTCAGATTTGCTGTACCAGAAGGGTGTAACTCTTATCCCGGTTTCCTTGCGGTCTTTCCCTAACAGCTCTCTGTTTCTGGGATTTACGTGGGTGCTGGTGAAGTTAATCATTGACATGGCTACAGCTGTTTGCTCGTGGTTAATGTGTTGTGTACCTTGGACACTGCTTATCTTATCAAATAAGTGCATAGTTCCCAAGAGGCTGCTGGCACTGTGCAAAATCCAGTCAGCAAAATCCACCTGAAACAGGAATTCACATCCCAGCTTCCTATTTCAGATGTTAGTGCCTTGTGTATTTATTTACTGTATTTATTTCAGTTTGTTTTCAAAGTGAAAGAGGAAAAATTTAGGTTAGATATACAGAAAAATCCTTCCCTCTGAGGCTGGGAAGGAGGCCAGGTTGCCCAGGGAAGCTGTGGCTGCCCCATCCCTGGAAGTGTCCAAGGCCAGGTTGGATGGGGCTTGGAACAACCTGAGATAGTGGAAGGTGTCCCTGCCCATGGCAGGGGGGTGAGACTGGATGAGCTTTAAGGTCTTTTCCATCCCAAACCATTCCATGATTCTGTTAATCAAAAGGATTGATTCAGGTTAATTGGGTAAAATACCTTTCCATTAAAAAAATTATGTGATCCCAAAGGATGTTAAGCAATTTCTCTTTATTTAAGGAAAGCATTTAGTCTCACCAAGCCCTTAAAGAGCTTCCAGCATCCTTTTCTTTGCTTATTTTTCTGAGGCATTCTACCAAGAATCTAGTGTAGGCTCTGGTATAGTCATGTCTCCATCTGAAAGAGTAGGAGTAGAATTCAACCCAAATTTCCCAGTTTTCTGGCTCTCTGGAATGGGTGTTGGAGCTCTCACTCTCTGTTTGCAGCCAAGTGTCTATTTATGAGATAGACAAACGGGATTGTCGGAAATTCTGCACCACCGGCATCGATGGAGCAATGACCATCTGGGATTTTAAGGTAAAAATGTGCTTTTACTACCATGTTTATGTGAACTAGCTGGGGTGGTGGGGTTCTTCTTTTGATCTCTTGAGTATCAACTCCTGGGGCTCAGCCCCAAGCCAGGTTTTATTAGCAGCAGGAAATCCAGACTGGAATATTCAAAACCATTAGTGAAGTCCATAAGAAAAACAGATCCAAGAATCAGCATAAATGCAGATGCAGTTTTTTTAGCAGATGGTGCTAATACAGACTTACTTTTTAAATTGAATTACTTAATGTCCCTGTAGGAATCCCCTTAATTCTTTCCTTCTCCAGCCTCAACCACAGTTGGGCTGGAACAATTTGTACAACACAACCCTCTTCCTCTTCCTGCTCCCATCCCTTGGGACTCTGCTCATTGTCCTGCTGCAGAACATGGTCCTGTCCTCTCAGAATTAACTTACCCAAGGAGTAAGAAGTTGCCTCTAACAGCTGGAAAATACAATATTGAAAATCCTAGAAGAATGTAATAATTTCTATGCTTGCTTTGCTCAGGCCTGGCCAACAGAGGTCCCTGTTGGTCTTCCCCAAACTGGGATATGGGATCTGATTTAGGGAAGGAATAGATTGTCTCTGTTCTGTGGTCCCAGAGTGCTCTGCTGGAGACAAGAGCCAAACATGAAGTTGAGGTGATCTCTAAGCTGCTTTAGTTCAGTCTCAGGTCTGTATCACTGGTCTGTACATGCCTGAGTTTGAAAGGAATGACCACTGGGGTCTCTGTCTCTTGAATTAGGAAGAAATCCTTTAAGAAGAAATTCTTCCCTGTGAGGGTGGGGAGGCCCTGGCACAGGTTGCCCAGAGAAGCTGTGGCTGCCCCATCCCTGGAAGCGTCCTAGGCCAGGTTGGATGGGGTTTGGAGCAACCTGGGATAGTGGAAGGTGTCTCTCCCCATGGCAGGGTGTTGGAACTGCATGATTTTCAAGGTCCCTTCCAACCCTAATCGTTCTGGGATTCTGTGACTGAGTCTAATTTCAAGTACTCATGGTTTTTACTTGGTTTTGTTAGCATTTACACTGAATTATTTAACCCAAGCTACTGCAGCAGATTGTGATCAAGATTTTTTTTCTCTCCTTCAAGACTTTAGAGTCCTCCATCCAAGGGCTACGAATCATGTAAAGATGGATTTCCATGATCTAGCAGGACAAACTGCTTGACAGAATGCAGCTCCCACATCTGCACGAACCTGAAAAGGGAGGAGGAGGAGGAAGGTGAAATATTTGGAAACACAGAGAAAATACAGCTTGGCAGATTTTCTTTTGAATATAAATTTGGTGAATTGTGTTGGTTTCAAAATCAGCTGTGATTGTTTTTTTTTTTTTTTTTTTTTTGGTTGGTTGTTTCATTCCATTCTTTACCAAAGCTGCTCCTTAAGTAGTTTATTGCAGGAAGTTATGAATCACTAACTTAAAAGGGGAATTTTATGTAAATTGTCTGCTAGAAATAATAATAATAATAAAAAAGAGAAAAACTGATTCTTTGTTTTGACGCTTGTTGGCAGTGATTAAAAAAGGGATGTTAAGGATATTGGGAGAGAGACAGAGTGGGGAAGACCCTGCACTGGTATTTTATGGCCTTAAAACAGGAAAAGTTCATCTTAACTGAAAGGTTCTCAAAGTTGACAGATGAAGACCCGGAGTTCTGATGGTCTGGGTGTGAGGATTAGATGAGCTTCTTCCAGGAGAATTGTTCCCTTGAAGTGATGATTTTGGAGGACGAATGATTTTATCCTACTACTCTTCATTCTGTCTGCCTTGCATTTAATCCATAATAACAGCAAATTGATTTTTATTGTCTGCTCAGTGGGTCACAGTTTTCCAAAGGTGAATGACCAGAATTATTTGTAGTTGCCTTTGGGTTTGGTCCCAAGCCTGCTCCCAGGGCAGTGCCCAGGGGACAGGATGTAAGGCTCTGTGTGGAAAGTGAGACAAAAATCTGTTGAGCCTGGGGAAGACAAATTAAAAGCAAATCACTTTGTAAGTCTGTGAAGCTGCAAGGCTTGGGAATCACCATCTCTGGAGGTGTTCATGGATGTGGCACTCAGTGCTCTGGTCTGGTTGACAAGGTGGGGATTGGCCACAGGTTGGATTTGGTGAACTTGGAGATCTTTTCCACCCTCAGTGATTCTGGGATTCTGCGTCCTGTTAGAGCTGAGCTCTCAGGCTGTAAAACCCTGTATGTGTAATGACTGGTGGGCAAATGAAGTTCCAACCAGAGGTGTCAACGTAGTCTGGCTTCTGTGCTGATCCTTTGTCTCCAGGTACCTTTTGCAGTTCAGCTCTGAGCCTCAGGAGCTCATGGAGGCATTTGCACGCAACTTACTTTATTCACAGGGTGTAGTTTCTCCTCCCTGTGTTGCTGCCTTGCTGTGCTCTGAGGGGATTAGCTGGCTCATGGCATTGCTTTACAAGGCCTTACGTTGTTATTTCTGCCAAAAATGCAGAAGTGTCTTAGAAAAAACCCGATGACTAAATTTACCACTTCCTCTGGAACCCAGAGTTGCTTCATACCCTGCTCGTTTCTCAGCTCGGGGGGGGCTGGAAGGGGAGGGTGGAAGATCAGCTCGGAGTGGCACACCTGTGCTCACATCCTTTGTGTCCAGTGTGAGTGGGGAATTCCTGAGCATGGTGAGGGAATCACAGCACTGGGCTCTTGGCACATGTTTGTGGAGCTGGGATTAGTATTTTCCCTCTGGAAGGGATGTTCTCAGCTATACCAGGGCTAGCTGCTGGCTGTTTGTGCTGATGTTACACACTGCCTCATAGGCTCTTGGGGCTGAGCAATGGGGCTCTGCACAAGCAGGAATGCCAGGGAATGCTCACTGGAGCCTGCCTGAAACACACTCCACCCAGAGAATCACTGTGGTTCATCACCCACCCTGCCCCACCCGCAGAGAAAACGTCACCAGAAGTGTCCCCATGTCCCCAGTGCCTGTGCAGTGGGACAGTTCCTCTACAGCCTTCTTGAGGATGTGACGTGCTATGGGGGCAGGAGGATCTTCCCACTTCTGAAACAGAAGCAAAAGCTGGTAAAGGGTTTGGGCAAACATGAACTGGGTCTGGCAGAGGCTCAGCAGGGCTGAGCCTCTATCGCTGACCTCCGTGGTGCCAGATTTCCCCCCCTGTGCTGTCAAGCCTTGGGGAGCCCCAAGTAATATTCAAAAGCAGTAGAGGCAGCTTGTGGCACTCCTTAGCACAGGCTCAGGCTGGAGCAGCCTGGAGATGGGAGCGATAAGGATAGGGGATGGCAGGCGAGGGACAGGGGTCACACTGTCCTCTCCCTTCCCTTAGTAATGTACCCCAAATCCTCCTGCAGAAGTTAAAACCAGCCCACAGTTCATTCCCATCCCTGCCCGAGTGCCATCTCAGGATCTCCCTGTGTCTGCAGGGATCAGAGCAACACACATGAAATGAAGCACAGCTATGGATGAGGACCAGGAGCGAGGGGCTGCCTGCTCTGTGGCAACACACCCCCCCCCCTTCACCTGCAGCTTACCCCTCGCGTGGGGATCGATTCTGCAGCTCAGCCAGTACCAGGTTATTGTATCCAAATCCTGCAGCTGAGAAGAGATCCTGCCCTCCCTGTACGGACCCCAGCGTGCTGCTGTGCCAGTGCTGTGACATCACTCAGAGAGGGAAGTGGTGAGTGCATCCCGGCGAGAATGGGATAAAATTTAGTTGCTATGAAGTAGGATGTGATAAAGCCAGAGGGGTGGTTGTCTGGTGCGTGGGGACACAGGCATGGTGACCGCAGCCAGCCTGGGACTGGGGCCCACTGGGCTCTGTGGGATGCAGGAACCAGCAGCAGCTGCTGCCGAGGGCAGCCGGATCCAGGCTCCGCGGGGTCCTGCGGATCTCCCCGGCCGTGGGAGGCGATGCTGACGGGCATCTCGCCCCGCGTGGGCTCCAGGCACGGCTGTTCCCTGGTGGGGGCCAGCACTGGCATCGGGGGAGTCCCCATCCCTGCGAAAGGCATCGGGAGCCGGGGGTGAACAAGACTCCCGCTGCCAAGGGAGACGACGGGAATCCTTCCCTTCTGTTCTCCTGGCTGTGCTCTTCCCTGGAGCACCCAGGGCGAGTTGCCCACGTCCCACCGAGCGGCCGGGAGCACCCCGGGGCCGGGGGCCCCTCCACGTGCGGCGATGCTGGAGCGGCCTGGCCCGCAGGCACAGGGGCAGGGCGGCCGCAGAGCTGCTTTGCGCTCCCCCAACGCCCACGTAAGGAAGTGGTTGCATTTCTCGGAGAGGAAAAGGGAAGTCAGGCTGCCTCGGCGGGGCAGGCACAGCTCCCGCCGCTCGCTCCGGGCTCCGTTCGTGTCGACTGCCCAGAGTCCATGAACGAGCCCTGCCGTCCAGGAACCGAGCCCAGCCCGCGCTGCCCAGCAAGGTAAGGGAGCTCTGCTACCCCCACCAGGACCTGGGGCTGTCCCATGGGGCTGGGGCTGTCACCGCTCCTGGCGCTCACACCCTGCTCCAGGGTTCGGGGGGTATCCCCGGGCTGGGGTCAGGGGGGTGCAGGCAGCCCCTTGCCCCGTGCGAGTTTCACTGTCGCTGCGTTTTGGATGTTTTGGGGTTTTCTCCCAGCCTCGGCAGCAAGTTTGAGGGGTTTTTCTCTTGCCGGCGTTCTGACAGCTCTGGCGGGGTGGAAAGAGTCCTCCTGTGGGGGTCCCGTCGGGGTTGGTGCCGGCAGAGGCAGAGCTGCCGCAATCTGTCCTCTCCTCCTCGGGAATCAGCTGCTTCCCGCTTTGCCCGGCGCGAGGAAGAGGAGGGTCAGAGCGCCCTCCGTCTGCCCTGGGACGGGGGTGTCCCCCCAGGGCCAGGCTGGCTCATGGGGTACCCCCCACCAGCACTGGGGACTGAGGACGGGTGTCCCCAACCTGGCTGGCAGGAGCAGGGAGGGTGACACCTTCGGATGCCACAGGGAGCAGAGACGCTTCCGGGGGTCGGTATTGGGGTCTTGGTGGTGCAGGGGTCCACCACAGTGTCCGGGGAGAGTTTCAGGGGGTCCCAGCTCCCAGTGGGATCCTCACTGGATGCAAACCCACCTCCTGTCACCCCGCCAGGCTCGTAAAAACCCAAACTCCAGCTCCTCTGGTGTGTGGGTTCCTCCCGGGACTGGGAGGAGCCCCCGGCACTCGGCTCTGCCAAGGTTTGGTTATCTCCTCCGAGGATGTTTCCGAACTGCTCGGACTGGCCTGGGAGATAACGGAGCTGCTCCAGCTCCCAATCCCGCCCTGTCTGGCCCTCGGAAAATTCCCATTTTCCTCCCTCAAGAGCCCCTGGGTTGGGGGGGAAGGGGGGTAACCACAGCTCCTCTGATGATCTTCCCAGCTGGGGAAGGGGCTGCCGAGCCCCCGTGGATCACTCCAGGGCGGGAGCAGGACTCAGCCAGCGGAGCAGCAGCAGGGAACTGGCTGCAAAGGGGCTGGGGGGGAAATGAAACAACACTCGCTGCAGGCAGCGGCCAAGGCCCTCACAGCCCTCAATCCTTCCCGTGTCTGGCAAAGGCTTCCGGCCCTGGCACGGCAGCTGAACTCATCCCTTCAGAGTGGCACTCAGCAAGGGAGCAGCAGGACCCCCAGGAAGGAGGATTTATGCCTCTGAGCACCCAAACCACCTGGAAAAAGAAAAAGCATTGCTGTTTTCTTAGTGTCGAAGCCGGAAAGCACCTCGGTGCGTCCTGCCTCCCATCCCTCCTCCAGGGAGCCCTTTCAGCCGGGTCCCCATTTCAGCCAAATCCCTTTTTCACACATTTTTGCTCTCCTTATCTCTTGCAATGCCAACAGCAGTGTCCCTGTCGCTGATGATTTTGTCTGTCCCTCGGGTGCTGCTCCATCCACAGGGCTCAGGGCAGAGGCTTGTTGTGGCAGCAGCTTTGTATCCTCCTTGGGACACCCTGTGCCGTATCCCAGGAGGATCAGTGGGGCTGGGATAGGGCAGCTGCCTCCTCATCCATGCCCATGCCCTTGGCCAGGGGATGTGTGATAGCAGGGCTCGTGCCCTGCATCAGCACTGGAATTTCTCCACATGCAGAAGGCAGGTGATGGAGCTCCTCAGATTTTCTTTTCCCCAGCCCAGGGACGGAGCTTTGCTAGGAGGGACTTTTTTCCTTCCCCTGTAGCGTTTTAACTGCCAAAGAAAACGGGACGTGTTCAGGGAGTTCCCAAAATAGCCGAGAGCGGGCTGTGAGTAATCCCCGTCTGCCACTCCCTGGCGAGGTGTTTCCCTACATCCCTGCGGTCCCTCGGCCCGATGGCCAAGGGGCTGTGACGCTGCTCGGAGCCCTTCCCGGTCCCGTGGCACCTGGACCGGGCTTGGGGCAAACTGTTCCATCCCATGACACCGGAGCAGTTGGGGACCAGCAGGAATGGTGGGAGCTCAGCCAGGAGAAGGGATTAGTCCTGAGGGCTGAGCACTGATGGGATGGAGGTGCCTCCATGGGGCTTTGGCTCTTCCTAAATGAGGGACGGGGAAGGGGCAAGTGGATCTGGCCCTGCTGGGGTGGAGAGAGGAGGTGCTTCCCGTGGTGGGACCCCAGGGATGCACATGGGGCTGCTGGCACTAGGATCCTGGTGTTCCCAGCCAGCTCCTGCCCAGCAAGCTCCAGCCAGCTAGAGCAGGATGACAGCAGGGTTTAGAAGTTCCTGGAAATGGGCAGTTTCTGAGCTTGGAAATCCTCAGGGAAACCCTCTCCCCGGCAGAGGAGGGATGCAGAGGGCTGCAACACAGGGCTGATGGGGAGGATCACTCTGTGAGGCTGGGAGCTGGGATCTTGTCCCTGTGGCTGCAGCAGGATGTCATGACCGCCTGTGGGTCTCTCCCTGTCCCCAGCCCGTGAGCCATGGCCTACCACAGCTTCCTGCTGGAGCCCATCAGCTGCCATGCCTGGAACAAGGACCGCACCCGTAAGTACGGCTGGGGCACCCCGAAATTCCCAAGGACATCCCGAGGCACTATCCCGGCTAAACATCCCTGTGGTGGGTGATGCTCTCGGGACAGGGCAGCGCTGGCTTGGGGCTGGGTTTGGGGAAGCAGATCCTGCCACGGGCAAATTTGGGGGCTGGGACAGCACATATCCCCCGTGTCCCCTGGTCCAACTGCCGGGACAGAGCCTGGCACAGGGGTGCCAGCACAGCGTCCGGCCCCGAGGCACCGGCAGGGGAGGGACGGACACGGAGCAGAGCCGGGTGATTCACGGCCGATGGCATTTCCCGACCACGGCCCGGGGGATGAGGGAGAACAAAAAGGGCTTTCTCTGCTGCGGCCGGAGCGCCGGGCAGGCGGGGCGGAATGGATTTGGGAGCTGTGCACCCGCAGCCGTCCTATTCCATCCTATCCCATCCTGTCCCATCCCACCAGCTCCATGGGACCGCACTGTAGGGAAGGGAAGACACTGGGCTGTGGGGTGCTCCCTTCCCACAGGGACAATTTGCAGCATCAGGACAGTGCAGGACCAGGGCTGGGGGGCTTGGTGGGACCCCGCCAGGCATCTGGGGCTCAGTGAGGAGGACCTGGAGCCCAGGAAGGGGTGGGTGGGTGCTGGTTGGCCCTGCGGAGCCTGTGACCCAGGGGAGGGCTTTGACCTGGCCGCTGTCACTCCCAGAGATCGCCCTGTGCCCCAACAACCACGAGGTTCACATCTACCGCAAGGATGGGGCCAAGTGGAGCAAAGTCCATGAGCTGAAGGAGCACAACGGGCAGGTGACAGGTGAGTCCCAGCTGGCAGAGGGGACAGGGACACAGAGGGTGGATGGCCCTGTCTCAGAGCTGCTCCCAGCCCCGCTTGTGGCACTGGCACCCTCTGGATGGGAGTTGTGCAGGGGTGGAGGAAAATGGAGCAGGTTGTGTCCAGCTGAAGGCAGCCAGGGTTGAGATGGATGGGATGGGAGAGATGGAGAGGGATTAGGTGGAGGAAGGGAGGGAGGGAGGGAGAGAGAGAGGAAGCGAGGGATGGGAAGGGAGATGGATGGATGGATGGGTGGATGGATGGGAGAAATGGGGTGAGATGGATTGGGGTAATGTGGGATGGATGGGAAGGGAAGGGATGGTGTAGGGTGGAATGAGAGGAATGGATGGATGATGGATATATAGGAGAGATGGGTTGGGATGGGATGGAACAGTGTAGGAGGCATGGGAATGGGTGGGGTGGATTGAGATGGACGGATGAGAGAGATGGGGTGGGATGGGTTGACATGGAATGCTTTGAGGTGGGAGGGATGGGAAGGGATGGTGTGGGGCAAAGAGGAGCTGTGGAGCAGAGACCACCCAGAACAACCACACCTTCAGACATCCCCCAGCCCTGAGTGCCACGCCCCCATTCCCATTCCCATTCCCTTTCCCGTGGCTCCCTGGGCCACCATCACCCCACTCTGCCTTCCAGGCATTGACTGGGCCCCTGAGAGCAACCGGCTGGTGACATGTGGCACTGACCGCAATGCCTACGTGTGGACCCTGAAGGGCAATGTCTGGAAGCCCACCCTGGTCATCCTGCGCATCAACCGCGCCGCCCGCTGCGTCAAGTGGTCCCCCAAGGAGAACAAGTTCGCCGTGGGCAGCGGCTCCCGCCTCATCTCCATCTGCTACTTTGAGCAGGAGAATGACTGGTGAGGCTCTGGCACGGCCTCAGTGGGTCTGTCCTGGGGGAACAGGAGGGGGCATGGATGGATGGATGGATGGATGCATGCATGCATGATGGACTGGGAGATAAGAGACTGGAAGAGCTGGAAGTGGAGACAGATGGGAAAAGGGAGGGATGGACTCCCCATGCCCAAGCTCCTACTGCAGGACAGTGACCCAGGGCAGCTCCTGGGGCATTTGGAACCCTGACCAACCTCAGCCAGCCCCCAAAATCGCAGGGGGCTCTGAGGGTGGTGATGCTGCCCCTCTGCTGCCAAACCCTCTCCACACAGGTGGGTTTGCAAGCACATCAAGAAGCCCATCCGCTCGACAGTGCTCAGCCTCGACTGGCACCCCAACAACGTCCTCCTGGCTGCCGGCTCCTGCGACTTCAAGTGCAGGTGAGGAGCAGGGGGTGGATGACTGGGGGGCCTGAGGCAGGGGGACCCTCAAGGATGGGTTGGGGGCCAAGCTTCACCTCAGGTGCTGTTTGGAGCAGGGAATGGAGCACAGGGGAGATGCAGGGAGGTCTGGGGATCATCCCAGGGATACAGCACACAGGGGAGGCATGGGGACACTCCACGGGCTCTGCCAGGAAACTGAGTCACACAACTGAGGTAAGGGGCAGGGATGAAGGTGGTGCAAGTCCTGCATCCGGGGACACATGACAAGCCAAGGCTCTTCCCCTCCCAGGATCTTCTCAGCCTACATCAAGGAGGTGGAGGAGCGGCCCAGCCCCACGCCCTGGGGCTCCAAGATGCCCTTTGGGGAGCTGATGTTCGAGTCGAGCAGCAGCTGTGGGTGGGTGCACAGCATCTGCTTCTCGGCCAGCGGCTCCCGCGTGGCCTGGGTGAGCCATGACAGCACCCTGTGCCTCGCCGACGCCGGCAAGAAGATGGCGTAAGCACGGAGGGCTGGAGACAGGAGGGGGCTTGGGGGGACTGGGGGAGGCTGTGCTGGGGGTGGCAGCAGGGGTTGACCCCCAAACTGACATGGGGATGGAGGTGTTCGGGTTGGGTTGGGCTGAGAGCCATCCCAGAGTGCTCCTGCATGTGGGTGGGGGAGATGGAAGGGTTCAGCTTCAGGAGCTGGGATAGCCCTAGAGCATCCCTGGAGCATCCCTGGGTATCTCTGAGCATCCCTGAGTATTCCCTGAGCATCTCTTTACCTGGGTGGGGGAAGTAGAGGCGTCCAGCCTCAGGAGCTGGGATAGCCCTGGAGCAGCCCTGGGTATCTCTGACCATCCCTGGATACTCCCTGAGCATCCCTGTACGTGGGTGTGGGACATAGAGGGCTCAGCCCCAGGAGCTGGGGAACCCCTGGAGCAATCCCCAGATCACCATGGGTGGAGGAGGTGGTGGCTCCCACCCATGTGATGAGCTGTGCCAGTCTCAGCACCGAGGCTGAAGCTCAACTCGTTGCTCACACCTCACAGTGTTGCCTCCCTGTGCACCGAGACCCTCCCCCTGCTCGCTGTCACCTTCATCACCGAGAACAGCCTGGTGGCTGCGGTGAGTCTGGGTGGGGGCACGGGGTGGGTGCTGTGGCTGAAGCTGGCCAGAGGGAGCTGAGCAGGTTGGGGTTGTTCCCCAGGGCCATGACTGCTGCCCGATGCTGTTCACCTATGAGGAGAGCCAGGGCACCCTGACCTTCGGGGGGAAGCTGGACGTCCCCAAGCAGAGCTCCCAGCGCGGCCTCACCGCCCGCGAGCGCTTCCAGAACCTGGACAAGAAAGCAAGCTCGGACACGGCCAATGCCACCCTGGACACCCTGCACAAGAACAGCATCAGGTGTGGGCTGGGGACAAGGGCAGGGAGGCACAGGCTTGGGGTCATCTCCGGGGCTGCTTGGGGCTGATGATCCCTGAGCATCCCCTGGGTGTGCTGCTGTCCAGCCCAGGAGCTTGGACAGCCCTGGAGCATCCTTGCATATCCCCAGAATGTCCCTGAGCATCCCTGCAAGTGGGAGGGAGAGACTGAGGTGCCAGCACCAGGAGCTGCGACAGCCCTGGGTGTCCCTGAGCTTCCCTGGGTACTCCCAAGCATCCCTGGGTATCCCCAGTGCCTTCCTGCACATGGGTGGGAAAGATGAAGGGGTCCAGCCCCCACTCCCACCCATGGCTGCCAGGCAGCTCCAAGGGTTCTGAGGGCTCAGCAGGGACCTGGGACTGATTCCCACTCCCTCTTTGTACCCACAGCCAGATCTCAGTGCTGACGGGTGGGAAGGACAAGTGCTCCCAGTTCTGCACCACGGGGATGGACGGTGGCATGAGCATCTGGGATGTCAAGGTAAGGAATCCTCAAGGAGGCCCTGGGCTGGGAGTACCCAGCATTGAACCATCTTCCCTCCCAGTTCCCCACCTTTCAGCTCCCCAACCACCTCCGGTTTCTTTAGGACGCAACAAACTGATGAACACCTTCCTGTTTTGTTTCAGAGCCTGGAGTCAGCGCTGAAGGATCTCAAGATCAAATGAAGGAGCCGTCCAGGAAGGGCATCCACGCTTCCAGCTGCCCCTGCTCTGCCCCCTGCCTGCTGCTCTCTGCCACCCCCCCCCCCGTGCCACATGACCGGGCCACACTGCCACCAGTGCCTGTCCCTGCTGCCAGCCAGCCCTGGTGGCTGTTTCCAGACAAAGAAAACCATTTTTCTTACTATTTTTTTTACCATCCTTCCCGATGCTGGTCATACATTGCTTGGAGAAATAGCAAATAAAGGATTTTCCTTGATAAATCAAAACTTGTTTTTTGCACTTTTTTAGAGCAAGTTCAGTGCAAACACAGTTGTGATCAGGGAAGATCACGGTGCTGCGCCACATCTCACCGCAGGTGGTCACCAGTGCTGAGGGTGAATTGGGATCGTGGGGATAAGGGGAATGTCACTTCCCCATTCCCTGCTTTAGCATTATGTCAAACCAGGATTGGTGTTAGGGAAAAGGGAGTGGAGAGGATGGAGGTAGCCAGTGAGCACAGGTTTCCTATTGTCTGAGTCTCCCTGGTAAAGTCCTGTCAGGTGGGCGATTCCCAAACCTGGAGCCAGCTCACAGACCTTGGGCTGCCGAACTAATCCTGCCCCTTTCCAGCCAGTTACCACAGGAGCAGATCAGTCCCAATACCGCCCACGGCCTGGGAAGGGAGCACTGGCTGGCAGAGGGACAGTGACATTTAAGTTCTGCTCCAGCCCTCAGTAAGTGGGAGGTGTTACTCTGAGATTTTCCCACCTATTTCCATCTGTTTACAAGCCTCAACCTCTCCCCCCCTGTGACTCCTGCCCTGCTCCATCCCAGGCATCAGCCCAAAAACTCCCCCTGTCCTGCCCCATCCACCTCCCTCTGCTCCAAGGATCACCCAAACTTCCAGTGTCAGGCTGTCCACCCCATCAGTTCTTCCCTCTCGGAGCTGACAGCACAGGCACCTCTCCTGGTAGCACTTGCTCATCCTTCCACAGCTCCCTGAGGATATTTCCTATCCCAAATCTAGGCTTGGTCTGAGCTGTGGCTTGAGCCAGCAGCTCACAGTGACATGGGGCACAGTCCTGTGTCACACCCTCGTGCCAAAGTCCCTGCAGCCAGGCATGGACAGGGTGACACAGAACAAATCCCCTTTTTCATCCTTCATCTCCACAGCTGTAACCCCCTCTCCCAGTGACCTCCACTGCTCCAAGCCCTGGGGCCGTATCTCCTCCAGCCTTTGGGGGAGTGAGTCTGGGAAGCACTGGTGTCCCTGAACAGGCTGGCAGCAGGACTCCCAGACCACTGGGGCACAGCAGGCTGGAGCATGTCCCCTCCAGAGACATCTGAGATGGGGTGACAGTGCGGTGACTGCCCTTCTGACACAGAGACTAGGCCAGACAGTGGCCTGAGGGTAATTGTTTCCTCCACCCTGGTAAACAGATTGTGCAAGACATCTATCAGAATCAGTAGGAAAAGCTTTTCCCTTCAGGCTGCATGTGCTGATGGAGCTCCTGAACCCTGAACCAAACTCCACACCACAACCAGCAGCCCCCAAGCTGCAGCTGTGCCTCCCCCAGGACCCCCCCCCCCCCAGCTGTGCCCTTCACACACACACGAGGCCACAGCAGTTCTGATAACTTACAGTTTAATCAGCCAAATATACAAGTTCTCTTGGTGGTTTTTAAACTTGATCAAGTTTGGTTTTTTCTTTTGTTTTTTTTCCATCTGGATCTGACACAATAAATGTTGTTTTTCTCCTTTAAACAAAGGATGATGTGGTTAAAAACTGGCACTATCCCTAATAAGGAGGAGAAAAAGAAAATGAAGAGGAGGGAAAAGGGGAGACTGGCTGCAAGAAAGGAGGGATGAATCCGGGAAGGAACGGCACTCCAGAAGTCCATGAAGTCAGGCTCCCAGCTTATACTGCAACACCCTGCAGCACAACTTGATGGGCTCTTTGCCAACTGGATTCCTCAGATACATTATCCTTTGGGATTTCATACCAAGTCAGTTCCCCACCCCATGCCCCACCCCACAACGACCCCACAATCTATTTTCTTGCAATCTAGTATTTGAAGCACCTCCCCTCCCACACAGCTCCCTCCCACCCTGCCCCCCCCACCGTCTACGAGTTCTTGATCCTAAAAACAGCAAAAACATTCATGTTTCCGAACTGTTACAGGGAATTGCTGTCCAGCACAGCTCTGCACTGCAGAGAGCAGCTGCCCCTAACCCCAAATGGAAATCTGTGCCAGGATGAGGACAAACACATCGTCAGTGTCTCTTGGAGGTGGAGGTGAGGTCGATGCTGCAGGACGCTCTGCGTGGCATCGATGGAAGGCGACACGGCAGAGCTCCTGGCAGGACCAGGCACAGTTCCCTGGCGTTTCCTCCTCTTGCATGGCCTGTGCTTACTTGTTAAGGGATAGTGACTGCAGTCTTTTACCTGCCATGGCTGCTTCGTCTTTTGCTGGGGAGGAAAACAACAGTTTCATCATTTCATGCTCAGGGACTGGGGGTGGATTGGCAGCCCCGGGGATCAAAATCCTGCCAGTTGGGTAATGGAAAAAATCCCACCCTTCCCACCAATTTCTCAGAGGTAAGAGGCACAGCTCCTCTAGTATGTTCCCTTCTATCCCTGGCCTCTCTCCAGGTGTCCAAAAATGAACTGATGCCCAAATTTCTCTGTGGACGCCACCAAGGAGCTGTGTTCAGACTTCTGGTTCACACCTCCCAGGGAAAGGCCAGGAAGGGAAGGAGTGCTGTGTGAATTCCCTAGGCAGTTCAGGTCCCCACATGCAACGCAGATAAATCACCCAGCACAAGGAGCCTGCCAAACCCCCAAACTGGAGCCAGAATTGCCTGGGAGGCAGGGGACAAGACGGTATGAAGAGCAATTCCCTTCTCTCCTCCCCTGCTCCGGTGCCCAAGTACTTGTTTATAAAGCAAGAGTTTTATGAGAGGGAAACAGCTGAGCCTGGTTCTGCTGAAGGGAGTTGATGACACTCAGCAACACCGCACAGGCTCAGATGAGGCATGTGTGGCATGTGGCATTGTGCCTCTTGGCACTGCAGCCATGGCATGGAGAGGTAGGAGAATATGATTAATTATTCTCTAACCTTTTCTTTCTTCTTCTTTCTTTCTGGCAGCTTCTTCCCTTTGCTTCCGAATGATGGCTAGTCGGGCAAGGTCTGCCTTGGCTTGCTCTGTTTTCCCAGCTAGGTGCATTTTCATGTATCTTTCTTTTGCCTTTTGCTTCTCTATTTCCTCTCTGTACAAGGGAAACACAACAATCACCAGAGTATCCAGGAAGCACACAGGAACAGGCAGAGTGGGGCTTTCCAACCAGGAAAAATCCCCAAACTGGGGGTCCTTCACCAGTTTTCCAGCACAGGTTCTGTCTGTTTGCAGGGTTTGAACAGAGATGAGGAGAGAGATTATTTCTACCTTGCTTCAGCTAAATAAGGACATGGACACACAAGGAGGTCAAATGAATTAGCCCCACACCACAACAACTGTGACATGTTTTTCCCAGCCTTACCCTCAAAGGTGTCCTTCTGCTGAAGCAATCAATGCCAAATAAAAAAGCTTCAATCTTTCCTTCCAAACCTCACCATTGCTAATTGAAACTAGAAGATTAAACTTTGGTTTTCAGGTTATTCATCTGCCCAGACAAAATTTCACCACGAAATCTGGGAAACCGGTACCTGTCAGCAGGGCACCTTCTGCAGCAAGACTGAAGTGGGTCCAAGGTGACCTCTGGTTAATGGATTTCTGTTCTGATTTTTGGCATAAAACTTCAGGAAAGGAACGGCCTAAATCCCTTTCACAGCAGTATGATTTCAGGATTTCAGTTAGGTCTGATTTTTGGCATAAAACCTTAGGAAAGGAATGGCCTAAATCCCTTTCTCTCAGTGCCCCAGGGCAGGCTGCCTGGCTCCAGGATGGCCACGGCTGTTCCCAGAGGACAGACAACTCCTGTGAAGTTTCTAAGGAGCCCCATTTTGAAGCACAGTGAGCCCAGTTTGCTGCTGTTCAGTGCCTGCTTTAGGCAGCAACACACTTTAAGGGCCTCCCTGAAACACTGACACAGAGCAGGGGAAACACCTCCCTGCACCAAGCTGCTGCCAGCAGCGAGGCTGAAATTCCAGGGATGCAGCAGGGAACACTCACCTCTCTCGTCGTGAGAGCTCCTTGGGTCCATCCAGGTCCAGCTGAGTGACTTTTTTGGTTGTCTGAATGACACGGTTGGGGTTCTCTATGTCTATCAACCCCTCCACTCCTTTGCGCTTTTGCTGTGGGTCAAGAACAAGAGGGAGGTTAAGGAGCTCTCACACTCAGCTCTGGGTTGCACCAAGAGCTCTCCAAACACACTGCAAAGCACCCCAAAAGCTCAAGTCAAGATTTTAATACCAGCCAGTAAAACCATTTAGGAACCAAGGCACCTTCAGCCTTTTTAAAAATCTTCTTGCCTTTGTATTTCATTTGTAAATATGCACGAGTTTTCATTCTGAGGGCAGAATGCTTTCAAGTGAGGGCTTTTTGGCTTCTAAAAATAGTTCTGTAAAAAATGTACTCTAGGTAGCTCTGCTCAGAATCCAGAGCGTGCATCTGCTCCCTGACCCAAGAATTAGGGGCATTAAGTGCCCTGAGAATGCCAGTACCTGATAATCCTCATCATCTTCATCACTCTCATCTGAATCTAAAGATTTCTTCTCCTTTTTGGGGTCTCCTGTTGCTCCTTCGCCTCCTTCTTCTTGTTCCTCCTCTTCCTACAAAATCAGAGGAAATTAGAGGCAATGTATGTCACCAAAAATCCCAAATCCAGCTCTTAAATGAGATTTTGGAGGGACGAGTGACAGCTCTGAGCACTGGCGTCCCTGATGTGGCCCTTGGGCCACCAAGGCAGTCTGGCTGTCACAGAATGAGAGTTCCTCTACAACAGCATCACCTCCAAAGAACTCTGCTGTTCCCTCCAACAGGAAAATCCCTGTGAAGGACACAACTGGCACTTTACTTTCCCCAAATGAAAGCTCTCCAGGAGAATTTTGGCCTGGGTTTCCAGTGCACAGTATTTCAGAGACTGGAAACTACATGGATGCAGCTCAGAGCTGGATTCCATCCTGGGTCTGAATAAATAAAAACAACTAGAGAAGGAGCAAACTGACAACCATCAACCAGAACATTATTATCCAAGGAATTACAGCCTTTTTAGCAGAGCTTCCACCAGTCAGGAGCCTGGGAATTAATTTCTAAATCATAAGAAGAACCAATATGGGTATGAATAGCTTGTTTTACACTACCAACATCCCTCAAGCAACCAGCAAAGTGGATGAGCAAGGAACAGTAAGAGGAGTAATTTTGTTAATTGTGGGGGTTTTTTTTAAGCTGTCCTTAATAAACCAGTATTAGCTGTAACCATCTGTGTAACCATCACTATGTGATATGGATTACCACAAAAAATAAATCCTTCTCAAAGAGCAGTTCTCTGGTTTGCTGTGAAACAAGACAGGCATTTCAAGTGGGTCCTGCTTTTCTGTTCCATTTCCAGTCAGTATTTTTATTAACAACATGGAAACAGAGAACACACACACAGTTTGTGAATGACATCACACTGGTAGGAGTTGGAATTATTTTGGAAAACAGGATGAGACTCACAAGTGGTTTCAGAATTTGGAAATATGGCATGAAACCAAGAAGGTGGAATCAGAAACTAACCAAGGGGAGCTACACTTTGGAAGAAGAAATCCAACACAAAGCTGGAATATGTGGCTAAACAGCAAACCAAACAATCATCTCGAATTCCAGCTGGGCAAAACATTAAAAAGGACTCAATGCTATGGCTCAGAACTGCTTGAGAGAGTCATCTCAGAGGTATTCATCAGGACTTCCTACATAGGGTGTAATTATCCTCCTGTGGTCAGTGCTCTGAGGCCTCAGCTGGAATTGTGTATTTGGGCTGAGGCAGCACTTTAGAAAGTCACAGAAAAATATTAGAGTGTCACCAGAGCTGTGGTAATTTGGGAATAAAGAGAGCAAGAGCTGCAAAAAGCAGCCAAGGCTTTCATGACAGCAGTCAGCTCATGGTGGAAGTTGGGGGAGCTGTTACAGTCCAATGCTGGGGCACAGAAACGCACCCAAAAGAGGCCCCACACCAGAAAACTCTGTTATCTCTCCCTGCAAGTCAGAGGCAAACAAGAAAATCATGTGTCCAGGAAGAAGTCAAAGGAGTTTTGTCCCTAAATCTATAGTAGAATGAGGGAAAATACAATAATTTCAACATACAGTAGCATGTCAAGATGTGGCCCTTGCTCTCCAAAGCCAAGCTGCAGAACAAATGAGCTGACACTCATGGAGACTGGGATGATGAACTATGGAGAGAAAAGATCTCCAGAGCTGCCGTGTCATGAGCTCCTGTCCCTGAACTTTCAAATGCTGCCATGGGTGGTCTCCCAGGCCTCAGGAACCAGACTGGGTGACATCCTGGAGTCTCCCTAGCTGGAGATATTCAGGATCCATACTGTGATCATGGCTGGAATGATCTGCAACACTTGGCTAAGCTGCCATTGCTCCTGAACAGTGAATAACCAGGCTGGATAAAACAGGAGTTAGGACAGAATACACAAAGGAGCAAACACATACCCTTGCCTTTTGCTTTTCTGCTTGGAGCTGGGCATCAATCTCCTCAGGGCTGGTGTACTGCCTTGCTCGGCCTTTGTGGCCTCCTTTTCTACCTGCACAAAATAATAAAATTAATACATGGTTTAGTGGTAACTTCCAGAAAGGTCTGTTCCTCCTGCAGCACTCTCTGGATTTTAGGTGTGGATAGGACAAACCAAAACAGGTCCTCTGATAGAACCTAAACAACAAAACCCCACAGTGAACTTGGTGAAATGCTCCAAGATTTTTAGGTAAGACACACAGAGAATTGGGATTATTGATACCACCCCTCCCTGCCTGTGCTCACGGCCTCTACAATTCCCTTCCCAGGCTGGCAAGGGGTGCTCACTCCCACAGCAGATCCCAGTTTCCTGCACAGGAGGAATCACAGCATGTTCCTGTGGTTACAACCAACATTCCAACAAGCTTGGCTCCTTAACCCCTCCCACTGTGCCAAGGGAAAATAGGAAGCTAATTGGACAAAAGCCTTGGGAATCACAATGGGAGCTGAAGAAGTACTAAAAGGAGCCTCCATGTTTTACTGCCTTATGAGGAAAAATAGGAAGCTTTAGGAAGCAGGAAGGGGAGTCACCGTGGCTGGCACTGCCCCAAGTTCCAAATTCTGTTGATCAGTGAACTGCTGAAGCCACTAAGGCTCCCTTCAAGCCACTGCTCTGGTGATGTTCTTCCAGCCCAAAGAACCAGGAAGCAAGTTGAATAGAGCCAATCCACAGCCTTGAGTGAGGGAGCTTGGCAAAAAGCAAACAATTCTGGCAAGGCAGCTCTCTGCTGCCACAGGAGTCCTGCAAGTCCAATGGAAGGAGCAGGAAACACCGGATCTCCCTCATCCTCCCCTTCACCTGCAAGGACAATGGGAACCTTACAGTGATGGGGAGGGACTGAGGGATTGTCCCTCCTTCCTTGGCACTGTGGGATCCATGGGAGATCTGCCACTGCTCTCTCACTGTGTGCTGTTGGACTGGGAGGCACTGGGAGCCTCAGAGATCCAACATTTTCTGACCAATTTTCCTGGTTCAGCACAAACTCTCATATGCTTTAGTTCTGTCCCAAAACCCCACTGTGAAGCTTTACAGAAACTCCTGAAATATATTTCCAAGAGAAATGGGGAACTGCAGAGACCAAATTCTTCTTCCTGGATTCAGCTGGGGAAGCTCATGGACTCTCAAACCCTAAGCACAATTCAAAGCTTTGGTGCAGCCAGACAGGTGCTTTCTGTTTGTCTGTTCCCAGCCATCCCACGTGGGAACACTGACACCCTCTGGAAGGAGATCTGCCACTGGAATGCTCCTGGGGAGACATTACCTCACTGCCCAGCACATGACATCACTCCAAATGAAACAACAGTGACATCTGTGACACACCAACCCCCAAATAACCAAAGCCTGCTGTGCTCCCAGCCCGGCCAGGGCCAGGCTCCTCATCCAGCTGCTCCAGAATTCCACACTGGGCTCAGGACCAAGGAACACAAACCACTCATTACTGCAAATAAACAGTGGTGATAAGGGGCAGAAGCGACTAAAGAGAAACTATTTTACATTAAAAGCCTAAAAAGAAGCAAATGGAAGAATGAAGCTCATGGAAGCCCAGCAAGGGCTCAGCACAGGGCAGGGATGGGGCTCTGCTCCCACAGAGAGATCAAACCTCACATCAGACATGGGGAGCTGCTCCTACACCTGCCACTGACCAGCTCTGTGCCTCAGTCTCACCATCTGTAAAACAGGGATAATGGTTCTTTTCCACCTCTGTGAAGCACTTTTAAAGCAGAATCACCTGCAGATTTCACCTGCAGCAAAGCCCAGTGGTGCCCAGGCAGGCCCACGTTCAAACACATCTGTCTTTGGCTTTCAACAGCCTAATTAAGGAATTTAGATGAAAGAGAACGAAATGATACTGATGGAATCTCTTCTTTTTAAAATCAAAGTATCAGGGGGAAAAAAAGGAAATTAATCAGAAATAATCCTGTAAAAAATTTATTAGTAGCTGATTAATGCCCCTCCCTTTTATATTAACAGTGAGTGCCAAAATCCACTCTTCTGCCAACAATCCAACAACTCCCACTGACTTAGGGAGAGAACGACCAAAGACCTCTCTTCTTACAAAAAGCCAAAGGTTTGAATCAAACACTGAAATCTGTACAATAAAATAAAGAACAAGAAATCCTGAAGTTAGAGGGCATTTAAATATGAAAAACGGGGTTACAAACTCCCACAGTTCCCTGCCTTCACAAAAACCATGTGAAAGCTTCAGCCCCATCTCCCATCACTGTGCAAATGGACCCAAAATGAAGTGGTTAAATAAAATCTAAGCAAGGAATCAGTTTGGTGGTAAAGGCTGGGAAATGCTGATGAAATAAAGCAGAGCAAACTGCAGGGAAGAGGAATGAGAAAGGGCTGGTTTTCAACGTGTGTGACCGAGGTTTGCAAGAGCCAATTATGCAGATGGTGCATATGGAGAAGGTTCTGGGTGGATCCCGCTGAGCCGTGACAGCCCGGCAGTGCCTCATCCCCGCTCCTGAATCACACGAGGAGCAAGTCGGTGCCCGCTCCGGAACACCCAAACGCGGCGCTGCCGGAGCCACATCAAAGGAGCCGCGTTTGGAGCCCCTGGACCACCCCTGGGGCGGGACCCCCTGCGCGGCCGCTCGGATCTCCCGGGGCGGGATGGCCGCCAGCCCCCGGTGCCCCCCGTGGGGCTGGACCCACCTCCCCGGGGCTCCGTGAGCCCCACGCCCTGTCCCGGGAGAACCGGCCGCGGTTCCCGTTCCAGCGGGAGCACATGGAGCCAAGCCCGGTCCCACGGGAGGGACCGGCAGCCCCCGGCCCGGACACCCCCGTGGCTGCCGCGCTGTCACGGCACTTGGGGGGCACAGAACGGGCCCCCGGCTCTGCGAGGAGCGTGGGGAAGGCGCCGTCTCCTGGGGGGCGGGGAGGGGGCGAGGCAGCCCCGGAGCCCCCGAGAACAGAGCGGGGGGGAAAGAGAACCCGAGAGCCCCCCAGAGCCCAAACACGGCCGCGGGGGCAGCGCGGGGACCGCCCTCCGCCGCCGGTAAGGGGGAAAGGGACCCCCGCAGGCTCCCCGAAGGCCGGGGAGAGAACGGAGCCCCCGCGGCATCTTTACAGCCGGGGGCGAACACGAGCCCTGCCCGCACCGGGGCGGCCCACACACCCCCTCAGCCCCTTCCTCTCTGTCCCCCGTGTCCTCCCACCGCCGTTCCCCGCGGGGGAACCCCCGGCCCGGCCTGGTCCCCACCACCTTTCGGCATCGCGGCGATGGCGGCGCGGCCCCCCCGGCCCGAGCGGCGCCCGGAACCGGAACCGGAACCGCCCCCACCCGCAGGGCCCCGCCGCTGGGCTGCCCGCAGCGCCGCCGCTCCCGCCGCCCGCGCCGTCCCTCCCGGTGCTCCCGCAGCGCGGAGCGGGGCCGGGACCGGTTCCTTCCCGGCGGTTTCTCGCCTCTCTCGGGGCGGCGGGGAGGGCTCCGGTCAGGCAGCGCGCGGGGCAGCCCAGGAGGCGGCGCGGCTGCGAGAGGCCCCCGGGTGACGGCGGCGGCGGCGCGACGGGAGCGGGCGGTGAGCGGGGCTGGGACCGGGACGGGGAGCGGGACAGAGACCGGGATCAGGGTCGGGACCAGGACAAGCACAGGGACCGGGATCAGGACAGGAATTGGAACCAGGATCTGCGGCCTTCTTTCACCCCGCCAGCCACGGGTTCCGCTGTGGGGCTGCCGGGGCCGGGCCGGGCGGCCTCGCCCCAGTGTCCCAGGGAGCTGAGCGGAGTTGTCACCTCGGGAGAGGAGCGGCTGCCGCGCTTTGCCGAGGAGAAAAACTGACTTATCGTGCAGCAGTCGCCGAGGTTTCCCCTCTTTCACGAGCTCTGTAAAGCTCATTTTTATCCTTGAAGTGGAAAACGGGAAGGGGGCACAGAAACCTTAGGAGAAATATATCTGACCGCTGTTTTCCTTTCGTTTTTTCTAGTGATTCTGAGGGAGTGCTAGAGTGGTTCCCCTTGCCTTTCGCCCCCTTCGTTCCCGAGGCAATGCCCAAAGTGAAGAGGAGCAGGAAGCCTCCCCCGGATGGCTGGGAGCTGATCGAGCCCACGCTGGACGAGCTGGATCAGAAGATGAGAGAAGGTGAGTGGGTGTTCTCTGGGATGGGACCCCAAAGCAAGCTCACAAGAGCTGCTTCGTGAATACAGGTGGACCTTTTCTGTGTCTGTGCCTCCAGTGGTGCTGCAGGTTGATCCTGGGCCATGGTGGTCCCTATTTTTGGGGTCTACACAGGTTATGGAGCACAGAGCTTTGCTTACAGCTGGTTTTGGGATGAAGCTTATGAGTGTGTGGAGGAACTGGTAGTTCCTGTCTGTGTTGTTGCTGTGGGCATGAAGTCACCCACCATCCCAGTGTGGGTCATGTCATCCCACTGCCATTGGTTTGAGATCCTTAAGGAGCTGTTCCAGGTTAGGTCCCTCTCATTTGAGTCTCCTCCCATTAATCTCGGTCTTATCTCTGTCATGTGTTGAGTTATGAACGTTCTTGGAACAGTTCACTGCAAAGGGGTTGAGGGAAGCACTTGGTCACCTGGTGTTTGTGTTCCCTCCCAGCGGAGACGGAGCCACACGAAGGGAAGAGGAAAGTGGAGTCCCTCTGGCCCATCTTCAGGATCCACCACCAGAAAACACGTTACATCTTTGATCTCTTCTATAAGAGGAAAGCAATCAGCAGAGGTGAGGAGGGCAGGGGCTTTACCTGGGGCAGGGGAAAACTGGAGTGAGTGAGGTGTTTACCTGTGGATGCTGCTGAACTGGGAGTTGGTGGGATCAGGTTTCTGGGGAAGGAGGATGGAGGGAAGGCTTGGCAGCAGCCTGGCTGTACTTGCTGGTTACTACAGCTGATAACTCCTGATAGTGAGACTTGTGACAGTTGCTGGTGACAGTGTCTGCTCCTCCCCAGAGCTCTATGAGTACTGCATCAAGGAGGGCTATGCTGACAAAAACCTGATTGCCAAGTGGAAGAAGCAGGGCTATGAGAACCTCTGCTGCCTGCGCTGCATCCAGACCCGGGACACCAACTTTGGGACCAACTGCATCTGCAGAGTCCCCAAAAGCAAGCTGGAAGTGGTGAGTCTCCAGCTTGTTCCTCTGCTCTGCAGTAGCTATTGTGACTTCTCCCAGCTCAGTGACAGCAGAGGGGGTAGTGCTGTTCTTCCTGGTGATTTCCTCTACCTTTGCTGGTAGAGTTGGTGTCTAGCTGGTTCTAAAGCTGCTGTCAGCTTTGGCATTCATTTAAAGTTGTTTAAGTATGGGAAATAGCACCAAACAGTGGAAAACCTTCCCACCTAGAGCCCTTCCCTGCCTCGAGGTCTGATCCTGCTGCTCTGGCTGTGGCTAGGCTGAAACACCCTCCTCATGTTTGTTTTTCAGGGCAGAATCATTGAGTGCACTCACTGTGGATGCAGAGGCTGCTCTGGTTGAAGCCTTTTGCCATCAGACTTGTTTTTTGAACTCTGAGGGACATCCTCCTCCTCCTCCATCTCAATGGACTATGAGTGCAATTACACTTTCTGTGATGGGATACTTCTGTATAATAATTAAAGCAGCAGCATAATCACCTGGATCGTGAATAAATGGGGGGTGCTTTGGAGTAGGGTTTTGTGTAGCCATTTATTTTAAAATAAAGTTTGCCTTCCTGACAGAGTGGTGTGATCTGGTGAAACACTCCTGTTCCCCTTTTCTCCTGTTAGATCTGTTCTGGGTGCTTGAAGGTTGTTCTGCATGTTGTGAGCTGCTCTGGGGTTTTTCCTCAACTAGGTCCATTTAAAAGGCTGTGTGGAAAGGAAATACAGTTCCCAAATGTCCTGTCTGAGCTCTTCCCTGACCACGTGCAGATGGAAGCTGAATTTCACTGGAATTCTCTGCTGGAATTAATGCACAGATCCCTTCAGGAATGACAGCAGTCTAGAGTCTTATAGGTCACATGTGAAATGACAGAACACAGGACAGAGACAAAACCAGCACCGAGCTAAACCCCTGTTAAATCTGATTTTGCTTCTTCGTTGTTTTGCGCAGGGTTTGCTAAACTACAGCCCACCTAATTCTTGGCAGTTGAAGGAAATTCACTGAAAACGTATTTGCTCCTCCTTAAAACAAAAGGAAATATTTTATTATGTAGCTATTGCAAGAAGTTTGCAACTGGGGGTTGGGGAAATACGAAGCAGCTTTACTACAAGCCACTTTAAAGAAGCAAGTCATGCATCTTCCTTGTGCTGGAAAAACTTGAAACTTCAGCATCCTTCTCCCTTTTCCTGCACAGCCTCTGCCTCGCTGTCCTGCCCACCAGGCTTTGCTGTCCTGTACTTGGCCCAGGGGTGGGGGGTCTCCTCTCCAGCCATAACTTTTAACCACCGGTAGTAGTAGCCACGGAAACCATCAATCTTCTCCAGGTATGGGTTTTTGTACTTATACTGCAAAGAGAAATCCAACAAAACAAGTTTCTATTAGATCAGAGCTCACTTGGGCACCAGACTGCAGGAGCTAAAATATGCTACTGAAGAAACAGCAATCAAGTAACCATCAGCCAGACCAGACAAACCCAAAGGACACCCAGGCAGAAATTTATGATTCCCCTCCCTTCTTGGTGTCCTTTGTGATGCCTTCACACCCTGTCAGTCCTGGCTCCTTACCCTGTCAAATTTGGGAGGGTACCGTGCTGCGAACTCCAGCTGCCGGATGATCACTTCATTGGGAGGCACCTGGTTATTCCTCATGTCCCGCAGGATCTCCGTGAGGTAACTGTAATCCAGCTGCCTCACAGCAGCAGCAATGAGGGTGCTGTAGATGTACTTGTTGGGAGTTATTCCAGACCTCTGCAAAGAACAAATGCTACAGTTAAAGAAGTTTATCTGCTGACTAGTGCAGGACTCGCAGAAGGAAAAGGCAGAGAGGCACTTTTTACACAAGGAGCACAACTCTCACCATGGGACCTGTGAAGCAGCTTGTGCAGTGCCAGCACAGGTGCAGGGCAGACCAGCTACTCTGGAGCTCCATGTTTTTGGGGAGAACAAAACCACTGATCACAAAAACCTCAGCAGGTCTTTCAAAAGCATTAACCTTTCACTTTGCCTCTTTCTGCAGCTCAGACCCCAAGCAGCAGCAGATTTTTCTTTGATTACCTTCAAATCTGAGAGCAGCTGCAGTCCATCCTGCTGTTTGTGGCAGGCAATTGCCAAGTTACAAAATGTCTGGAGGTTAGGTGACAGTCCCCTCTTCACCAGAGCTGGCAGCACGCTCTGCAAGATACAAGTGTTGGCATCACTTCCCAAAAAAATCTCACTGTAGCTTTCCAAATAGGGAGCTGGATGTGCTAGAACAGAATCCGTAAATACTTAGAAATTAACCCAAGCACCACCTTGTGGAAACAGTGTGAGATCCCAGTTTCTATTGTGGACAGGGAAATGGGTCTCAGTAAAACACAGGAGGCCTGAGACCAGGAGGTGGTGGTAGGGCTGGTTCTGAGGTTTTTCTCTCACCTTTGCTCCCTCCAGGTCTCCCTGTTTACTTCTCTTCCTCATTAAAGTGTTAAAGAAGGTCACATCTACTTTTACTTTATGACGATCCAACAGTGCCAGCAAAGAGGACTCTGAGGGGCTCTGGGGTTCCACAAGCTCAGCCAGTAATGTGAACGTTTTGATGTTGGGCTCTGCATTGTCCTCTTTCATTTTGTTCAAGAATCCCTCCACATCCCCCATCAAAGCCAGTCTATGGAATGGCGTGGCCACTGTCCCCAAGGAAACCACAGCTGTGTCAGGCATCCTGGAATCCAACAAGTTGGGCAGGTTGCAGAAAGGCAGCTTCTGGCTTGGGTGTGCCTGTTCCTGCTCCATCTCACTCCAGGCTCGCCTCATCAAGGCTCCAGCCCTGCTGTGAGTGACGCTGGGGCTGTCAGGAACAGCTGGTTCTGCTTCAGCCTGAGCCACATCTTTATTTTGTTGCTGGATCCGTTCCTCGGGCTGCACTGAACTCTCCTGAAATAATTGTTTTTCCATAGCTTCCACATCCAGCTGGACAGCAGCACTCTCTGATGCCTTCTTCCTCTGATTTTTCACCTTTTCCTTCCGCCTGCCAGGTGGCAGCTGTAGCTGAGGTGGGTTCTCAGGAGGACTGAGAAGGAGTTTAGAGGCCATGGCAGGATCGCCAATCCCACAGTCTCTGGCCGCACGCAGCATCAGGTTGTAGGTGTGGCTGTCAGCCTTTATTCCCAGCTTATTCATTTGTTTCCAAACCTGAAGAGGGGAAGATGGATATTAAATACTAAGGCCATCTCTAACAGCCTATAAGCACATCTGTGTGAGAAGGACAGTGACCTTGAGCTGGAGAGCCCTGTGAGATGATCCAGGGCTATTTACCAGCATATGAGATGTCCTGAGCAATGTCCAGTTTTCAGAACTTGCGCTAGGAGGAGCTGAACTCCTCCCATTTCACCACCCTGCTACCTTCCATGTGTTCAAGTTATGGTTACAGCCCAGCAGCACTTTCCCCCCTCTCCTAAAACACGAGGACAAACCTGCAAGGCAAATCGGAAGCCGTTCTCGCTGTCTTTTATGCAGCTCATGAGAAGGAAGCTGAAGGTCTCAGCTGTGAGGACATGGCCCTTCTGCACAATTTCCTGAAAAGAGCAGAGAGAGTATTAAATCTCCCAGTTACCCTGTGTGGTGAAGCTCAAATACCACTATCATCTTCTGGGGATAGAGGTAACAAAGCATAGGGTGAGCTCCAAATGTTTCAGCAGAATGATTGCTCTGGGAGAGAGCCCTGATGGGAACCTGGGGGCAGGAACAGCAACCTTTTAAGATATTCTTGGAAGGGCCCTGCTGACAAGAGCTGCTGTAAAGAGCTCTAAAAAGAGCTAGGTCTTCAAAACAAGGAAAGAACACAAATGGTATCTGTGAACTCCACAAAAACTCTGGTAAGCTTTTGACATACCTTATAAATTTTAAAGCCAAAGCTGCCTCCTTTCAGGTAATTAAGCTTAAAGTTTGGTATGTACAATTTCACTGTATGACGATAAGCATCAATGAAATATAAACACATGATCTGTAATTATCTCTGCTGGAAATGAAATTAAAACCTGATGCAACATGACAACTTCCAGGAGCCATAACCCCAACAGATTACGGGGAAAAAGCAACCTATTTACCTTGAGTACATCCAAGCACATCCTGAGGTCTGAGCAGAGGGCACAGACCTTCAGCAGGGCATGGTAGGTGATGAGGTTCAGCTCCTCGTTTTTGCTCTGCAGCTGCTGCCGCAGTTTCAGGGCGCTCTGCAGCCCCGAGTCCTTCCACGGAGACTCAGCACAGGCATTGAACAGGGCTGTGTAAGTGGCCTCTGTGGGGATTAACCCTCGTTTTTTCATCTAGAGGAAGAGAAGAAGGATTTGAACTGGCTTTTTTGCAAAAGGACATTTTGAATTTTTTAACTTGTTTTTAAGAGTTTTAGGCTAAGAAGGTGCCAGCACTAACTTGAAGGCATTTTGGAGACAAAGTAACATAATGAATGCTTGAAGTAGTTTTAGCTTAGAAAATGTTTTGAAAGATAAGTTAAACCTACATCATTGTAGAGCCTGAATGCCTTTTTCACGTAGCCAACCCTGCCACAGCCGCCAATGAGAACGGTGTAATTGCTTTCTTCTGGCTGGACATGCTCCTCCTTCAGCATCTGCACCTCAAACAGCTCCAGGGCCTCTGCCAGCTACAAGGATGAGAAAAATCCATCACAAGGCAGAAGAAAACCAATTACAATGGATATTAATATATGCAGCTATGGGCAGATTGCAGTGCAAGTCCTACAAAGTGTGGGGTTCCTAACAAGAAGGCTGGAGAGGGTCCTTGGACAAGGGCATGTGGTAATAGGACAAGGCGGGATGGCTTTAAGCTGACAGAAGGAGATTTAGGTTAGATATTGGGAAGAAATACTTCACTGTGAGGGAAGTGGGGCATTAGCACAGGGTGCCCATAGAAGCTGTGGCTGCCCCATCCCTGGAAGTGTCCAAGGCCAGGCTGGACAGGGCTTGGACCAACCTGGGATAGTGGAAGGTGTCCCTGCCCATGGCAGGGGATGGAACTGGATGATCTTTAAGGTCCCTTCCAACCCAAACTGATCTATTATGATTCTACAAGAAATTATTATTTTAATTCTTTCTGTAAAGACACCAAGTGATAGAGATGGGTCAGAGCTGCATCTTTCAACAGTGCTATTCAAAACAAGAGAAAAGCTGGGCTCAAACCTTGTCCTCTTTGATGAGGGCCTTGCACCGTAGGAAGTACCAGTATGGGGTGTTCTTAGGCCCACGTCGAGGTTTTCTTTCTGGTTCTTCTTCTCCTTCTTCTTGAAACTTTAAATCCCGAAAGCGCGCTGTGGTTTTGTGGTAATATTTTCTAGAGGAAAATTTATCGGATAGCGTCCCGAACTCCACGCCTTCATCATCATCATCATCATCCTTCTGCTCCTCGGTAGCTCCAGCGGAGCTGCCAGCACTGATCTCTCTCGGGTCGCTGCCGGGCAGTTTGCAGGAAGCCTGGCAGGAGCTGCACGTTCTCCAGCCCGGCAGCGAGCCCTGGCCTGGGGGCCGGGGCAGGAGCGGCGCCCGGCCGGATCCAACCCCGGGGGCTGCGCACCGCGCCCGCAGAGCAGGGGAGGCGTAGCGGCACCAGCGGGGGACGAGGAGCCACAGGGAGCCCATGATGTGCCCGTTGCCCCCGGAAGCGAGCGGGTGCGGAGCAGGAACGGGACTGGGACCGGGACCGGGATGGGGATCGGGATCGGGATCCGACTCCGCGCCGGCACCACCCCCCGTCACCCGCCCCCCCCCCTACCCGCAGCGCCTGCGCGCAAGGAAGCGGCGCGTCCTCGGCGGAGCCGGCGGTCTCTGATTGGCGGGTGCGCGCGCGCTGCCCGCCGGGCGGTGGCGCCCCGGGCGCTGATTGGCCGGGGCGCGCGCGCTGCCCGCCGGGCGGCCGTGCCCGCCGTGGGTCCCGTCATTCCGCGGGCGGGCGGCGCGGGGCGGCCACGGGGCTGCCGCCGCCGCCTCCCCTCACTGCAGGCGCTGCCGGCGCGGAGCGGAGCGGGTCGGGCCGGGCCCGCCCGGGCCCGCCCGCCCGCCGCCACCAACACCGCCACCATTCCGCCCCTACCTTCCCGTTGCCGGCGGCCCCCAGCTGCCACCATGCAGGAGCTCATAGCCAGCGTGGACCACATCACGTTCGACCTGGAGCTGGCCGTGGAGCAGCAGCTGGGGGCACAGCCGCTCCCCTTCCCTGGCATGGACAGTGCGTGTGGGCTCTCTCCTCTGCGGGGTGCTTGGGCCGGGGCTGGGCCCCTCGTCCTGGGGCGGGGGCCATGGGGCCGAGGAGGGTGGGCTGGGCAGGACTGCGGGGGCTGGGAGGTTTTTAGGGATTTGAGCGTCGTCCTCAGGTTTTATCCATATATCCACCCAACTTCCGCTTTCCCCGTGAGGTTTGTGTCTTAACCCAGATGTTTTTCTTTTCTACTTAGTGAAATCAGTAGCTACTACGCAGCCAGGCTGGAAAATTAAACTTGAGGTGTTACCGTGAATAAACGTAGCTCTCCTGCAAAGTATTTTAGATTTCCTTTTTCATTCACTTTTGGCAGATGAGGCATTTCGATGACAAGAGTCATCATCTTGAGGTATATCCGTGGCTGGCTCTAAATATTTTCATTCTGTCTGACACAGACTCAGGAGACTCATAGTTTTCTGAATTTTTCTGGCTGGGCTACTAAACTTGTGTTTGACTTCCTGTTGGCCAGGATCAGTAAGGGATAACATGCTAATGGTTGTTTCAGGCAGTTCTGGTAAAAAAATACCAGACTGTTAATGCCATGACTATAAATACAGGGTTCAGGAGTTGGACTTCAGTGATCCCTGTGGGTCCCGTCCAACTCAGGATATTCTGTGATATGACTGACTTAACAGCAGAGGAAAACCCAGCTGAGAACTTAAATTGCTGAAAAGCAAAACAAGCACCTCCAAATCTGCAAATTCCTTTTCATGTCCCTCAAGAAGAAGACAGTTATTTTTGAGTGCCAGGCTTTAACAAGGAGCTCCTGCAGGAAAGTAAATTCCCCAAACCAAAATATTACTTTTCTCTTGATGTTTGAGATCAGTTTTCTTTCTAGGACAGAAATATTGTAAAAGTTGCCATAGAGGTTTGTTAAAGCAAATAATGTTTCCTTGTTCTCTCCACAGAGTCGGGCGCAGCTGTCTGTGAGTTTTTTTTAAAGGCAGCATGTGGAAAAGGCAAGTTGTATGGAATACTGGAAAAGGCAATTAATCTCACAGGGTGGAGGGGTGAAAATAGATTTTCTAGCACTGTTTATAGTGTTCTTGTTTTGTAAAGCTGAGGCTAACCTAGACAGAGGATAAAACTGAAGGATGTTGGAATATCTGCAGCAATTGGGAAATAATGGCATTTTTAAAGGAAATTGGGAAGTGAATAAGCAAAGCTTCTGTTAAAGGAAGGTTTGAACTTGCCACAAGCAGACTTTGCTGTGGATCTGCCTCTTAGTTGATGTGGTTTTTAGTTGCCAGGATTAAGAGCTGGAGACTTTGTTGTGAAGCTCATTAGAGGGTATCACAAGACTGTTTTGGAGCTCCCCATTTTGCTGTTATCATTTAAGGCTGAAATCATAAGTGATGTTTTCTGAAACCCCTCTTGTAGAGGGGAACAAGGTGTTGCTGTTACCCGACATGACACATTTTAATTGTTCTTTTTGCCTTCTCCTTGCCCCATCCACCCTTCACAGGAGGCATGTGCCCGTTCCGACACATCAGTGGGGAAAAGACAGTTGTTTGTAAACACTGGCTACGAGGACTGTGCAAAAAGGGAGACCAGTGCGAGTTCCTGCACGAATATGACATGACCAAGATGCCCGAGTGTTACTTCTACTCCAAATTTGGTAAGTAGCTCCTGCTGAACCGATCCTTGCTGGTGTGGGAGACTGAAGAAGATCCTGGTGCATCCCTCTCATCCATCCTCGGAGCGTTACATTCTTCTGTGTCTGATGTTAGATTGACATTTTTGTAGATCTGCTTCACCTGATTATCTGCATAAATTTATGATGTATTGTAGATGTCTTCACTTGAGAGCTTGTCCCTTGCAGGAAGAGGGGGGAAACAGCTGTTTTTACTGCTTTTCTTGCCTTAAGTTCATTTTTTTGGGTATGACATGAGTAGGCAGAGCAGCTGGTCTTTGCATGACTCTGGTTTTGGGGAGCTGATGAGCAGCAGAGGGCATGGGAGTGCAAAACTTTTATGCACTTGCTTTCCAGCTCTGGAGATCTGGACATAATGAGGCAACTTGCTGCCAGAAACTTACAGTCTTATAGCTTTCCTTGGATTGAGGTTAGTGTGCAATTTGTAGTTTCTCCACACTTCTGGTGCACCAAATGTTTGGAGTTTGTTACCATGACTGCTCTTTCAAATTTAGTTCCCCCACTGTTTTAAAAAACAAAAATAATCCAGTCTGGTTGAACTTAGCTCACCAGGGATGAGTCCTTGGAGCTCTTTAAGGAGGTTAAGGCAGGCAGTTAGACTGTTGTGCCTGAACTTACAAATGTTGGTAACAGCTCTGTGGGAGCTACATGATCCAGGTAATGTTTTAAGAGTCATTTTGATCTCAAACCTGCACAGTTGACTGGGAAATGTGTTTACCTTTGGTACAGGGGAATGCAGTAACAAGGAATGCCCATTTTTGCACATCGACCCGGAATCTAAGATCAAAGACTGTCCCTGGTATGACAGAGGCTTCTGTAAACACGGTATGTACCTCCCACAGTCGCTGCTTCTGTGGCTGGAGATCAAGGGCAGGGTGTTGCTGTTGTCTCTTCACATGACCTGCTGGTGGATGTGCTGCTGGGATATGGATATGTGGAGTGTGAACTGCTGAGCTTTGTGTTGCAGGTCCCCTTTGCAGACATCGGCACACTCGGAGAGTCATTTGTGTGAATTACCTGGTAGGATTCTGTCCAGAGGGGCCTGCCTGTAAATTCATGCAGTGAGTATGCTCCAGGCTTGCCCTGCAGCCTTGTTTGTTTCCCTTGTGATCTGCTACATGTCAAATGAGGGTGCTCCCGTGCTTCCCAATGGTTTGGAGATTTGCCGGTGTTTAGTTGGGCCAAATTTTTACCGATTTGAGGATTGAGAAAGTATTTACAAGAGCATGTAGTGACAGGACAAGGGGGAATGATTTCAGACTGATAGTGAGTAGGTTTAGATTAGACATTAGAAAAAAATTCTTCCCTGTGAGGGTGGGGAGGCCCTGGCACAGGTTGCCCAGAGAAGCTGTGCCTGCCTCATCCCTCAAAGTGTCCAAGGCCAGGCTGAATGGGGCTTGGGGGAGCCTGGTGTAAAGGAAGCTGTCCCTGCTTATGGCAGGGGGTTGAACTGTATGAGCTTTGAGATCCCTTCCAACCCAAACCATTCTATGATACGGGCCAGGGCCTCTCCAGGGAGCTCCCAGTAAGACTGGCATGGTGATTAGATGCCATCAGTGCAGTGGAATCACATGGATTTATATTCCAGAAAGCAGAGGGATATGCTACACACATGCAAAGAGAAATGGGGAGGGGGAGGTCTGTTTCCCGTGAGCCAGATTTAACTGGCTGAATGTTTTGTTGTTTGGAGTTACTTGACTGAGCTGATGATAAAATGCTGGCATATGATTTGAGAATCAATTTTCTTGTTTCCTTCTAAACCAGCCCTCGGTTTGAACTGCCAATGGGAACCACAGAGCAACCACCACTGCCTCAGCCAACACAAACACAGCAAAAGGTACCCAGATCCCCTGCCTCCCCACACAGCCACCCTCAAACCTCTCCCACAGTGCTTTAAAATAGAATCGATTGTCTAGTGGTCAAAACTGGGCACTCAGGCTCTTGAGTCTGGACAAGAGAATTAAGCAGTGAGCAACCCTGAGTGCCATTATAGTGATGAAAGCCCCACAATTGTTCCAACTTCACATGGAGATCATGTCACAGAACACTCCCACGCTACACAGAAGCACATCATATGTGGTTGTGCTGCAGTCTGCCAGGTTTTATAATCAGGTTGACATCCCTCCGTGATGGCAATGATATTTTAGCAGCCTAAACCTACTCTTCAAATCTGCTTTCCAGAGAAAAACAGGATCACTGGGCTTTGTAAGGCTCAGTGCTTGATTTCTTCTCTCTGGTGCTCCAGCTGGCAGAGCACCCACACACAGATTTGGAAGAAAATTGATCATTTGACATATGGGGTTTTCTTTTACCTTCTTAACAAAACAACAGCCACAAAGATCTTTATTCTGGATGCACTTAACGAGTCAGAACTCTTCTCCTACCCAACAGAGGACTCCCCAAGTCATTGGAGTCATGCAGTCTCAAAATAACAACAGTGGGAACAGAGGACCCCGGCCGTTGGAGCAGGTCACCTGCTACAAGGTAATGCAGAGGGGAGGGCTAAGGAGGGAAAGGCTTTTTCACAGTGTAGAGGGGTTCATGAATTCTGAGCTTTGCTCAGTAGACATTGTGTGGTGCCTGGATACAGCTGTGGGAATTGGCCGTGAGTTCTGAGGTCACTGCCTTGCCAGTCCTGGAGTTGCTGTGACAATGACAAATTCTGTAGGACTCTGCTGTCTGCTAATGAACAGGAAACCCTGCCCCAAAGACTGGAAGGAGACTGTCAAGCTGCACATTTCAAAAATAAGAATTAAGAGTAATTTTTTTGTCTCATAAGCAAATTTGCTTATACTGGTGGGTGTAGATTATTCTCCCCTGTTAGCCTGGAAGGTCCTTGAAAGTAACAGAAATTAGGTTTGCAAAGCCTGCTCAGTATTTGAGTTGTAAATGCACCCTGTGGTGTCAAACCAAGGAATGAGTTGTTCACCTTGGTTGCTCATTGAGGAGCACCAGGAAAATTCAGACACAATCAACTTTCCATCTCTGTATTTTTCCACAAAAGCCCCAATCACTAGAAGAGGACAAAGAATCTTCCTGTCCCATTAGCCCTGACAGTTACAACATTTTACATGTTAGCTCTGAGCCTTGTGCTTGTTTGGGTGAAAATCGCTGTGATTGGACATTCGGGATATTAAATAGCTGAATCCATTCCACTGTAAACCTTTAATAGCTGCCTATTATTTTATCTGCAAGTAAATTACAGATCTGGAGAAGGCTGTTGCACCGGATACTGCATTTCTCTGTATTTGAGTAGCTTTAAGATGCAAAGTCATGAATCTGTGACTTTCTCAAGTTCAGAGGTGCTTTTTTGTGTTTAATTCAGGATAGCTGACCAGGAGAGTCCCCATGGATATGGTGCCTATCAGATGGAGTAGTCCTAGAAGCCTCAAATGTTGAAATCCTCCTTGTGTGCTGAGTGTTCTCTCCTTTGAAATGCCTTAGAATAACATGGCATCAGGTTACTCCCAGCATAGAAGCAGCTTTTGCTCCAAGAAGTGGTAGCAGCCCATAAATCCTGTCCCTCCTGACACCCTGTTCCACTTCACCTGCTAAATGCTGCATCTTCCATGTGTGGAAAAGCTTCCAAATGGCAGCAGTTGCTGGGTGCCTTAATGAAGGTGGCTAGAAGGAAAAAGCTGGAACTCTGCAATAATTCCTGTCTCTTTCTCTTTCAGTGTGGTGAAAAAGGTCATTATGCCAACAGATGCACCAAAGGACACTTGGCCTTTCTCAGTGGACAGTGAAGGTGCAGCAGGAAGGTGCAAGGGAGCTGCTACCACTGAGGAAAGGTTTCTGCCTAGCACAATGTCTGGAGCTATTAATCAGGTTGTTTTTTTAATGCCATTACTGAAAGAACTGGTCAGAGGCTGGCTGCTGCTAAGCAACATTTTTGTAATTGTCCCCAACTTTTTTAAGTTTTAACCTTTTTAAAATCGATTTTGGCCTCCGCCTGTTTTCATTGAGCCCTGATGAAAGGTAGATCTAAAAGCCTGTAGATAAACCAAGCCCTTACTGGTGCAGCACTCCATGTAAACACATCTTAGGCCAGTGTTTCTCTAAAGTATTTTCCTTCTGCTACTTCTCTTTGGAGAATCTGCAGCATTTCAGCCCTGCTTGTGGAAGCAGGAAGACTGACTGGGAAAACTTAACACTTACAATGCCTTCTCCTCAGTGAGGAAGCAGGGATTCTGCTGTCCTGTAGCTTTTCAAAAGCAAAGTCCTGTTTCCAGGTCAGCCTGGTGAGCTTGTCCTGGTGGCTGACGTAACCCCTCACGTACATCAGGCAGTAAAACCCATGTCCACTTGCTTTGTTTCTGTGCTTCTTGCTGTACTGAAGGTTAGAAATCAGTCTTCTGGGAGAGAACTGATCAAGGGGAGAATAAATTGGCATCTCTCTGGTTAGCCAGACAATAAGGAACAATAATTATAGGAAAGCTGCATCTGTGCTCAGTTCCCACTTGCAGAAAGGAGGGAAATGAGCATGTCTTGGAGTAGGAATAGAAGAGCCTTGTCTCAGCCCCCATCATCCAGCTCACACTGAGCAGGTATTCCCACACTGTGGAGACCAGGAAGTGGACCTGTATATTCTTATGGAACATTGCTTTTAAAAGTGTTGGTAGAGATTCCTTCTGAGAGCAGTTTTGTTTTCAACCCAAACCCCATTTATTATGAGATTACTATTTCAAAAGGGCCAATGACAAAATGTGAATTAAAAGAAAAAAATTGCCCACAATGTGAGCCTTATTGATTCTACCCCATCTCTTCATTTGCTGCCTGCCTTTATACTTTGTTTTTATTGAAATGTACTGATGGCAAAAGCTGGCTGTGAATTTACTTTTCTTTAAGAACAAGGTAATGTGGCTGGATTAAGAGAAGTGACCAGAGCCTGTGTTGGTGTCAATGATTGCAGTTATTTCACTGTGGAAGTTTCAAGTCTGAAGTCACAGACCATCACTTTCATGGCACTTTGTGCCCCCCTCAGATTGAGCTGTGTGATCTGTGTGTAACTTGGCATGTGGGAAGGGAACTAAAACACTCCAGTGTCTCACTACCTTCCCCACTGAGTTCAGTTTTTGGGCTTCAGTACCAGTTTTCCAACACTGAAAGCCTTCCTGTAAACACTGAAGCTCTTGGGAGGTTTGTGTCCCTCAGGAAGTGTTTTTCACTCTCCGTGCTGTTCAGACAAGGATGGTTCAGGTCAGCTCTGCAGTGCCCAGCTCCAGGTGCTGGTGTGACATCGGGGTGTGAGGAAGCTCAGAGCTGGGGCCAAACCCACAGATGCTCCTTTAAGCTGCATTTAAGTCAAGAAGAAAGTTTTCCTTTGGTTTATTTTGATGGATTTGAAGTCTGAAGCTCATTCCCTCCTAGCTTTGGCAATGAAAGGAGGTAGAGTTTTGGTGGAAATTTTGGGTTATCTGAGGCAGTGACAGAAGGAGGGTGCAGATCTGTCTCATCTCAGACAGTGCTCAGCAATGATGGAAAACTGCCCCAATACCTTCAGTCCCTGGTGACAGCCTGACTGAGAACCAGAAACACAACAGGCCCAAAGCTCAGAAATTCTTTCAAATCAAAACACATCCTCTCAGCCCCTTGTCCAGCCTGTCTATAATGGCCAGGAAGCAATCCAATGCTTTTATTTTTATCAAACTAATCAGTTGCAACAGTTCCCCCAGTTCATAATACAACCCAAGGAGCAGCTGCTTTCCCTGTGAACTTACCCCTGAGGGGTGAAACTCTCAGAAGACAAATGTATTTGCACAGTACAATTAACAATTCAATTAGGAGAGTGTCAGCTCAGGAAATGTAAAGTGTATGCACTTTATTATTGATCACAAGAGTACAGATTTAATATCTATAGTTCTAATGTCTTCTGTCAGGCCAGCTGTGCCAGGAGCTGCACCTCCACCTTCTGATGGTGTTTCAGTGGTACTTCCTCCTGCGGTCATGCTCTGCAGCAAAGCACAGCAAGTTAATTCTGCTGAACTCAAAAGAAAAAAACCCCACCACACCTGAAATTACAGGCAAGAAAGCACTCTAAAAAAAACTCCTGAGCATGTATTTTCTACGTGCTGTCAGGTCAGACAGGCACCAAGGTCTAAACTTTCTTCATTACCAAGAAAATACTCAGTAAGCATCAAGTTTTCTACGGTTACAAGAAGTCTGTTTGCCAACAATCTTGCATTTTATTTCTAAAAGCAGCAGCAGGTAATTGCTTCTATTCCCCAGGCAACCTTCCAAGGTGTCCTGCACACACAGTCAGCCATGGTTTTTACTTACTCACGTGACTGTAGCTCCACACGTAGCTGAGGACAACATACCCAGCCAGCAGCATGGAGATACCCCCGATGCCCCCCTTCCTCACATTGATGTATTTGTTGTAGTATCTGTTGTAACCTGTGGAGGAGGAAAGTTTTCAGAGCAGCCAGATGAGCTGTGTGTTACCCTGTGTGAGAAAGAAGCAGCCTGGATTCACAGAACTTCAGGAAATTGTTTCTTATGAAACATCTGAAGGTCTCAGAAGCAAATCTGAGAGGAGGCAACCTGTGTGTTAGTTGAGCAAGGTGATCTCAAGTTAACAGCTCTAAGCCTTAAAAAAAGGAAAAAAACCCCCATTTTCCCCTAAGTGTTATTGTGACTTTCATGAGCTCAAGCTGCTTTGGAACTATGTAAGTCTTCCATATATTACAAACAAGCACATGTGTATTATCAAATGCAGACAGTTGCATTTGACATTGTGTTTAAATGTACCTGAATGAGATCTCTACCTATAGCAAAGGACAGTGGTCCCAAGTGATCCATAAGAGCCCTGTTTCCTTTTTTACCATCTGTAGGGATCAACTACTTTTAAACTATTTTTTATTTACTTGTGATCTTGGGAAACCCCGAGATTTTCAGCCAATGGGTTCAGGACTAAGGGCACCCCATTTCTCATTTGTACAAGAAAAAATACTGAGAACAAACATCAGCTGGATAAAACCCACACGAGAAATAAGTTTACAGATGCAAAAACGAGATGTTACAGCAGAAACTGCTCTGGGAAGGCAAAACTCGTCATGGAGCAGCCCCTGCGCTGCCAGACGCCCCCACCCCCCGGCAACATCCACTGCGGCAGCCAGGGGCTCTTGTGTGCTGCTCTCCCTGCCTCCGTCAGGAGAACGGATCCAGGGCCCCGCACCTTCCGGGCCTCCCCCGCAGCCTCCTCACCTCTTTGCACAGCGCCCATGATGCCGCCGGGGGTGAAGTCCCTCATGGCCAGCCAGCTGCCCAGCTGGCCCAGCTTCACGTCCATCAGCTTGGTGTCCTTGAGGAGAACTGCGGCAGGGAGAGGGAGAGAAGCCGGTCAGCGCGGGGCTGAGGGAGGGAGGAGGGCACCACGGTCACCTTGATCTCCCCGCACTCACCCGGCGGCTGCGCCATCTTGATGTGCCCGGAAGGAACGGGCCGCAGGGGCTCATGGGAGGAGGGAAGGGCGGGTACCCGGATGGCGGGTGGGGCGGGGCCGGCGCCATGTTGGGTGTGTCCAACGCCATGTTGGGTGTGTCCAACGCCATGTTGGGTGTGTCACGACGCCATGTTGGGTGTGTCCAACGCCATGTTGGGTGTGTCACGCCCCCCTCAGGAGGGACCGTGGGCGCCCCGGTGTCGCCTTGAGCCCGTCCAGCCCGTCGTAGTGACGGGACAAGGAGTAATGGGTACACATTGGAAGCAGGGGAAATTTCGGTTAGATATACAGAAAAAATTTCTCCCTGTGAGGGTGGTGAGGCCCTGGCACAGGTTGCCCAGAGAAGCTGTGGCTGCGCCATCCCTGGAAGTGTCCAAGGCCAGGCTGGACAGGGCTTGGAGCAACCTGGGATGGTGGAAGGTGTCCCTGCCCATGGCAGGACATGGAATGAGATGATCTTTAAGGTCCTTCCAATCCCTTAACAGTCCATGATTCTGTGATCTCCTCTCTGGGGACTGCACATGCTGCCCCGGATGCCACAGGTGCTGCCAGCCTGGGAGGGAACTGGGGCACCTGAGGGATTTGTCCTTAATTTCTAGTCCAGCAGGTCCCTTCAGCAGCTGGGCCCCTCCTCAAGGGATGGTAAACAACTCCTGAGCACGTCCTTCAATCCCCCAGGGCAGCGCCTCGCACCGTCCCACGTTATGGGGTGTCAGGTGCCCTCCTCGCAGTGCTTCAGATTGTGAGAAAATATAGAAAAATTCACAAGTTGTCATCAGCATCTTCACACGTCTCTATCAGCAATCTTGCTGATGTCCCACAAATGAACCTTTTCCAGTGTGTTCTTAAGTTGCAACTCTAACATGGTAAATATGCGCTCACAGACAGTATATACTGCAACATACATTTAAATTATTGTCATTTATTGTACTGTAAGAGGTCCCTTTTCCATGCCCACTGAGGGCTTTTCCCTGTGGGAATATGATGTGTTCTACTACAGCTCCTCTGGAAGGGTGTCAAAGACAAAAGGAGAGGCTGGGTTGGGGTATGTAAATAAACCCACATAACCAGAGTGGTGGAGCAGTTAATGTGCAGATAAAGACAATTTTTTCCTTCCTGTAACAGGAATCACAGAATATCCAGAGTTGGAAGAGACCCACAGGGATCATCCAGTCCAGCTCCCGGCCCTGCACCGACACCCCAACAATCCCACCCTGTGCCTCAGAGTGTTGTCCAAACGCTCCTGGAGCTCTGGCAGCCTTGGGGCTGTGACCATTCCCAGGGGAGCCTGGGCAGTGCCTGACCACCCTCTGGGGGAAGAACCTTTCCCTGATATCCCACCTAACCCTCACCTGACACAAGTCCAGCTGTTCCTTTGGGTCCTGTCCCTGCTCACGAGCAGAGATTGGAGCTGCCCATGTGCTGCCACTCGCGAGGAGCTGCAGCCCCGATGAGTCTCCCCTCAGGCTCCTCGCAGAACAAACCAAGTGACCTCAACCACTTCTTGTTTGGCTTCTCCCCTAGACCTTTCCCCATTTTCATAGCCCTCCTTTTGATTGCTTTATATCTTGTATTGTGGTGCCCAAAACTGCACCCAGAACTTGAGGTGAGACTGCACCAACTCAGAGTAGAACGGGAAAGGGCCACCCAGATTTATTTCCTGTTCTCCAGAGCCCTTCTGGGGCGCTCAGGCCCACCCTGAGCACACCTGCAGCCCTGGGTGGTGGCACCAGGTGGGACTCCAGCAGGTGTCACTCGCAGGCAGCGGCTGCGGCTGATGATCCCCGTGTAGTGACCTCTAGAGGCTTCAAATCCTCTCGTGCAGGTTCATAGCAGTGTCAGGGTTTGTTGTTGTTTATTGTGCTGAAGCTGAAAAGCAAAATGCTGCAGAGGTAAACAGGGAGCAGCCGTTCCCCCGCTGCTCCTGACAGGTCAAATAGCACCCCGGGATTCCTGGATATGAAAGCTCCATCCCACAGAGGACTGGTAGAGGAGATCAGAGATGCAAACTAAATTAAGGATGCTGAAAGGAGCCCATAGGGCTCCTACATAAACACTAATCTCTGCAGCTTTTATTTCTCCTAGGTCGCAGAGTCTTATTCCACACTCCTCCCTCCTGCCACTGCAGAATTCTTGAAATCTGCAGGGTTGTGTTACCTGGTATTAAATGAGGTGAGGGACCTGTGCTGTCACAAGATATATGGAACTGTGTCACACATCAGAGGCTGATCCCCGTGTCTAGCTTCACCCTCTATTTTACCAAAATTAATTTATTTACATTGAATAGTTCTATAACATAACAAAACAATGAAAAAAAAAAAAAAGCAGAATTAATACATTGCTGCCTGATTTTTAAAGTTTTTTTTTTCCTCATTAACAAAAAGTAAGATTAGGAAAATACAGTGTGTCTGATCACCTGAAGAAAGGATTCCAAATTTAGACCCTGTTAAATGAGTTTTAAATCCTCTTATTAAATTATCCTTTATTTTATTATTGGACTTTACCGGTAACTGTCATTTTATGGCTGAAGTGTCCCCTGATGAACTACTATGTGCCCTTTTTACAGTACTTGCAGAAAATCATGTTCCAAACTTGCTTCCCTCGTTCTTGCAAGGCAACCTATTGTTTTAAATAGGATTACTCATGCAAGGCAGATTAATTCACCTACAGGAAGAAAGCCAGTGGCGGGGGCCTCGTTTTAAGGAGTTCCCTGCAGAGCAGAAGAGTACATAAAGCTGCTCAAACTGCTTATAGCAAGATCTGGAGAAATTTGGATTGTTAGGGTAAGAATGGAAATCCTTAATGAGGATCCTTCTGCAATGCAATTAGAGGGAGCAGTGACTCAAGCCTTGGCCTGAGCTGCCCATGCTGGCAGGCTGAGAGGAACAGGGCTGTTCTCTTTATGCCACCTTAACCTGACCCAGCAGGAAGAGTGAAATGGTACAGATGTGCAGGAGGTTTTGCTGCACATTTCCTTCCTTTGACCTGTGCTGCTGTCCAAAACTCAGGGTCTTGTTGGTTGATCCAGATGGGAGGAGGAGTGACAAAGAAAGATGTTTCTGATGTATTTCTGTTTGCTTACAAGAATTCTCGCAGCCCTTCTTTCCTGACCACAGAAGAACTCACACACTGAGAGTCAGTTGCCTTGCTTAGAGCTCCAGACCTGCTCCAGGCAGCAATGTGACCCCAAATCTTTGTATTCATTCCAGGTCTTATATCAATGATTGTTCAGGGTCTTTGAAGTTTCCGTTCTCTGCTTGTTTCCATACTCTGTCTTTCTGTCTCTTCCTCCACCTGAGCCATAGCATCCACACATAACCTTCTTTCCTTTTAATGTCCTACTCCAAACTGTCCTCCCGGAGCCTTCAGGTTCTTGAGCAATCTTGTATTGTGGGTGGAAATAGACTTAATGTCTCCTTCAGCTACCCTAAATAAAGGAATGCAGTTAAACCTACCAATTTCAAGAAGGTTTAACCCAACCTCTAAAAATAAAAGCCTAATGGAGTGTTGCCCTGAGGTTTTCATCTTAGTGAAGACCTGTCTAGAAAATGCTGTGAAGTTTGTAAGTAATGGCATAGAAATAATAGAAGTAGAAATAGAAATAAGTTCAAAAAACACAGAGTGTTTTGCAAAAGACATCAATGGATACAAAAGAGATTTCCTTTCTCCACTAACAAGGGTAACACATAATGTTGCAGCTTTCAGTCCAAAGATTCAGTTGTGGCCCGAAAAGTTAAGTCACACTTCATTTGAGTTGCTGAAAAGGAGAAGTAAAAAGCAGAACAGCCTCCCTCAGAGGTTGGGATCATTTTTCCTGTTCCATGTGCCACCCTTTGAAGACTCAGGGTCTCCCCTAGGTGGTCAGTGGTCCTGTAGGAATATACAGACACAGTGTCTGTAGCTCTGTGAGGTAGCACAGAGTGGCCTTCAAGAAGGTCAAGAAACGAGGATTCACCTAAATGATCCCATGCCCACTGAAAGAGATGACAAAGCACCCAGTGCTTTTAATAAAGGACCAGACCTTCAGTGGTTTGTAGACCAGATACAGTTCTGAAACATGTGGTTTGGCACAGGATGCCTCTTGGCTCCAAAGCACTCATTTCAATCTGATTAATTCCCACCAGCACAGGTTAAGGAGCTGCAGCCATCAAGGAGAAGGAGAAATCAGGGGCTACCAGCACTTGCAGAAGCTCAACAGAGAGATGCACGTTCTATCAGCCAGTAATTTGGAGAAAAGTTATGGCCCCAGGCTGCTTCATCCAGTCAGTTATTTTTTTAATTGTATGAACAGTTTGGTGTGGTGAGAGCAGAGCAGCTGCTGAGGTCTCATCCTCATTCATCTAAAATTGTGCTTGCAGTGGAAACCAGACTCCAGTGTTGAAGAGGATAAGAAAAGAGTGTGGAGTCTGAAATCTCTTCCGTGGCCAGACTTCCTCAGGAAAATGGTGAATTGCCTTGCAGAGATAATAATACCTAGGGATTGACATGGCAAAAGCAGTTGAGAGAATGAACCTGTGATTGCAAGCAGATTGCTTGTTCTGTGTTATTACAGAGCCATTTTCCTTCATCAACCTCAAAACACTTTGCAGAGGAGATCACTTACCAATGATTAATAGTTTAGCATGTACATAGTTCTTTTCTCCTTCACAGCACTTGAGTGTTGATGCATCTTCATGCGTCTCTGATAAAATGTGTACATTAATGTCATGATTATCTTTTCAAGTGGTGAAATTTGAGCCCTGGGTTTAGGACTGGGGAGGGGGAATTCCTCCCTCCTCCTTTGGTCCCATCTTGCTGGCCTTTGCTTGTATCTGGTGTCAGTTGCAAAAGTACCTTATTTTATTATTCTTTGATCAGCCCGGTGGTTAGCTAAATATATACCTGTGGGGAGATAATTACATGCTATCAGTAGTAAAATGTACTAAAATAATGTACGTTAATTAAAACACTTGCAAAACCAAAGCAGGAATTTTCACAGAGATAAATCTGCTGCAGCAACAGCTGTAGCTGAGGCTGCTTCCCAGAGACAAACATGAAAATAAAACCATGGACCAGTAAAACCCAGTTTCTTCATGCTAAAAAGAGGAAAGACATGTACCCACTTGGAATGGCACAGTGGTATCAGTCCAGAAGGGCAGGGTGATCTGCCTTCATTAGTGGGGGAAGACTGGTGTGAAGAATCCCATCTATCCATGTGTCTGTTTGCCCAAGTGTCAGTGGCCCAGCAGGAGGGATGTACAAATGGGCTTCATATTATCAGGGGAGGATTTGGAGACTAATTAAATGATGTGACAGAGGCTTAAAAAAAATCACCTTGTTACCATCTTCGAATCCACTGCCAGTTCCTCCAGCACAATCCTTGTATTTCTCCTCTCTTCCCACATTTATGGCTGATGAAAATAAATGTGGAAATTGTCTCTCTGACCTTCCCAGCTGAAGCAGCCGATGGCTGTTCTTCCTTTCCTACTTTGTTTCTTGGAAGAAGCTTAGTTGCTGACATTGAACCTTACTCAGATCAAAGGCACTGGTGGCTTTGGGACATTACTACCTCCACAGTCCTGTGGCACCTGTTGATGTTTCCTGCAGATCCCAGACCACAGCCAGTCTCAACTCAGCACATCTTCCCATTGAGAACTGGAAGGGCTTGTATCCCAGGCTTTCTCTTCCCAAAAGCTGCAGTCACTTCACCTGTGACAGCAAGGAGATGTGAGGCTGAAGCAAATGCTAAGGAGCCAAGAAGCACAGCTGTGCCAGTGAGACCTCAGGTTTGTACCAGTGGGTGAGCTGAGTGTCTTCTTGGAAGACACAAAGGAATCAGAAAGTTTGTGGGGCTGCAGTGGGAGAGTCACAGCTCAAGCCAGTTGTGTCTCACCACATGTAGCCCAGGCCTTCCTACTTGCACATCTGGAGAGTTAGATCAAGGATCTTTCTCTAATTCATATGTGCAGTTGCCATTGGATTCACGGCTGTGTAGATCACTTGGTGAATGAGTTGGTGCTGCTCCATCTATCCCCCCTTTTCTTAGTGCTCTATGGATGCACATGTGTTTGTTTGCATCATTCTCTCCTGGCACATATCCCCATGGTTTTGTTGTTGTACGTCCTCACAAAAACAATCCTTTGCACTCCCTCCCCAACCTGCACCAGATCAAATTCTAGCTTTTTCCTAGGCAGTGAAAGTGGCATAACTGATCTAATCAGGCTTGCCTCATGGCCATGTTATCCTATATGCTCCTAAAGCCAGGGTGAGAGGGAGATTCCTCTCTAAAGATCAGTGAAGTGTCAGGTGGGATTTCAGCCATGAGACTCTGACATACAAGCAGGGCACATGGGCACCCCTGTTCCCTCTGTTTCACAGCGTGGACTGGGAGGGATCGCAGAGGACCAGGACAGGGGAGCCAAGCAGCAGCAGGAAGCATTTAAATGTATTTCATTTCAGGGTGACCTTTAACAGGTGTGGATTTACTGATGGGGAGGGGAGAGGGAAGTAAGCGAGGGATTAAAGGGACTTTACCCTCCCTCCACTTTAAGCACCAGCTTGCACAACATTCCAGGACTGTGAGATGCAATTTGTGGCTGTGTGGCTTTATATCTTCTGCCTCCTGGGTGCTGGGCAGGTTGTGGCTGCCCCTGGGCTTTGGTATGGCTAGGGATTCAGTGGAAGGCATTGTACTGGCAGGTGCCTCAGATATAAACTTGGGAAGCGGGCTGGGGGGGGAAAAAATCCCCCTTTTCTCTGCAAGAATTGGCATTTAACCTTTAGTGGAAGTGCACAGTTCAGGCAAACACAAGGTGTGTGATATATTCCCTGGGTGACTTTGCCTGGAGATGTTCTCTTCTTGATCCACTGCTGCTGTGTGCTGTTGAAAAGCTGCTTTCCTCTAACCCAGCGCCTGCTGCAGTTCAGTGATGGATTAAAGCAACTCTCCATTTTCCTTATCCCTCTCCGGGGGGAGTTGTAAAGTTTAATTAATTACATTTTGTAAAACATTATGAGGTTCGTGGATGATAAATGCTACACAAATGTAGAGTATTTTTTAATGAGCACTGTATGACGGCTGCAACAAAACGCTTGTTTAATCAAACTGATCTGAGCTGCAAAAAAAATCCTCACCCTGCTGCTATCAAACAGGAATCAAGTACTCTGCCTTTCATGGGCTATTGGTTTTGAGGATCCCAAGGCATTTTTCAAAACTTTAGCAAAATAAAAAGGCAAGGAGCGTATTTGTGTCTATGTATTTTATAGATCTTTCCCTTTATGTGTGCAGTTTAGATTATGTAACAAACCACTTGGCAACAGGGAAGGGAAAGATCAGTTAATGGTGTGGCTGGCTGTCACGGCTGTGTGACAGGGTGTGTGTACCTGCTCCAGTTTTACCTGGCCACATCAGGCACCACACTTCTGGCACTGTATATTTTGTGGTTTAGAAGTTTTCCAGTTTTAGTCAAGTGAAATCATCCAGGCTGCAGCATCTTCCTAAGCAAACGAGGATAAGATGAAGCCTGGGAATGTTGGTCTTCGTTGCACACTGCAATGTAAATCTATCCAGGGAGCTAGAGGTAGTTTCCATACTGGAAACTGCAGCCTGGTGTAAGGGCAAGCAGGGTGCCATTTCTTTTTCTGGAACTCAGTCAGGAAAAGAAAGAGTAATTTCTCAGGCTAAAGGACCAGCCTTGGGCTACTCAGTGGGTAGAGCTTCAGCCATACACTTCTTGCAGAAAGTGCCTTCTGCTGTTACTGGAATGCTGAAGCATCAGATCACCAGTGAACAGAGGAGATATGACTTGACACAGCACTTAGAGCAGAGCCTGGAAGGAGCAATCTAAGATTTCCATCCTGTGATGACACAGCCCAGTCCCACAGCCTTTGGGATCCAAGAATGCTCCCAGCAGAGGTTATTATGGCTTGTGGCACTGGTGTTGCGGGACTGAAGTGATGGCAGCAGCCAGGTCCTCTGTACTTCATACCCAGTTTCCTTAAAGCTGCTGTTTTCCAAAATTTGTCTTTTCTGGACCTTTTATAATCTCTGCTGCTTTTGGCCAGATGGATTTTTCCTTAAGGGGAGAAGAACAGGAGGAGAATGGCCTCGATAGAGATATTGTCTGGCTGTGCTGGGAAGGAAAACGAAGACAGAAGAAATGAGCTGTTGAACCCATGGTGTTATGAGAGGGATGAGTGAGATATTTCAGGGAATAACCAACCAATCGGCCAATCTCACAAGCAATTTGTCTTTCCTCATTAAAAGGCAACACCATAGTGGGAGAAATGTACAGCCATTCTTCAGAAGATTTATTGCCCTGTAGCATCTGCTCGAGAAAACTCTAAGTGCTGAGTAGAGCAGGAAATTGGAAGTAGATTGCGCAACCTGCAGTTCCACAAAGTTGTTGGATCTTCTGTGGAAAGAAAGTGCTGGGATTTCAGAGCTGGCTCTAGCTTGTAAGGCTTGCTCAGTCCTGGGAGAGAAACCAGTGTAGGTTTGGTTAGAGCTGATGGAGGCTTTCTTATTTACTGGTCTAGCTAATAAGAGCATCCTGAAGTGCTGCTCTAGCTGGAACAGATGGAAATACTTCCCAGTGCTGTGATGGATCTAAATGTGCCTATGATTAGTGAACCAAATACATTGATAGGAGCTACTGGAGTTCACTGGACCTCTGACAAGAGAGGGGTGCCTGTGTTCCCTGCTGTGAACATATCTCTTTACAGCGCTCTGTATGTACAGCATTTTCTCAGAAACCAGCCTCAGGGACAATTATACATTAATAGCTACTTCTTTCAGAAGCAGCCAGCCCTGCTCCTGAGAAACAGCTATTTTCAGGCAGTCTTGTTCCTGTGGAACTGCTATTTTTAGTGAGTTCTATTTCTGAGGCCAAAAAAAGAAGAAGAAGCCATTTCTGTATCCCTCCACCATGGCCCAGACCCACTGGCTGTGGTTGACTTGCATTTTGCAATAAACATTTCCTCTTTACATCTCAGTAGCCTGAAGAAAGTGGTTCTCCAGCCATTACAGAAAGCAGCAATCTGAGCTGGGGATAATTATACAGGGAGGGCTTGTGGGAGGCAAAGCTGTGCTCACATACTATAGATTCCATTAGAAGGAGTAGGGAGATGTAATGGGGCTCTCCTGGGAGATGCAGGACTTTTAGATACCTAATTTGGAAGTCCGTTCTGGTATCCATTTTCAACATCCCAAGAGTAATGATTAACTGTACTCCAGGTTTCTCTGAATCAGTTTGTAGCTGTAGTAAATATGGGCTGAACATGATAACGTCACTGGTGCTCTGGGTAAATGACCTGAGGCAAGAGGAGCTCAGGGTCTGTGGCCGTTAACTCACTGTGCACCCTCATCTGGCAGCAACTGCGACTCAGGAATCTGCCATGAAGATAAAAGAGGCTCCGTCAGAGCTGAGGAATGTGGCATTTTGCAATATAAGTATCTCATATGCTGAAGGCCCCATAAATGCACCCCAGCAGTGTGTTGTGTTCTCATTCCTGCAGCATCTCAACAGCCGGGACCCGGAGATCTTCCGTATGTTTTTGTGGCCGTGGCCTTTCAAGGGGCATTTGGTAGATGCAACCACATGAAAATTCCAGTAATACCTTTGTGTTATTCGTGGGTTTAATGCAAACGCTTCACACAAGGGTGAAGTGAGTCTCACCATGCTGAATCTGTTCTGAATTTGAGCAGTGCCTGTGCAAAGTTCATCTCTGGTGTGTTGTGATCTCTTCCCTACAGCTGCTTCTGCCTCTGATCAGTGTGTGACTGAATGTAAAGGTTTAGGTTAATTTTGCTGCCCAGAGAAGCTGTGGCTGCCCCATCCTTGGAAGTGTTGAAGGCCAGGTTGGATGGGGCTTGGAGAAACCTGGGATAGTGGAAGGTGACCCTGCCCATGGCAGGGGCTGGAACGAGATAAACTTAAGGTCCCTCCCAACCCAAACCATTCCATGATTCTATAAACAGTGACATCAGCAAAGAACATAGACTGGAACCATGGCTTGCAGGATTGTAGGCACTGGTAGATCTCTCCTTGGCAGGGTGTTGCTTTCTGGATTCAGCAGAATCAGCAACTTGAGTCTTTGTACAGGGTCACAGCAGTACTGAAAATACCCCGCCCATCCTTGCTCCAGCACCGTTTGCTGAGGGGCTGCTCTCAGAAGACTCTGGGCTCTGTGTGTGTGGTCTGAAGGTCACTCTTTCTCGGGAAGAGGCTCTTCTTTCCTATCTGAATGAGAAGGGGAGGCTGTTGGCAGTTCAGCCTTGTAAGCAGTTTCCCTTGTCTTTTGTGCAGGCAATACTGATGAACTTGGTCTCTAAGTGAAGATTATTTATCTTGTTTTTAACCCTCTGCAGGAAAGGAACTCAGTTGTGTTTGTCCTGCAAAACCAGACATTCCTCCCGCCCCTCTTTTTATAAAATATTCCTCCTATCCTCCCATCTCCAGGAAAAGTCATTATCTCTGGACTGTTTCTTGAAACCCAATTGCCTTTATATTCTGGTCATAAGCAGAGCATTGTTCAAAGCACGAGTGAATCGTGGCTGCTTTTATCACAATGAGAGCCCATTATTGGCACTTTTCCCTTTTTACTGCTTCACTAGAGAAAGGCAGGCGAAAAATGGGACAGAAATCTAGGAAATGAAGGGTAATTTACAGTTCACAAAGGAGCAGTAAAAATTAATTAGCTGTCTGAGGATCCGTTCCGACCTGGGCTGTGGAGTTTGTGCCAGCTCCTTGCATTGCATAAACTGGCTCTGCTGTGCTAGGCTGCTGAGATCAGGCTTGTGCTATGAAATTAAGGCTCGTTGCTGAGGTAGAAGTCCTTCAGGGCATGCAAAATGTGTATGCACACCTAATTTGGTGTGCGAAAGAGACATGATGGTGCATACAACTCAGGTCATTACATGCTCAACTGGCTACTTAAGTTGTTCACTATTAGTTGTCACAGTAACTGCTCATGTAAATTACTGATGCAGTTATTCACATAATTTAGCACTGGGCTCCTTTGGAAATCCAGGCCTAATTCCTCCTCTTTTTCCAGGATGATGTCTGCAGAAATGAAACACACTTTACACACCATACCCATATGGTCCAAGTCCAAAAGGGGACAGAGCCCCAGAGGGATCAGAGAAGTGACAAGACACTGTCCCAGCTGGGCTCTGGGCCAGTTTGGTCCTGCTGTGGGATGCAGGAACTGAGCAACTCCAGCATCTTGCCAATCATGTTGCCAGCCCTCCAGTCAAGCCTGAGATCCCCACCTGGAGAAAGAACTTCACAAATCAGAAATGTCCTAATTTGGATCCTTTTTTGGTACATAATTTTCAAAACTGTAATTTCCATTTGAGAACTATTTGTCCTGATCCTGAGCGTCAGCTGAACTCTTTTTTTTTTTTTTCCCTGTAGTTTAATTTAGGCAGCAGATGCCATCAGAATGTTAATGCCTTCTTAATTCTCACCTACATGCTTTTATTCTTATTAATTTGTTATCTGGGGCTTTAATATTCTATTTTTTTCCTGCTTTGATCAGTTGAAATAATTTGATGGCAGCATTTCAACAGGGCTTGCACTGGGGAAGTGTGTAATGGTGCATCACCAATGTGTGTTGCTGTGTATCCTGCAGTGTGCTCAGCTGTTGTACTGCCAGAGCAGGAATCATGTGATGGTTTTAGGTGATTATAGATGAGGCCTTACTTATCCCTGCTGTGAACAACTAGAGAGGGAACAAGCTTTAAGGGCAGTTTCCCTGCTTCAGGATTTTGCCCGCTGCAATCAAGGGTTGGCAATCCAGGAGTGTGATCCCTGTGGAAGTGCAACTGAGCTTGCATCCAGCGTGCTTGGACGGCTGCCTGGCCACAGTGGCTGCTTTGAGTCAGCACCCTTAAACCACTGCTATGGGGAGGCCAAGGAGGTGTCCCCACAGCATTCCCTGTTCCCAGCTCAGGGGCTCAGGGATGGTGTTTCCTGTGTGAGAGCCATGGGGAGTGGGCAAGGATCATTCCCAGCTGGAGGATGGCACCTCCCAGAACCAAGGGGCAGAGAAGTGGAGGTAGGTGGGTTCTTTGGTGCTCTCCAGGCGATGCCAGATCCAACTGCACAGGAATGTCTCTGTCACTTGGGTGCAGGGAGGGAGCCGGTTTGGCTTCTGAGACAGATTTAGTGAATGTTACCTAGGAAAGGGTGTTCCAATCTGTCTAGAAGTAACAAAAATAAAGTTAAGGAGTGATAGAGAGAATGAACAGTTTTACTAATTTAATCAAAACACTTCTGAAAAGAAGAGGAAGGGAAGTGCCCAAATCCCAGACAGTTTCTCAGTCAGTGTGGTTCCCTCCCTCCTGGCAGCAGAGAGAGGGGAAGCCTCAGCAAACCTTACTGGCTGCTTTGGTGCAGCCTCAATAGGCAAAGAAGCCCTTTTGCCCAGTAGAGGTTGGGAACGACCCAAAATTTACCTACAATGGGGTAAATGAGTAAAGGGAGAAGGGAACTATTTGACCCTTTACCTTATGACAAAACTCTGCTCTTAAAGCACTCAGACGTGGGTTTGGGGTGGGCAGCAGGAAGGTTCTTTGATCACGACTGAAAGATACAGTGACGTTTTTCTAGAGAGACTGTTCCCATTGTGAGAGAAAAGACAGAAGAGAAGGAAAGGGATGAGGATGAATCAACATTTAACTGTGTGGCTTCTCAAGCCCAGTTTCTACAGCGTGTTCCCACATGCGCATGCTTAGTGCTCCCAATTGGCTTTTTCACGCCTTAACTCTTCAGTCTGTCCTAGCAAATCTAGATCTGTGGGTTTGCAAATACACCTTTTCCTAATGCCACTGCCTCAGTTTTGGGAGAAATGAATAAGGATGTGACTCTGTGTTCTTGTTATTGCTTGTTATTCGGGGAATGAAATATAGAATGATAGAATCGTAGAATGGTTTGGATTGGAAGGTACCTTATTGGAGCAGTCATCTTGTTCCAATCCTTGCCATGGGCAGGGACACCTTCCACTAGACCAGGTTGCTCCAAGCCCTGTCCAACCTGATCTTGGACACTTCCAGGGATGGAGCAGCCACAGCTTCTCTGGGCAGCCTGTGCCAAGGCTTCACATATGTCTTGGGTTTTCCCTTTTCTGGGAAAAGCATGGGACCAGGTTCCATTTTATCCCTACAATACCATTTGCAGATACCAGAGGGTCAGACCAAACATCTCTTCACTGAATATTACCTACGACATGAGGGGTGCAGGAAGTTTCCAAAATCACATGGTTGGCTTTTAAAAGGATTTTAAGGAAGTTTTTAAAGGTGATGTTTGTGTTCAAGTGAGCAGTGGCTGCTTTTGCACTCCCAGATATGTGTGAGCAGAGTCCCACTCCAGATGTGCCTTGACCGTTCTGAATAACTGGCTGCTCTGTGTGGAGTCTTACACTGGATCTGTGCTGCCAGCCAGGCAGATTCCAGCCAGTACCGTGTGCTTGGAAGTTCCGATGGAGTTTACTGGAAGTTCACTGGAGCACAGTGACTGCAGACCAGAGCTCACTCATGTCCAGGCAGCTTGAAGGGTGACTGAAATGGTAACAATCTTGTGAAGGAAAACCTCTGCCTTCAGACCAAAGGCTGCATAAGGCAGGCTTGGGTAACAGCTGTATCCAGCAGTTTGGTGGGAAAAATCTGAGCAGGGTGAAACTGTGGCTTTCATTTGGGCAGATGGAGTCCATCTGTTGATGGGATCAGGGATGGGACAGCATCCTCTGGAAAGCTGGGATTAAGATACACAAGTGGTGCATGCAAATTAGGCATCAGATTATGCACATGAGAAGCACAACGATCTTCTGGTATTTTGGTTGGCTTCCAGGTTCGGATTTGGAGTCCTTTATTTCTGGTGCATGAAGGCAGCAGCTGATGTGCTGAGCCTCAAAAGATGCCTCTGCCTGCAATGTCCGGATTCCAGCAGGACCCAAAGAAATGGCAGCACACACCCAGCTCAGGCTGTTCCCCTTCCCTCTGTACTCCTTCCACGGCACAGTGGATCCTTCTGCAAACCATTCCCAGCTTGGATAGAGGTGCCAAAGGACCTTGCGCAGGCTCTGCCCTGCCCATCACCCTGGCCAGGCAGGCCCATTAAGAGGTGACAGCTCTCTGGCTGCTGTGAGGTGCTGCATGACACATTGGGTATTGTGTGTAGGACTTGAAGAGGTCGGTGAGAGCTATCTGAGTCATTCATTACCCGCTGAAGTAGGTGAGTGACCGCTGTTGTCCTTATCCTTTTAGAGAAGGATGCTCAAGCACAAACAGGTCGGGATATTTAGTGAAAGTCCCGAAGGAGGAAGTATCACAGCTCAGAAATAGTGCTTGGTCCCATGCTCAGACAATTATTCTTCACTTGTTTCTCTCTGAAAATCATGTACTAGGCATTAGTGTTATTAAGGCTGGTCAGCTCATGCTGCATAAGCACCATAATGTGAATTTAGTCTTTTCTGCTGTTTTTTGGTAGTCCCTGAATCAATCCCGGTTCACCAAACAGCTCCCACTGTGTCTGCATGATGAGCTTCCTCTCTTGGTGTTCTGTGTGCTTGGTTCATTCACATGGGGGTTTTTTTTATGATTCTTGTTCAGAGGAACAAGTCTCTTTTTAAGAACAAAGAAACCCTAAGTATTTGCTGCTAGCATTCCCTGGGGCTGCATGGAAGGATTTGTTCTTTAGGCTTCCTGAATGGTTTCTTTGGTTTGCAGGACCTCTCACACCAGTCCTAAACAATGTTGTTATTTGTGTCATTATTGCATCCAGACACTGGCTTGCGCACCAGTGGTGCAGGTGCTGGACAAACACCAAGCAGCTGGGTGGTCCTTGTCCCAAGGAATTTAGGAGATCAAGGTTTGCAATGTGTTGCAAGTTGGATCTGTCTTCATCCTTCTGGCTCCAGTGCCTTGTGAGAGGTAAATAGTAGAAAGAACAGAGTGAGAAGGTCTGAGATGTGTGCCTGAGGTAATCCCAGGAAAATGGGGAATAGAGGAATTAATATACATACACTGGAAATATGTATAAATGAGGGATTTGAAGAGACCTTCTGTCTGTTTGGGAACAACTAGAATTCTTGATAAATAAGACTCAGCAATTCATGTGGCAACTAGGGTGGTCCTGATTTTTAACCAATAAAAGAATCAGCCTCTTGATCCCCGGCTTTTCTGCAGTATCTGTTTCTTTTTCTTCATCCTTTTCCCAGCCAAATCCTCCAATATACCCAGTAAAGCCTGTTCCTTTCCCAGCTGGCTGCATCTCAGCAGGCAGAATCTGTGGCCCTCTCCCATTTCAGGCCCGTTTGACCTTGCCTTGTAACCAGATGTTTCACTGGAGAACATACACTTGGGAGAGCCTGGGTTGCACTCAGCTGCCTCGGTCAAGCGGCTGTAAACAAAACCAGCCCAAGAAAAACAAACCTTTTCTAAACTGAGTTGGCCAAGGATGAGCTGAATTCAGAGATGCAGATGGCCATTAGCATGTTGATGAGGCTGCAGAGAGAAGCTCATCTGCCATCCCTGATCTTCCACCATGGGTTTCACTCAGATAAGGAATTATTTTTTTGGAGATTACAAATATTGTTCCCGTGATTTCCAGGAGTTTGGAGATACCTGACCCACTGACCCCTTCCAATGCCACCAAAGGTGCTTTGTACTGTCTGCAGCTGTCCATTCATTTGAGTGAGCTTTTGGCCAAGAGTATTTAGAAAGTGGTGGCTTGGTGGTCAGAAAGTCTCAGAAGAAGGACACACAAGAACACCATAGCAAAATGAGGCATTTAAGACATCCTTTCTTCTGAGAGGCATGTTGGGTTTATTTCCCTGGCTTTTTCAGACAGGTTCTCTGCAGAAATGGTTCTGTCTTCCTCACTTGATCAGGAGAAGATGTGAGGAATGTATTCAGGGGTTAAAGCTACAGCAGGAGTTTAGATTGTCAGAATGTCTTCTTTGGATTTGGGAAGTGGCCAACCCTTGGAACTCCCATTTTGCACAAGATACAGTGGGATGCTCATTAGCTGAGGTGTGGGGAGACCTTCACTTGCAAAGGGGCCTCTAGAACACCATGGGGTCCCCTCATCCTGTAGTGAGATGCAGTTTGGTTTGGACCTGGTGTTCAGATCTGAGAAGGCCTTTTTCCATTTGAGTTGTGTTTGGCCAGGTTAGAGAATGGAGGCAAGATTTGCCCCATCGTCTCTGAATGGAATCTGTTCCTGATCCATAGCCATTCTCCAGTGAAAGGGTGTATTAAGCAGAGTTGATATCTCTGGGAGAGGGATTGCTTTGCACATGGATCCCCGCTGTACCAGGGGATGGATGCCTGTGACTGAGCACTGTACACACAGAATTCTGTTGATATCCACATCAGTGATTTCTCCTCCACAAGGGTCAGGCTTGCCTGTCCCCAAACATATGCTACGACTCAGCAGACATCCACCACTGTGTTATTTATCCAATATTCAGTATTTTTTCAGAGGAAAATTTGCCATCTCCTTCGCCTATTTGTGTACTACTCCACTTTCTACAGCCAAGTACCAGCTTGCTATAGGAAATATCGAGGTTATGTGGCTACAACCCATGGACAGTTTCTCCTCTGATCCATCTCTGGCCCCATAAATCATTTTTAATAACCAGAGTGCTCTTAATGCACTTCTAAAGTGGGCTAGATCTGTTTAACCTAATCTGAGTATTAAAGCTGGTCACAGTGATATCTGAGCACCTGTGACTTCCTCAGACCAGCTAGAATTCAGGACTGAGAAGCCAGTGGCTTTTCCTGTCCATGCTATACTGACACATCCCTTATGATTGATGCCTTCCAGAAATGGCATTAGGGTCAGTTATGCCAAGGTAAGAAGTGATAAATGAGGCCACAGGGCAGATATTCCTTTCAGATTCCCAAATAAAAGGGTTTTCAAACTCTCCAGACCTTGGCTTCAGCATCTCAGGGAGCCATTCTTCTTTTGTAAGAAACTCTGGGGGTTGCATTGCTCAGCCAGCTGGGCACAAGGAGAGAGCTGGAAAGAGGAAGGGATCTGCTAACACTATTTTGCCCTCTGTGCTTAGATCGACACTTCGCTATGTTTCAAACATCCGCTTCATCATTCCTGCTGTCCAATATCCCACTATGGCCCCAGCAAGAGCTATTTTAATCCCTCATCATTCATCAGGAGGCCCCTTCCTGTTCCCTTTCTATCTGCTCCCACAAGCATGTGTGTGCATCTCTCCACTGAGAAATCCCCTGGGGTGGCTGTTGTCAGAAAGGTCACCCAGGGATATTCACAAACAGCAGGTGTAAAATTAACAACTGGTGCAATTCCAATCATCTGGCAGGAAGGAAAACATTGGACAATAGGTAGAGCCAGGGTAAAGTTTCCAGCTGAAGGCTCATTGCCTGATATAGGATGGCAGACTGGTGGGCTGGGAACTCTCCTAGGAATGTGAAACTGATAGGGTATTAGCAGCCCCCCTGCCCCTCCAACACAATTGTTTTCAGCTTGCTCAAAAATATTTGGAAATGTTACCAAGCGGGACGTGTGGGCGAGAAGGCATCCTCCAGCCAATCAGCCGGGGAGATTCCAGCCCTCCCCTTGAATTTCAAGCTTTTGTTTTCCCTGATGGAAGGGAAGGTGAATCCTCCATGATTCATTTAGGGATCTTAAAGCATTTTGGATGAGTTCCTGCAGCACACTAACAAGTGGTGCTCTCAAGGATTGCGGAAATTGCAGAGAGGTGGCGAGAGAGATCGGTGGATATATGATCAATACTGATTCTGACACCTTATCATTTTTGTTAGTGGAACTGATTTTAGCTGCATGAAACAATGGGAGTTTCACTCAGTAATGGCATCTGGATGGCACAAATCTTCTGGAGGCGTGAATGGAATGGTAGATCCTGTTAGACCTTGACTAATGTCAGCAACCAGAACGGTGGCTTGAGTTGAGGAGCACAGGAGTAAGATTTACTGTGCTGTGGATGTATCCAAGGAAAGTTGGCAGCACTGAACACAGGGAAGACAATGGGGAATGGCAAAGAAATTTGAGAGGTTTGGTTTAAACTGTGGTGAGCCGAGGTGTTCTGCAAGTGTTGAAGTGAGTGCTGTAGCCGTTCCCAGCATGGAGAGTTTGGATAGAGGTTTTACCTAACACATGGCCTTTCCTCTGCTGGAGTTCAGCATGGAGTTCTGGCCTATATGGAGTAAAAGTAAATTATGGGGTTGCTGCACCTCACAAGCTCATTGGTGCCTACAGCTCTGTGGCTTTTTTGGTCTCTTCTGCCACTCTTCTTCCCCACCCTCAAAGCTCTCAGTGTGACGCGACACCAGGAATCCTTTGGCAGAATGTTACCACACCAGCACTTGTAGGCTCCTGTTCAGCTCACACAGTGTCCATCCTCTGTGTAAAACGTTTGGTACAAGCTCTGTCCACCACAACACAATTAGTGCTGGAAAAGTTCTCTCACGGGTCTCCGAGCCTACATCGGGATCCCGTTGCACTCGCTTAGCTGGGATCGCGCACGTGGACTGTGCTGACAAAGGGTGCTGGGCTGAGAGGGGCCTGATAAGGCAGTGCAACCCAGACAATACGTTGTCAGCAGCGCTGCCATCGCCAGCGAGAGCAGGGGGAGGACTGAAATTCTCCCGTTCAATTGGGCGAATTTGATACCTTCTCGTTCTTGTGTCCTCGTGGCTCGGCCACTTGACATTTCTAAACATTCTCAAGCAAGTTCACTGGAAAACTATCCCATGTCAGGAGCTGGTGATGTCAAGGCTAATAACAGTCCTGGGGTCAAATCCTTCTGATCCTTCAGGCAAGGACCTCAAGATTTGGCTCCAAGTCAACAACAAGGTTTGTCACGTCAACGATGGCTTATTATGAATCCCAGCGCAAGCCTTTCCCAAACAAAGTGCTTTCGTTTGGTTTTCCATGCAGCAAAAGGTTAGCAGTTTCCAAAGGCAGGTTCTCACTTCTCTGTGCGGAGTGGAGAGCAAAACCAGTGAGCTTGGAACGGGCAACAGCACTTTGCCTTAAAGCAGGAGACGGTGGTAAATCATTATCTGGGCAATTCTCTTCCTGTCTGGAATGGTACAAGATGATTGTTTTCATCTCTGGAGGTACTGGGGCTTTTTTCTCTGTCCCCGTCCATCATGTGGATGTAACAATATCACTGGGCTGCCTTTGTTAATGTTACAATGGACCTCAGAAAGCCGAAGGAGCCATACTGGGAAATGCACGGCTGGATGTCGGGGAAGGAGATAGCAGGGATCATCGTACTGGCTCACACTCATGCTGCACTGAAAAAAGGAATTGTAAATTGACATTCCCTTGGCTATTACTTTATAATCCTGGCACTGTGTTGAGAATGATGCCACTGGAATGGTGTCCAAAATGATAATTATAACCACTTCCTATTTTTAATTTCCTCTTAATAAGGGACACAGTGGTCATCATCCTAACAATAATGATTCTGCTCTGCCCTTCCAGATGTCAGAGTATTATAAAGTGTGGATTAACAAACACTGATGTCTCTTTACAGACCTTTCTTGTGAACTGAAAACTTGGGTGCTCCCCAGCCGACACACATACCCCAGCAGGTACGAACGTGAGCACTATGGGAAATGCTGGACCTGCTTTGCTGTTGGCCTCATTTTGCAAGGGGGTATTTGAATCATGGAGAAATAAAGTGACTTGCTCCATGTCCCTTGGTGAGTCAGTGGCAAAGAACAGATTCAGCTGTTCACATCTCCCCATTTTTCTCTGTCAAATGGCCTTTTTTTGGCTGTATTTTAGGACACATTTGATATGAGGTTCCTAAATATGTAAGCTGGTGTTGAGAATTGCTGAGTCCTCACTAGTTGCCCTCCAGGCAATACACAAACAAGATATCCATGGGGAAAGCTGTCTTGTCTTGAATATCAGCAACCACTAATGGTTATTTCTCTTTATGGACTCATCTATGTTTTTGAGGTGGACTCCAGCTTTGCACACTCATCCAAGCTGATGCACACAGATTTAGCACAAGGCAATGAGCACAACAGATAGACCCAATTTCCTAAAGGTGACTATTTCTCAGCTATTTCCCTCCTAAAAACCTACCTGGTGATAAGAAGTGCTTTGGCTGGGAGGGTTTGAACTCTGGTCGTCAAAATTCTTAGCTAAGAGAAAACTGGTCCATGTGGTTGGCTGAGTGACCCTGTCATTCCAAAAAACTCCTGACTCCAGAGAGAATGGATTGCTCATTTTGCAAAGCACTTATCTCCTGCTGGCTTCTAGGAAGTTTATGTAGGATCTTTCTCCATTGAAGGTCAGATTTCATGCATCTCCTGAGGTCCTAGAACCAGGGTGCTTCTGAACGAGAAGCAGAAAGGAGAAGACTATCAGAGGTTAGGAACATCTGAGCAAAGCAGCCCTTTATGGCTCAGACAGCAATTCCAATTATCCAGCACTTAGGCATTGGGAAGATTCAGATAAGAGGTCTCAGATTTAGCTCCTTTCTTCTCTTTGTAAGTTAATGTACCACTTTTCTTCATTTTTTTTAAGCAGACAATCAAATCTGTAATAGCAAATTTCAAGTTAAAAGGAAAATATTGTCTCTGCAGAGAATGGAAAGAACCATTTTGGTTCTAGGGTGAGTTTTGTGATCCACCTGAAGCATGGGTAGCTGTCATTGCACACACATTAAACAGAAGCTGGTGAGCTTGTTGCAGAAGTGGCTGGATAGAATTCTATGAGTTTCTTTATAAAATTATTTGAGTGCACAATACATACCAAACTGAGTTGCTGTTATGCTTCAATCAGGCTATTTATACACTGTGACAGTGCAGGAACCTCCTTTTTGACTTCTGCCTTAAATTTGAAAAGAGTCAATTGAAAATTATGTAGTTCCTGCAATCCTCTGAAAACCTTCACAAAAGCTCTGCTCTGGAGCCCCATCCATTTCTTCTCCATTGCAAGGGGTCAGATTTCCCAAGAAAGAGGTGCCATCACCAAGCTGATAGGAGCTGTCTCCCTTCCTTCCCTGGAGTATTTGTAGAGGTCAGTCCCTCTCATCTCCTGACGGATTCCTCATGGGAGAGCTTCCCACTTTTCCATCTCTTCTCAGTGCACAGCTGTCCACAAACAGCTTCTCAGTCATCTGAATGCTTGTAGATCAGTAGCATACAGCAAAGCTCTATGGAGCATGTGCAACCTATACACTAATCCAACAGCACCATGTGAAGGCTCATATTTATTTTCTGGGATAGATAATCATCATCTTTTGAAGAGCTTCTTCCTGAACACCTTGCTTCTAGAAGGCCATCAGTCCAATCCAACTCTGATTCTACCAAGAGCTATGGTTCAGAACCCTGTTATCCTTCTGAGTGGTGCCCGTGTCTTTCTCTCCGCTTCTGGCTACTTCTGGTCACCTCGATATGTCAGCAAAATCTGCAGAGTCCTGGCAGCTGGTGTGAAGGTTAGACAGCAGCAAAACTCTGCTTCTCAGAGCCTTTTCTATCTATCAGAGCTGATGGAATCTCTCCCCTTGCTTGCCCTTTGCATTACACTATGGAGTGGACAGGAGCAATCCTCTGGATCTAACAATCTCCCTACCCTTCTTTTCCTGCACAAGTTAACTCCCAGCCCTTGCTGCTTCTGCTCCAGCCCCCTTCTGAGCGTGCTCTCATTAAGACCCCAGAGGGAGGAGGTGATGCTCTGAAATTGTCTTAATTGCTCTTGTTTATGCTGGTTACGATGGCAATAAGTTGCCATGCAGAGGAGGCTTTATTCAGATGTGCCGGTTCTCCATTGTTCCGTACTCTGAAGGATTGTCTGTAGGCAGCTCCAAGTCATTTACAACAATAGATTAATATGAAGATCAGTAATCCTGGGTGACTCACAGTCACACACATGCGATACCCGCCAATCGCTGTGACCTGCCACCGGATTTAAAGGAAAGGTTGAATGTTGCTGGCATGTTCTTGCAGGATGCTGAGGAGCTAATGCTTTGCACTTGCACAGCTTCTGCTCTCCAGGAGCTTCCCAAACATGAATGGAGGATGCTCTCTTTCTAGGGCAGGCAATGACTCTTATACTTGCTGGAAAGCAGGGAACTGGGTCAGAGTGTGTCTTTGGTCCACTGTAAGTTAACATGTGCCAAAGTTTAATCATGGGTCAGGAATCCTGAGTTTTAGTCCCTGATCTATCTTCCAGGCACTCTATCACCCAGGCCCTGAGGAGCATCTTTTGTGCATGTTGTGTGCTGCTTGTGCTGTGTCTCATTTATCACCCTCGGACAGCTTTGCCTCACAGGTTCCTCTCCAGACCTCTGCAGTTCCGTGTCTGGATCTTCATTTAGCAGAGACCCACTGGAGACAATGCTGAGACACCTCAGCAGTGGGTTTGTCCCTTCTGTCCCACTGTTCACACTTAGAGCCTGTGCTGGCCCCAATTGCACTGGATTGGGGGCACTTTGCTTTCCATTCTTACTTTCCTGGATAATCCCAGCCTGCATCCCATTCTACCTCACTGATCCATCCCTTGATTCAAGAGGTATGTGTGCCATCTTTTCCCCTAAATCCTTGTCTCAGGGATATATGACTCCTATATTCTGTCATTCACCCTGGACCCACCATTCTCCTTCCATGTGCCAGGCACTCCATACATCCCCTGTCTCCCTCATCCATCACTCTCCCTGCTGTCAGGGACACATCATTCCCCTATCTTTCCTTTCCCCCATGCTGGGTGAAACAGGAGATGCCCGCTCCTATTTTTTCCCTGTTTGGGAGATACATTATTTAACAGCAGGGAACACAGGCAGAGCTGTGAGGGAGGGTTGTGCTTGAAGGGATTAACAACTGTCATCAACCTGCTCTTGACTCTAAAGTCCATTACACAGCCGGGTCAAGCTGTTGAAACTCCTCACCAGATTCCTATTTGCTGCCTATTTTCAGTTCTTGGATGCTGACAACAGCCCCGTAATTTCCAGTGTCAGGTTTGGTTCTCCATGTTACCATATTGCATGAACTCCAGCAGACAGACAAGTGCAGAAATTCTTTCCAGCTGAGTGTGAAAAATTGCCTCGCTCAGTCCATAAGTAATGTGTCTCTTTGAGTTGGGCTTATTTTCCTCCCTGTATAAAACAGTGAGGTTTCTGCATAATTCTGTGCATTACAAAAACACCAGCTCTCAAGGGCTCCATGGTGGGCCAGGCCCCAAGTGTGTTACTGAGCAATTACTGAGTCTTCACCTGCCTCAAGCTGAATAAAACCTTGAGGGAGCAGCTCAGGACCTGACCCCTGCTTTTCAATATTCATACAAACAGGGGTGAGTTTTATTGGGTCAGCAAAGGGCTGATTCAGGATTGTGTCTTATGATACCAAAAGAAGGTGCCTGGAATGGACTAGGGAGACTTTTTTTCCATAAATATGTATTTCATGTAGAAATATAACTTATATAAGTGGTTAGAAGTTCTGTGTAATTAGTAAACCTCACTGGATTTCTCTTCCACAAACTTTTCCAGGTTCTTAAGTTTATATATATTTTTAGCCTTTTCAGCATCCTGTGGCAAGGAGTTCCTCAGCTTAACCATGTCTCCTTTCTTTTGAACCTGAGATCCCCCCATTCCTGGGAGGTTTTGAACCACCGACCTTTCACAGTGGTACACATTCACAAAGATCCGGAATTAGTCATATATTTAGCTTTAATTTGTTTTCTAATATCTCCATCCATTTGAATCCACCATCTGCTGTGAATCTGCCCTGCAGCGTAGTCACCATTCTGGAAGGAGAAACACAGAAGAACTTGAAACTCTTGGAGTGAAATAGTGCAAAGCACCTGCGTGAGGTAGCAGTGGTCACCTCTGAAACCGCTCCCTTGGAGTCACCACGTGTTGCCATCACTAGACGGTGACATCTCCCAAGCTTTGGAGCAGGCTTGGCTGCAGATCCAGAAGAGGGCAATGGTGACACATCCTCACCGAGGCTCTGAGCACCAAATCCACTGAGGACAGCCACTGCAGGAATGGAGCCAACAGCCAGACCACCGTGGCTAGTGGATCTGCCTGTTCCTGGCTGTTTTGTGGCAAGCAGATTGAAGTGGGAGGCAGCTTTCAGCTACTGTCTCAGGTCAGATGGGACTGTCAGTCAATCGTTAATTATGACTCTTCTTCTTACTAATTTCTCTAACTTCTATCACCATGGCAGCTAACTGCCGTGGAAAGACTCAGCCAGAAAAAGGAGAAGACAACCCAACTTTTCATAGCAAGGGAACAGGAACGAGCTACAGAGGAAGGGGGGTGGAGGAAGAGATCTGTAAATTGTTTTCCAGGAGAGTCTAACACAATGTTCTGAACCCTAAAATGGCTTTTGTTGGAAGGAACCTTGAAGATCATCCTGTTCCAACCTCCCTTCCATAGGCAGTGACACCTTCCACTAGACCAGTCTTCTCCAATCCCTGTCCAACCTGGCCTTGGACGCTTCCAGGGATGGGGCAGCCGCAGCTTCTCTGGGCAACCTGTGCCAGGGCCTCACCACCCTCACAGGGAAGAATTTCTTCCCAATATCCCATCTAACCCTGCTCTCTGGCAGTTTGAAGTAATTCCCTTCTTTTCCTATTATCACATCTGCTCTGCCCTGACCTGGTCAGCTGATCAGTTTTAATCTTTGGTGATGGCTGTGTGTCCAGAAAGGGCAAGAGGAGGAAAAATTTGACAGCACTTCAAGCTCTAATTAATTTTTAAACTTCCTTCCTTTCTGCTTATTTTGTAGCTTTTGTCCTGGTGCTGAATGTGTTCTTTTCCCCATGTGTCACTTCCAGAGGAGTACTGTGGAGATGAAATGCCAGTTGGTCATCACAGGGCATTTCACCTGTGGGGGCTGGATGGAAATTCACAGCCTGAGGCCATACAGGGCCCAGGGACAACTGGTGACTTCTGTCACTGCAGCAGCTCTCAGGAACACGGTGACACAGTGCCTGAGTACATCGGTAGCATGGGCAGAGCAGGTTGTGTGGAATCAATAAAACAACAGCCATTTTGTTGCTGTTTTGCAGCAACACCACACAGTTCTTGTTGAAATCACTGTCTGGCCCATTCAGCAACTTTCATTTCTGATTAAACTCTCCAGCCTGTGGGTATCTTCTCTCACACCTGTCTTACCATTTCCATTTACAAGGGCTTAATTTAGAAACCCATTGTACCTGGGCCTGCACAGACCAAGCTAATTTATTTTACATAATGCCTCAGCACTTTAGGGAAACAGACCTATGCTAAGTCCATCCTGGAGGGAAGGATGGACTTGTGCTTCAGGTTTTGGGTTAAGTTCCAGGAGAAGCAGACCCTGTTCTGACAGTGTTCACAGATCTCCCAAGACCTTTATCAAATCACTTATCCTGCTTTGAACCTAACCTTAGAGTCTGGAAAATAATCAATACAACACTTCCCTTAGCTCTAGTTTTAGGATAAACATAGTATTTAGATGGCATCAAAGTCCTTGTGTTCTGTGCTTTAGAAGTAGAATAAAAAGCTGATTTCTGTGCTGGGGGGACTTCAGTGTTTAAGTGCAAGACAAGGACAACAGGCAGGTGCAACTCTGCTGAGGAGGAATGAAACAAGGCAGAGCTGACAGGCAAATAGACCCTGGGCATTGCTGCTGTCAGCTTTTCCATCGGCATCTCATCAGGGACACGCAGGGAGAGAACGAATCACTCCGTGGGCGTTCACAGGAAGCGGCCCCCGAGCGCGAGGGAGTGGCACGGGACAAGGGCGGTTTGAGAATCCATGTGGGTGATCTTCCCAGCAAACCTGGGGGACAGGAGACTCCGTGATATGCCTGAAGGAGGCACAAACAGCCCCCGCCTCCTTGGCAGAGGACTCAGCTGGCAAGATCTGATGTTTTTGTTCACTTGAGGCTTTTGTTTGTTCACTAAATACCCCCGGACTTTGCTTTTCAAGTCTATTCCTTCTCTGTCGTTGTCACTGCCACAGCAACAGGTGAGTTGGAGAAGTTATACATGGGGAAGATGAGTTGCACTGAGGAAATTGCTCAAATCCTTTGCAGACCCCACTGGAGCCAGTGATCTGAAGACAGGTGCCCTCCACCCACAGAGCTGTGAGCATGGATGAACCATCCAGTAGCTATGTGCCCTCCAGAGCTCTCAAGTCAAGCTCTTCCCCACAAAATAGCAGTGGAGGAAGCTCCAGAAGTATTGCTTCTTTCTTTCAGTGCTGCCACACTCACTGACGTCCTCGCTGAGCCTCTTGCGGCAGCAGGCTGCTAATCAAAAACTCTGCTGCTGCTAATCAAAAACTCTTTGCTCGCCACTTTGGCATCATTCTGGGAAGCCAACAGAGTGCAGAGATGCTCAATTCCTCCCCCTCCACACACCTTCCATTGTCTTCAGGACTGACAGCTCTGATGTGGAGCAGTGATAAAAGCCAGCTGATGCTGTCAGGGCCTGGTACAATTGCACCGCAGGGAAAAAGGCGACTGGCTCTGACTCATCGTAGCCGCCTGGAGCTCAGGATGCCTCGCACACGTGCTGTCTCCTGGCACGGCTCATCACACAGCAGTGCACCTCTGGATGCTCCCCTCTGAGGCAGGATTGACCAGAGGACTTGAGACGGGCCAGGACTGGTGGCCAACTGGATGGCAAATCATCCTTTGAGATGCTAGAAAAACTCACAGGGATAAAAAAATACTTTTCTGTAGAATCATAGCATATCCTGAGTTGGGAGGGACCCACAAGGATCATCAGTCCAACTCCTGGCCCTGCACAGACACCCCAACAATCCCACCCTGTGCCTGGGAGCATTGTCCAAATGCTCCTGGAGCTCTGGCAGCCTTGGAGCTGTGACCATTCCCAGGGGAGCCTGGGCAGTGCCTGACCACCCTCTGGGGGAAGAACCTTTTCCTGATCTCCAGCCTAAGCCTCCCTGACACAGCTCCAGCCATTCCCTGGGTCCTGTCTCTGGTTGCAGAGAGCAGAGATTGGAGATGCCCTTGTGCTGCCCCTCCAGAGCTGCAGCCCCTGATGAGATCTAGCCTCTGCTGAAGCCTTTGGGTAAGGATCAATAAAGGTGGTTGTTTGGATGTTCCTCTGCTTGACCTGTGTTCAGGGGTGTTTAGCAAAGCATTTGTGCAACTCCTGAGTGGCAATCTATGAAATAACACCTCTCCTTCAGCCCTTCACATTCCCATCCTTATGGAATAGGCTGAGTTGCAGTTGAATTTCTGGAAGGCTCCAAAATGCAAGGGATCCAAACTTAAAAACACCTCAGGAGTGCCAAGACAAGCCAGGAAGGACATTCAAAGAGGGGAAATTGGGCTGTGATGTGAACTTCTAGGTGACCTTGAGTAAACTGGCTCTGTGCTGCCCATCCTGCCCAGGTCAGCAGCTGAAATTTCCATTACTGAAAGTAGAAATTCAGGGGTCATTTCTGTTTCATTTCTCACTTTTTCCCAAACATGACATTGAATGAGAGGCATTAGGAGTTCCTCCTATAAATAGGATCACCCCTGTCAAAGCTGGTTAAGTCATACCCAGTGTCAAGCCCATAAACAAGGTGCCTCTCATGCACTGTCTGGAGGGTGCAGAGGGGGTACAGGGAAGTTTGACAGCTCCCTGTTTGACCAGTTTGCACTGGGACATCAGCTGTTTTCAAGGCAACAAACATAATCATCCCCAGCTCCCATATGGAGGATTTGTGGAAGTGGTGCAGAGGCAGAGTAGTTGAGGACCGCTGCTCTCTGTTGTAGCAGAAGTGAAGCCTCCCAGCTCCCAACCTCACAGGTGCTGAGCCCTCCATGGCTGCTGTCACAGCTGGGGTTAAACACTCTGATTTCTTCTCTTCCTTCAAAGTCTTTCCCCAGTTCTATCCTAGAAATCTGGGATGACCTGGAAACCCTGCGCTTTCACTTGTCTGTTTCCCCTGGAGGGAGCTGCAGTTTCCTCTTCCTTTAGAGCTTCCCAGTTCTTCTTTAGCTCCAGGAGAAGCAGCACTTCCAGTGACATCCATGACAAAGAGGCTTTGCTACATGGGAAGTCAGCTGGGGCATGGCAGTGAAGCCGGAGACACAAAGCAAAGAAGCATCTTTGAAACAAGAGACTTGTAAGTGTCCCCCCGTGCCAGCTGCAGGGACATCTGGATGGAGCTGGCTTGGCAGAGCTGCAGGGTCACCAGGGTTGTTCATGGCCGTGGTGGCTCCAGAGAAAGCACCTCAGGATAGCGGGAGCTGATGGAGGTACCTGAGGCTCCTTCACTTTCCTCCTCCCCCATGGGAGCTTCTTTCCACCTCTTCACCAAACTTTGTGCTGCTCTGAGACTGGGGGATGCTCTGATGAAGTGATGCAAGTGAATATGTCTTAAAAAAAAGAAAAAAATTAAAAACACCCCAGATAATTTCCGTGGTCTCATTTCCCCATAGATCCACAAGCAGTTGCATCAGTACAGCTGAGGGGGTGGAAAACTGAAGTGGGGGCAGAAAGGAACAAAAACTTTCTAAGTCAGCTTTGAAAATGTTCAGTAACTATATGGAGACCTACAGCCTCTTGTCCCCTCCAGACGTGAAGAGCTGTCTGGTGCTCATGTGTGGAGACATAGCCAGGGAGCAGAGATGATTTGTTTGAAGCTGAACTGAGAGCAGCTTAGCAGGGGAGGAATCGCTACTTGTTCTGAGATAGGCTAATTATATTCTGTGTCCTTGGAAGCCAATCCTTCCCTACTCTGCTTGCATAATAGAGATCCTATAGCTTTGTACAGAAGCACCAGGGTTCCCTCCCATCTCCGCTGCACACAGCAGCCTGTCCCACTGCCAGTCTCCACCCCAGAAGGATCTGGATGTCAGTCCTGCATTCCCTGGAGGGCTGCTGAAACACTTTGGATTCCTGGGAGATGGAAACCCTTCTAAAAACGCAGGGTAGAGTTACTCTAATTCCTTGCTGTTGGGGATCAAGCTGAAGCCTGCTGCTTAATGGGGGATAAGTGGATGTAATGCAGTCAGTCAATAACTTTATGCACACACGCAGAGCCCTTTGGATTACTGATTTCCAAAAGGCAGAGTCTCCCTCACAAACCCTGCACCACACTGAGTCAGCCCTGAGCCTTTTGACTTTGTATTTCCTTCTTCACCTGCACTTTTATTCTTCCTCCCCTTATTCATTTTTTTCCCCACTTATTCATTTTTTCTCCCCCTGAGAAGTTTTCAGCTTGTCAAACGACTCTCCCTCTCCCTGTCTCTTTTCTCTTTGCCTTTTGCAGTGGGAGGAAAGGTAATAATAAAAGGAGCAGTTTTCAAATAAGAAGCCCCACGTGTTACCTGGGAACTGTCTCTCAGCATCCAAATACCTGCTGGGACAGAGAGTGGTGAGTCCCCGCTGCTGTTTTGTACCCACCAGACACTGTTTGTGTTTCGTCACATGTTCCTGTCAGGTCTGTCACTTGGTACAAGCAGGACTGACTGGGCCCTTGTAAAGCAGGATTTCCCTTTACACCTCCCTACTAAGCACTCCTCACTCCTTCCCTTCCTCCTCACAGGGAAAACTGCTGCTCTGGCTGCTGCCATGGTAGTTCCCAGGCTGGAGGAGCAGGTTTGAGAGTGTTTGTGCTCTTTGCCTCATTGCTCTGAAACTCTCCTCATCTTCAGGAGCCCTTTATCCCTGCCTTATGTCTCAGTGGGGAGGGAAGGCTGAGATGAAGGAGTCGCTGAACCTCTCTCTGTCTTCAGTCCCTGCTCAGCTTCAGGCTGAACCCTTCACAAGTCCAGCATTTTTTATGGCCTTACTGAACTGCTCCTAAAAGGAGAAATTTGCAGGAGAAGGAACTCCAGACCAGGAAATTCCTGTAAGACCAAAGGATCTGAAATGGCTCCCTTGGGCCCCACAGATGGGGAGGTAGAAGAGGGAATGGCCCACGCTGCTGCATTTATCCCAACCCTCTCTGGTCCTCCCCAGGCTCCCAGCTAAAAGGCTCATCTGACTTTTATGGGGCTGGAGAGACCAAGCAAACAAAGCCTCAGGGTTTAGTCAGCGCCAGTGGATACAGCACGTGCCTTTTCCTTCTCTCCCCTCCTTTCTTTCCTGCTGACAGCTTTCCCGAACTCATGTGGCGTCTGCTCGGCTCGGGAGCTTCTCCTCAGGAATGAGCCTCAGGACTGGGGCAGGAGAGCATTTCTTACCATCCTGAGTGGGGGCTGCTTTCTCTTTCACCTCCAGGACTTCTCAATACCTACTGGGCTCCAAGGAAGCTGAGAAAGGCAGGGAAAGAAGGGGAGGGGTGCTGGAAGTGTCTTGGAGCATGAAGATGCTCTGTTGGATGGAGAAGTGACTCAGGCATGAGCTTCCAGGTAGAAGGACATGGCACTTTCCCTCCCTGCTCTTTCCTGGAGCTCTGACTTACAGCCTCAGCCTGTTCCTTCCACACCACCAGTGCTGGGGGTCAGAGGAATTGAGAGACCTCGACTTGTGGTCCCCACACCCTCATCAGGGTCCCCTGAGCCGAGGGTCTGGCTTGGGTCACCACAAAGGTACAGCTGGAGCTGCAGCAGAAAAGCTCCTTTTCCTGCACACTGCTGGGTTTTGTTGACTGTAACAAACTTCTCCCTTTGCTGCTGGGACTGCTCTGGGGCAGGGAGTGAAGCATTGCTCATCCTGCTCATCCGTTCCTTACAGGAGTTTTGGGAATCTTTGTAAATAAGCCAAGAACATGAGAAAGAGAAATTCCTCCCGTTCCAGGCCCTGCCTGACACTGCACAGATCCTTTGTTCTTGGCTTCTTTCTCCCTCCCAAGGCCTCTGAGAAGTTCTTCCAACAGCGCAGCCCCCCTGCTCAGCCTCTTCCACCAATTAGCAGTTATCCATTAACTGACCAGGAATAATTCCATCAATTAGCCCATCTCTTGAGGATCTCTTTCCCCAGGTGCTGGCAGTGCCACTTAAGCACCAACAGGAAAGGAGCACTCAAGAGCTATAAATATAGACAGATGTTTGTATAGGACTTCTTTGTTCTTCAGAACTTTGTGGTACTCCTGGTTTCAGCTGGTCCACAGAGAGCTCAGGATCAGCCCTTATCCAGCTTATTCCTAGGAGTCCTGCATTCTGGGCTGTGCTTCCAGAGCAGAATCAGACCTTTCTGGCATCTGTTTCCTTGCTTTTATTTTGGAGGGATTGTGTGAGGATGCCCAGAAGGCTTTGAAGCCACCCATGGTATCCTGTGATCAGGCCAGGCATGATGGATCCAGGATGGTAAGAAATAGGCCGCATGTGTTGTGAAGGAGACTGTTCAGTAAAATAAATATCTTCAAAGGAGAAGGAAAGTAGCAGGAACGAGTAGAAGAAAGGATGTTTTCAACCCTTGAAGGGGAATCTGGAGAAAGAGAGGTCCTTTTTAAGGTGTAAAATGCTGTCAGTAGGAACACAGTATTGTTACTCCTTTGATGAGAGCAGTTAGCTGAAAATAGGAGGATGTGTGGGTTATCCCAGGTGGAGAAGAAAGTGGTGATGGAGTAGAGGGAGGTTCCTTTGAAGTTTTCTGATCCTACAAAGGAAGGACACACTCCTGCCCATCTCAACCCAGCAGGAATCAAGTATAGAATCCTAGAATGGCTTGGGTTGGAAGTGACCTTAAAGCTCATCTTGTTCCAACCCCTGCCATGAGCGGTGACACCTTCCACTAGATCAGGTTGCAGGGAATGTGACCATGCTCCGCCCCATCTCTTCTCTGGGCCATGTTCTCAGAGCCCTGCCCAGCTGAGTCTTGTTGCTGTCTCCCTTTTCCATGGTTTATTTCCCCCACACATGTACCCTGCTTTACATTTAAGACATCACCCAGAAAATTCTCTCAGCACTTTCCTGGGTGCATCCATGTGCTTTGTTTTTGCAGCATGTGAGGAGTGCACAGTGCTGCTGGTTTATCTCCTATCAACGCCTGTTCTAGTGCTAAAGGTGAGCCGTGGGGAGAAGATCAAGGCACAGGAGGAAAAGTGAAGGGAAGTGCATTAGCCAGGACAGCTTGGCATGTCTAGGAGCTCTTAAACTTTGTGATGCTCTTGCAGGGGAAATGGAAGATTGAAAATTAGGGATAGCCAAACCTAGCCTAACATGGAGGACAGTGAAGGGAAAAGGATGTGATACTCTACTGACATCTACTTTTTGCTGTGGTACCAGGGACTGAAAGCTGGAGGGCTCAGGCTGTGCAGCACCAGGTGGTCTGAGGGGAGCTGCTTCCATCAGCCAGGAAGGGGTGTGTGATTTGATGCAGAGCTTTTAGTGCCCAGATACCTTTTGAAATCTTCTCTGCCTTGTCCCTCCTCACATGGCTAGTTATTTCCTCATTCCATAAAGGAAATGCTAAAGAGAGACCTAAAATCCGGCGAGGGAGCTGCTGGCTCAGTGATGCCACGCTCGGTTCTGCTCAGGTAGCACAGTGGCTGCAAATTAATTACTGTTAACGATGCCACCTTCCTGCAGAGAACAGCAATTTCTGCAGCGGGCACAAGGCTTGGTCTTGGTGAGTGCCCAGCCTGCAAGGAGGCCTTCTGGCATCCCTGCACTGCCCATGAGCCCATCTGTTCCCAGTGGGAGCCACGGAGCCATCAGGCAGTGCCGGATGGAAGCTTGTTTTGACTCATGGGTCAGAGGCTGTGCAGAGAAGTCTCTCGTTCCCAGTCGTTTCTTTAATTGACACAGTGAAAGAAGCCACATCTTCCTGCCTGATTCTGACCAGGTCTGTAATTGAATTCAGCTCAACATCTCCGCTTCGGCCCCCCAGGGACCTGTCAATTAATGATGGATTTTTTTCTCGCCTCGGGAATTTCTCCTTGCTCCATTCTTTTTAGTTAATAGGATCCAGTGCTAAACCCGGTAGTAGTAGTAAATCTCCCACCCCCCATTTCCTACCTTTTCCAAAGGTGCCTCAAGAAGAAAAGGGCTTGGGCATGAAAAGAGACATGAGTGAACTTCAGGGACTGAAAACATGTGCAGCTTTCCTGTCTTTTGTTCATTCATCCTTCCTCTCGCTCCTCTCAGGTCTTTTGTTTCTCTTTGCCAAAACTGCTTGCACACACTTCACTCAGGATCTCATGAGACTGTTTTAGAAACTGCAAAGCTGAATTGGAGCCTTCTTTTTCCCTCCTTAGAGCACAATGTCTGTTTAACCTTTCTCCCTTGGCATCTGTCTCTCCCAGCAACCTATTTGCAACTCATGGTTGCAGAGGAATCCCAGTGCTGACTGGGTTTAAAATGGGGGTTGCTGGGGGCATGGGCAGGAGTATGTGATACACTATAGGCTACAATTTCAGGCTGGCTGCAAGAGGCAGTTATTCCATGGATCTGCCTTAGCCTTGTCTCTCCAAGCCCTGCCAAGATGTAGAGGTTTTTTCATTGCTCTTAGAAAGGCAAATTTGATTTGCATGTCAAAGAGAGAGAAAGGACAGGGATACTCAGTTCTCCAGCTTCTTTATCCTCTCCTAGTCCCTCTCCCCCTCCCCACACCTCCCCAGCCTTCCTTTTGGCATTCCGAATGCGTGATTGCTGCATTAACGCACCCAGTCACCATGGGAGAGATCTTGGGGTTTCTTAAGCTGTTGGATCCTGTTGAACATCCCCGTTAAACTTCGCCCTTGCTGCTGCGTGCGGGAGCTGCCCACGCAGACCAAAGTTCGGTCCCCAGCCCACCGGTTCTCCCCCACAGGAGCTGACGTACGAGGCTCTGCAGGAGGCGGTGAGGGAGGGAGGGTGTTTGGGAGAATGTGTCTCTGGAACAGTGACTGTTTGGTGAATGTGCACAGACAAGTGGGGTTGGTGGGTAACCAGGTGAGAGCACAGCATCCCCACTCTCAGGGAAAGCCCACTAATCCTGCTGCTCGTCCTCACCAGCTGGTGATGGGTGGGAGGAAGGAGTGGAGGGGGAAATCCCTCCCTGACCCTCCCCTTGGGTGGACCTCTTGGTGCCGCTTTTTGTGTGTGGGAAGGGTTGAGGTTGCCCAGGCTTTATAGGAGATCTGTGTCTGTTAGGCTTGAGGCCTGCCTGAAGAACTAGAAGGCAGAGAGCTTTTTCCCCTCCTTCCCATCACTGTGATTCTTTCCCAGTTTTCAGAAGCTTTTCTGGTTTGTTGTTGGGCTTTCTTCTTTTTGTTCTTGAAGGTTTTTTTCTCACGTGTGGGTCAGATCTATGCCACACTTCTCTGTGGGGATCCACATTCACTGCCTGGATCTTCTGGAGTGGGAGAACAAGGAAGATGCTCGTACACAGCTGGGAAGAGTGTATGAACCTCAGGATGTTGCTTCCATCCACCTGCTCCTGAGACCATCAGGACAGTACCTTCACGTAGTGCTGCAGTTGGTTACAGCAAGAACTCACAGGACAATTCAGCTCTGCAGAGATACCAGTGCCTGCCATGACTGGCCAGAGGAACAGAATCACAGAGTGGCTTGGATTGGAAGGGACCTTAAAGTTCATCTCATTCCAACCATTTTCTGCCATGGATAGGGACACCTTCCATCAGATCAGTTGCTCCAAGCCCCATCCAATACCTTTGTCTCTATGTGCTGAGACCCTCTTTTAACTCACAACAACAGTCCTGCAGGCAGGGACAGTCATTCCACCATGTGCTTGTGTCCTGCCTCCACCAGCTGTGAGGAGGAGATCCTCGTTGTTAGGGTGTGCTGAGACATCACTGGGATCACTGGCTTAGGGACATTTAAGCCTTTGTTTTCTATTCACAGTATCTCACTTTCCCAGGCCTGGCAGAGAGCAGGGAAGAGTCATCTGCAGCCTGAGCTGAGATCAGTGGGAGCAGGGCTGTTGTCATCCTGCTCGTGTACAGGGCTGTTCTCACGCCCCATTTCCTTTGTGGACAGACAGAAGAATTATCAGGAGCTTGCACCTGCTTCCAGCTGAGGAGAGGAAACACTTCTGGAGGGAGCAGATGATGGTGGTGGTATCTCAGGAATCCAGGAAGGACAGAGCTCTGTTGGGCTCAGCATAGTAGAGGCTGATACTGTGAGCTTGTGGTCAGGGTGGTTGGAAAAATCATTGCTGTGTGCAGGAGAGGACTCGGAATTAAAGTCATCACCCTGATGGTTTGTAAAACTCAGCTGCTGGTGCGAGTGAGAGCTGCCCCAGGCCACAGAGGACACGTTCCCCAGCCCATGGGTCAGTGAGGACTGTACCTTCCCTGCTTGCCCTCCCTGTGCCTCGCTGCTCACAGGTTGGCTGCCCCATCACCCTCCTGGCTGCCTTTTGGCATGGCTGAGGCTCTCTGCTCCATCCCACAGCAGTGGTTTAGTCCTGAGGACACCTAGTTCTGTCCTGACTGTGTCCCAAAGGCCCTGGAGATCCAAAGATGTCCAGGCAACTAAACTGCATGGCCTGAGGGAAGGGAGGGCAAATACATCCGAGTTAAGGAGTAATCATGTTAATGTGGTGCAATAATGAGGAAATTGGAATAAAGGACTTCATCGGAGATGTAAAGTGAATTCGTGGCAGGCTGGAAGTCTCCTGATGAGTGTTCTCCCCTGAGTTTTCTACCCTTTTGTGAAGCCAGGACATGCTGTTTTGAAACAGTACATTAACTCAGCACTAAGAGGCTTCCAAGAGGTGGGAGGGGAGGAGGGAGCCAGGAGATGGGAAGGAAGGAGCCAGGAGATGGGAAGGAAGGAGCCAGGAGATGAAGGGAAGCACTAAAGACAGCGACACTGAGAGATGCAGCTCAGAGCTCATCTGGGATCTGAACTCCCCTGTGACTTTGGGCAAGACCAGAAGCCTGGACACCCCAGCACAACAAGATGTTGACTCAGTTCTGGACACAAGCCCAGCCCTTCCCTAACACCAGCATGCCCTTAGAGGCACCTTCCCACATGAGGAGATGGACAACAGCACCACCAGGTCCCCTCCGGCACAGGGCATGCAGCAGCTCCACTTACCTTTCTGTAATAAGGTTAAATCACTGCCTCATTCGAGCCCTCAAATTAAGTCACCACCTTGGTGGATCGATAGCATTTTCCGTGATGCACTTGTGACACTAAGCCGGGAGATGGATTGATGCTGGGAGGCTGGAGTGCTGCAGGGGAACGGAGTCAGACCCAGCACTGGGCAGGGTTTGTTTTCAGAGGGAAAAAGGGCAAATTTCCATGGAGAGCAGCAGCAGGCAGCAGAGGCAGGAGGTGTGGGGGAGTGGGGGCACGAGGACAGTGCCCATGTCTCCTGGCACCTTGTGAGGCTTGGTGCTGGTTCCCAGTTTAGACTTTCAGGGCTGTTACAGGGAGATGATCCTTGTCTGTGAGAAGCCTGTGACAGAAATTGTTTCCTCCAGGTGCGTCTGTGGGATTTCGGTCTGAAATTGACTGTTCTTCCCACTCCCCCATTCCCCTTCCCTCTGAGCAAGGTCTGGGAGAGGAAAGGCTGAAGGAGCAGCTCCCATGGGGTGGTTGCAGTGACATGAGGGTGCCTGGGGTTGCCCAGTTCCATGCTGACCCCTCTGCACAGGAGGCACAGCCTTGCTGCCCCAGCAGCCACATCACACAGGCTCCTTGTCCCCACTGTCCCCAGGAACTGCCACCATCCACTGTCTGGGATGGGACCAAAAGGACCCTCCAGCTGCCTTGAGCCTTCTGGAAAGATCTTAACTGGTGTCTCTCAGTGGCTCATCTGGGGACTGGATCCAAGCAAGGAGTCCCTGGGGCTGAGTGTGAGGTGAGTTGGGGCAGTTTGGGATCCCAGGTGCCAGATGGCTTTTCTCTGAGCTCCAGCCAGACCAGGAAAATCTGTGGCCAAAGTGAATCCTGGCAGTCCCAAATTCCAGCCCTGGGATGTTTGTACTTCTGCCAGCTCCCCACACATGGAGGTTTAGAAGGGACCTCTCTGGCCTTTCCAGTGGTGAGGACCAGAGACCACCCATCTCATCCCACCCACCTGCCGCACTCCAGGTGTCAGGGTTAAGGTCACTCTAGCCCCTATCTCCCTCACCCAGTGCCTTTCCCACCTTCCTCACCCCCCCTGCCCCCCAGGACCACTAAGCCCACGATCCCCCAGTGCTGGGTGCTTGTTCAGCTGGCCGGAGGAGCAGGCAGGGCAGCTGGTGTGTGGTCAGAGCAGGGACTACAACCCCTTCTTCCTGCTGCTGCAGCTGGACACCACAGGGCTGGGTGATGGGGAGGGGAATGGGACCAGTCTGCTGCATGAACTGGGTGAATTTAACCCTTCCATGGCAAGCTTGGCTCTCTTGAATAGCTCTGTGAAAAATCAGAACCTTCTGTAGAGCCAGCCCTTCCCAGCCCCCTCTGTGGGAGCAGGGGGGAGATTCAGAAGAGCAATCAAAGCCCTAAAACCATTCCTCACCCTCCAAACCCAAACACCTCTTGCCTGCAGGGTGCCCACATTGCTGCCAAACCAGAACTCCTGGGTGCTGGCTGTATTTCCTTCCTAAATCTGTAACAGCACAATTTATTCAATATATTTGGCATTTTAAAAAATACAATTCCTCCTGTTAATCTCTCTACAGACATGCCCAGAGGTGACCTGGAGGCTGCCACAGCCTCATACTCAGGCAGAGGTGGAGGAGTGGGTTCCAGGCAGAGGCTGCTGCCCACCCCAAGGCGTGAGGGGTGAGTGGGTGCCTCGGAATAAAACACAAAAGCAACAGGAGGAGGGCAAAGCTGATAAAAATGCCCAGAGCAGCTGTGGCAATGTGGGCAATGCGGTGACACCGCAATTGGCTGTCACTTATTTTGAGGCTTAGCATCGCTGGCTTGTTTAAGAAACCTTCTTTTTCTGTCCCAAGAGCCCTCTTTGGAGCTGAGGCATTTGTGCAACCCTAAAGTCTCTGACCTGCTTCCCATAGGGATGCCAGAGAAAGTCCAGGGAGCAGGACAGACCTCCTGTGAGGAATGGGGCTTGCTGGCCATTTGGGCTGAAAAGGTCTGATTTAAATGTGAGAGGAAGGAAGAGACTTTTCTGTGTCTCTGGCTCATACAGGGAGCAGTTCATGAGTTGATCCCCACCCTTGGGAGCTCATCCCTGGCCTGGAGAGCAGGGAGAGGAGAGGGCACAGCTCATGTGGGTGCTGCCAGGGCAGTGGGGCTGTCTCTGTGCAGGCAGAGAGCTGAGGTCTTTGTTCATCCCTGCTACGAAGCAAGAGAAAAACACTCCTGCCGAGTGCATCCAGAAATAACCCAGGCCTCCAGCAGCCAAAAAGCTTCCAAGGGGGAATTTTTAAGTGCTGGGAATTTGGCATCTCAGCCTGTGCTTGGGGCTCCTCTGCTGTTATTATGACCCAGGCAGGGAAAGGCAGACCCTGAACACAGCCCTGCTCCTGAGGTCCAGGAACCCTCATCTCAACAGGGAACAGTTCACTTCTGAGTTGCCCCAGGACCCTCTCGAGCTCTTCTTTTCACCCCAGTCTTTTCCAGCAGCACCATCACAGCTCCTGCCTTAAAAGGACACTGGTGATGGACACTTTCCATGTGGGATGTGCTTCAGAGGTCGTGGTGCCCCAAAATCCCTCAAGAGCCCCTCACTTCACTGCATCCCTGAGATGAGGCCTCCTTGCAGGGACAGCCCTGCTGCTGGTGTGGCCAGGATTTGGGAATCTGGAAGGCGAACGTAATAAGGATAAGAGCTCTCACTGCCTGAAGAAGAGAGGAGCTGGGGGCATTTAAAAACAGGCCTTCCCTGTCTCTGGAAAGGACAGCAGATTCCTGCACTATCCATATGGGATTTGAGTCACATTGTGAAGAGAACGATCCCTTCCGTGACACATGTCAGAGGCTGCAGGGAAGATAATGTTGCTTCCTTGCTCTGGCCCCACTGTTTGTTCACCCACAGGGATATCCTGGCCAGCTTTTCCATGTGTCAGCATCTCCTCAGCACCCCAGAGCAAGGGCATTGCGCGGCAGATGCTCCACAGAGGGACAGAGACCTTGTTACAGAGCAGCAGCTCTGCTCCAGCTCCTGGGGCAGCTCAGGGCTGCTCCATCCCTTCCTTTGGGGCTGTAACCCAGCACACTGCTCAGCTTCCAGCATCCACAGGCAGGCTGCAACTTCTGGAAACCTCCTGTGCCCCTGATCTGATCTTGCATACCCAAACTGCCCCTCTGGGGCAGGACACCGACAGGGGATGACCTGAGTGGTCTGGGCACACGCAGGAGGTCGCTGAAGACACGTCGGCTTTGCAGAGCAGATCCCGTGATGGATACAGGACCATGTGTTTATTTTAAGTTTTACAGGGGGCATTTTCCCTTGCCAGGAGTTGGAGAATAGAGGGCCTGGGTACCATCTGCCCAGGGGACTGGTGAATCATCCTATTTTCCAGTTAACAGCACTTGTTTGCTTTGGGAGATCTCCAAGTTAAGGGGGAAGAAAAAGAAAACCCAACCCATGGATCTTTTCCCACACAATAAGAAAAATGCCTTGTTTTCTTTTTTTTTTTTTTTTTTTCTTTTTTTTCCCAAAAGCCAGTGTCAACTCTGCTTTTACTTAGCAGTGGGCTGGATAAAAATAGACAGTGAAGTCATGACGCCTTCAGAAGAGCCAGGTATGGCCTGGGGAGAGGGGGTGAGAGGAGACAGGCTCTGGGGACAGGGACAAAATCCAGCATGGTGCAGGTAGGCTGGGTCTGTCCCAGGAGAGCTGCTGGTCAACCCAGAGTCTTGTGATTTCCCTGGCACTTTGCTGGGAGAGGCAGGAGCCTCTTTGGTGGATGCTCCAGAGTTCAAGCTGCCGCAGATGGGGCTGTAGCCCAGAGAACACCAGGAGATCAGCTCTGTGCAAAGCTGAGGCATTTGGAGTTGGAGGCACTCTGGGAAGCAAGGGGAAGCAGCGGGGAATGGAAGCCAAGGGGTTGTGCTCCTGCTTTCTCCAGGACCATATTGCTGTTGCCTCCTCTCTTAGTTTTCTGCTCAGATCTGGTTTTTCCTCCTGTTTGATCCACTTGCCAGGCTGAGAGCATGCTGGGCTCCTTGGAAGGAGTGTGTCTGGGAGAGACTTTGATGTCTCCTGCTCAGGGCAGGGGCCCTGGAAGCCACTTGGACACCTGGAGCACGAGGAGATGCAGCTGGTGCCCATATTTTGGTTCTGCTGGCGGGGGGCTCCTGTGGCAAAGCCTTCCTGGGGCTGCTTATGCAGAACTGGGGCATGTCCTGAGCTTGGCCAGGCTCAGGGCTGGGGTGGCTTCAAGTAAAGATCCTGTGGGGCAGAGTCTCTGGTATTTCTGCACCACAGGAAAAATCAGGGATGTGAGGGCAACTTTCCAGCCACACGAATGGATGTGAAAGCCCAGGACATACCACAGAAATGCTGAGTCCCTCTGCAGGCCTGGTTTGTCTCAGGTGTGTCTTGGTTGAGTGCTGAAGAAGACCCCAAACTGCTGCCCGTGGTGTTCCCTCTGTCACCACAGAGCCCCAGTGCTGTCCTGCCAAAGCCACTGCCCCAGCTTTGTACCCTTCCAACCAAGCACCTGCTTAGGTCACGACTGAAATGAATTTGGCTGGCCTCAGCACGCCCTTCCACAGGTATTTCTGCACGTGCTTGGAAGCACCATGGAAGCTGCAAGGAGATGCCAGTTTTACATAGCAAAAGGCTGCTGCCCAGCAGGAACACTGGGCCCTGCCAGGAAGGAGCAGGAGAGCTGGAGCTTCAGGCTTTACATTTTCAGGATATAAGGTGAGGGGGGTATTTTGTCCTTCTTCCTAAACAAATTCAAACTTTCAAGGAAAAAAGTGATTCCTGTGGAAATTTTAGCCTCGCCCACAAGGAAGGAACATTCTATCAACAAGAAAATTCACATGGTGGGGAAAAAAACTTGTCCTTTGCTCTTCCACCTACTCCTGAGCCATGGTTTCTCTGCAGCAGGAGGCTGGAGAGGCGCGAGGGGAATATCTGCATTTCTCTGGGATCAGTCACTGGAACCAGCATTATCACTGGAACAATGGGCTCAGCCCGGGCCAGCCGTGCCAGGGCGGCCCCGCTGCAGCGCTCCCACGTTTATTTTTGTCCGGGCCTGGAGCGGGGGTGGTGGAGATCAGGTGACGATGCCCGAGGAGCGCTTGGCATCGCCTGTCCTGCCACCGTGTGTGCACATGTCCCTGTGAGCAGGCAGGGATGAGGGAGCGGGCCTGGGCAGGCAGGGTGGCTGCCCCTCCTTACAGGATCCTTTCTCTTGGATGAGCCTGCCCTGGAGACCCCAGTGGGAGAAGGGATGCTCTCTCAGAGTGGGAACCACTCATGCTCCCATTGACCTGGCTTACAGCTTTGCAGTCCAGTCTGGGCAATCCAATCCAGTGGCTGTGCTTTGGTACCGGAATTAGGAAACCAGTTTCTGATAGAATTGGGTTGTGGGCATACAGGAGGTGACCAAGGAGACAAAGAAAGCACTGTGGTGGAGCCAGGGAAGCCCAGCTTCCCAAGAACCAGTGCAATGTTTCCATCTCTGAGCTTGACTCTTTTTCCGTATGGTTTCCATACTGGGTGGTGTTTGAGCAGTACCAGAGACCCCAGTTCATTCCTGGTGCCCCTGTGTTGTTCCAGAAGAGCAGTCAGCCTGGGGGATGTGGCTGAGATAACCTTTGAGTTGGTAATTTGGCAAGGTAGTCAAATCTGCCAACGTCCTTGGCAACACAGGAACACCTTCCCGACAAGAATCCATCCCAGCTCCATTCCCAGCCTCAGCAGAGGTGAGTGTGGCTTTGCCAGCAGGTTCACCCCTTGCTTTCTCCATCACCTGAAAACAATTTGCAGCACTGGAGAGTTTTATTTCCCAAGGGGCTGAGAAAAGAGAGGAGCCTAGAGTTAATAAGAGTCTGGGAAGTGTATGGGAGCAGCCATGACTGGAGGAAGCTCACAGGCTTCTGTGCTGGACAGGGAGCAGGACTGGGCTCTGGGGACACGGGGATGCAAAGGGATGGGGTCTGTTCAGAGAGTGGCACTGTGGGAACACAGGAACAGGGCATTAATTTCTCAGGTATGGGATGAGGAAAGGAACCAGGGTGCTGTGCCCCAGCTGGGGGTGCAGGTATGTGTGGCATCACATGTGTGGTCACTGTTCAGAGGCCTGAGCGACACCACATGAGTGGCCCAGAGCCCTGTGCTGGGACTTAACACACAAATCCAGCCTGACCTCAGAGGGAGCCAAGTGCTCTGTGGCAGAGGCTGGGGCTGTCCCTGATCCCAGGAATGTTCCAGCTGTGGTCTGGGAGCCACACATTGCGAACATCCCCCTCCATAGGTCAGGCCATCCTGCAAAGAATCCCTTTTTATATAAATCCCAGCACATGATGCAAGAGTGGAAGGAGCCTACCCTGCCCCAGCAGGTCATTTCAGGCTTGGCTGAGCTTCTTTCCTCTTAAGGGGATGTTTGCCAGCATCTCGGAAATGGCACTGGTGGGATCTGCAGCCCAGGCACAGCACTGTCAGTCGAGGACCTGCTCTCTGCAGCTTGGAGCAGCAAATCCCTCTTGCAGCAGGAGGATAAGGATGGATGTGGGAGCATATGGAAATCTATGGAACCCCTCTGGCAACAGATGCATTGAGCCTAACTCAGCTTCCAAGGGTCTGACCCTGTTGGTGCCTCCCAGCTGTGTCTCCCTGGATCCCTGTGTCTGGACATCTCTGATGTTGAGATCAAAGAGCCTGGGTTCATCCACAGGGCTGGAAGGGATGCATCCCGGTGGAAGGGATGCAGGCACAAAGCACCACCTTCATCTGCACTCTCAGCACAACCCTTACCTTGCTGTGTGGACAAAGGACACACACACACACACACAGAGGAGTAAAGCTGTAGATATCACCTCTCCATTCTCCTGGTGGGGGAGGACTTTCCAGACTGCTCTGCTGGGTGATATTCTGCAGACATTTAGCCAACAGGAGCTAAATCCTGCTGGGATTTGTAGCGAGGTCTGATGCATGCCCCACTCGCTGGACTGTCGCAGTCAAGGCAATGTGTCTTTCTGGGCTGATTAGGGAAAGTGTCAGGGACCTCGCAGCCACGACTGACAGGCCAGGGCTTCTCGTCTCAGTCTGCTGTGTTCCACTAATTGCAGCTCTCCCTAATTAAAAATCAGTGATGTGGCTTTGGCAGCTGCAAGTCAGGTCCCCCGTGCAAGCCCAGAGCAGAGGCTGGGAGGTGGGGAAGCATCCCTGGAGCCTGGTACATTCCCTGCCATGGTCGGGTGCTGCAGAGGAGCCAGACATCCAGGAGAGTCCTCCAGAGGAAGAATAAAATCAGAGCCCACCTTGCCAGAGATGTGGGGCAGTTGAAGGTGTCCTGGTCCCTGAGCTGTTGTTGAGCTGGAGTGAAATGCTCTGTGCCAGCAACAAAGTCCCTTTCCAGTAACCACATGGCACTGGGAGCTGGGGCCCTGCAGCGGAGGTAGCAAATCCCAGGATGCTCTGCTGAGCTGGCAACACTCTGCCTCTCCCATGGGACAGGAAGGGCCAACTTGCTGCCAGGCACTTAAAATCAGACAAAATAAAAGCTGGATGATCTATAGAAGTGCAGTTTCCTGTTGGCTTGTTGGTTGCTGATCTATCAGCTCTTTCTCCTTCCTTATTTCCCCGTGAGGAAATAAGTTTTGTTCCAGGTGTGTCTTCCCACGGGATAATAATCTGTCCAAGCAAACTCACCCTGAGTGAAGGCAGGAGGAGCATCCAGTCACCAGCACAAATGTACAATGTCAGTGACTCCGGGATGATTTCATTAACGAGTTCTTGCGCTCTCACCACATCAATACAAACTCACAGACACCAGTGAATGTTCCAATCCCCTGCCATGAGCACGCACTCCTTCCACTAGACCAGGCCGCTCCAAGCCCCATCCAACCTGGCCTTTTCATACCCATACATGCCCTGTTTGGAAATCCATGGGTGAAGGGGCTGTCTATCTGTCCAGTTGTCAGATAATGGCAGGATAGGTGATGCTTTTGTTACCCAGAGAAGCTGCAGGTGGGAATAGAGACATCAGCTCATATCGCCTTAGAGACTGCTAGAGTGAGTTCTTGGGAGAGGGATCGTGGTTTGGGAGAGGGTGAACTGCATGGCAGTCACTTCAAGGGGACAGAACAGGGAGGATCTAGGTGAGGCAGCACACTGATCTCTCTGCTGGGCATGGGCATCTTCCACGTGTTGGTGAGCAGACTTTGGAGAGTGCTGGAAGTCTTCAGTGTGGTTGTCTACAAGAGAAGTGGAGAGGGACATTGGACATGGGCCTGGAGCAACAGGACAAGGAGGAATGGCTGCAAACTGAAAATGGGCAGGGTTGGTTGGGATATTGGGAAGAAATTCTTGACCGTGAGGCCCTGGACCAGAGAAGCTGTGGCTGCCCCATCCCTGGAAGTGTCCCAGGCCAGGTTGGATGGGGCTTGGAGCAACCTGGAATTGTGGAAGGTGTCTTTGCTCATGTCAGGGGGGTTGGAACTGGATGAGCTTTAAGGTCCCTTCCAACCCAAATCTCTCTAGGGAAACAGGGAGGCTCGTGTCCAGCTCCTCTCTCTGGCCCGCAGCCAGGGACGACTTGCAGATGGAAAGCTCGTGGCTGGGGCTGGCTGCTCCGGATGGGCTAATAATACCCCTGGGAGAAGGTCAGGTGGGCAGCAGCAGGGGCAGCTCCCATTACAGGCTGTCACACATCATCCTCAGCTGCCAGAGCCTCCAGAAAATTTTGGGATGTCTTGGAGGAGAGCTGGCACTGCCACCCCTCCTCCACTGGTGGATTTCCAAGGATGGCAGCAGGTGGCTGCCAGTGGTTATCTGCACCATGGCATGGAGAATATAACCCCAGCACCATTCCCTGCCCTGCATCCCCTGGGTCACCACATCCTGCCCTGCTTCCCCATCCCAGCAGGACCTGGCTGCTACCAGGCAGGCCACCGTGCTGTCCCACAGCCACAAATGTCCCAGCAGAGAGGGTTTTTTCTTGCTGAAAAGCTGCTTAGCAGCTTATGAAAACAATAAAAGTAGTATTATCTTCAGTGGTGAGGCAGATGGTTTGGATGATTGGTTTGACTTTTAAGCTGGATTTGAGCTACGGATATTCTGATTTTTAACAATTTTTGGCTGGTCAGATTCTGGCGGCGTAATCCCCAGATTCCCACTCCCACAAATCCAGTCCTCTCTGCGCTGGGGGCTGTGGGATGGAGACCTGCCCTGGGAGGGGCCCTCAGAGGCCTGCGTGTGAGGGAGCATCCAGACCCCCACCACCTGTGCTGGCAGCCACCAACCCTGCCACCACCACCACGGCCACCACCAGCCCTCCACATGCCGGGTGCCACCGCAGCCTTGTCCCTCTGACCTTGGGGGGACAGTGCCCCTCTCTGCTCCCGTCCCGCGTGGGCGGCTCTGCAAATCCACTGCTGGCAGGAGCCCAGGCCTGAGCTTCTCCACGCAACATTGTCTTTTGCAGAGGGATTTATCTAGTTTTTCTCCTAATTATCAGGAGCTGTGGACTTCCTGCCACCATCTGAGGGCAGGTACCAGCCCTCAGTGCTCCTTCTCCCAACGGAACCTGCTCCTGCTGTCACCCCCGCACCCGGTGTCAGTGTGGAGCTGTTGTGTGGAGCGCTCAAGAGATGACATCCTGTTCACCAGGACATGGCCAGGGGCCTTCTCCATCCCTCCTGCAGCAGGGACCCTCAGCCACCCCAGGATCCCTGCAGGGATAAGGGATCTGCCTTGCTCCAGGGCCCCCAGGCAGCCTCTGAGGCTTCTTGGAGTTGCCTGTAGCCGTGGGTTTGGCCTGATGCAAAGCAAAGAAAGGATTTGGGGATGAAATCCATGCCCATGGGGTTGGACAAGGCTCCTCTGAGGGCAGTTCCAGACAAATAAAAGCCATTTCTGGGGCTCATGCAGCTGAGGGACATGCAGCAGGGTCTCAGCTAATGAATTACCTGCCCCAGACCCTGCAGCTGCCCCACCTGAGAAGAGCCATCACATCGAGAACATCCTGTGTATTAGAATGGTTTTTATTTAGCAAATCTCCAGAGCATTAAAATAAAACTCCCATAAAACAAGGGTCATCTTTGTGTGTACACTGAAACTGTAAATGGAGAAAAAGAGGAGGACTTCTACAGAGGTCAAAGGTCACCCCAAACATCCCTTAAAGAGAAACATCATCAGTTTTCTGCTCCCACTGTGAGCTCCAGTGCTGGTCAGCAGTCACCAGCAAAGCAGAGGAGAGGGAGGGAAGGAGGGATGGGGATGAAGGGTGTGGGAAGACTTTACACAGCTTGGTTCAGTCCTGCAACCAAAACACTTCCCTGCTGCACCCGAATCATGAAACACCAGGGGAAAAAAAAAAACCTTGTAAAACAGCAGGGGTGATTTTGGGTCTGTTTGTGAGAGGCAGCTGGACCAGGAAAGGGCGGGCTGTGGGGCCCGGCGGGTCCCGGGGAGGCGACAGCAGCGATGGCGACGGGACCGCGCGGTGGCTGCGAGCTTGGTGCCCGATCCCCAGCAGCCTTTCCCCTGCCGGCTCCCGCGGGGCCTGGCAAAGCACTGTCAGAGCTGCCAGGCTTATCTTTAGCTCTGTTCCCTCCCTCGCCCCCGCGCCCACCTCCTCGCCGCGCTCCGCGTCCCGGCCCCCGCCAAAACACGCGTTATATAAGCGCTCGCAGAACCATCTGGGGCTGAGTCAGCCACGAACCCAAACGGACAGCAAGCCCCCGAGGCGGGGATGCCGACCCACGGATAACGGGATTTGGGGACCATCCCCCCCCGCTAGTGCCACCCCTGAGTGTCCGGCACCCCCACCCAGACCCCATGAACAGGGAGCCTGGAAGGGAACAGCGAGGAACGCCCCAGCCTGGGGGATGGGAGTGATGCTTGGGGTCGTCAGTCAAAGAGGGGAAGGCTTAATTACATACTAAGGAGGAATTTCCAAAATAAATGTGCCAGCTGCAGGGGAAGAGGAGAGGGAGTGTCGACTGGCTGGGGAAGGGGTGCTGATCTGTCAGCTTGCACACATCTCTTCCCTCTCCATCCTGATACCCCACGGGAAACACTTATCACTTCTTCCCTTAAATCAGCACCACCAAGCCCAGTTTGATTCCAAATTTATTCATTTGGGGTTTCTCCCCAAAGCCCGGGGTCAGGACAGGAGATGTCCTTCACCTCCTTCTTCAAAACCACCGTTTTTCCCTGTGAGCAGCATCTCAGGAGCGTTTGTGACCTGAACTTTGCAGTGTTGTGCTGATTCACAATGGCTTGTCACAAAAACTGCCTAAAAGTGACAGAAAAAGGGACGCTGACTCATGTGTTTGCCTTCCCCGAGCGAGGAAAAATGTGAAAGGTGAACAAAGTACTTAACGGGTGATAATTACATTCTGCGCTGAAAAAAATCAATCCATATTAATAACCCAGAGTGTTGTTGCTAATAGAGGCATTTTACAATTAAAAAAATTAAAGTATTTGAGGTTTTTAACCTTGACAGTGACCTGTTAACAAGAAGTGTAAGGAAACCCCTAATTTTGTCCCACTCACAATTATAAATCTGTTAAGGAGAAACTCCAGCCGCCGCCTTCCTGGACTCCCTGCAGGATGCTGGAGGCTGGTTCCCTGGCAGGATCCTGTTTTTCGGTGGGATGAAACCTGGTGTGGGATGGGGTAGAAGAGCTGGCCCCTCTGGGAGAGCTCTTGGTATTGCCTTTATGGAGGGGGAGAAAGGAGTTGGAGAGGGTCCACCTTAATGTAGGATGAAAAAGCAAATTGCCAGCAGGAGAGCAGAGATGCTGCTCCGTTACTATGGTTACCCCCAGAGACAACCCAGCATGCCTGGGTATCGCCCTGCAGTACCCAGAGCATTCCTGGGTATCACCCTGAGGTACCCGAACTGCTCCCGGCCGCCTGGAATGGCACTGGGGCAACTCGGGTGGGCAAGGGACCAAATTTGGAGGGGTTTGTAGGGTCTGAGGCTCTTGGAGCAGCCTGGAGAGAGGATGAATCCAGGCTGGGTGGAGAAGCAGCATCTCCAGTGCGGCCATGGCAAAGTTCCTGCCTTCATCCTCTGAGATGAGATCCTGGTGGGAAGCCAGAGTTCCCAGCCCCTCTGCCCACTCTCTAGCTCTGGGCCCACCCAGTGGGTTTGAGCCAAACCCATCCAAGCTGATGAAAGGACACCCTGCTTTTGGGGAGGCCAAAAACCTCTACAAGGGTACAGCGAGATGCTCTGATCCCCTGAATCCGAAGGGAAAGAGGCAGGAGGACAGTCAGTGAAGGTTGGTGCAATGCTGAGTTCAGGGAGGGTTTTAGCCCTTAAAGAAAGACATCTTGAATATTAAAAGTGGAGGTTGCCAGCTAAGAAACAGCCCCAATCCCATTCTGCTGGCTCCCATCCCTGCTGAAAACTTCCCAGCCAGACCTGTGAGGTGTAAGCAAGGTCATTCCCCTCAGAACCACCTGCTGCCTTCCGATCCCTGCTGCTCCAACCCCTTAGTTCAGCTCTCGAAGATGAGGATGGTTGGACTGGAAATAAAGCAAGGACCAAACACCCCGGCAGCACATCTCCCGTGGTGCCAGCATCAGCTCGGCTCCCTGGGGATTTCTGTACAAGCAGCCACTGAGGGAGGAATTCTGGAGGCAGTGGGAACCATCCCCAGGGAGCTGCCGGCTCCTGAATCATTAAATGCTTCCACAAATGAAGCGCTGGGGTTTGTAGTGCAAACGGCTGTGTGAGGAGTCACTGCCGCATGGCAAAGCAAACCCTGAGAGTGGAGGCACGGGAGCCGTGGGAAGCTGCTGCACGGGCCCATGCATGTCCCCAGGAGAGACGCTGGCAGGGCCCTGCCAGAGCATCCCCCGCCTCCTCCCTGGCATTTTCCTTCCCGAGATCCAGCCCATGTTTTGGAGTAGAATTTTTCCCATCTCCTCTCCTGCCTGCCTGTAACAGGCCATTACCATCCCCAAGAACCCCGACTCCTCTCCTCAGCAAGAGAAAAGCTTCCAGAAAAGCATCTGGTCCAGATTTAAAGGCATTAAGAGACAGAGATTGGTGGCTTGTTCTAATAGCTAATCATTATTAAAAGATCGCTCCTTATTTCCAAGATAGATTTGTCTGGCTTCAGCTTCCAGGAAGAGGTGGTTATTATGGCTTTCCCTTCTAGATTAAGTTACCTCCTTGTACCAGTGTATCCTCCCTGTGACAAATGCTGTAATCAAGTCACCTCTCAGTCTCCCCCTTTGCTAAATTACATGGGCTTTGCTCTTAAATCTTGCTTAGCCCCAGCCCTCTCTGTGGTGATTAGAGCGAGTGGCTGGCAGGGATTTTTTTTTAATGAGTAAAAAACTTCCTTATGGTGAAAGGGAGGGAGCCGATGGGACCCAACAGACCATTAGCGGTGGGTGGAAATTATCAGCCGCCAGTCACCTGAACTGGATTCAGCCCTGTGCCCAGCCTGAGGAATGATGATGGATAATTTCCCTGGGTTATCTCGGTACACGAGCCCCGTTCCCTGAGGCAGCCAGGTGTGAAAGCCAGGAGGAAAATCCAGGACGGCAAATCCAGGGGCTCTGTGTCCACCAGGCCATTAACCTCTCTGTAAATAGCATCTCACACACTGTCTCCGCTTTCCTTCAGCCGTGACGTGCCATTAAAGCCATTTAAACTGTCACTTGGACATGGCACGATGTCCCCTGAGGTCCCCACAGGAAGCAATGCCCGTAGGAAATAGAACCTCACAGAGCCCAAGGGGACCGAGGTCACTCTGGGGAGATTTGTTGGGTCAGTCTTGGATGACTGGGCTCGTTCTGCCTGGGCTCCAAACGCATTTTCCCATCTCTGGGCTCCCTGCATGGCTGAGCCGCTGCGCTCCGGTCCCATGGGCAGAGCCCATCAGGGCAGGGCACTGGAGCGAGTGGTACACAGGGAGGGGCTGTGTTTGGGGGGACTCTGCAGAGCCCCCCATGATTCTGAGGATTCTTGCAGCCAGGGGGGAAATTACCCTGCCAAGAAAAATTCAGGTGTGTGTTTTCTGCTCCTGCCTAGAGGCAGCAGGATGGATATTTGCTGAAAGGCTCTTAAAAATAATCTGTTTGTCCTGCTGGCCCCAGTCTTGCTCAAAGTTTGCTCCGCATAATCCTGTATGTGTGACAACTGACAGACTTGGAAACACGTTGGAAGTTGGCTACAGGCAGACACTTCACTATGATCTTTAAAATATACAGCATGACGCGAGATATTTTAAATAGATCAAAATACATTTATTACATATTTATATTATTTTCTCTAGTCTATTTATATCTTTTGGAGACTCTTATATATATAATATATATAATATATTTAAAATAACATAAAATTGGCCAGTTTTGTCATCTGAAATACATTTTACAAATATATATATACATTGTCACATATATCTCAAATATATGTGCAATGAGACAGAGAAACACCAGAGGTGGAAAAGGTACAGATACTTCATTGCATCCCTCAGCTTCTCTACCACCATTGCCCCGGTGAACAGACTCAGCGTTTTCACCCCTGGGAAACCAGTGCTCCCAGTTGCCAACCTGCCCGTGTGAACTGGTGCCGGATCTCGATCCCCAAACCCACGGGGGGCCAAGCCTGGGGGAGCACTGGGGCGTGTTTGGGGGGGAGATGGAGGGGGGCAGCAGGACAGATGTGCACAGCTGGTGGGCGAGGGGATGGGCAGCGTCGGGTCAGGCACTGTCCCATGTCCTGTCCCTGCTCGCGATGCATCTGGATCCTGCCCTGTGCCTGCCCCCCACGGCAGCATTCCTGAACTGGGGGGTGGGAGAGCAGGATGGGGTCGGAGTGCCGGACACAGCTGCCACACTCACTTCAGTGTGCAAGAAATGGGAGGGGGGGACACACATGGGACTCGTTTGGTTGTCAGCACGAGAGGAAAGGAAAGAGCAGGAGGGTTTAAAAATAAACGTATTTGTTCCGCCTTATTAAAGATAGAAAAGGTGGCTCTGAAATCATCTCCTACAAAAGGTTTGAAGGTCAAGCAGGCACCGAATCGCGAAAGGTTGAGTGCTAAGTGATTGTCCCAGCCCTGAAAGACAAAGTGCACTAAATTCGGGGATGAGAAGCTAAGGCTCGTCCCGATGACCCCCGGCCCCGGGCACGGCCCCCGGCCAAGTGAGGACCCTCCGTCTGCCAGGGCACAGAATGCTTTTCCCGGAGGTGGATTTGGGGCGCAGGGATGCGGCTGCTTTCTGCTCTCACTGGGGTGTTTTTTGGGGTGAAGCCAAGTGGGAGCAGCAGCAGGTCCAGCCCCCGAGCCCCGGCTGGGGAGGCTGCTGCTGCCGGAGGCTGCCCCGAGCCCCGGCCCAGGGCAGTCCCTGCGGGATGCTGGCCAAGAGGATTAGCGGCTCTCTCCTTTCTCGGACTCCTGCCATCCTTCAAGGATCAAGTGTAACGCCGGAGTGAACTCCAGGGACGGAGCTGGCTTGCTCGAGGAAATGGCCGGCGGCTGGTATTTTGGGGGGGGGGACGGGGATATTTCGCCTTGCTCGTCTCCAAGCCTCTTCTCACAGGGACTCCGCTCCACAAAAACCCACACCCCCAGAGCATCCCTGTGCCTTCCCAGCCCCCTAAGGAAACCCAAGTGCTGAACTTGGGCTTTTTCCACCCTTTTTTTTTTTTTTTTCTTTTTTACCCCTTTCTTTGACAGTTGATGGGATTTAAGCTATGGCTGGGCAGCCTTCCCGATGCTCCCTGGTGGTAGGAAAAAAGACCAGTAGCTCTGAGCACTCACAGGGAGGCAAAAATCATATTTATACACTATGTACCGGCATGGTCCAGCGTCAGGACTAGGACTATACAGTAGATATAGGACATCTCACCAGAGCTAGACCCTCACTAGCAGGGTTTGGGGCAAAGGTGTGTCAACAGGGGCCAGGAAAGGTCTGAAATCCCCTCACCGTGCCAGCCACTGGCGCTCCCTGTCCCAGTTCACATCCTCCTACACAGCAGTTTAAAAATACATCTGTATATATTATTCTATTCTCCCAGGTAACACTGTACAATCATAGAAGTTTCTTTAAAAGCAATAATTTACTTAAAGACATCTCTATTTCTCTTTAGTTTTTATACAAATATTTACTGTGATATATATATATATATTTATAAAGAAGTTAACCCTCTGAGGACTCTACAGCAGCAAGATGTGCACCTTTTATTTTTTTTTAATAATTATTATTTATTCAAAAGAACCTAAAACCACTTAAAAGCATTTGTTTTAAAAAAATAAATAAGTAGTGCTCACACAAAATCTCTCTGCCCCCCCTCCTTCCTTCCCACCCCCCAGATGCTGTGGTGCAAAAAGCAGGGGGTAAAAGCATCCCCCCAGGAGCAAAGGGATTGGTGATGGGATGGCATCCACCTTTGCTGCCTTAGAAACATAAATGTCATGGCTGGAGCTCAATGGCACATCCCTACATGTCCCCACTTTCGGGGACAACGCATTTGGGGCACTCAGTGCTGAAAAGGTGCCTCCCAGTGCTGCCCCTGGAGAAGGTTTTCTCCCAGTGGTTTTTATTGGAAGCCAAAAACAGAGCAGCCCCTTGGTGGGCACTGTGGGGTCATGGTGACAGACACTGGTGGGAAGAAACTCTGCAGGGATGATGTCCCAGTCCCCAACACAGTGCTCCGTGGCATGGGGCAGTGGGATGCTCGGGGCAGCCGCTCCCCAGAGCCCTTGGCAAGAAGAAGATGGGGATGGGGACACGAGACAAATCCTGCTTCTGCCATCTATGTTTGGACATGCCACAGCAAGTCCTGACCCCAGAACACGGCTTCCCTGGTATGAGCTGTGGGGGGAAAAAGCACCGGGAGCCCATCACAGCAGAAATGCTGTGGAGGACCCCGCTGTTGAGCCACTCTCCCCAAGGGCTCCATGCCCAGGGTCAGATGTGGGATGCCCATGGATACAAAGCCTTTCCCATGGCCACAGGGAGCAGGGAGCCAGATTTTGGCTCCCAGAGCACCAACGAACAGCACGACCAGATGAAGAGACCCACAAACCTGCACCTTCCTGACTCCTTCCCTCTGTGGGGAGCAGGGCAGGAGCAGAGGCTTCCCACGCATGGGGGGCTTTGCCTTGTGCCGGAGCTAAAGCTAAACCAGGTTGTCACCAAGGCCAGCCTGAAAGGCAGTGGATGATGGGATGTGGGTGCTGCAGAGCAAAAGGGGCATCACCCAGAGGGGGGGATGCAGGACGGGGCTGTGGAGAAGGGCTGGGACACGGGATGAGTTCGCATCTCTAAGGCACAATCCACCTTGAGGCTGGGACACAGGGATGGGCTGAAGCACAAGATGGGGTGATTTTCTCAACTGGCATCTGTTGTTTTGGGGAAAACATCTGTCTCTGAAGCAGGACTCTCTGGTGGGTTGGGAATTCATAAAGCCCAGCCTGGCACAGACACAGCTCCAGTACTAGAAGAAGTGCAGCCCAACAAGATGACTTTCACATTGATTTCCACGTTTGAAAATATTCTTCAAGGAAGAAAAATACCAAATTGGTTGGAAAAGTGGGGAAACACCCAATTTTGAGAGCTCTCCACTCTCATTTTTGTGCTTTTCACTGTTTTGTCCCAGTTATGGTGAACCTTAGGAATTCCCCATCAGAGATGTTGGGGGAGACCCAACACTTCAGCAGCTGATGCTCCAGACCCCATTTCCACCCAGAAACCCAACATTTCCAGAAATTGGCTAATTACCATGTTTACAGTGCTTTTTTCTGTCACAGTCCTGCTTATCCTTATTACCTCCTTTGCCAATGATTCCACTACTTTTACTGCCACTGACCTCCAGTCACTTACATCTGTTTTCTGCCTATGAAGCCATGCCAGTGGTAAAAAACCACCCCAAAATTGGATGCAATCTTAACTTTTAGCTCTTGCATCTACCCAACAAGTCATCCCCTCAAAGGACCCGGTGGCTTCTTCATTCCCTTGTTCATTTTTAAAAAATACTGAATGACTTCTTTCAGATTTAATATTATTATTATTATTGTTATAATAATAATTATTATTATTATTTTAGTAAACAGTCTCCCAAACGGTGCGGTGAAAAAATTAAAAACCCTCTCACCTCCCTCCCCTTTTTTTTTCCCAAATTAAAAAGAAGTACGTTAATGTTGCATGTTATTTCAAGTGTTGTTCTTGTGCAGCTGAACCAGACTGCCTGCCGAAGGAGCAATTGTTTTGTTGTTGCTGCTCAGTTAAAAAATAAAAGGAAAAAAAAAAGAAAGAGAGAGAGAGAGAGAGTAAGATTTGTTTCCTGATATTTCCTCTTTTTGGATCTCGCAGTGCTCGGCTCCAGGAAAACACTGGCGTTTTCCCCGTGGGGAGAGAAAAGCCCCACGGGGCCGCGCGGGGTGAGCGCCTGCCTGCACCCCACGGACCCTCCTCTTCTCATCCTTCCTTCTGTCCATCCATCCATCCATCCATCCGTCCATCCATCCCCCAGAGCCGTGGGCCCTGCCATGGGCGCCAGGCACAGGGGACGCGCCGTGGCCTGCCACCGTCCCCTCCTGCAGACCGCTCAGTGGTTATTGCGATGAAACTGAAAACTATGAACGATACTAATTTCTCAAGCATTCCTATGGCACTTGCATTGTTCTGCATAATTTGAGCGGGTTGTAGGGGAAGAGATTAGAGGAGGAAAAAAAATACCCTTGGAAAAGTCAACGGAAGGACCAAGAGTCATATTTCCGACTCCCTCCTGTACGACCGCTGATCCAACGCTATTGTGGCTTGAAGCCTGTCGAACTCGTGCCTGTTGTCCGGGCTGAGGTCCTCCAGACCCCGGCTGTCATCATCTTCCTCTTCCTCGTCGCGGCTCATGAAGGCCAGCTCGTTCTCGTAGCAGAAGGAGTTGGTGCTGGGCAGCAGGAATTTGTTCTCCACCAAGTCCTTGGCGCTGCAACGGGGGGTGGACGGCACCTCGTAGGTTTTGTGGAAGTGGGAATAGTCTACTTTGTACTGGTTTTTCTCCTCGAACAAGACGGGCTCGAAGCGGTGGCCCCACAGGATTTCACTGGCCAGGTAGGAGCTCCGAGCTTGCGTCGTCATGGCTGTGGCCTCTACCATGCCCTCCAGGATGACGACGATCTCAAAGTCATCTGTCTCCAAGTCCTGGCGGCTTATCCCGAACAAGGGGCTGTCTTCGTTGATTTCGTGGAGAATGGTGATGGGAGACACCAAGAAAATACGGTCCAAGCCTTTATCAAACCCCACGTCAATGTCTATTTGGTCGAGTGGGATGTACTCCCCTTCCTCTGTGATCCTGGGCTTAATTAGCTGAGCTCGTACGTGGGCTTCTACTATGTGGCTTTTCCGTAGGTTCCCAACTCTCCACATCAGGCAGAGTTTTCCATCTCTCATCGCCACTACTGCATTATGGCTGAAAAGTAATGTCTGGGCCCGTTTTTTGGGCCTGGCCATTTTTGCCATTATTGCACCAATCATGAAAGAGTCGATTATACAGCCCACGATGGACTGAACCACCACCATGAAGACGGCGAGCGGACACTCCTCGGTCACGCAGCGGAAGCCATACCCAATCGTCGTTTGGGTCTCAATGGAGAACAGAAAAGCAGCCACAAAGCCATTGACCTGCAGAACGCAAGGCTTGAAAGTATCGTCTCCACCCGGGTTTTCTAGGTCTCCATGAATGAGTGCAATTAGCCAGAAAATCAGCCCAAACAATAACCAGGACACCAGAAATGCCAGGGAAAAGAGCAAGAGCATATACCTCCAGCGGATGTCAACGCACGTGGTGAACATGTCTGCAATGTATCTCTGTGGCTTGTCGTCCATGTTGGTGAACTCCACGTTGCACTGACCATTCTTCTTTACAAACCTGTTCCTGCATTTCCTCCTGGTGTGGATTTTCCCATTGCCAAAGCCGTTGATACCTGGCATGGTGGTCAACCTCAGCCCGTCTTCCTCGGAGGACACGATGCTGTAAGGGTTGACTCTGCCTGTAGTCATCCCTGAGCCAAGCCCACAGTGAAGGTGAAGGGTCTTGCGACTCCCAATGTCCCCCTGACCCACCCCTGCCCACCCCCCAAATTCTGCTGCGGTGGAAGAGAAGTCCCAAATTTCCACGTCTTGGCTGCCACGTCACCACACGGATCCTGTGAGAGGCTCTGCAATGAGAAAACAAAGACAGGGCTGTTACCTCTCACGGCACAGGGACCCAAGGGGCTGCTTGGCCAGTGGTTCTCATGGGCTGCATGTTGACTGACAACCCCTTACACTGTTCTAATTCTCCCTTCCTTTGCTGGGCTGCTCCCAAAAAATACACAGGTGGAAGGGAGAAGGTGTTAGAGTTTGTTCTTTCATGGTAGAAAGTGAGTGAACAAATCTTATTGCATTTGTGGGACACTCAACAACTCCAGCAGATGAAAAACCTGGAGTTTCTCCACTTCACTTTTCCCACGAGCTCTGCCACCAGAGAGGAAAGTGGAGAGGCCGAGCTGTTCTCCTTGGGACACAGATATCAATAAAGGTACTCCTGGAAGCGGCTCCATCAGTTCACATTGCCTGTGCCAGATGGATCAACGCCCAGCCCAGCGCCGACCTTGGAGCACCAGCTCTTCTGGGCTCGAGGGAAAGCACAGGGAGATGTGGATTTAACCTCTGTCCCCCTGCCCGGGGATGGGAGAGGACACAGCCAACGTGCAGCCGGCTGGAGAAGGTCCCGGGAAGGCATTTGCTCAGGGCAGATGTCCTGAGGAGCAACTTTCCCAACGTATCCATTGGGACATGGAGCCATCCATGGTCACAGATGGGTTTAGCTGGCCAAGTCTCATGAAGGAGCAACTGCCACTGGGGAATGGGGAGCTGTTTTGGTCCCTTCTGGAAGGCTCAGCTGCAGGGTCAAGGACCTACACTCAGCTTTGCTTGAGAGAGAGGTGACATGGACATGGGAGAAGTGGCCCAGGCCTGGTGGGCTCCCTGGTGGAGGTGAGCGTGTGGTAGGGGAACCTAGTGACAGCCTGCCAGGCTGCTGGACCCTCCAGCCTCTCATGGGGCTGCATTAGGGAGTGGACAGGATCGTGGAGAAGCCATGTGTCACATTCCAAGCACCTCAAAGAGATGGCACCACAGGAACTCTCCACACACCACTCCCTGCCACAGGTCACTCTATTATTTAGCGACATGGGACGTGCCACTGAGGGTGGAACTGCCTTGCTGGCACTGAAACCTGCACAGTGCAACAACGTGGTGGGGGAGCGGGTGCAGAGCCCCCCGTGACACCCCAGCTCATGCCTGGAGCTCAGCGAAGCCGCCGGGCTGGACGTGCTGTGCCGGATCCGCTGGCCCGATCAATGCGGTCCATTCCAATCGACCAATGGATTGCAATCAGCTCCAGTGCCCGGGGACACGCTGGGACAAACACACCCTTTCCATTACACAGTGTCCAGGGCCAGCCAGCGCCAGCACCAGGGAGCATTGCCAGGCACAACCTGCCTGGGGCTGCATCATCCCAGCTCGCAATGATACCCTGGACTGCCGTTTACTGAAATGCTCCCTAAATCCAGCCTGAGAATCCAGAAACGCTCCAGAAGCCCTGCACCACAAGCAGGAGCACTAAAGCCTGCCCAAACCTCCCAGGTGCTGGACACAGACCTATGTGGGCCACCACCCTGCACTAAACAACACATTTCCCCCTGCTGCAATCCAGGCACAAGCATTTTTTATCCCCAAAGTTGATTATTTGAGAGCAACAGTTATTTTTTGGCATCTCAGCAGACCAAGGGATTGCTCATACACAGAATGAGATCCTCTCCCTCCTTGGGGCCACAGGGGAGAATAAAATAGGCACAAACAGTTAATATTAAGAGCAAATATTTACAATCTTACAGTCCCTGGAAGTCAAACAGGACCGAAGTGGCCTTGCAGAGCTGATCTGTCAGGCCAGCTGCCCAGCACCAACCTGGTCTCCCACCCTGAGACTTCCTCCTCTTCATCCTGGGTGCATCCATTAACATTTCTCCTTTTTAAAAATGAGATCTGAGCATTTTGGGCCAGAAAATGCTGCCCCTCTATCACTCCTCTGGCTCACCCCAGGGCAATGCACCAAATGCTTTTGCCACAGGAGGAATTTAGAGTCGGGTTTTTTAATTAATTCTAGATGCATTTGAGAAGTGAACAAAATGCAATGAGCCCCCAGTGACCTGTGAGAGGATTAGCTGGGGTCTGGATTAACTGTGCTGGAGGGGGAGCTGTGCCCGGGTGACTGCAGAGGCAGCTGTGCTGCTCTCACCTGGGGTGGTGTTTCCAGGGACCCTCAGGCTCCCTGTCACCATCACTGCTCCCCCCTGCCTGCACCCCTTTCCCCATCCCTCCTTCCTACCTTCCTTCCATTCTTGTTTTCTCTGTTTATCCTTTTCTCTCTTCCTTCCTTCACATCATCATCATTCATTTTTTTCCTTCCTTCCTTCCTTCCTTCCTTCCTTCCTTCCTTCCTTCCTTCCTTCCTTCCTTCCTTCCTTCCTTCCTTCCTTCCTTCCTTCCTTCCTTCCTTCCTTCCTTCCTTCCTTCCCTCCCTCACTCACTCACTCACTCACTTACTCTCTCACCCCCACCCTCACCCTTTCCTCCCATATCACACAGAGTTCCAGGGACCCCTCTGCTGCAGGATGATGCCAGGACAGACCCAAGGAGCCGATTCTGTTTCGGGTCCAGGGAAGTTCTTGTGACTCAGCCCATTTCCCATCTGGGACCCCACATTCCCGGACTGAGTCCTTCCCGAAGCTCCTGGGGGGACAGACCCCCCCGTCCCAGGCCGGCAGCGGCAGCCTGGGGAGACGGCGGCTAAATAAAGGCAGCAAAGTGGATGTGCCGGAGCAGGCGGCCGCCTGCGGCTCGTCCTTTATTTAGCACAGTTTTGTTTGGAAATACACTTTCTCGAGTTTGCTGAAAGCTGAATTTCTGGTTTGGTTTAAATTTGAAGGCTGGAGCCCCACGCTGCCGCTGCGGGAGGCTCAGGCTGGGAGAGGGCTGATGCAAACACATGGAAACCCGTGGCAGGACCAGCTGGGGACAACATCCCCGTGGTCACCCCACATCTCCTTGGCTCAGGAGTGCATCCTCCAGCACCACCCTGGCATCTCCCCACAGCCAGAACTGCCCCGGGGGCTGCCAGAGGTGTTACAGGCGGTTCATCCCCCTTCCTGCCTGCTTCCCAGGAGTTTCACAAACCTGCCTATCACAATTTTCCCTCACAGGAACAAAATCAAAACTTCCCCTGACAATCACTGCTCGTTAATCCCATTCCCAGCCCAGCTCCAGCGCAGGGAAGTCCATGCTGGCTGTGGGGCAGGACCGGGACCATCCCCTGCCGTTCGTGCCACGCGTCCTGTGCAGTGCTAACAGTGTTAACATGTGGGAAAAAAAACAGGCTCATAATACGAGTTTCGGGAATGAGCGGCCCCCGGCTCCCCGCGGCTCCGAAGGCAGCGACGCCGTGGATTGCCCCGGCTAATGAGCTGACAAGAGAGGCAACAACTCCTGCCACGAAACTGCAGCAACCCAGCTCCCACCGCGGAGCGGTTCCCCGCAGAGAATCCAAGTGTCTCCAGCAATCTGCCAGCTGCACAGTTAATTTTATTTATTTTATTTTTTTCTTAAAAGGGATGTTAAATGTTACAACAATGTTGGGAACAGCCAGCACGCTGGGAAAACGTGTTGAGTGCCGGGGAAGTCATTAGTTAGAGCCGGCTCAATGTGTCAATGCGATTTATCATCACACCTTGCCCTGCACCTCTGGAGGGGACGCGTTTCGGCCGCCACCCCCCTCTTGCATCCTCCCAGAGTGGATTTTGTCATGGAATTGTGCAGACAAGCGGGCTGTGCTCGGGTGGAATCGTCCCTGTGGGGACTCGGAGGAGCTGAGTTTGGGGATGATGAGTTTGCAGGTCCCGTGTGCGCGGAGCAGGAGAGGTGACCGGCCGGGAGGGGACGGTGTGAGCAGGTCACCCTCGGTGCTGCTGCCTGCCCTGCGCCGGAGATAACGCTGCCCTGCGCCGGGAGATAACGCTGCTATCTCCCGCGGCGATGCCCTTCATGCCCCAGCAGCAGGACAGCAATGTCAGCGGCGAGGAGGGAGCTCTGTGTGCGGCACAGCCGAGGGAGCCCAAATCTCCCCTGCTCATCCCGTCCCGAAAAAGCTACCCGGCACCGGGCACCCACAAACCGAGGGGAGGCAGCGGGGCTGGGGGCTCCCCGCGCCATGCCGGGGCAGCAGCAAGGCCAGAATAACTCCCTCCTACAACGCCCTGTCTTTGAGCACTGCCGATAAATACAGGGTCAGCACAAGGCAGGCCAGGTTAGGACATAGAAAGAACAAATGAGAATAAATGAGAATAAATGGCCCCCTGTTTCCCCTCCACTGCCACGGAGGACAGGAAAGAGGCTCCCACCACAGTACATCCCTAATGAGAAAAAACTGCTCCGTTTTGGCAGGGACACAGGAAGAAAACAGCCACGGGCACACACCCATCCCCAGGACCCCCACATACTCCCCTATTTCCAACAAGCAGCCGAGAAATCACTGTCTGTGAGCCTTGGTGGCACATGCAGAAGGGAAACTGAGGCACGTGGGACAAGGAAGGCCCTTGGTGGCAAGACCGGAGGTGACGGGGTGCTGAGAGAGATGCTGGTTCATCCCTGTCCCCCTGAGCCACGTGTGGATGCCACGGGTACGGGAGGAGAAAAAAAGGCCACGTGCAGCATTCGTCACCATTGGGGCCAGGTGGCCTCTGCAGGGTGATGGGCTTGTGCTTAAGCACCCTAAAACTCCTGCTAAATGTGCCCTGGATCAGAGAGATCCTGGGAAAGATCCTTTCAGAGGCTGCACTGAGCACTCATTTGGCCCCAAACTCCGTGATGTGATGTGGGGACTGAGCATCCCAGTCCAGCTGCCTCCATATCTGTTCCAGCTCCAGCACTTATCCCTGCACCCACACCCTGCAGGGACAGGACCCCGGAGCTGTACATCCACCCCCGCTGCCTCCCACTGCTCCTGGGTGCTGTACCCCTGCCCAGCTGCAGGACAGTGGCAGAGGGATTTGGGAACAGCACAGCACCCACTGTCACCCCAAACCACAGCCAGCCCTGCCACCCCCCCAGGTCCTGAAATCCCATCTCACTCTCCTGAAAAACACTGGCTATTTTTCCATCTGCTCGCATCCATACGCCTGGACAGCAGGACAAGGCTGGGGGGAAGGATGAGGGCAAGGGGGGGTGCAGGCCTTGGCAGGGACAACCTGCACCAGGGGCTGCCGAGGGACACCCCAAAACCCCAGGAGATGCAGTCAGACTGCTCTGTCCACATGACACTCACCCAAACCTCTGGGGTACCCCCTTACCCCTTGCCACAGCCCCCTGCAGACCCCCACAGCCCCCCCAGCTGACCCGGCTCAGAGGACGAGTTTTAATATCCCAGGAAATCTCCCTGGGAAGGGGCAGAGCCCCAGCTACTCCCCAGGCAGGGGGGGCTCCAGCCAAAACCCAGAGGAGGGGTCAGCCCTTACCTGGTGTGTGCCCGGGGGGACCCCAGCGCTCCCCGGCCATGGCTGCAGGGCACAGGGTGCCCCAGGGCCCTGCTGCAGCCCGGGCTGGAGACAGAGAGTTTTAATTGAATTTCTAGATTATCCTGGGGGAGAAATTGTAATCTCCTTAAATCCAACCTCTGGTCGAGTCCCGTAACCTACTGTCCTGCGCCGGGGAAGGGATTTAACGAGGGGGAGGGGAGGTTTCCCAGCCTGCTGATGCTCTGGACCCTGCACCCAGCAGGATTTGACCTGCAGGACGTCAGAGATCTGCTCCCAGCAGCCCCGGGGCCCTGCAAATTAAGGTTCTGCAGCAGCAATGCCCTGTCCCCTCTCCCCGTGTCCTGCCACGGTAACCACTTTCCCAGGAGCCTCAGGAGCTGGTGGGGATGGGACTGGTGATGGAGATGGCTGATGCTGGATCAGTGGGGTCTTTGGAGGGTAAAGAGGAGCCCCCCTGGGTGGGACTCATGGCTGGGAGGTGTCCAGGGCTTAGAACTGAAACACCACCTAGCCCAGCTGTGCCCAGGGTGCCGGCGGGTTGTGCAAGTCCCCAAGAAAGTCCCGTTCCTTACCCAGGCTGTGGTGGGTGCCTCCCTCCCAGAAACTTCTATCCTTGGATTGTGTGGGCCAGAGGGTGTTCTTGGATGGGCCAGTGACCTTGGGGCGTCTCCATCACATGGCTCTGGTCCCTCCTGCATGTTCCCAAATCTGCATATGTGCTGGGCTTCAGCTCCAGCCCCAAACCTCCCCAGCAATGAGGCTGAGGCAGATGATGGCAGAGCTGGAATCAGCCGGCCACGCTCCTGCCTGCCATAGCTGGGGCCTCTACAGGGACACGGATTTCCATTGGGAATGGCAGGTTCCCATCCAGCATGTGCCAAAAGGCTCAGGGGATAGCCAACAGCCCTGCCCCAGCCCTGCCCCTGACCAAGGGGGGAGCATCCAGCTGCTAAAAACCACCGTGGGAAGAAAGGGAAAAGCAAGGCAGAAAGGGCAAATGTCTCCAAGTGGATTTTATCACCAATCAGATAGAAATGAGCTGAGGGCCACAGTGCTGTGGGGTTCCTATCCTGAAGGTAACACCAGTGATTGGAAGCATCCCTGGGATATCACAGGTGTGGATTATTTCGAGAGCCCTCTCACACCTTGGGGTCAGAGGCAGGAGATGACGGATCTGGATCCATTCATCCTCGTTCAGCCTGCAGCAAGACTAATCCTGTACCTCCCGCTTGCCCTGTTCCAATTGAGGCCTCTTTCCCAAATCCCATTAGTCCCAAGGCAGGTTTTCACTTGTTCTCACCTAACACAAACCCCCCCACTCCACGAGCCGTGTCTCTGCTCCAGGGAAATCGCGTGTGTGGGCAGAGCCCACGCCCAGGAAATGTTTATCCTGAAGGCACAACACGTGGCAGGTTGGGAGCGACGGAGCTGCCAGCCAGAGCCAGGAGCTGTGGGGAGAGCGATGGCATCTCCCCACGGTGGCATTCCAGCTGGGAATCTGCACGGAAAGGAGCAGGATGACCATGAGAACCAGCTCAGGATACACACATCCCTTCCAGTCGCAGGAGTTGGGATGTAAGCAAGGCTGAGCCATCAACTCTTATCAGCACCCTCCACTCTTTTTTGGACCTTAGACCCACTGTCATTCCTGCTCCATCAAAACATTAACGATTGCTCAACTCTTGGTGAGAAATACAGCCTGTCTCCCGCTATCGCGGGCAGTTTTCCTGGTTCCATGGCCGTGCCAGAGCAAAGTTGTCATTTCCACCCCTGAAATGCTGCGTCTCCAGTGCTCTTTGCCACTGCCGTGGGTTAAGGTGTTGGCAGAGCCCTACACGTGATTGTTAACCCCAGGAGGAAGGAAACGGGGAGGAAGGACATGCCAAGCTCGGGAAGAGCCGCCCTCCTGGCTCTACTTACCCCGCGATCGCAGCGAGAGCCGCAGATGCTGAGCCCGGTGCCGGCGGCCGAGGGAGCGGGCGGGCGGCGGGGACTTTGCCGATGTCCTGCCTAATTGCTCCCGAGCTCAGATTACAGCCTCGCTTCTTCCCTACATGTACAGGAGCTGGCACCTCGGCCGCGGCCCCGGGGAGCCACAGCCAGCGAGGGGGATGTGCACCTTCAGTGGCATTTCCAAGGGGCAGGGAGGGGAATCGCGGTGTGACAGTGGTGGGGAGCCCAAGATGCCTTAGTGGTCTCAGGGGCGTTGGAATAGAAGCAGCTTGGAGGAGATTTCAGAGATTTTTGGGAAGCAAAGGACCAGCCAGAAGGATGAGACTCATTCCAAACTGGTGGATCAGACAGCGGTGCCAGGCAGTCAGTGTCCCAAGGCAAGACCTCTTTGTTCTTGCTATTTAATGATGGCCATGACACAAACCCCATCTTCTCAGGAGAGGAAGAAAAATCCCTGTCCTTTTCTCTTGGGGGTGTCCAACTCCCCTGGCACACTCGTGATGCTGTCCGGCATCTCCAAGACAAAAAAGGCCTGTGCTCTGTTTTTACAGCTCGTGGCTCTGCCCACACCAATTCATGAGTTTCAGTGTCTTCCAAATCTTGTGAGGGCTCCCTTTAAAGCTCTCATTCCTCAAGCAGAGTCTGTTTGGAGGAAACCTCCTTCCCAGGGGTAACATATTTCTGTCCCCATGTTTCTGCCCTTTCAACCCTTCCTTGCTGTCACTGGAGAGCTGGACAACCCCAAACTTCAGGCATGACCCCAAACCCAAGTAGCTGAAGGGCAGCAAAGGCAGGGCAGGGTATTTTGGGGACTGTCTTTATCTGCTGCATAAAGATTTAGCACAGGCATTGCGTAACACTGGGGGGGTCACTGCTCCCATCCCCTCTCGCCGTCAGAGATCAGAGACTCAATTAATCCTCCCTCATTCCCTGCCCACGGGGACCAGCCATGGGTGCCCTCTCAGCCTGGCCCTGGCAGCAAAAAGTCAAATCTCTGCCCGACGTCAGCATCCATTGAGGTTGGTAGCCCACAGCCTGGGGGTGAGGTCTTGTGGGACACCCCACTGCCACATCCTAGGGCACCCATTGCCACCACCCAGACCACCCGTTGTCCCTCCCAGGCCACCCACCTTGCTTGGAAAGCCCTGTTCAAATTGAGGTGGCCATGAAGGAACCCGACAGACAGACACTGAGGTCCCTAAAATGACTCAGTATTTCTGTGCCCCAGCCTTGGGTTCTGTTGTTAAGGGGCTCAGCAGACGAGCCACAGAGATGCCTGTGGCAGAGATCTGGGCATTTAAGGTATTTAAAAGGTCATTTTTAAACCACCAAGGTTTGGTGCATATCTGCTTGTGCTCCCTCCCTGCTCCTTTGCACAGAGCAGGTCACTGGTGGGTGGCTCACTCAGGCACACACTGCAGGATCACAGCAGCAATGAAGGGATCCCTATTTTTTTTTGGCCAGCCCTAAAATAACAACCCCCACGTGTGTCCTTGGGCAACCCTACAATGAACAAGGCAAGTGCAAAGCCTGGCGTTGGCGAGCCCGGGCACTGCTGTGTGTGCACACATGGGCTGACAAGGAGAAGGGCACCAGCGGGCAAACCCAAAATGCTGTCAAGGGAAGATTTGGGGAGGTAAAGGTGGTGTCATGCTGCTGCCACCCACAAGAGTTTGCAGAACCTCTGGGGTCCTGGTCCTGCCCGCCAGCATCCCTTGACCGGTAAAAATAGACATCACGCAGCATCCTGGCATGGCTGGGTGGCCGTGATGGCAATGGGCGGGCACAGAGCAAAAGGACCCTATGGCTGGGACAGGGGCCAAGTCTGGTGGCATTGGGGAGGATGACAAGTCTGGTGGCATTGGGACACGGTGACATGCCCCTGGTGAAGAGCCTCACGGAGAGTTACACAACGCCGGCCCGGCCGTCCTTGGCTGTGTGCGTCGTGCGTGCTCCTATCGACACGGCCCCGGCCGCCCTCCGACATCCCCGCGGGCACAGAACTCTGCAAGTGGCGTAAATGCAAGTGCACGTGAGCAGGGGACCTGCTCCAGCCCCCCCTCAAACCCTGGAGCTCCTGCAGTGGTCATCAGCCACGCACCAGCATCCCACTGTCCCCTGGCTTGGCTGTGCCGGTGGCAGGGGGTCAGGAGGGCTGGGATGGTGCTGTGTGGAGCAGGGGGAACAGGGCAGGCACTCACCCCCAGCATCCTGCTGGGAAAATACAGTGGCAAAGGCACTGCATGGCCCCCACCCAGGGACTTTTAGGATGTGAAAGACCAGCCAGAAGGACACAACAAATTCAAACCTGGGGGACGTGATACCAGATTAGAGCAAGGCAGTAAGTGCTGCAAGCAGGACCTTGGTTCTTTGGTCTTGCCACTTAATTGCCACTTAATGAGGTCTGTGACCGAAAACCACCCTCAAGCCTATTCCAGGAGAGGAAGAAAAATCACCCTCTTTTTCTGTTGGAGGGGAAAAGCACTTGCTGGTCCCATAGGCAGCAAGGAGCTCTCCCCTCAACACAGCAGCGGGATGAAGCAGGGATGCTTTTGTCCATAGAGATGGGGAAACTGAGGCACAGTGAGCAGAGGGGCCCAAGCATGGGGACTGGCAGCAGCCCTTGTCATCGCCTTCGCCCCTGCCTGGCCTGGCCCCAGGTCGAGATATTTTTAAAGCCGATAAGGGAGCAGAAAGAATTTTCCAAACGCTGAAGTTACGTAACCTCTCCTCGCCCTCCACGGACATCGTCTGTAATTATAGGCTTGGGATTGGGGGGACCTTTGTGGTGGGGCTGGTGGAGGGCACCACAGCCACGGTCACCCCAAAGGGCTTCACCCTCCTCTCCCTCACCACAGCAGGTCCCAAGTGCCAGGCATCAGCCTGTGCCACCACGTCACCCGGTGGAACCTCATCCCTGAGGGACCCTGATGGTTTTGTGGCCAGTCCTCCAATTCTGTGTAGGGAACCCCAAGTTTTTGTCTGGGTTCTGGGTGGCTGATCCCCCCCAGGGTGTGCACACCCCTCCAGTCCATCCCAGCACATGCTGAATGCCACAACAGATGACAACCTGAGCACAGCCGACATTGCCATGGTGACTATCAATGGCTGCTGCTGGGAGGGCTCGTGTGGAGGTGCTGCACCAGCACCTGCCCCCCAAACTGCTGACCCCCACCCCAGAGAATGCAGGTACCCCCTGCCCTCCACTAGCCCCATTTCCACCACTCTTTACCCCATTATACCACACAGCCAATTTCCAAACCCTTCTCCATCACCTGATGTCTGCCTCCAACTCCACCAGCTCTGCCTCAGTTTCCCCAGCCCTGTTTTTGATACCCCAGGGGAGGGTGGAGTCCCTTCCCTGGGATATTTTTCTCTCGCCAAACTTCGGCCAAGGCTGCAGAGTTGGAGGGATGCTGAGTGAAGGCTCCGTCGCTGTGGCAACCCGCAGCGGCCGTCTCCAGGCGACCGCCCAGGGATGCTGCAGAGACGCTCTGGAGGCAGAGTGAGAGGGACCAGGGCGGTGGGGGATGTATCCATAGGGATGCCACCCCCTACCCAAACCACGGCCTGGATCTTTGTAACAAGGTGTTAAACCACCCTGAAGAAAGCCGCCGATTTGACTCAGGCAGCTGGCTGAGGACTGACAAACTCATGGCAGCACAGGCTGGCTGGTCGGAGCACCAGCAGGATGCTCTCGGGTGGGAGCAGGGCCACTCTGCTTCCAGGGACACCTGCAGAGCTATGGAAATCATTGTTGGAAATAAGCCCGTTAGCTTCTTAACCCTCATTAAGCAGCTTAGGAGGGACACGCGCCATCCTACGCAAACCCGGAGGCGCAGAAGGCCCTTTCCAGGGCGAAGGGGTGACGGGGTCTCAGTGGGTGCTGCGGGGGTGGCACGGGGGGCACGTCCCCGTCCCTCCCCTCGGCGAGCTGCGCTCCTGCATTCAGCCCCCCTGTTGCTCCTTGCCAGCCGGGCCCATCGGCAGCTCCCGACAGCGCTGAGCAGCGGGCAGGGATGGTGATGATGGGATGTCACACCCGTGTGACGAGTGTGGGAGGTCTCAGCCGCAGCCCTGCCGGCGGGGGGAGCGGGCTGGCGGTGACAGCGCGGGGCGACGGCCCGGCCAGCGCCCGGCACCGCGGCTGCGGGACGGAGCGGGACGTTTCTAATCACTCCACTTGGAAACGCTCCCGTTTTTACATTTGTTAAATTAAAGGATGTCAGCGTCTGATGCCAAGCCCAGGCTCCCTCGGAAATTTAAACTAATGACAGCGAGGAAAATGAGCTGAAACCAGAGCACAGGCGCTCCCACGTTATCCAGCCGCACCAGCCATCTCTGTGGCGGGGTTTACATGGCAGATTGCAAAGCACCAACCACCACAAAGATCTCAACTTTCTGCCCCAAAATACAACCTTGCCCACTCTGCTCGGTCAGAAGGTGCATTGGTGGCGCCTGGGCAAGCCAGGCTGCTGTGTTGGGGTCCCCAGAGACCCCCATCCTCCTCCAGCCTCTCAAAGGGAAAATACCTCCCTCTTTCTAGGACACCGCTGCCCTGGGCAGTGGGGTTTATCAGCACGGGGTGGAAGTGGGGGAGCAGAGTGGCGAGTGCAATGTCCGGATTTCTCCAGCTCTGATGATTCCTACAGCCGGCTCCATCCTGCCTGGCCCTGTGCCAGCAGGCAGCGGGGTCCTGGCAGAGCGCGGGGGCTGCCGCCGTCACACGGCCCCTCGCTGCCCCTCTTCCCCTCGGAAATACCTGGGCTCAGGCGAGGGCTTCGCTCCCGGCGCTCTCCAGGCTCCGCTGGGGTGGTTTTGTGCTGCAGCTGAGTAAAACCACAGAGTGGTGGTTGTCTTTTTTTTTTTTTTTTTTTTCCGTTTATAATTTTCTCGGCGAGATAAAATTAAACAAACAAGCCCTTCTGGGAGCAGCGCGAGGAAGGGAGCCTGCTTCCCTACAGATGTGCGTGTCCTCAGCTATTACAACCACCGAATTAAGCTTTCCCTGTGGCTGGGACATTTGCACAATCCCACTCGTTCGCCTCCTGCGGTTTCACTGGTAGGAGACTGGCTCACTCTGCAGCCTCCCTCCCCATGAGGTCATTACCCAAACACCTATTTTTCACAAAAACATTGAGAATGTTGGGTTTTTTTCCTGACCTCACCATCTTGCCATCAAATTAGAGCGGTTTGGAGTGCGAGGCTGGGAACGCTCGGCAAAGCAGAACATGCTGAGGGGAAGAGAATAGAATAGAATAGAATAGAATAGAATAGAATAGAATAGAATAGAATAGAATAGAATAGAAAGTAATAGAATAAAGGTGCAGCCAGACATTTCCCAGGGGATGGGGCTGCAGAGGAGGGGGAACACTGTGGGTCAGGAGGGGAGCAGGGTCTCCCAGCTGCACTCTAAGCCCCGTCTGCATCCCCCAAACCCAGAAAGGAACAATCATGGCATAAGACTTGCAAACACACCTAAACTTCCCAGCTTCATCTGCCTCGGGAGCCAGCACAGAAGCGTTGCCATAGCTTTGAGGACCACCGGTGGGTTTTGCAGCACAATCTGGACCACGGATCTATGCAAATCCCCAAGGCAGAAGTCTTTATGGAGGCATATGACAACCGAAAAAGAATAGCGCTCAGTGCTCTACTCCCACACGCCACCCCCCAACTTCACCATCATTTAAATCAGTCTTAAGTTGGAAGAATTCAAATCAACACTGTCGTCACAGAGCCAAGCAGAGAGGTGACACAACTTGGATGCTGCCAGGGAAATTGCCCCCCTGAGACTCCAAACTCATCAGCCCATCACTTTTTTTGAAACCCCATCGAGGAAAACAAATGAACTGGCAACTCGCTGCCCCCAGCTGTCCATCACCTCTGGCCAAGGCTCCTGGAGAGGTTTCCAACCAGCCTTCCCCCTGGGATCAACAGGAGGGGGACTGCTGGGAGAAAAAAATATCCAAGACATGCTGTTGAGGCTAGAGAGCCACAGTTGGAAAAGAAATCAAAGCTTCTAAAGAGAGAGATGCCAAGGAGATATGTTGTTCCCAAGAGAAACAGGACATTCCTCTCCCAGGGGGAGAAAAGGAGGAGGAAGGCTTGTGCCACCTCTTTCAGCTCCCTGGCATAGGTGCTTGGCGGTCTGGGCACAGCTTGTCCCTGCTGTGCCACGCTGCAGACACAGATGGCATCACAGATACTGATTTTTTTTAATGTGTTTTGTAGGGGTTTTTTACCCCAAAAGCACATTTTCTATTTGGGGGAAAGGTTGCTGGGTCCGGATGGCAACCAGGTGGATGTGGAGCCACTCTTTGTGTTCCTGGAGACCACCCTGCCTTCCTGCACTGCACCAAATCATTAGGGTTGGAAAAGGTCTTTAAGATCACCCAGTCCAACTGTTAACCCAGCACTGCCACGGCCACCACTGACCCATGTCCCCAAGTGCCTCATCTACACGTCCTTTAACCATGAGCCCAGACCCACTGCTGTCTCGGGCACATGACTTGGCATCAGCAGAATCCTCATGGCTCTTATGGGAGTCACAAGAGAAGAAGCTGTGGGGAAAAAACTATATTTTGCTATTTCCAGAAACACCGAAATCAGGTCCTGGCTCAGTCCAGAGGGAGAAGGATCATCAGGTTAGATTTTCCTTGCAAAACATGTTTGAGTTACACAAGCAAAGGGATCAGGCTGGAAGCAAGAGGGTGAGATCATCTCAGCGCAGTCCTGGTTGATCCCCTGAAACCACCCAGTTTGGCTGGTTCAGCATAATTCCTGCAGCAAATTGTTCCTGCAGGAAGTTTTAAACCTGTGCCCTTGGGCTAAGCCTTGACAGCATCCTTCACTGGGAACAAGGTACCTGCCTCCTCAAGGTAACACCTGGGTATGTCAGAGGGAGAGGAGGGCGGGAGCAGAGTTGGCCTGGCTATAAATAATCCCATGGAAAGGGAACAGGAGAAAAAGCAGCAAACACAAACCAATAAACCCAGGGAGATGTGTTCAGCTACAGGCACTCAGTGTGAACAGCTCCATGTGCTCCATGTGATCCCGTAGAATCAGGCACAAGAGAAAATGGGATTCACTGCAGCTCAACAGAGCAGGATCCAGCCCAGACATCACCTTTCCATGAGAAACACATGGAAAGCAGCCCAGAGCCCTGTGTGCAGGATGCAACACATGGCTCGTGGCAAGACCTCATCCACTCTGCTCCATTAAAAAAGATAAAGTTGGGAAAGGGGAGAGTTAAATTAAGGAGAGTTAAATTGCAGAGAGTTAAATTAAGATGTCTGTTGGACCATGTTAACACAGAGCTGGCCTGGCTCCTGGTGCCACCAGCACTGAACACCCAGCAATCCCATCCCCAGCAAGCTGGGAAATAGCCTGTGTTTAAGGCAATCATTATTGGCAATCTCTGATCCCAGAGAAAAGGGCAGAAAAAGGAACTTCTCATTTTCACCAATAAAAGAGGAATTGCAGAAGCTCAGCAAGCACAGTGGCCAGCAGGTCACAACCAGCAGTGCCGGAGTGATTCATCCTAAACGAGCCAGATTTAGCTAAACTAGCCTGGAATAAGGCAGGGAAACAGCCCAGAGTTTTCCCTGCTGGTGCCTGCCAGTTATTCACCCATGGAAGCAACAGGGCCAGCGAAGAGGAGACAGAGCAACATCATCCCCACCGCTGCCGTCCCCTCCAACTGCAGGATAATCAATGAAAAGCTTCAATCCCAGCTACCACACCTGGATACTGCACAAAAGCCCATTAGAGAGAGGGGTTTTTTTCCCCTCTTTTCTCAGCCTGTCTTCCCAGAGTGCATCAGTTCCCAAAGGTCCTGGAGGACCCAGGGACCAGGCACCGCTCTGCAGCATCCACTGGACTGGTTTTCCCCATGAAACGATCAGAGCGGCTTCAGTTTGGCTTGTGTGTAACTTATTATTAAAGCTGAGCAAATAATTCAGGGCAAGAGCTCCAGGAGCAACGTTTCGCCTTTTCATTTTCCGCTCTCAAGCTGTCTGCAGTTTTCCCAGAGCTCGGGGATGATTTAAAGACATGTCTCCGGACGGGAGCGTCTTGCTGCGACGCCAGCTCCGAGTGTTTGATGGCCTGGATTTCACGTGAGCATTCGGGGACATGCCGGACACATAAGGATGGATGAGCCTTCCCTGGTATCCTAATTAGACGAGCAGCATTTGCAAGTGGGTTTTGGGGATTTTTTTTCTGTGTTGGAGACCTGCTAACACTTCATGCAGAGTTAACGACTACCCATTCATTAGGCAGGGCTCGATGAGCGTTTTGCTTTGTGGCACATTATTTTTCCAGTCAATGGTGCCATCCTGGACACGAGATTTCCTTGGAACATCTCGATCCTCATTACACCCCAAACCACTAAGCATGTGGGAAAGGAGGATGGGGCCATGGGCAGAGCCATGGGGCTGTCATGCTGTGATGGCTCTGACCTTCCAGCGCTGCAGCCATCCCAGGAATTTGCTTCCTCATTAGTGGAAAGGTTAGGGAGAAGGGATCGGCTCTGTGCAAACTCCCCGTGGTGCTCATGTGATGTAGGCTGGCAAAGGCAGCTCGCCCCGGTGCTCGGGCAAGTGCCAGCCGAAAGGAAAGCAGGGAAGAGAGAGCCACATTCCCAGGCTGCGGAGCCCAAATCAGAGGTCCCCGTACTTGGAGTAGAGCCTGTCCCCCCCACACTGTCTGCCTGTCCTTAGGAAGTCCATCTGTCCTCAAGGCCATATGAAATGCTGACTGCAACTGCCTCCACCCTTTTCCTGGAGGAAAGGGCTGTTGTCACCTGCTGCTGTGACCCCAGACACTCATCAGAGAAGCTGAAGGGGCTGAGAAAGGGACACCCCTCCTGAAGCCGCAGTGGAAGAGTTGACATTGAGGACAACCCTGTCTCCTTTAGGGACTTGGCCCTGGAGAAAGGTTTGGGCTCCCAGGATTGGCCCAGGCAGCCGCCGTCCCTCAGTTTGTTGCTTTCAGGACGAAGCAGACCAATGCCATTGACCTCCCACTGCAAGACCCCTCAGAGCAGCTCATGTACTGGACAGAAGGAGCCATTTAATGTCCCCCAGCACCTGAAAGGGGCCAGGGACACTTTGGGGCCATCCCAGGTGACCAAGCCTGGGGCTCCATTAGTCCCTGCTGGAAACCCTTCTCCGGCCAAACAGCTTTCTCCTTCCATTGCGTAATTGCACTTTGTTGAGCAGACCCAGCCTCTGGCAATACATTTTCTTCAGCCTTGCTGCTCTCCTGCAACATTTCCCTTATTCCTTTCACTCTCTCTGGACAGTTGCTGAAACACGCGGAGAGGGAGAGGAGAGAAAAACCCAATGCTTGTCCCACTTGTAAAGCAAAACCTCGGATGGGAAAAGGGGGGAAAAAAGCAGGGAGTGGTGTCAGATGCCTCTCCCCAATCCATCCCCTCCCAGTTTGCCTGTGGGGGTTTGACAAAAGTGCTTTTTGGCTGACAAAATGATTACAGGGTGCCGAGACAGTAAGTTGCACATCGGTTTCTTTCCTGCATTTCAAGCAGGGCAAGGACACGGCTGCAAAAGCAGCTGCACTTCTGGAGGGGTCACAGTGCAGGGGGTGAGGGAGGGGGAATTTGGGAAGAGGAGGAAGGAGGGAAGGAGGGATATTTTCTGCTTGGAAAAAAAGCAAGGAGAGAGCAGGTGGGAGTGTGCATGAGTGAAGCAAAGGCAGGTGATGCTGAAGATCCGTGATGGGATTGGGTTGGGTTTGGGAGGATGCTGGCTGGGGTATCTGGACCAGCCCAAGTGGGAAAGGGAGAAGCTGCAGCCGCTGGCCCCTGAGCAGGGTCAGATCCTGTGGCCTTGCTACGAGGTGGGGCAGCGGCACCACTGGGAGAGAGAACAGGGTGCGTTCAGCTCCTGATGGGAATACGGACTGCGCGGAGCAGAGCGAGGTGCCCGGGACACACTCGGACTCGCCGTGCCTGCAGGCAGTGGGTGCTGGGCAGTGGGGAGGAGGAGAGGAGGATTTCAGCTCCCAACTCAATCTGTTGGAGAACTTGGCCTGCTCCCCGTCAAGCTGAAAATAGCACACATGTAAGGACGTGCACGCAGTGCTGGCTGTGTCCTCGCCGAGCGCTTCCTTCCTGCTGCGCTCCACGCAGCGCCCCGGCCTCCGCCTGCGCCTCCGGCCCCCCGCAGCCCCCCGAGCCCCCCACGGGGGACAGGGCTGGGGCAAGATGCTCCTTAGAGCATCCTTATGCCACAAATCAGGGCCAGTGCATAGATGCAAGAGCCTTTCACCTTCAGCTGCTTTTCACGTGTACCACGAGGTCCGTCCGGCGGCGGCTTCCCCGCCGTTATCATCTGGAGCGGGCGAGGCTGAGCGCGGCTCACGGCGGGAGCCGAGCTTTATTAGAAACAGGCATCTGGCTTCAGCCCTCCCTGCAGCCCCCGGCTCAGGCTTGGGATCAGGCTGGGGCAGAGAGCACGCACGCGTGCCCAGGCAGCAGGCGGGGAACTTCCAGAAGTCCCCAGTTTTTCTCCTGATTTTATCTCCGAGCTTATTATTGGCAATGTGAGAATAAAGCCCTGGTGCTCCGCTGCAGGAGCACGTGCTGCCCGGCCGGGGTCGAGCCCCAGCCCTCGCAGGGACGGGGAACCAGCAGAGCGTGCTGCAAGCTGGAGGATGGAGATAACCCTGGCAGCAGCCAGAGCTGATTCCTGCAGTGGAGAAGGAAGAAAAGAGGCTGAGCTACCCATGGACATCAGGCACAGGAATAATGGGAGAGCTTTGTCGGGACATCGCTGCAGCTCCGAGCACAGCTTGTACAAAGTGCTGCTCCTCTGCCATCCCTGCTGCGAATACCTCTAAGGAAACGTTCCCCTAAAGGGCAAGTACCCCGGGATGGAAGAAACACAGGAAGGAGCCTTACGGGGCCGTGACTGGGGGATCTAGGAAGTGCAAAAAGCAATTAACACCAGGGCTGGGGAGGATATACAGGTGATCCACATGGAGCTTGGTGTATGGAAGAGGGGATTGTTAGAAACACACAGATTGTTCTGTGCTCAGTGGAGTCAGGGTGACCTATACATAGACTATAGGGGGATTCCCTGTGCAGCCAGAGCCAGCAGCCCTCCAGCTTCCACGATGTCCCGTGTCTCGGGGCATGGCTCCACAGCAGCACCCCGCAGGACGGGCACTGCCTTGTGGAATAGATTTCTTCCCCCAAATCTCCACTCTGCCAGGGTTCTGCTTTATGCCAACAGCTGCCTCATGGTGCAGCGCTTGGCTGGAGATAGCGGCAGGACACCAGGGAATATCAGTGGCTGGGCAGGGACCAAGACCATACTCACAGCACACCAGATCTGCACCTGGGCATGGTCAAAACCTCTCTGCTTCCCGAAACACTCTGAGGAGCAGCGTTAGCCAGCGTGTGGTATCAGCTCTCCTGAAACAACGTCATTGTGGTTGAGGCAGGATCCTTATTAATTCTTTCCTCTCTTTAATTTCCATTTTTTCCTCAGTTCCCTTTCTTATTGCTCAAGCAGGGCTTGGGTAGGGCCCTGCTGCTGCCAGCCTGTGTCCCTGTGGCATGGTGCCACCAGTGCCATTGCTCCATGACATGGGGATGTGATGGGTGGCTGCATTTGGGGTCAATGGTGAGATCAGAGGCATGCAAAGGGAAGGGAGCCACGGATGGAGCAGAGAGCCCCAGATGGAGGGGAAGGGGAGGGTGGGGAGCACCAAAAAAATGCCCCATCAGCACCAGGTAGTGGACTAGGGGGGATGCATGGGTGGGTCCCAGCCCCATCCACTGTTCATCTGGGAGGATGGAGACAGGAAACTGCCACTTACTGAAACAGCTTTGGTGAAACATCCCAGCTTCTCCCCAGACACCATTCCTAGGGATGAACCACAGGGAAAAAGGTGGGACAGGACATCCTCAGCACCCACAAAACGCAGCAATTGCCTTTCCCACCTCTGCCAGAACCACCTTCCTCAGCCACCCATCACCAACACACCCCCCTCCACCCTTGGGTCATCCCATCACTTTCATCCCCCAGGACCCTGAAAAGCACCGTTTTCCCCTTTCCACCCCACATCCATCACTCCTGCAGTCCCCTCCAGCCCTGATTGCCATTGATGCCATCCACATGTCCCCAGCTCTCAGGGGACCCTATGCAGGGGCCAGCACATGGAGTCTGGATGGCTCCAGGGCCTCCCGTGGTGCCCCCTCACCCGCTAAATGTTATATAAACGCCTGGGCCCGGGACTGTTTGTGTTTGTGCTGCCTTCAGCGCTGTGTTCCTCAACCCTATTTGCATAACAAATAATTAATAATAATTAATGACTGGGAGAACGGTGTGGGCTGCCAGATTGTGCTAATTAGTGAACAAATGCCGTTGCAGAAGCGAAGGCAGGCGTCACACGGCCCCGCGTCCTCACCAAGTGTGGGGACACGATGGGGACAATGTCCTGTGTGACCCTTAGCCCTTTTGAGGCAGAGGAAGAGGAGGAGGAGCAGGAGGAGGCAGCGCTGTGGGTGGTGTTGGGATGGGTCCCTGGTGCTCCCAGGTGGGTGCCTTGGTGCAGCCCCGCTCTGTGACTGCACACGTGGATCCCACAGCATCTCACACCCGGCTATCTCCATGCCCTTATTAGAGCCTGGGACAACACTGTTTAATTGTCTGGCCATGGCACTGCTGCAC